>NC_140076.1:18335964-19017435 GCF_964194135.1 Talpa europaea
AAGGACACGTCAGGCCCTTGCACACAGTGTTATACACAAGTGCACGTGCATCTGCGCATGTGTGTGAGTCGGGGGTGCCTGTGCCACCAGGGGTGCCATGTGCAGTTATACCTGCATTCTCAGCTATGGGTGGGGTTCCACTTCCCACACCAGAATCAGATAAGCAGGCCAGATACAAGTCTGAGCCAACAAAATACTTTTCACCTGGATAACTACCTTGTGAAATAGTGAAAAGAGAATGTGGGCCTGAGGGGACCACAAGCTCAAAGGACCCTCAAGGCCTTAGGGCTCTGGCAGGTACAATAAGGGGGTTAACGCTCCCAGAGAAAAGAAGCCAATTTAGGTCTCCAGGATGCCAAGGGGTCAGGTGGGCAGCCGCAGGCCTGCTCCTCCCTGGTGATGATTAAGCAGAGGGATTGGGAAATGTGGCAAAAATTGGGAAACAGAGGCTAGATTCAAACAGGCCTTCCTATCAATGCAGATGGGGTAGCTGGGACAGGACAGTGAATGCAGCTCCTAAGAAGCTCGGCATTTGACTCCCTGGCTGCCCAGTGGAAGGAGGAATCTTGGATCCCTAGGCCCGATGACCCCTCTAGAGTCTCCCACCCCCAGGTCTGGACAGAAATATTATCATTGTCTTTGGCATCGGCAGTAAAAAGGGGTGACTCACCCCTTGGCTATGGGCCCGGATTCTTTACAGATGTTGAAATTCTCTGCCCCAACTCCCAGGGGACCCAGTGGAGAGATTAAGGCACACACTCACACACAGAAACACAGATGTACACATACAACCCATAGGCAGTCACCTGCACCCCAGATGCACAGACTCCTCGCATCTGCACCTTGGTTACCTTCAGCTAGATTCAGCTTTTAGGAGCACTGTTTCTGCTCGGGAAGGCAGTGGAGTCCTGAGCCCAAAGGGCACCCACCCATCAGGACAGGGCAAGTTGCCCAGTCAACTTCCTCTGGCGTTAGGCCCTGGAAAGCTGCCCCTCTCCGTCCCATCCAGCGTCTGGGCCTTTGGGCAAGCCCTTTATCCAGGGCGGGCCACGGCAGAGGGGGAGCACGTGAGCTGGAGGGCGGATTCTCCACCAGAGAGGATTGGAGCGGCCTGGGCCTCTTTCATGATGCAGTTTCCTTCCATCTGGAGAGCTCCCCACCTCCACCAGACCCCATGGGTCCTGTCAGCACTCTGTGCACAGCATGGATTTATGTGCTGGGGAGGGAGTAGGTTAGTCTCTCACTCAGACACCCAGGAATATGTACAGATGCACAGAGCAACTGAGCTGCAATACAGAGGCCCAGAGACACATGAATGTGCAAAAAGAAACACACACACATACACACCACACACACACACACACTTAGGTTTGTAAGTGCAAACATCTCAGGTCACCATAACCCCAATCTCCAGTCCTTTCTATAAAATGATGCCCAGATGACCCAAGCACATAGCCACATATGTGCACGGGACCCCAGTACCTCCAGGAGCTAATGACAAACCTATGGCACCTCCCTCCTCCTGTGTCATCTCACCTGTGTCTGCCCCATGGTTGCAGGTGGCCCAGAGGCTGAGCAGCCACAAGCCAGGAACCCAAGATGCCCACATCCTGGTCCCGGGAGGCCAAGCACAGCCGCAGCACCTGAAAACCAGAGAGACCGGGGAGGTAGATTCCTGAGCGCACACAGAACAATTCTACACATGGGTAAGTAATGGCCAGTCTGCAGGGCCCAGGCCTCAGTCCCTCTCAGAGACCCAACCACAGACCTTCGACTAGGATTTGGGTCAGGGTGATATTCAAAATATTTAACTAGTGGTATGGCACAAACACTGAGCAGCCAGGGCAGAGGGCTGGCTGGAGCACAGAAATAGGGTCCAGGCAGCATCTAGCCCTACCAGTGGGTATTTGCTAGACTGAGGATTTCTAGAGGGTCTTAGAAGGCCAGGTCAATTGGGAGAGCAAGTGGGGCTGAGGCAGAGAATATTTAACAAGACACTTGGAAGTTTTTCAATATTTTATCAACCTGTGCACAGTATTGGTATATACCAGCCTAGCACCTGGCTAGCTGCACCCAGTTCAGCCAGAGAGCCCTGCCAAGCCCCCATAAGGTTGGGGTTGATGTCTGGGCTGAGTGTCCTGGCAGGCATCACAGGGTTGTGTGTGGGCCAAGGAAGCCTCCCCCATAGGTACAGTGGACAGAAGAGCAGGTCATCGGGGCTCAGGACCTTGTTGCAGACCTCCCCTGCTGATGGATGCTCGTCTTTTAGTTTTATTAAACCCTGATGAATGGGCCCAGATAAATCAATGAGGGCTCAGCAAGCAGCCAGCACAGTCATACATCATCTGTCTCCCCAGAGACAGGCAGTTCACACACACACACACACACAAATCATGCATGTATCATTATGATACACACAGATACACACATCTGTGCCAGTGTGTTTCATACAAACCCACCTGCACACAGGCATGCTCAGAGACACATATTCACCAATACACCCAGATGCACCCGCTTACACATACACACGTGCACACAGCTAGCCTATGATCACCCCTTCAGTGGCCCCTTCTGGGAAGTTCTTATGCAAGTCTGACTTCATTCCCCCCAGCTGCAATGGAGTCCTATTTCAACTCCCTCAGACCTGGACAGGGAATGAGTGCAGAAGGGACCCCCTCCCCCCTATTTGGAGGGAGGATCCCAATCTCCTTACTGGGGCAGAACGACTCCCCCACCCTATTCAGCTCCCTCTTAGTGGTATACACATCCCACCTCTCCAACCCTACCCTGGCTTCCCCCGCGGGCCGGTCAGCGGAAGGGCTGCCAACACGTGAACACGTGTGGAGGCATAAGCACCCATGTACTCTCGTGCCCTTTGGGATCCTGAGCTCTAGGCTCCACTCACCCCGTCCAGAGCAGGGGGCTACTGGGATAGAAGGAGAGAAACTTCCAAGGAGATGATCTCACCTCAACACAAAGGCACAGATTTGGGGGCAGGGAGAGTCACAACTGGGATGGAGTCTAGAGCTCATCCCGCCTTAGAGGAGATGGAGAGCCGGAGAGGGGATGCCACTGGCCCCAAGTCACACAGCAAGTCCAGGGCAGAAAGGGCCCTTCAGTCCAGAACCCGAGGCAGCCCACTCCATCCCCACTTACCGTGCTGGGGATCCCCCACCTCACTGAGTAATCCAGGCTGTCAGGGGAAGGGGCTTGGGTTCCTAAGGGCCTGCGGGGGTGGGGGCGGGTCCTTGATCACTTCTGGCTGGTCAACTCCGGGCCCTAGTTCCCCTGTCCCGAGCTCCTGGGGCTGAATGCTGCCCAGTGCGCCTGCCCTGTCGGGTCTGCCGGCCACTCCGGGTGGGGGGAGAGGGGGCGGTTCCAGGGGGCTGGGGACCTGCCAAGGGCTGCTAATGGAACACAGCTGGACCCGCCCTCCCGCCAGTCAGGAGGTGGGAGGAAGGGCTGGGAAAAGGCTCTAGTGTCGACTCCAGTGGCGGTGTAGCAGTGGTGGGACAGAAGCACAGCCCCACTAGCCTGGCCGGGCTCCCAGGCCCGCCCCTCCCACTTCTCTGCCAGGTGAGCAAGCAAAAGGATGAGGGAGGCGGGACCCAGCGTGCCCAGAGCTGCCCTGGAAGGGGGTTCCTCCGGGCAAGGGGGCAGACGAGTGGGCGAGAATACTCTCCTTTAAGAACTAGGCCTGGAGCTTGAAGGGCCTCCCCTGTGCCACCCCCTTTCCTGTCCCTGGCTGGGCCTCCAGAAGACTTGGTGGGGGAAAGACCCCCCTCCCCAGTTCCACGGCACCCATGACGTGGCTGCTGCCCGAGCCTCCTTGGTCAGCTTTTTCCAGCTTCCCAGCCTAACACTCCCAGTTAGTCTGTTCCTCGGTCTTTCTGAGCTGGGGGGAGGGGCCCTCTCCAGAAGGGGGGGTGTGTGTGTGCTAAATTAACCCCTTCTGCTCTGACCCCATTCCCAGAGGGGGGAACCAAGCCGGTCCTCCTTACTCCATGAGGTTGGGAGGGCCTGGCTTTGTGGCTCCAACTCGCTATTTAACCAGGACTCCATTTTTCTCATCCGTGAGATGGGACAATGAATGTCTCTGTCTCACGGGGTTGCTGCAGCAGGAAATGAGTTGAAGCCTGTTAAAGCGCTTACTACAGGGCCTGGCCCAAAGAGAAGCTCCATAAATATTCACTGTTACCATCATTAGGTGGTGGAAGCAGCGGGAGCTGGGACAAAACAAGAGGACAAGGCTGGACTGGCGTTCTCAGCAGTGATGGGGAAGGGCTGCTTTATGTTTAGGAGCCAGGAAGCGAGAGGGAAAGAGGCTGGAGGAGAGATTGGACTTCTCAGGGGAAAAGAGCAGGCAATATGTCCAGCTCTGTCCCCAAGTGGCAAGGGGATGACCAAGGTGACCTTTGAGGTTTTCCCCTGGAGGCAGCAAATGAATTTCTGGGCACCAAGGCTGAGTAACTATGGAGAAGAGGCACAGAAGGTCTAAGAGTACTGGGAATGGATGTGGGGGTAGTGGGGGGAGCAACCTCGACCCCCCACAGAAGTGCCCTGATGGAGAAGGGGGCTTCCCATAGAAGCAACAAGGGGGAGCCATGGCCCCAGCTAAACCCAGGTGGGGGTGACGGAGCAGGTCTGGGATTTCCCTGCCTGCAAACCAGAGGCGCTGAGTCAGCGGAAACCCCAACCGTGGCCACGGAGGCGCCCATTGTGGTCCCTGCTCAGAGCCAGCCCAGATGTGGTGGCAACAGTGGTGGGGCCAGGGAAGCGCTGAGCTCAGCAGGCGGGAAATGGAGGGGGTGCTGGTTTCTGGGTGCTGCAGGCTCAGGGGTGGGCAGGCCCAGGTCCAGCTGGCCCTTTGGGTCCAGCCTCAGTGGTGGGCACTTGGGAAATAACAGGCCACACATTTAGGTCAGGCTCTGCGCTGAGATCATCACATGGGTTAACATCTTTAATCCTCACAGCAACCCCAGGCTGGAGAATTCTATTCTTATGGGCCCCCCTACCTCCACATTTCCCCCTCCTCCCTGCTATTCCAAAGCAGAAATACTTTGGGTCTGGGAATGCTCAAAATTTTTTCATGTAAGTTAATGATAATGGCATTCCCTGGCCCCCCAAATAATAATCTATTAGGTCATACCAAATAGGAACATTCTACTTTCAGATAGTGAAGGAAACTTGCATGTCTGTTCCACAGATGGGAGACCTGGAGTTGAGGAGCAACACAGCTTGCCCAAGAGCACCAGCACAGCTAACGGAGCAGCCAGGAGGACCATGCCCAGCTAGCCGGGACCCAGGACACAAGCTCCCAACCAATTCCTATCCTCCCTATTTATACTCCCAACTCTCCCAGCAGGAGGCAAAGGCTAGACTCTGAGCCAGGGATGGAGGAACCTGAGAAAGGTAAGCCCAGACACGTTCCCATAGCACCCTAAGGTGCTCACATGAGCAGCCCAGCCTGGACACACTATCACATCGCAGTCTAGGGGTGTGCCTGTGCCCCTTCTTTCCCGACACAGATGTACACAGATCCAAAAACATGCAGTCAGATGTGCTTTCTCATGACACGTGTGTGTAGACCCCACGTGAATGTGTGTGCACACAGATACATGCACACATGATACGCCTCCACATGAACAGACACAGAGCGCCACATGCGTGAGCACAGATAAGGCCACAGAAAGATACCCCTGGACAAACCCAAAGAGTGCATACTTCTCAGAACGCATGCACACAGCACACATACACTTGGATACACACAGAGATACATGCACGCACATACAGACTTGAATTTGCACAGATACACACAAACACACACTTGTGTCCAAGGCATACACACGTATATGCAGGCAGAGAAGCCTGCAGTCACATAGCGCATGCACACGCACACAGGCATGCATGCACTGACACACATACACAGTGTAGCCGTGCTGACATTCACGTGCATTCAGCCCCAGAAAGCCTTGCACGCCAGCAAGCAGGGTATCCCGTGGGGCTGGGCTCAGTGCCCTCACCCCAGATGGCATCGCACGAGGTAATCAACGCTGCTAATCGCCACCAGCTGCCCTGGTGCCTGCCTGCCGCTGCCGGGTGGGGCTGCCAAGGCCTCCTGAGCCTAGGGTAGTATGCCCAGATGTCATCAGTCCCCAAGGACCTACCCACCCCATCATCCCAGCTGGCCACTGGGGAATCCCCATCTGGCAGGGGCAATACCTGGGGCGTGGGGAAAATGAAGAGCCAAGACAGGGCTGGTCCCAGGATGGGCCTGGAAACCCCCATGAGAAGTTCTGAACCCCTACAGGCATACATGCACTTCTGGCCCAGGCATATGTGCACATAGATGTAAACAGAGGCATATCACACACACAGAGAAGCCTATCACACTCATGTACACACACACAGAGAAGCTTATCACACATGTGCACACACATACACAGAAGCCTATCACACATGTCTAAATCAGGCCTCTTAATTATCCCTACAGATCTGTGTCTCCCTTTCTTCCTCCTTCTGGTAAATGCCACCACAATTCATTCAGATGCCTGGGCCAAAAACCTAAGAGTCATCTCTTGGCTCCTTCCCTTCCCCACCACCACCATCCAATCCTGTCAATTCTCTCCCCTCAATCTTCCCCATCCACTGATTCAGCAGCATCCACCGCTTCCCACTCCTGCCGAAGTCACCACCGCCCGCCCCTCCGGAGCCCCCAAAGCCACTTCCGCCCGGCATCCAGCAAGCTGTTTCCAGTCCTGCTGCCACGCGTTCCAGATTGAACTCTGGGTTCAATCTCCCAGTTCTCATTTCCCCTAGAAAAAGTCCCACAGTCTGTCCCTGGACCTTACCAATCCTTCCTGTCCTGTCCCCTTACCCAGAAGCTGTGCCCCCCCCCCAGCAGGGTCCTTTCTCAGCCCCGAAGCTGCCAGCTTAGTTTTCCCCTCTGGGCTTTTGCACCAACTCTGCCCTGTGGCTGGAAGGCCAGGGCCCTGATCTTCACGAAGCTGGCTCTTTGACATCAGGTCTCACCCGCAAGTCACTTCCTCAGGATCCCAAGTCGCGGCCTATCATAGGACACTGTTTTACATCTCTGCATAGCTCTGGTGTTTGCATGTTTGTCCCCTTGTGCTCCAGTAAGTGAGAGGCTTCAGGCGGGGCCTGGAGCTCCCTGCCCTACTGCTGGGCCTGGCACTCTTCTGTCCACCACTGAGCTGGTAACTAAATGCACACAAGACATGCCCAGCCTGGGGTATGACACACAGGCACACAGGCAAATGTACCTGCGGCAGATACACAGACACACACGCAGCCTCTGGGTCATAGAGGAGACAGACCAGAGAGCAAGGCCTTTCTGCCTCCTTCAGTTTCTCTGGGCATCTCTGTCCTGTCTCCTTTTGACTCTGCTCTCTCACTGTCTCCATCTGGGTCTGGGGAGACCGCTGCTTCTGGAGCTCTTTTCTCCGGCTGAGACTCTCGTCCCCTATCTAGCTCTCTCTGGCCTTTTCTCACGCACTCATTCTAACTGTCCTCTTTCCTTTAGTCCAGGATCTGCATCTCTAACTCTGTATCTCTGTCTCCCTGTGTCTCTGGCCCCTGCTCTTTTCTCACATTTCTGTGCCTTTTTATCTCTGGCCTTCCCTGATCTCTGTTTCTCTTTACCGTCTGCCTCCCAATCTCTGTTTCTATCTGCCTGTGTCTCTGTTTCTGGCTCTGTGTCTCTGACTCTGTCTCTCGTTTTCCTGCCCTCCCTTTCCTTGCCCTAAATCAGCCCTGCCACCCTGTCTGCATGGCCGTCAGCGGCCCTGTGGCAGGGAAACCCATCTTTCACCTCTAGTGGCAGCTTTATGGTCATGACGGGAGGGCCAGGGATCCACTCTGCTGATGCCCACCTCCCCTGCCCGGCCATGGTGAGCTCCACAAGGACATCCCTGGCCTTGGCAGCATTTCCAGATGCCCTGCCAGGGTATCTTAATTCAGTAGCTAATGGAACCAGACACCTGCTTGGCTGACCACCCTGGACCTTCGGATGGGCACTGCTGTGGATGTGGCAGGTACCAGGCTGAGAGATGCTGAAGGAAAGAGAACATTCCAGGTGTCCTGGGCCCTACCTTATTGCCCCCTGGATTCTGCCCACCTGTTCAGGGAGACCCATGAAAAACAGCAGGCACAAAAGGCCTGGACTCCAGTCCTACCTCTAGCCACTGTGTGACCCGGGGACCCTGGCCCCCAGGTAACTGAAAGTTCCCACAAAAACTCACCTCAGCTAGTGTGTTAAAGCCTCTTATCTGATTACCTTAGTAGTCCTCAGCTGGGCAATTTTGCTTCCAGGGGACATTTGGTGATGTCTGGAGACAGGTTTGACCATCACAAGTTGAAGGGGGACCTACTGGCATCTAGAAGAGAGAAGTGGCCAGGGCACTGCTGAGCATCCGGCAACAAGAAAGACTCGACAATGCAACGAGTCAACAGCACCAAGGTGGGGAGACCCTGCTCTACCCGAGGGGAAGTCTGCTGCTTCAGAATGCCCTTGCTCCCCGGCCTCCCTTAAACTCTGATTATTCTCTGACAGAGACGGCCATGAGCGAACTGCAGGTCTGGCCTCGGCTCTACCTGCCTTGACAGTATCTAGCCCTCACCAGGTCCAGCCACACACAAAGAAACGTGTCTTAGTCTCTCAACAAGCACGAGTGCCCGGCACTGTGCATGGGGAGTGTAGTCAGCTCTTGGGACAACCCACAGGGCAGAGTCCTCCCTGGAAAATGTCCACACCATGGGGGCCTGGGCCTGTGATTTTCCCACTCTGAGCCTCTATTTGCTCATCTGTCAAATGGGACCTACCCCCTCATCTAACCTGGCAACAATTCTCAGAGATACGTCGCTGCAGTTCATCTCCACAAGGATTCAAGATTTAAGTCTCAAGGTACTAGGTCCTAGGTGTCATGGAGCAGAGATTTTAACTCAGTACTGCCTGAACCCAGGACCCAGGTCACCCATAGTCCCCCAAGTGCTATGAGAGTAGAGTGCAAGTTCTCAAGCTTGATTGCTGGGCTCCACCCCCAGAACCTTCTGATTCCACAGTTTACTTTTGCATACATGTGAGCAGACATTGCCTGCTGCTGCTGGCCCAGAGACCACATCCAGGAACCCTAGAGTAGAGCATGATGTCATATTGCCTCTATGGGGTTCAAATCCTGGCTCCGGCTCTTGCTGGCTCTACAACTTGGGAATATCACTTAACCTCTTCCTCTGAAAAGCAGAGATAACAGCAACATCACGTAGGGTTTGCTGAAAGGATTAAAGGAGATAATGACAAAGGGAAAGCCTGTCTCACAAGTCGCACCTGACAAATACTCATAAATACTCACCAGCATGAGTCCCCAACACAGCAACTCCCCACTGCCCTAGACACACAGAAGCTCCGAGAGGATTAACCTTCCTCTCCTCCTGTCTCCTGCCACTTGCCTGCAAGGGGCAGGACACAGAGATGACATCTCAGGACTAGCACAGGAGGAGAAGGAGGATGCAGGCCACGTCTGCCAGGGCCCAAGGGGCCTCTGCCCCACAGCACAGGCCTCTGGAAGCAGAGGTGAGAGCAGAGCACAGGGAGCACTGATGACCTCCGTGCCGACCTGGTCCCTCACCTTCTGCCAGGCTCTGCCAACTGCCAGTAATTCTTTTGGGGGGTAAGAGCTGCCATCCTTTGACTACCAATCAACTCAAATCAGTCTCTGCATTGTGTAACCCTTAGCCAACTCCTAGGCCTCTCTGGGTCTTATTTTCTTCACCTGAGACTCCAACAAGAACTCAGCAAGGGCCTCCCCAGTGGCGCAGTGGTTGAGCGCTGGCCTCTGCAGCGCCGGTTCAATCCCCAGCTGCTCCCCGGCCACCGGAGGAGGGTCCCACATGGCGCGCAGACCTCTCCTGCCGCCCGCTGCTCCCCTCAGCAGTGTACTTCGGTCCTTCTGCCTGCTCTGCTCCCCGCTCTGGCTCTGGTGAATTCTCTCACCCTTCCGCGCTTCTGACTGTACCCAGTGCATGTATAAACAAAACAAACAAACAAATAAATAAATAAATAAATAAAACATGCCTCTATTAAAAAAAAACCAACTTTAAAATTAAAAAAAAAAAAAAACTCAGCAAGTGGTCGAGGGTGGGGGCTGCAGTCTCAGAATAATTGGGTTCAAATCCCATCTCTAACCACTTACTAGCGTGACTTTCAGCACACACTTCACTGCTTGGAGCTGTTTCCTTGCTGGTAAACTGTCCACAGTTGACAGGGGGGCTGTCTGGGTTACCGGAGATGACACATTTAAAGTCCCGAGCACAGTTTCTGGACCGCCATAGCTGCCAGCTACTCTGTACTTACCATGAGAGGTTGTACCCCTCTGCACCTGCCCTCCCCGCTGTAGCATGGAGACTAGCGGGTGGGGAAGGCAACTGGGAGCTGTCTCCCTGAAGGGGAGATCTGATCAGAAGTTTGGAAGAGTGAGGAGTGTGATCAGTTATGGGCCATTGGTTTGAATGCCTCTGTCTTGCTAGGCGGTGAGTCGCAAAAAGAGCTACTTTTGCTACCACTTTATCCCCAGAGCCTATGACAGAAACTAGGCACTTAATAAATATTTGCTGCATGAATGAAAGAGAGAGCCCAGCTCCTTCTGAGGATAAATTCCCCTCCATAGAGGGCAAGTCCAGGACTCTCCTGGGTGAGGCGGGTTGAGAAGGGGAGCATTCAGGGACTTACAGAGTCTCTCCTTGCATGCAAGAGTCTCAGACAGTTGGACTCATAAATTCTTCGAATCCTGGAAACTCTGGGTGGAGAGAGGCTCTGACGGCTGCCCAGCCCCGCCCCGCCTCTTCCCAGGAGTGCCCCAGCTGGTCTGGGGAAGCCTGGCAACCTGGCTAGAAAGTGAAGCTCAGGGGGGGTCGGCAGAGGAAGGGGAAAGTCAAGGTGAAACCACAATATTTTCCTCAAGGCAGAAAAATAAAACCAAAGATCGGAAAGGGTTTGATAGCGGAAATAGCACTGCTATTTCCTGACTCTGTTCTCTTAAGCAAATTCCTTCATCTCTCTGAGACCTTTATTACCACATCTGTAAAATGGGGTAAAAATGATAATACCACATTGAAGTGTTGGGGAGACTAAGCCAAGCCCACAGCAAACACTCAAAAATGTTCTTTACATTATCTTTTGGGAGGGGTACTAATTTACCCCTCATATCCACATTCATTTCTGAGAGCTGCTCCCCCCACTCTTTACATAGCTGCTTTCATAGCTTTTAGAGATTGATGGCATTTCTGACAGATAAAAGACCGATTTGCTTTTTTTTCCACAAAGTGGCCCAAATAACAAGTAATATGTAAAGAAATAAAACCAACTGGAATACTGTCAGCCTTGATCACTCAAAAAAGTCATGGCAGTGGGGTTTGGAAAAAAGAGGACAGGTGGTTGGAAGGTAAAGGGCTGAGGACTGGGGATCTTGGTTCAAGACCAATGGCAGCCTTGATGTACTTACTGTTTGCTTCTAGGAAGGTCCCTGCTGTTTGGCAACAAGGGAAGTTGAACTTGGGGACTCTTGAGCCCCTTCCATCCTCCGGGTCTAAGGATCTTAAACCTGTAATGACACAACAAGCCCCCTCCTCAGAAGAGGCCCAGGGTGAGGTGAGCGGGGCCTGTGCAAAGCCTAGGATGCTGCCCCTGGCCCCCCGCTCAGCCCAGGTGTTCCACATGCTCCCACAGGCCCCTGTGACTACGCCCTATCCCCTTAGCTGAGGCCCTCCAGGGAGGGGAGCTCACCACTTCACACCCGCTATATCCAGAGCGTCTCAAGAGAAATCAGTGCCAATGATGGTAGCTAACTCGCTGAGCTGGGGTTGACCCCAAGTGTGTGTAACTCCCAACATGCCGTTGCTGCTTTTTCAAAAATAATTTAAATCATCAAGACAACCCGAAAGATCTATTATCTTTCCCATTTTACAGGTGAGTGGGTGTCATCATCAAAGTAAGCACCTTATAGGAAGGAAACAGTCCTAAGAAGTGGCTTGCTAAGAGGCAGCGCTGGAATTTAAATGCAGGCTATTGCAGCAGGGCTGTCTGAAATCCAGGGCTATTTCTCTGTGCGATAGACACTTTCCTCTCCGTGGGACTCAGGTTCCTCATCTGCAGCACAAGGAGGTTAGCTCCAGAACCTCTAACATCCAAGTTGGGACTCTTTGCTACTCTGAGCCCAAGTCCGCACCCAGAAGCCTCCAACAACCCAGAGGGCTTGGGCGGGACCGACGGGCAGGTGTAGACAAGACTGTCAGAGGGGAAGGGGGCGCCGCCAGACACGCAAAAACAACCAAATAAATTAGGGCCAGGAGCTCCTAATCCTTCCCGGCTGCGGCTGCGCTGTGAGCTGTGGCTGCTACCACTCGCCCGGCCGAGCCGCGTCCCTGGCCCGCTCCCCGGGCCTGGGCGGTCGCGGGGCCAAGCCAAGAGCGCCGTCGGCCAACAGGGTCGGAGAGAGGCCCGGCCTTAGCAAGGCTGCCGGGGAAGGAGGCGGGAGGCCCTCCCAGCCGGTGACTCAGGCCTCCCGGACCCCCTCCTGGGTGGGCATGCTCCCGCGTCTTGGTCTATTTTTAGAGCCGGCTCCAGGCCTGAGCACAGAGGGGCAAAGAAGGGGGGGCCCCCATGGGGACCGCAGGAGCCTTCCCAGCTCCTCTCAGCCCGAGCACCAGGCCCTGCAGCTGTCTGTCTAGAAGGAATGGAAGAACTGGGGAGAAAAGGGGTGGCGACTGGCAAGGGTGAGGCGCAGGCCCGAAGAATGCACCCCCTTCCGCCCCTCCGTAGGGCCCGGGAGCTCGGGGGAACAGGGCGCGGCCCCCCAGCCCGGCCTCCGCCAGCCCCAGGCTTAGCCAGCGGAGCGGGCTCCGGGCTGGGGCGAGCGCGGGCGGCGCCGGCGGGTTGGCTACGGCTACGCACGTGACTTGGAGTCGGCTGTGGGATTGCAGGGGCGCCTTATAGGTTCTGGGGATCCCGACCCCACCCCACCAGCGGCCACGTCCCTCACCCCGCCTCGGGCCACACCCAGGCCCCGGGGGCTTTCGTGGCCCCACCCCTGGCCCGCCCAGTCCTGGCCTACAGAGTCTCTTTCTCTTAAATGTATTTATTCATTTTTAACTGAGGTGATATTTGGATACCCCCATCAGGGACTATCACCGTAGTGCAACCACCGTCCGTCTTTTTCTTGCCCCCAGTGCGCTCCCACCTCGCGCCCGCGCCCAGGGCTCGGGAGGCCTGGATGCCTGGACGGTGCAGGGCGGGGCGGCAGCAGCGCCTGCTGCGGAGCTGGGGCAGAGGGGAGAGGAACGGGGCGCTCCTCCCCCAGCGTGGGGCGAGGGAGCAGGAGAGCGGCCGGCGAGAATGGCGCCTTTTAGGGGAGGTCTCCGGGCTGAGGCGCATCTGCGGGAGCCGGGCAGTCTTCCAGGCTCAAGAGGCAGTGGCAGCCCCCAGCATCGAAACACCCCCGTCTATGCGGCACAGGGTGGCCCACGGAGGCACCTGGGGCAGAGCCCTGTGGGCTGACACCCCTCCCATCGGGTTCCCGGAGCGGAGGCCGCCGTCCTGGGGCGTGGGCACAGCTGAGGGCCCAGAATGCCTGAGAGCTCAGGCAAGAGGGGTTTGGGGAGGCCCAAACCACCGGCCCAGGAAAGGAGGCGGAGTCGTCTCCCTGCACCAGCCCTCCATCTAGTGGGAAGTTTGGGAATCGCGGGGTGCAGAGGTGGGGTGGGGGGAGGGGTGCATTGCATCCTGAATCCTGCCTCTCAGAGCGTCCCGCTAGCACCTGCACAGGGCCATTCTGTCCAGTCTGCACCATCTCAGGGATTTGCCCCAGATAGGCATTTAATGGTGTATTTCCTCTCCGCACACCCCCTGTCCCCCCAGCTACCAAGTCCTGTCCCTTCTTCCTCATCGATATCTATAATGCCCTCTTCTCTCCATCACCACCATGACCACCATCCTTTGCCCAGATCCCTGCAGCTCCAGCCAACTGCTCCACCTGCCTCTGATTTTACCCAGCCCCCATCTATTCTACTACTAGCTAATACTATTCTAGTACTAGCGTTTCTAAAACACATCTGATCGCTTCTGTGATTAAAATCTTTGAATGGCTTCTCATGGGCAACATGAACTCCAGACCTGGGCTTGGGACTTAGGAGGTCTTCAGTCCTAAATATCACCCCCATTTTCTCCCACACCCCAGGTGGCTCTCACCAGACCTTCACACCCGCTGTTTCCTTTTCCTGGAACACTTCCAGGCTGTGTTCAGGACTCAGTCTTGCAGAAACTTCTTTCTTTAGGAGACCTTTCCTGGCCCACAGGTGTGTTAGGTGCCCCTTGTCTGAGCTCACACCCCCTCCACCGCTCTCCGAGTGGTTACTGCCTGGTCTCTCCTCGCCTATTCTCTCTGGTGACAGGAGACTTTATTGAGATGTTAATTGTTTTCCTCCCCTCCCAGTTCCAAGCCAGTAACCGGCTCTTTGATTTTTCTAGCCTGGGGAACTGTGCAGAACTGAACACAGAAGCTGCTTGAAGTCTGATGGCTCCTCCTGACTTTTGAGAAGGCTAACCTCCGGGAAGTGACAGTGCTAGATGTTCCCAAGGGTTGGGGAGATGAGGGGAGAGAATGAAGAAATAGCAGCAAGCCACAGGGGAGGGGAGGGGGAGTCCTGTGGCAGTGACGACCTGCGTCCTGCAGTGTCCCTGCCACACGCAGGCAGATGGGTGGTGCACCTGGGGAGGCAGGCACCCGAGCTCTGGGGTACAGCCACAGTACCCTGAAGTGGCAGAGGAACACTCCCACCCTGATGTGCTGAGACTCAAGAGACCATGTGGACCGTCAGTGGTCATCTCTGAGTGACCAATATAGACTGAAGACAGGAGGCACCTCCTTCCTGCTTAGGCCCGGGGGCAGGGGGTCACCAGATCTCCCCAAGCCCAAGAAGGAGGTGGTAGCAGGCCCCAGTGATACTCGAGAATGAAATTCTGCCAGCTTAAAGGATTTAGGAAGAATCAGATTAGAGTTGAGTTAACAAGAATACAAAAATGGGCTAATACTTGAGTTTGTGTGCCAAGGGCCCTACCTGCCACACCTGTCTCTTGTCTCCCTGCCGCAGGCCTGAGATACATGGGCCTCGTTCAGAATTGAATATTCAGGACCCAGTGTGGTGCCTGGCACATAGTAAGTGCTCAACAGTATTTGTTGAGTTCACTTTCCCTTGGTAGCTGCAGAAATCCTTCTAAAACCCAAGTCTGCTTCAGTGATTCCCTGGCAGCCCTCAGGATAAAATCCAAACCCCTGTCATGGCCACAAGGCCCACTGTGATCAGAACCTGACTCCCTCCGCCCTCATCTCTGCAGCCCCTCCTCCCACACTCTCCTCTCCCACTGAGCTGAACCAGGAGATTTGCAATTCCCCAAACTTGCCAGGTTGTTTCATGCCTCTGTGGCTTTGCTTACAGGGCACCCTCCGCCTCCAGTGCCCTTTCCCCTTTCTCTGCCTGCTGAGCTTTCAATTAGTCTTCAAAGCTCGGCGCGAGTGTTTCCTTCTTTAAGAAGCCTTCCTGGACACCCTCGCCAAAGAGGGAGGAGACCAGCGGAGCCTACTTCTCCTGTCTCCTTCCCCACGCCTGCGCCCTGGGTGTCCCGGACCGAGGGCTTCTCTAGTGTGCTGAGCCCCCCGTGTCCAGCACAGCGCCCCGGGCACCGTATGTTCTCCGTGGAGGCTCACTGTCCCCGGGCTTTTGCCCTGACTCCATCAACTCATGATGAGGACCTGAGCAACCACTGCCTTGGTGGGCCTCAGTTTTCCTCCCCACACAATGTGGGGTGGAACGGAACTCAATGGTCCCAGTTGAGCGTGGAAGTGATGGCGTGTAAAACACAATTCACTGTATGCACTGCCGGCCTGCTAAGGCCAGAGCACGCTCACGTGCAGCTGCACAAGTGACACCCATGCATGGATACTGCGGAGCAAACCCCATCTAGGCTGCACATGATATTCCCACACAGAAATGTATGTGGCCTTCTGTGTAGACGCTCTGTCCTCCCAACCCCCATGCCCAATCAACCACTGGCCCTGACAGTGAGAAATTCAGCAGCAGCCAGGGCTGCCAGTCCAGCAGCAAGTTAATATTCAAGGAATGAGCCTCCTGCAATATGCATGCCCGGAGGCTGGTGTCCTGTGGGGCTCTGCCCTTCCTAGGCCTGCACACACAACACCCTCCCCTCCCCCCTAAACACCTAGTGGAGAACAGTTAGCCTGTGGTGGGGCCGATGGTACCGAGGGCCAGACCTTTAACTCCTTTCGCCTTTTGATGTCCTATGGGATCCTTAAACTCCACATTCATTCATTCAACATTCATTCACTCACCCACTCAACAGTAGTTATGAAATCCCTTTCTTGTGCCAGGCAATGGTATGTATGTCAGTGACTATCACCCTGATCTACCCTCATGGGCTCGTAGTCTTGGGTGGGGGGAGGGAGGAGACACAATAAATAGGAGCAGGTACTGTTATCAGACTGGAAGAAGCAGTGCTGTGGAAAGATTAGGATGATGTTATTAAAATGACCCAGATGAGCAAGGGGGATGCAAGGAAAGCCTTTGTGAGGAGTAGCTTTGGAGCTTCAGTCTGAAGATGAAGAGCCAGGGCCTCCCTGGTGGCGCAGGTGTTAAAGTCTCAGCACAATCAAGCTATCACCAGCTACTGAAGCCTGAGTTCAATCCCCAGCCAGGGAGCTGACCCACATGGCACAGCAGACCTCTTCTGTCTCGCCCGCTGCTCCCCTCAGCAGTGTATTTCAGTCAGTCTGCCTGTTCTGCTCCCCACTCTGTCTCTGTGAATCCTCTCACTTCCCCAGTACCTCTGCCTACACCCCAGTTCTTGTATGCATAAATAAAATAAATCTTAAAAAAAAATTAAAATGAAGAGCCAGTGAAGTAGATAACCAGGGAAGAGCCTTTCGAGCGGTGGATACAGCAAATGCAAATGGCCTGGGGTGGGAGAAACCATGAAATGTGGCTGAGGCCCAGAAAGGGGGCCAGGTGCCTGGAACTTGGTCAATGACAAGAGTGGCAGGAGACCTCTGCAGAGTTGTGGGTAAGATCTAGATCAGACCCAGACTCTTGGGTATCAGTGAGGACCTTAACTTTTTTCTAAGAGCACTGAAAGGCTCTGAAAGGTTTGGGGCAGAGAAAACAAATCCATCCCTCTCCCAGCTTCCCTCCTCCTTGACCTCCTTGATATCCTTCCTAGAGACCATCTTTTTCATCTTTATATTTCCAGCGCCCAGCCCAGGGCCTGGCATGGACTGGCATCAGACAATGTTTACTGAATAAATGACCAAGTCAGGCTCTCCCAGCTCAAGGCATGACTTGAATGGCTCGGTCTTTCAACTGAGTCCTTGGGCAGCTCAGGACAGATTAAAACATGTAGGTGTCCTACCCATTGAAAGAGAGTCTAGTGTTCCCCATACAAGATTCCTAATAGAAACATTGCTAATCCATGAAGCATGGTGCTTACACGTGTGCTGAAATTAAAACAACTTCTTTTTGGATTTTTCAATTGCAAAATTCAGGATGAGTTCATTGAAGCAGAATTTCTTTCTGCTCATGTGTGTGTGTCTGTGTGTGTGTGTCTTTGCTGGTACCCACGCTGGACTTAATCTTCTCGCTGGGTCACCCAGTACTAGATGGCAGACTTAGCTCAACTGTCCCCTTGGTGATGTGGTCTCGGCTGCGGGCTCAGGATAACCAGGATGCCCTGGTAGCGGGGCCTACGAGACAGCAGGTGGCCCCAAGCAACATTGCAGCAGCTGCTCAAGGCTGCACCAGGTTTCCAGCTGCTCAGTTTCCGAAATCTGGTGAACATCCCCTCAGGCCACCACATTTGTCTCTGCCCATCCCTGACCCTGTGAAAATTGTACAAATTGAGCAATGCCCTAAGAAACAGCTCAGAGAGGTTGTTTAACTTGTGCAAAATCACCCAGCAAGTTGGGGATGTGGTTCTGATTTGTGCACAAGCCTGTTCTGCAAAGCAAACATTCCCTTACTGAGAGTGGATGGGTGAGGCTGGGGGTGGATGCCATGGACCAGAAACCACCTGTTTATATCTGGATCCTTGGACCTGGCCAGAACAGTGAATATGTTAACAAGGTGACTTTGGGACCCCACCTAAGAGTGGGGGCTGGTTGCTAGGAGAACCAACCTTGTGATTACAGAGTTGGGATATTCAGTCCCACCTCCAACCTCTGTGGACAGGCAGTGGGGCTTAAGTTCCATTTTCAGTGATCAGTGGTTTAATCAATCATGCCTATGTAATGAAGCCTCCATGAAAATCCCAAAAGGGTTCAGAGAGTTTCTGGGTTGGCGACCACGTGGAAATTTAGGGAGGGAAGCACACTCAAGGCGTGCAAGCTCTGCACCCCCCTTGCCCCACGCATCTCTTCCATCTGGGTGGCCCTGAGTTGTGTCCTTTTATAATAAACTGGTGATCTACTAAGAAAAATAGAAGGTTGGAGCTGGGCCCAGTCCTCCCTCCAGCCTCTTTCACCGACCAGCTGGGCTCTAAGCCTAAATTCAACCCTCCCCCAACCCTATTCTGGGCCTGGAGATGGACTTCCATCTCAAGGTCCCCAAGTGGGTTCCAAGCATCACACAGGCATAGTGAAGTCTCCCAGGGAGGCTCCAAAAGCCTGAGCAGGCACAGGTTCTAACCTTCGCTCCTCACACCCCTCACTCACTCAACCCCCAGTCACACCTGCTTGATGGGCAAACCCTGCAGGGAATTAGACTCAGTCCCCACCTGGGGGGTAAGTTGGTTTTCCCTCCCTACCTCACCATCTTCCCAGGGAATAGAGCTCAAAAAATTCAAAACAGAATTCATGATTCTTGGGGAGAATGGGACAGTGGGTGGCTCAGGGAAGTACCCCCCCCACACCACACAGACGTTTTCCCAAGCCAATCCCAGGCTAAGCTCTGCCTCCACTGGGTTCCAGCATCCATCCCCTCCAAGTGGGAAGTGACAAATGAGCCTGAGGAAGTGGAAGGGGGGGAGCTGGCGATCGATGGCATTAACATGGTGCCCAAATTAAATATTGACTTTCTTGGTTGACTCTAGGGATGTCTGGATTGATAGCTAGGGCTACACCGTGGCACCACAAGGGATGGGGACATACCAGCCCGGAGCTGGCCCAGTGGGGAGCGAAAGCTTGGGAGGAGGGCTCACCCCTGATCCTGCCTGCTCTGGAAGAGCAGGTACTGAGGCTGCAGCGGGCCCGGGGCAGTGTCGGACCTCCCCATCTCATGCCCTGGGAGGGAGTCCAGAGTTCCTTGGAGCTGAGGTTTTTGTTGAGTGCCCACCCCTTCCCCCACCCCCTTCAGGAGCTGGGGCTGGCCTGCCACCCAACAAATGAGAGGAATCAATCTTGGCGATGCTGTCCATTACCAGGTCTCAGGCCCCTGCCTCCCAGGGTGGCAGGGTTGGGTATTTTTGGTCTGTCATTAAGAAGGATCTTGGGGAGAGGGTAAAGACAGTCTCTCCATTTCTAGAAACATGTCATCATCTTTTCCAGCTAATTCACCTTTAGAACCTAGAGTAGGCCCTGAGCTTTCTCACTTTCTTTTCATAGCACCACTTCAGAAATTGTCTATATCACCTTCATTTCTTCACCATCCACTCCCATATGGCTTCTTGCCATGCCAATGACTCTAAACAACCCCCTCCTGAGTAACAGACCTGTTTGTCTACACATTGACTTCCTCCTTGAAACCCCACCTTGACTATCAAGGTTAACACATCCAAGGCCAAAGTCATGACCTCCCCCAAAGCTGGTCCTCTGCCTGCACTCCGAATCAAGGCATGGTCGTCCCTCTGTGGGTAAGACAGAAGTCCATGAGTCATCCTTGGCTCCCTCCTGTACTTCCCCCCACCAGGGGCTGATGATGCCACCCACTACATACACAGATCCCATGCCCTTTTCCATGGCACCTCCCAAGCCAGAGTTCCCTTCACACGAGGCTCTCCTCATTGGCCCCTCTCTGCATTCACTCTCATCTTCGGTGCTGCCCCATCCATTTCCCACCATCCAGGGCAATTCTGCTCATAGATAAATCTGATTGTGCCAGTCCCACACTCAACAACCTTCTCAGACTCCCACTGAACCCCTACTGGAGTCTCCCTACCCTGGATAGTTAGGATAAGTGTTGAGAGTCTGAGAGGGTGGCAGTCTTCCTGAGTTTGGGGCCTTCAGGGCGGCAGGAAGAATGATGGGGAGTACAGAGGACTGGCTCTAAAAAAGTCCTGAGGAAGGACCCCATGAGCTTCCAGGCTGGGCAAGAGGAAGTCGGAGGTCCAGAGAGGAAGTTGGCAGCATCCCGCACCCAGGCTCCCCCTCAGGTCACCTAGACCACCTGATTTCCTTTCAATTAGTGTCTAATGGAAGTGAATTAAACCTGATTGAGTTTTAATGTGTTCGTTCAAGTGTCAGCCCCAGACTGCCTCCCTCTTCTGGGGGTCTGGGGCTGTAGGCAGAAGGAAGGAAGACAGGCCGGGGAGGTGAGAGTAGGGGTGGGGGGGAGGCGGAGAGCACACTCTTCCCCCAGTTCTGCTCAGGTAAGTCTGATACCAGTCCACTGGCCTTCTCAGAACCTTCTACTTCCCCAAGCTCCCTCCCTGCCCACCTGAATCCCTTGAACCTAGATTCCAGCAACACTAACTTTGGACTTAAGTTAGTGGGCGCTGTGTTCTTATCTCCTTAAACCCTCACCATGACCCAGCGAGGCAGGTCATACTCTTATCTCATTTTCAAGGACACCAACTGACTTGCCTAAGGCCACTGCCTTGTTCTGTCTAGGGCTGTGATATCCAGTGGGGTAGTCACTACACATGGTTGCTGAGCACTCAGGATGTGGCCAGGCTGAACTGAGACGTGGTCTACATGTGAAAAACATGTAGATTTCACAGAGTATGAAAAAATAACATAACTCATTGGTCATTTTCTATATTGATTTGTTTTGGAGGGACAATATTTTTGATATATTGGATTAAATATGCTACTAAAATGAACGTCACCTATTTTTTTTTAAAGACTTTTAATGGCCACTAGAACATTTGAAATTACCTTTGTAATTTGCCTATTTTTATTGGACATTCCCAGGATCTGGTCTCATGAATTTAGCGACAATCTGCTTGTCCACGACCCTGCCACAATCTAGAAGGCAAAGAGGCTTCAGCTGAGTTTGAGTTCGCCTTATCGGGCAGGTCCCTTTCAGCACCCTGGACAGCACCCAGAATTGGCTTCACACTTGGGGTCCTAGGACAGCACTGGGGTTCCGGAAAGAACAACGGGGGGGGGGGTCAAGGGCATATACCACCTACAAAATTCTCCCCGTGAATTTGCTCAAGTCATGGTCTGTGTACCCAGTAAGGAAGGCTGCATTAGGATTCTAGTTGTGCCCACGTTATAGATGAGGAAGCGAAAGCTCAATCTGTTCACTAAGACCCACTGATGCCTGCCTCATGTGGAGCCCTCGGCTGAGCACATAAACCCAAACAAGGTTGGCGTGGATGATAGCAATTCTGGGCGAACAGCGAGAGAGTGCAAGTGTGTGCCGGGGCTGTGGGAACCCAGGGCAGGGAGTTCAAGGGCAGCTTCACACAGGGGGCTACTTGGGCTGGAGGGTGAAGGAGAACTTATAGTGTAAGCAGGAGGGAGTTCCAGGCAGATGGGATGGTGTGTACATAGGCCAGAGGTGGGAGAGATGGATCAGGAGACATGGGCAAGAACCCCACCACCAAGGACCTTGCATTCTAAGTTAATTCTAGGACCTAAGCTAATTCTGGAGGCTTCTGAGCAGGGCAGTGGCCTGGACAAGTCTTCATATTTGAAAAATCACACCAGGGATTTTTCACATGGCAAAGGATTGGAGACTAGAAGCAAAGAGGACAACAAGGTGAGAAATTCAAGTCCAGGAAAGAAATGACAGGTTGTTAGATGTTAATCCAAATAGAAGGGCTGTCAGGCCTACAATAAGCACCCGCAACGGGTCCAGGGAGCTGTCCAAGGTGACACAGCAAGTCAGTGCCCAGGGGACTGGAGACAGAGGTAGAGATAAGCACAGCCTCCACCCCAGGAAAACTCCGCCCCTGACTTAGGAATTCAAGTCTCCAAGCCTTCAGGAGCCTCTCTTGCAGTCGTGGTTGCCATTTGGGTAGAATCAACAAGGTGAATAGAAAACTTCCTCCTCAAACCAAAGAAACCACAAGAGGGAAGGAGAATGAACACTGCAGCTCAGCCCTGGAGAGATCCTAGTGGTGGCCAGTGGGGCCAAACGCAGGAAAGGAAGGAGAATCCAAGAGGCACAGAGGCTTGGGAGGTGGCTCAGGGAGACGCCTGGCCCAGCCGGCGGGGCGGGGGCTGCTGGCAGGCCCCGCCTTCCCAGACCCAACTGACAGCCTGCTCCCCACCCCATACAACCCATTTTTTTCAGTCCCGCCAAATCAAGCTTGCAGGAGCCCTTGCAATGGGAGGGTGGTGGTGGCGGTCAGGGATGGGACCTCTGCGTGAGCCTATCCATCCTTCTGGAGCTAGGATCCCTCTGTTTGGAAACTAACTTCTCCCCCGCAGTCCCCAGTGGTTCTGGAAGGGGCTGCCACCCCCCTGCCTGGATCAATTAGAACCTTAAGAGTTTTCTGTTTGGCATTCAAGGCAAAGTTTCTTTCCCTCTGGGGCAAAGCTGGGTGACGGAACTGGGAGAAGGCAGCCACGGGAATGAGGAAAGCGCCTTCGAGAATAAAGCTGACACAGAGCAGTGGGAGGGTGGGACATCTGGTGGCACTCAGCCACACATGCCATACCCTGTCTTTGCAGCTTGTGGCTCCTGAAAAAGAAGTTCCCTTCTGCGTAAGCTGTGGTTCTGCCCCTTCTGGTCACAGTCCCGATATAGTCAATTCCAAGCTCTAGGAGTCTGAGAAAATCAAATCCCTCTCTAAGCCTTGACTTCCTCATCTATGAAACAGAAGGAGGGGGTCACTGTACCTACCTTGAAGACACAAATGAGGTGGTACCTGAGGGAGCACTTTGTATACTCAAGTGTTGGGGCTGCCCAGGGGGAAGGATGCTGAGAGTAGGGGTAGGGTCTGGAAGACCCAAGAGCCTAGGCCCACAGGCCTGAGGATGCTGCCCACAGTCCTTACCAGGCCCACAGCACGCCCGATTCCGAGAAGACTGAGGTGGTCTGGGCACCACTCACTCCAGCTGGCACTAGCCCTGGCACCCCCACCCCACCTGGCAGCCATCCAGGCTCCTACAGCCCCAAGCCCTCCCTCTGATGTCAGCACCCCTCAGGACTGTCAGCTCTCCCAGGGCTGTGTCTGTCTCAGGAGTCCAGTGTTGCTAAATGACCAGGTCTACGGGTGCACGTGTGGACCCTTCTCCCGATACTGCCACCTGCCGACCCCAAGCCCCCTCTTCCTGAGTGCCAGGAACCGAGCAAAGGTCCTTTCAGTCAGGTGTGAAAGAACACAACCCCCCAGTGAGTCCTTCCCTCTCTCTCAGGCACCAGCCTGACCCCCACTGCAGAACCACCTGAGCCCTGGCACTGGGGGCTCTACCACAACACAGCTGCCTGCTGTCCCCCTGCAGCCATGAAGACCACGTCTGGGAAGCCAGGCTCACGCTCCCTCTCCTCCCAGGGAGGGGTTGAGGAGAGATAGAGAGAGGTGGGAGGCCCCACTGAGCATCAGGCCTGGGCTTGAAGTCGCAGCTCTGCCTCTGGCTGTGGCCTTAAGCGAGTCACTTCCCATCTCTGGCTTTCCCATCTCTATCCAAGGTTGTTGTGGTGGGTCATCAGTCTGGGGTGTGTGTGTGTGTGTGTGTGTGTGTGTGAGAGAGAGAGAGAGAGAGAGAGAGAGAGAGAGAGAGAGAGAGAGAGAGAGAGAGGAGACAGACAGACAGAAACAGAGATAGACTGACTCCTGGCACAGAGGACAGCAGGAGCCCAAGTGCCAAACGGTAGAGCTGATACATCACAGGGCTTATTCTGTGGCCAGGTGCTCTCTAAGCACGTCACAGACTGACATTTGTTTCATCCGCATAACCACCCTGTGAGATAGATACTATTACCATCCCCCGTGAGATGGAGAAACTGAGGTCACTAAGCTGTGCCCCGGCCCAGCCAGGCAGTCTGGGAATGGCAGCCATGACCGTCAGAGCCTCTGGGGAAAGCCAGCTGAAAGGGGTCCCAGCCCACATTCCAAGCTGCTCAACCCAGACCCAGGCAGAAGGGACTCCAAGGTCTCCCAGCGAGTCAGGACAAAGATGGAGTCAGAGCCCAGGCGGCATCCTCCCAGGCAGGGCTGGTCTGACCCCATCACACAACCTGACAAGACCAAGTGAGGTGAACCAAGGAGACAGGGGAGCAAAGTTGGGGTCCCAGGGTTAGGCCTTCAGCTGGGGAAAGCAAACAGTTCAGCAGCAAAATCCACAGAGTGAAGTTTATTCCCAACAAAGTTCCCCTCCCCCCTCCCCAGCCCGGGACAGGGACAGACAGGCTGGGGGGAAGATGGGGCTCCAGTGGCTGAGGTGCCTCTGAGAAACAGGGAAGGGCCCTGGCCCTCCAGGCCACGTGGCGTCTGGCTCCCCCAGCCCAACCGAGTCCACTGCGCCTCCCTGCCCAGCCCTCGGGAGAGGGGAGGGGGCGCTGGCTCCTGGGTAGTTCCAAAGTGGAATGTGAAAATAGAGAGATATATATATTTATACGCAGTGGGCAGTCCAGCGTGGCCTCACACCTCTGTCTGGAAATCACCGTCTGGTGGTTCTGTGGGCTCCCAGGCTGCTGTCCGGTGCATAGCCAGCCGTTCCCGGGGTTTGGGGGGCAGCGAGCCCAGCGTCATAGACTTGAAGGTGCTCCAGCTCTGATGTCGCCGCTGTTGGGACAGGCTGGGGCGCTCCCCCGGGCTGGGCTTCTCCTGTGGGGGGACCGGGAAGGGCCCGTGGACATGGGCCAATACCCTCTCACCCACTGTCCAGAAGAACAAACTGAGGGGGCCCAGAGCAGGTCAGTGATGCCCAAAGTTACTGAGCAATCAGGTACCAAAGAATGTTCAAATTCAGGTCACCTGGCTCCAGAGTGGGGTTCAGGGGAAGGGCTCAGAATGGCCCCCTGGGACCATGTCTATCTGCCCACTCTCAAGACCCAGGGAGCCTCCCATAAATACTCTCTGTGGCACTTGCCCCTCTACACAAAGCCACAGAGCTTAGCCCACATGTAGACCCTTGGTGAGACAGACTGAGGGTGCCCAGGCAGAGGAGGAAGGCAGGGAGGAAAGAGTCCCTCGGAGCCCGCCTACCTCCACCCAGCCCACCGGATACACCCACCTGACCAGGCCACCCGAAGACACACACTTCTCTCTCTCTGCGGCCAGGGGCCAGGGCCCAACCCTAGGGGTCACTACACGGGTCAGGTGCTGAGCTTTGTGGCAGGGCAGCCCCAGGAGGAGCCCTCACCTTGGCTGTGGTCTGGCTGCGGTAGCGGTCGAAGGTGTGGAACTTCTGGTTGAGCTCGTGGTAGAGTTCCGAGTGCCGTTTCCGGGTGTGCATCACCTTCTGGGAGCCAGAGGGTGTCAGAGGGGGAACTCCCCACTGGGTCCCCACGCCCCTGCCTGCTGCTGGCCCCTCTGGGACAAGGCCTGGCTCTCTTTTAGCCCCAGAGCCATGTACCAGGGCAGGAAGGGGCTGCTGGGAAACCAGTCTTGGGGTCTGGGTTCTACAAGGGGTCATGGGGTAATTTTAGGAGGAAACCCTCCCAAGACAGATACCACAGACAGACACCCCCACTCTCCACCCCAAACACACACACAGCACTTACCTCAAAGTCCAGATCTGAATATCGTAACTTCTTTCTCTGGAAAGGAGCAACAGGAGACAGTGAGGAGAAGCTTTTCACCACATGCAAAGAGCTTAGAGACAGGAAACCTGGCACCCAGGGGTCTGCTGCCTCACCTTCCCCTAGGCCAGGCCTAGACAGTAGCACTCCTTAAAGGGAAGCCTTTGAGAGGGTGGGCACAAGGGTGAAGGCCTGGGGGTGAGGTCCCACCTGCTACATTCCTGCTGCCCTTGCAACACACACACACACACACACACACAGCTGGAAGGCACAGGCAGACACTCAGGGAGCACACATTGGCACAGGGCACAAGCCAAGGTGGTATCCACTCTGTGATCCACTCCTCTGTCCTCCCCTCTCCTGTCCTATTCCCTCTGCCAGCCAGGGGGCCCCCTCTTCCTGGAACCCTCCACCCTCCTACAAATCCAAAGACTCCGATTTTCTGAAACCTTCCTTTGACCCCACTATGCCCCTTTCTCTGCTAAATCAGACCTTGCCTCCCTGGTTTCCCTGCCCCTCATGCTTCTCTGGGTCCTCCACCTGCCCAAGGCCACCTTCAAGGCCATGGCAACCTACACAGGGCCCAGTGCTGCCCAAGAAGGGGGCCTTACAGGCTGAGAACATTGGCCCCCGGAGCCCTTGTCAGACCAAGAACAACCTTCCCAGGTTATACTGGGGAAACTGAGGACAACGAGGGGAAGCGACTTGCCCCAAGGCCTTCAGATGCAATGTGAGACCACCATCGAGCTCTCCCAAGTCCCAGGCCTGGCAGGCATACCACCAGCTCCCGGGACACCTCTCTCCCGGTCCCCCTTCCACCTCCAGGCCCCTTCTTTCTCCACCACCCTCCCTGGCTTCTCCAACAGCAGGCGCTCTGTGCTCTGCCCAGGACCTCCTGCTGCCCTTCTCCTCACGTGTGCGTCCACCCCCTGCCCAGCTGCCTTCCTCTCTGGGACAGCAGGACAGAGCTCCCTGCCCTGAGGCCCACAGCACATTGTGCCCGACTGAATAAAGTCGAAACGCCCCCGCCCCAAGCCCGCTCCTCCGCCTCCACCCCACTGTGTTGCCCACACCAGAATCCTGGATGTCATCCTTGACCCCTAGAGATGCTGCTGCATTTATTGCTACCTCCCACGTGAAGGGCCCCATGCCGCCCCACCTCAGCGGCCCAAACCGGGCAGGTGTCCGCAGAACAAAACCTGCCTGAGCCTCTCCTCCCCTCCCCAATGCCGGTGTAGAGTTTTCAGTCTTTGTTCCGCCTTCCTGTTTTTGCCATCTGCAGCAGGAGCAGGCACCAAATGTTCAAGAAACATTTTGGGAGAAAAACTAAACTTGCAAACCCTCTAGCTGCTAACTTAATTTCCTTTGTGCGGAGGATACGAAGCGGGTTTCTGAGGCCAAACATGAGCAGCTGACGATGTCAGATTTGTGGTTCCTGCCCTTGCTTTATTCGTATCCTCCTCATCTCTGCAACCAGCGTTCTAGAATGTTCTGGAGACCTACCCTCACCATTACTGTTTGTTCCCCGTGATGTCCTGCAGGGAGCAGGCTAAGGAGGACAGTGGGACATCTACAGAAAACAAATAGGGAAACAAAGGGATTCACATTTTCTCGGGAAGAGATGGTCACCAGCCACGGGCCTAGAGGCAGTGCCTGAGCCTAATTTCAGGCAGCCATTCCCAATTACACAGAGATAAATGTTTCCTATCAGTCCTCACAACTATGTGATCCGCTAGGTCCCACTGCCGGCCAGCCTCACATGAGCTCAGACATGCGTGACCGGGCTCTCAGCCCCATCACGTGGCTCTACAGCACCTGCCTGAGCCACTAAAGGTGGCCTGTCCTAACCACCACCCCAGTGAGGCACTAAACAAGTGTGGCTGGACCGACAAGTGTACCCTCAGCGGGGAAGTGCAATTCCACATGAGTTCAGAGGAGCCAGGAGTCCCCAGAGCTGCCGCGAGCAGAGAAACACACAGCAGACAAAGGTGCTGCTGTGAGCCGATGCCCACCATCTCTTCCCAGCTGCTACCTGCGATGCCAACATTCTCAGCACCCAGGGGCAGGCTGCCCAGCCCCGCCTCATGCCCCCGAGGCCCCTCACCTCCAGGGAGCCCAGCTTCATGGTGGAGCCAGGCACAGTGCGGGGCATGGTGCGGCTGCGTTCCCCGGGCTCGGGCACTTGGCGGGCGCTGGGTGTCGGCTGTGGTGGCTGGAAGGTCATCCCGTAGGGGTTCTGTAGTGACCCATAGGCAGGGCCCAGCCCCAATCCGGAGTGGTCCACAGGGAGGAAGCTGGGATAGCCTTCGGTGTGGGTCAGTGCCTTGGCAGCCCGCCGGGGTGTGCCCTCAGGCCGTGCCCGCGGGGCATCCTCGACACCTCCGCCCCCACCTCCAGGCTGCAGGCTCAGAGTCCGCCGGGGCAGCACCATGTAGTCCCCCTCTGACCCCGGCTCGGCTGGCCGGAGCCACGTGAGATCCAGTTGCCGCAGGCCGCCCTCCCCACACATGTACACAGGGTTGGCTTCCTGAGGGGGTGGTGGCTCTCCCAGGCCCGGTGAGGCTGCCATGGGCACCAGGATATTCCCAGGCAGTGGTGAGAAGCTGAGGCCGCCCTCAGGACCCATGAGGCAAGACTTGGGCTCCTCGTCCTCGTCCAAGGACAGGCGGGACAGGGTGCCTGTGATGGTGGACGGGTTGCAAGTGTTGACCTCCTTGAACAGAACTGGGGCAGGAGGAGAACAGAGTCAAGTCCTGCGGAGGAAGAGCCCCCAGATGCCCTTGCCCAGGCTGGGGAGGCACCAAGCCCCTGAGCTTGGACAGTGGAAACTGAGTCCTAGAGAGATGGTTCGGTGGCCGGTACTTTCACCCCCCAGAGAGGTTAAGAAGACAACTATCCCAGTGGCCCAAAGAAGGCAGGAAAAGGTACGAAACCGAGGCTCAGTTCCCACAGTGCCCTGGTGAGCTTCTAATGTCTGGCCCCCAATGCCCCAGGGCTGTCAAAAGGGCCTTGTTCCTCCCGAGGAGGCATACAGGTAAGAGCGTCTGGAAGCAATGGAAATGATACAACAATGAAGAGCCATGATGTGCCGAGTAGCCTGCTAGGCATGCAATTCCCCTGATTAGCTTAAGGCACCCCCACCCCACCCTGGGAGGACAGATTCTCTTTGCAGCTCTGCTAACGGAGGCTCAAAAGGTAAGCTGTTTGCCCGTCACACGGTAAGTGGCATTAAGTTCTGAATGCAGTTCAGGGCTATGTGACGCTAAAGCTGGCTCCCCTAGCCAAACCCACACCAGACCTCCCATGATGTTCGGGGGGCCCTCCCATCCTTCCCCTTCCTGGGACCTTTCTTGGCTCTGTCCCAGCAGACTCACCTGTCTGACAAGCCAGATCCACATCCTTTTCAAAGTCTGACTATAGACAGAGAGGGAGAGAGCAGATGGGCAGAGAGAGAATCAATGTATCGGGGGGGGGGGGGGGGGGAGCTTGTGGGGTGGAGGCTAAGGCCCTTCCGACACACCCAGGGGTGCTGCCGACAGCCCACTGCCCAACAGAGCCCGGGGGGGGGGGGCCCGGATGTGGTTTGCTTCCACCTGACAGGTGGTGAAACTAAATGCCCAATGCTGTCACGGCTGAGTCTGCAGACTTCTGCGCCCGCCCTGCCTTGGACAGGGAAGGTGAGGGCCCTGGGGTAGAGAGATGGGGAAGCATGCTCAGTACCCACCCATGCCTGCCCAGGCCTCCTCACTCACCAAGATCTGCAGCTGCCCATTCTTGCACGAGTCTGGGGAGTCTTCACTCTCATCTGCCCGGCACACACCCATCTGGCACTTGACCACGTCCTGGACCTGGGGGCAGCAGGGGCCTGCTGGGCCTGAGGCCACCACAGGGCCCGTGGCCAGGCTGCTGAGCCTCCCACCCCAGGCACCCAAGTAGGTGTGGCGGGAAAGAAGTGGGCACAGCCTAGGGGAAGGTGACGACACTGGGCCGGGTCAAGGGGAAAGGAGCCCGAGGAGGCCAAGGCCAAGGCTGCCCCAGGCTCAGCTTCCACACCAAGGGCCACCCAGCGGAGGGTCTGGCCAGGGCCTCAGTGGCCCCTGTCTGCACGGGGAGAGAAGTGGCGTGGGAGGTGAGTGGACAGGGGCAGGAGAAGCGCGGGCCACCTCTCGACGCAGGAAGCAGTGCACAGCGGTGATGACAAAGCCCTGTGCGGAGTTGAAGACGGCAAAGAGGGCCTGGAAGAGGACGGAGCGGCGGTCTGTCATGGCCAGGACAGCAGACATCCAGGTGAGTGCCAGCAGGGGCAGCACCACACAGGAGCTCCAGAGGGATGCCCTGAGGACAGCGGCAGATGGCCCATCAGGGTCACACCCCAGGGGGCAGGTGGGCTGAGCCCAGACTGGCACTCGGCCTTGGGCCCTTTGGCTGTCCAAGGGTGGCAGGGCCCCAAGCGCCAAGACCTCAGGAATGTCCCCAAGCAGAGAGGAGCTGAGGAGCCGGAGGCAGAGAAACTGAACAGAGACAGAGAGCGGAGCACGTGGGCCAGACCAGGGACCGAGATGATGGGGAAGACAGACACAGCGGGCCTGAGCCAGAGCCACAGGCAGCATCAGGGGAAGGGGATGGAGAAAGAGACAGTGGGAGAGAAGAGGGGGAGGGAGACAGATGCAGATTCTGTGAGTTTCAGCCCCAATTTGCACAGAATCACCGGCCTGGGCCACATCCCCAGAGACTCCAGGAGAGGAAAAGAGAAAGGAGGACAAAAAGTGACGACAGACAGTGGGAATGCACAGGACAGACAGACAGATGAAGCAGGCAGAACACACAGAGTGTGTCACAAAGCTGTGGAGGAGATGGGGGGCAGCTGGTACAGCAGAGGCCCTTCCCCTTCATTTCCCCAAGGAGGCGCCAAGCCCCCAGGGGCCACAAGACCCTGTACAGAAAGCTCAGAGCTGGGCCTGCGGGTAAAAGCCAGGATCAGGGCCAAACCCACACGTTCCCCGCCTCTCTGACCAAGGAGGGCAGAGGGAAAAAAGGCAGATGGGCCCTGGCACCCAGGCACCAGTGCCAGTCCTGCCCCGGAGGTGACCGCCCACGGGGACACAACACAGGAAGGCAGTCCTGCTCTGCTGAGCCAGGCGCCACACGCCCAGCCCGCTCTGCCCTGTGAGCACGCGGTGGCAGTTAGGAAGGGGCAGGCACCACCGGATACTGCAGATAAGTAGGGGGCTAAGACCTGCCCTAGGAAGAGTGGTGAGGGCGGTTCAGCCTGGCAGGGGTGAGCACGGTGGCCTCCACAGCCAAGACTAAGAGAGAGCCTAATCACAGCCGAAAGAGCTGCTGTTGATTAAGCACCAATTCTCTGCCAGGCCCTACGCTGAACACTTTACATACATTAGTTCACATTGTGATCAAAACAACTCCGATAAACAGACATGGGGGTTATTATCCCAATTTACAGATGAGGAAACTGGAGTGTGCCCAGCTGGGCAGACACAGAGCCGGGACACAAACCCAAGTTGGCTGCCTCCAAAGTCAGAGGCGGATGGCAGCCCCAGCCGGGAGGAGTTTCTGCTACGCGGAGCCACCTCCAGAGCAGCCAGCTCCCTGACCCTGGAGGGGCGGCAGGATAAAGCTGAGCTCATGGAGGCACAGCTGGACCCCCGGCCCTGGGCAGGAGCTTGGCCCCCTGGGGATTCACGTGCTCGCTACTTGCACAACTGGGGTTTGAAGATTTCAGCTGCCAGGGCTAGTGGAGAGGAGGGCTTATGGGCATCAGGTGGGGGGCTGGGGAGGGGGGATGTTTCAGTGAAATAATCCTCTACCTCCAACATTCTCTGTGCCCCAACTATGAGCCTGAATACCTTTGAAATTCCAAGTCTCAGATTCTATGACAGATGATAAGACTATGATTCACTCATTCTAACATTTCTAGCTTCTGATTGTCTTATTCTAAGATTCTGTCACTCTAATTCTAAGGTTCTGTGGGCTCAAACATTCTAAAGGCCTAACTAAGATTCTATGAGACTCTGCAAGTTGGGGGTGTAAGGAGGGGTCTGCTGTGCCTGGATAAAACAAGCGGGGGTGGGACGGGGAGCAAGGGGGGCACAGGAACCCAGGATTTTTCGGGAGGCACAGACATTCACTCCTGGTTCCCCTTTGCCACCTTGCCACCGAACCCTTGAGAGCGTGTGGCAGTTGGCAGGGCATTGGGCTGATAACCCTCCTCCTCCCACCATGGACATGGCCCCCCCATTCTTTTGCCCCCACCCACCTCCCGCCCCCCCCAGGGGGCACAACTAACATGGCGTTCCTGGCCGAGGCTGAGCTGAGCAGGGGGCTGGGGACCACTCCACACGCTGAGCAGGGGAGGAGCAGGCTGGCCCAGGGGCACCGCTCCGACCTCGGGGGCGGCACAGACATGGGAAAAGGGGGGAAACACATGGCGGGAGGAGACGGGGCAGCGTGAGCCCCAAGTGGGGTGGGGGGGAGGGCAGATGAGAGAAAAAGAGGTGGGTTAGGGTGGGTGAGGGGCTGCAACTGAGCACTCCAGGTGCCCACCTTGCCTGCACCCTTGATGCACCAAGACCAGAGAGCCCGGGTGGCATGTAAAGCCCTGAGACTCCATGAGAGGCCAAGGCTGGCCCTCCCTCCCTACACCATCTCCCACAAGGCCCAGTCGCAGAGACCCCCCCTTACCCGGCCCTCTGCTTCTTGGATTTGTCTGAGATGCCATCTCGAGCCATGAGCTTGTTGAAGACGATGATTCCAATGAGCATGTTCACCTGGGGGCCGGGGGAAGGGTGGGGGAGGAAAGCATCGTCAGGTGCCCTCCGGGCAGGGAAAACCCAGGTGGGAGCAGGACTGCAGGGAGGAGGCAGACCCCCTGGGGCCACACCCCTCCCGGGACACTGAAGGGGGCACATACCAGGACAATAACAGCTGCTGGGCCCACAAAGGCGTAGAGCAGGCCGCCCTCCAAGGAGAGCCAGCAGCTGGGGTAAGAGAAGAAGAGGGGGCATCAGACATCCAGCAGGATGACTCCCCACCCTTCAATGGTCACTGCACTGCATGCCCACCTCACCAACAGGACCCAGTCCAGCCAAGGTTAGAGTTCACTGGCTCTTCTGAGCTCCAGTTTCCCTGCTAATCATGGCCAAGAATATCAGAGGCAGCCCTGGGGCGACCATGGGGTCAGATAAGGTCGATTGATGCCTGAGCTAAAAGGTTCTTAGAGATTATCCAATCCCAACTCATCCTCTTAACAGCCAGGGGAAAGATCTGCCCAAAGTCCCACAGCAAGCGTGGGCCAGGACTGCAGCCTGAGAAGGCCCGCTGCCCAGTCTGGCACCCCGGCAGGTCCACTAACCCCCAATGCCCACATGGGAGGGCCACGTACTAGCTGGATGTACCGTATCCTTTGGTGCGGGTAAAGCCAACAGACACGGCCACCACCAAGGCAGGCAGACCTGGGGGAGAAGCAGGACTGGGTGAGAAGGCAGATGGTCCTCAGGGTCCTCTCATCCTCCCAGACCCGCAGCCAGCTGACCCCTGCGCTCAGAGGCTGTAGCCAATGCTGAACCCTCCCCGCCCAGGCCCAGTGGCAGAGTCCAGCATGGGCCCTGCTCACCCCAGCCCAGGCAGAGGAAGCGCTTTCGAACGAGGCGGGTGCGCATCCGCCCAATGACAGCCAAGTAGGACTGCCAGGCCTCAGTGAGCACCCAGCAGAAGGAGGAGAGGAAGAAGAAGTGCAGGAAGGCGGCCGTCATGGTGCACACACCCTGCAGGGAAGGGGGGAAGAGTGCCCCTGAGCAGCGGCCAGGGCGGGAGGTGCCAGGCTTCCCACGGGTCCGCTGCTGGGTGCTGCCACGGCTGCCCACCCAAGCTCCGCCCCCCAAAGAGCCCTGCCAGGCACCCCCATCTTCCTGCACCCACACACAGCACGACACAGGCCTGGTGACATGCACACAGCACTCGGCATCCGGGAGGCGGGCAGGCAGGCTGCCCACGCACAGACGGGGCTGGCAGGGAGGGGGACAGACAGAAGCATCTGCCACGTCATGGCCGGGCGGGCCCCACGCTGCACTCACAGCACTGGCACCATGTGGAGAGGCTGAGGGGGCATACGGAACAGCCAGCACAAGTCACCCACAGACAGGTGGGCCGGGCTGCTTGGGCTCCCACAGGCCCACAGACGTGGAGGCCGCGGCTCACAAATGCCACCCGCCCAACACACACGCACACACTCAGCTCACGTACGCGGTCACAGATGTACACACTCATCACAGGAGTACACCACACATACGCCCTCTCTGACGCCCTCATGAATGCTGACAGTTCCCCACACACACCCCCGCCCACCACACAGCACGAGTGTACACAAACATCCACCACTTAGCACATCCACGCAAACACATGTGCCGCCCCCTGCAACACTCTCCACCCTCCCCCCTCATCCCACTCCCACGCCCTGGCACTCCGTGAGCTGGCACCTGCCTTGCTCAGCACCCTCGACTGGCCCACGAGGATCAGGATGTTGGATGCCAGGATGGACAGGCAGAAGTTCAGCAAGATGATGGAGCGTTCAGATTTTATGAACCTGCAAGGGCACAGCGGGCAGAGACCAAGGAGCTGGCTAACCCGCCCAGGCTGGGGGGGCTGGCCACCTCCCACCCACACCCGCCCACTCCCGCCCAGCGTCCAACCTACCTCCAGAAGGCGGCATAGATTGCAAGCAGGGTGAGCAATGCCATGCAGGACACAGCGCAGCCAATCACGAGGGGGACTGAGGGGGAGCCTGCCAGCTCCAGGGTCTGGGAGAGGGAAGCAGACAGTCAGATGGGTCCCAGGGAGAGGGCAGCTGCAGGGTGCCCACTTCCTGCCTAGCACAGACCAGCACCTGTACCTTCATCATGTCCACACACATGAAAGGATTGATCACAGTATTCGCATGTGCACAGAGCAGACCCAGTCACATACATGGACACACACTTTTGTCACCCACACTCTCACACACAACCAGACACATGCACGTACACGCACACCCATCGCCCACCACCACACCCCCAGGCATGTGTTATGACTGAGCACCATCCTAGGGCACAGGCTTTGTGCAGCCCTACAAGTACACCCTGCTCAGACACGCATTTGGACCCCAGGTCCCCGCCAACACCGTCACAAGGGCAATGGCTGCCCCAGAGCCCCCTCCCATGTCCAGCCCAGGCGTTTTCCCTCTCACTCGTACCAGATCCTTGGGCGGCTGGGCCAGCACAGCGAAGGTAGACAGGCGCTGGCACTGGCAGCGGGTGTGAGCGGCCTGGGTCTCCAGGGTCTGGCAACTCTCGGTGTCCCAGTCCCCTGAGCTGGCGTCACTTGGGTGAGGGGAGAGGTAGAGTGAGCCCCAACCCACCTACGTGGCCCACCCCTGTGCCGGTCACTGCCCAAGGACAGGTCAAGTTCAGGGCAAGGCCACTCCAAAGGCAGGCAGCTGGGAGCCCCAGCAGAGCCCTTGATCCGTTAGGCCAACGACAGCACCAAGGAACCTGCTGGCCTTCAGGGGGAAGACCCCTTCCTGAGGGGAAACCCCAAGGACCACCGCTCCCTGAACGGAGCCCCTGCTCAACTCACGCTCTCGAGTAGTCCCAACTGGCACAGTGGGGATCCGTGGTGCCCTGGGGAAGACATGAGTGCAATTTTGGGAGGAGAGCACCCTATCCCTGACTGCCACCCCCACCCATCCTGCTGTGCAGGCGCCCATACCAGTCAGAGGCTCAGTCTGCTCTCAGGGCAGACCGCCTCCCTGCTATGGGCGCAGACAGGTATTTGGTCACCCATGTTGGGATCTACCTGAGATCCCGGCCTGGACCCCCACTCACGTTGATGATATAGGAAAGCTCCACTGTGATGAGGGGCTCCGCTGGTGGCTGGGTTGGGGGGCGCACAGTCACTGTCATCACCCGGGACGTGACAGCCAGCGGGGGCCTAGAGGACAAGTAGTGAGGTCAGCTCTTGCCAGCAGACCCAGTCAGGAACCCCAAAAGTTCTTTGGATGGGGAGGTGGAGGGCACAGGGAGGGCTAAGGCCACAGGAAGGCCTAGAGCTCAGTGGGGCCCAGGATTTGAGGTGAGGCTTTAGAGTTCAATCCAACACTCCCGGGGCCTCCATGAAAACTGGACCTGCATGGAGGTCATGGAGAAGCACCCGTGTCCAGAGCCAGGTCAGGGGTCCCTGAAGCTGCAAGAGTCTTCAGGTGGGTTTCTCCAAGGCCAGCACAGGCTGCATCCTCCTTGCTCTCACCCGGTCCTCATGGGACCCTCAGCAGCCCTAGCAGCCCCTCCCAGAGACTCACCGAGGGGGCGGCAGGATGAGGCCAAGGGTGCGGTAGAGCACAGCACCGATGACAAAATAGGAGGAGGCCTCCTCAGGGTCCGCAGGGAGGAGACGCTGGTGGGAATGGCCTGGGCCAGGGGGCACTGTGCCTGGGCCTCTCCCCCTGCCAGGGCTGCCTGCTGCCCCAGATGCAGCTGGCTTCCCAGGGGAAGAGAGGCTGAGCACCTCCTTGGGCAGGAAGAGGCGGTCTTCCGAGTGCCGCACCCAGTCCTTCATGCCCCGGCGGCCCCGCATGGGGAACGTGATGTCACTGGACACGGCCGAGATGGGCTCTCGCTGAATGCTGATCACTGCAGTGAGAGAAGGCCAGGCAGGCCGCGGGGGAGACAGACGGAGACGGGGAAGACGGGACGTGGAGGAGACAGACACCAGGAAAGCAGACACAAAGAGGTGGGGGCAAACACAGAAGTGGGAGGCGGGCAGCACACAGACACAGAGACAGAGGGGGACAAACAGGAAAATAGGGGTTAAATGAGGGAAAGACTGAGCCCAAAGAAAAAGACAGGAAAAGCCCTCAGAAGCCATCCCTCCCACCGCCTGGCTTCTGCCACCACCAACACCCCACCCCACCCGCCTCGTATACCCAGGTTGTCCGTGACAATCAGAGAGCTCTGGAAGGCCTTGAGGGCATCGCCCACCAGGTGAATGAAGTCCTCCACGACACGGAGCAGGTGTACAGAGCCAGGGGACACCTGAGAACAGAGGGTGTGTAATGGTCCAGGGCAGGGGTGGCCCTAGGGGAGGAAGTCCGGAGGCCCAGCCCCTCACCTGCTGAGCGTCATCCCACTTGTCTTTGTTCTCTGCATCCACCATGAAGCTTACCACCTGGAAGAAGCGCTGGGGAGACAGCAGAGTGTCGTGCAGCCCCCTAGGTACCCAGTCTCTGCCTTCTAGGCAGAAGTCTAGGGCTTCAACGCTCAGCTCCCCTCCCTACTGGAGAGACAGGGCTGTACCTGCACATCATCAGCCGAGGGCACATAGGTGGCCCTTTTGAAGGTGTCAGTGACGTTCCTCAGAATGTCCACAGAAAAAAGCAGGTCCCCGCTGTAGTAGGTGCGCCGGGCCAGCAGCTCCTGCAGGCTGCGTACCACCTGTGACATGCCCTCACCTGCCAGCATGCGCTGCCCCTTGGCCAGGTGCTCCCGCAGCTGCAGGTGACAGGGAAGTTACTGTCACTGGAATGTCAGGAGCTGGGATCAGCCCTGGCCCATCCTTCTCCTGTCCACCTACTGCTTATATCGGGGGTGAGAGAGGGAAAGGTCAGACAGAGATGTTCAAAGGGGTTCATGGGGAAGACATAGTCCAAGGAAGAGACACAGAGAGACAGCGAATCCCCAAAGAGACTGAAAGAGAAATACCTGCAGAAGGAAGGCGTGCAGATGCACGCATAAGAGACAATAAGCACCGCTCAGGAAAAGGGACCACCCCACAGAGTCATGGATATTCTGGAGCGTAACATGCATGTGTGCTCTCTCTTTCAAATACAAGCTCCAAATGCAAATATCACACACAACTACCAATTATAATCAAACGCACTCATACCAGCCACATTCGGTGACAACACTGGGAGGCCCTGGCCAGGCCTGGGGACACAAAAATAAATTCAACTTTGTCCCTGCCTTCAAGGAGCTCCCAGTCTAACAGAGGATACGAATATTTTAGTGAGCACAGAGGTAGGGAAGACACTTGAGAGCTGGGCCTTGAGGTATGAGTAAGAGTTTGCCAGATAAGGAAAGGCAGGGCCAGGCAGAAGTGGGCACAGCATAAGCCAAGGCACACAGGCAACAGTAAGAATCCCCCTACCCCCGACCAGAGCCCAGGACAAGTCCTGCATTGCCCCAGCCCAGCAGGCACTCACTGACAGATACAGGTAGCGGTACTCGTGAGAGATACAGCGGGCAAAGCTGGGCAGCCCCCAGTAAGCCACACCCTGGGCACTGAGGAGACAGCGGCGGCTGGCAGACCCTGCAGGGACAGAGCAGAGGGCATGGTGAGAGCGCTGAGCTCTACTCACTGCTCCACAACTAAAGGTGGAGGCTCAAAGAGGTGGGGGCCCAGAAAGGGGCAGTAAGAATGGGGACCCATGGGGAGAACCGCAGCCCCTCACCTGAGGCATTGGGGGGGCACTTGTTGTAGATGATCTCGCCAGCAGCCGCCTTCTTCCACGTCATCAGCATCACATACTCATCCCTGCACATCTCATGAAAGGCTGTGGGTACAGTGGAGGGGCTCAGCCAGGCCCACGCACTAGTCCCGAGCCCCCCTGCATTCTGGGGGCAGTACCTGGACACCGCTTCTCGCTGCAGGGCTTGACTTCCTCTCCAGTGCCCTCACAGGGGTAGCCCTGTGAGCCCGTGGCCTGGCACATGCGGAAGCGACGCTGCCAGCCCGTGTCACATGTCTTGGAGCACAGACTCCACGAATTCCACGGCCCCCACTTGCCATCAGCAGCTGTAGGAAAGCAGGGAGTGAGCAGCTCCAGGTGCCCGTCCCCTGTCAGGGCTGCCACCCGCCGCCCTTGCGCCAAGCACTCACCCGGGCACTCGAGGTTGCTGCACTCTCGGGTGTCAGTGAGGGCACCCGTACACGTGGCCCAGGCAGGGCCTGCCACACTGCACTTCCGGCTGCGCTGCTGGGTCCCGTTGGCACAGGATGTGGAACATGGGCCCCAGGGACCCCATTCTAGCCACTGGCCTTCCACTGCATGGGGAGACACAAGCGGGGGGCCGTTGAGCAAGGGGTGTGGGGACAGGCAGGGGTGGAGCATTACAGGGAGATGGCACAATCTACTCGGCATTCAGACCTGAACCAGGCCAGACCGTAGGAGAGGGGTGGATGAAGGGGGGCTGGAGTGAGCAGGTGGTGCCTAGGCCTGGTCCTGCCTGCCTGTCACCAGCTTCAGGGACACAGGTCACTTCTGCACTCAAGCACCAAGGTACACAGGAGCACCTTCTGATCTCTGCCCACATTTAAGCCCACCCACGCACTGCCCAGCTTCGTGTCCCCTTACAGCCCCCCTGTCCCTGGGCACAAAAGTGCAATGAACAGCAAGAGCAGCCCAGGACTTAGGGGAAGGGGCACCAGCAAGAGGCCCCGTTTTGATGGGCTGGGCCAGGTCACCTCCCACACAGGAAGGTACACTTCACCACTCTCCCCATGCTTGGCCAAAGTTCATGGGGCTCCCAAAGTTCCCGGGACACTGGGCCTAACTGCCTCCCCAGGGTCCCCCACCCCCCACCCAGTTGGGCAGCGCCCGCCTAGCAGCCCACGGGCACTACTGACCCGGGCAGGCGGCCATACTGCAGAGCTTAGTCTGCAGCTCGGGACCCTCGCAGGCCTTGCCGCCGTGCTGGGGGGGCACGCAGGTTCGCATCCGGCTCCGAGACCCCCGCCCGCAGCTGCGGGAGCACAGGCTCCAGGCACCCCACTCCTCCCACACGCCGTGCACTGCAAGGAAGCACGTGGCCGGTGGCTGGGCGGCACCGTGGCCCCGCCCACTGCCCATCCGCCCACCAATCAGGAGTTCCAGCAGCTCTGTGACCGCTCCTCATTGGCTCTGCCCTGGATTCTGTTGCCAGAGCCATCTCTCAGGGCCCCCAGGACTCCGCCCTTTGGGGGGGATGTGGAAGACACAGGTTTCAAGTCCCAATTCAAACAGGATGCCTCCTGTGGACATCCAGAACAGGGAGACTAGATCACCCCAGGAGGGGAGCCAGGGGGCCTCCTCTCCTGGGGGCACAGGAGAACCCAGGAAAGGATTCAAGAACCACCCAACCCTCCCCAGCCCACCCCTCCCCAGCCCCAGCCCCAGCACATGAATCCAAAATGGCAGGCCTGGGGCAAGAGACCTGCCCTCCCGATCCCAAGCCCTTAGACACACAGATAGACATGACCCTGTACATGGACACTGACACAGAGAGCTCACACTCTGGAACACAGCGCTGCCCCCAGCCCTCTGCAAGCTCCTGCCCACCCCCAGGTACCAAGATCCCCTCCCGGGTAGGTGCTACTCTAAATCCACAGCCAGGAGCTGGGCACGGCCTAGGCACCACTTCACTCCCTCAGGGCACACAAGAAGCAGGACTGGCTCAAGCTGCCCCCCCATGGTTGACCACCTGTCCCAGGCAGGCACATGCGCATTCTCAGTAACTCCATGCTGAACTGAGGAAGGGTCTAGGGGAGGTTCTCCAGGGAGTGTGAGGGGAGCCAGGGGAGGAAAAGGATGGTCAGGGAAGGGTTTGTGTCTTTAAAAAAATAAGTAAGTGGCCTTGGTCTTAGATCTTAAAGGACAGGCTGAATTTCAATAGCGAAGGTAGGGGTGGGAGGACGGGATGAGAATAAGTGAATGTAGAAGGCGGGAAGCCCACGACGTGCTGGTGTGGCCAGAGGTTTGGGAACACGGAGGGCAATAAGGATAAAAGCATGAACCTTGATTCAGGACGTAGGCTCCAGGGGGGCGATATGGCCAGAACTGAGCCCACTGGTGTGGGTCCTGATCTGATTCACCTGTGTCCCCAATTGGGGGCAGGGCATGGTGTAGGGAACAGCAAGTTCACTGAATGAAAGGAGGAGGCAACCAACCATCTTTGGAAGATTAACCTGCCTGAGTGCCAGGCAGGCCCCAGCCCTACGGTCAGATGGGGCAGGGAGGACGGGCATACCTGGGCAGGTGGCTGAATTGTTGCAGGGCCGGGTCTCCCGCAGGGGCCCGCTGCACAGGGTCCCATAGGGGGAGGACACGCAGGAGCGGGTCCGCACCTGCAGACCCTGCCCACACGTCAGGGAACACACGCTCCACGGGGACCACTCCTCAGCCGCCGGGTCGCCTACGAGAAAGGGACAGCGTCGGCGGCAGGGGGCACCTCCCAGGCATCAGTCTCATAGGCTCCTCCTACCCTGACCCCAAATGACAAGCTCTTCAGCAGGCAACCCAGCCCTGCCCACAGGCCTCACATGGCAGAGACGCGACTGAGCTCTAGGACGTAGACACAGACGGGCACACGCCAAGCACACATGCCACCAGACGCCACACAGCCGGGCCCCGCCGCAGAGGAAGGGAGGCGGGCCCGAGTTACCTGTCTGCGCCATGTATAGCCCAGGCTCATCTGCAGACCTTGGCCACTGGGTTTTCACCTTCGGTTCCTCTTCCGGCTCCTCACCTGGAACACGGAGGTGGTGGCAGGGGCTCAGCAAAGGCCAGCTCTGTCCTACTAGAGCGGCTCAGGGAGGGCAGCCTCGCCTGCCCTTGGCCTGAAGGTCTGGGGCCAACTGTAAGTAGTGCTGAGCAAGCAGCACGCCCTGCCCCCTGCCCCACCACCACATTCTCACAGATAAGGAAACTGAGGGTCAGAAGGCCACGCAGGACTCCCCCAGGGCCTCGCAACCATCTTTGCCCCTTCCTGCCTCAGCCAGACTGGGGGAGACTTCAGGGGCGGCTGTTCACATGAATGAGTGGAAGCCAAGTGCTGCCCATGCCTCTCTTAACCCTCCCTGGGAGTCAGGAGCCATCACCTCTGTCTAGAGATGAGGAAACTAAGAACCAAGGAGGGAGACACTTGTCCAAGACCACACAGCTTGCTGAGCCTGAAGCCCAGGCTCCTTCCCTTCATGGGGCAGACTCGTAGGGCAGCTGCAACCACCCCCCTCCCCCGCCCCGCCCGGCAAGCCTGCCTCTGGGACATGGTTCATGTTGCGCTAGGGGCCAGGTCCCGGATCTGGGTTCTACACCCTAAGCAGCACTAGCTGTGACCTGGAGGCACAGTCAGAATGTTGCTCCTCTGAGACCCAGGTGCTAATCCAGCAGACACCTTGTCCTCTGCCCTCGTGGCCCCGAAAGCAGCAGGTGCTCTGCAGGCACCTCACCAGGCTCTCAGCCACCCTGATTTATGTGTCTGCTCTAAGACCTCAGAAGCATCACCAGTCCTGGAGTAGCGGCAGGGTGCTCCCATTCTCCAAAGTCTGCCCCTCTGGCTCAGACATGAGCTCATCCAGGCCCTCTCTCACAGGCTGGTAGCAGGGCCAGGTAGGGGAGGGGGGCAAAGTGAATGCAGAGGGAAAAGACCCAATTCAGCCTCCCCTGCTGGGCAGGTAGAACTGGAACAGCTTCTGCGGACAAGCCTCTCAGTTCACACTGTCCCAACTGGAGAGACTAGGCCTCTCCCACACCCCAGGACCTCTATTTCTGAAAGCCAGGTCAGCACCCAAACCAACAGGCACTCTGAAGGAACCCACGAGGGTTGGACCCTTCCTGCCTCCTGTAGCCAATCCAGGTTCTGCACCTGAGAAAAAGCTGTTCCTGACCCAGCGGGAAGAGTGGCCACCATGAGCACCCCCGCAGGAGGGGGCCTGGACTGCCACTTAGTCCAGCTTCTGGTCTAATCAACTCTGGGTCCTTGCCTCTACTACTTCAGCCACCAGTCCCAGGACCTAATTCACATCATCCCCAAAACTCCACCTTCTCTGAAGCCTGGACCACCAGGAGAGCTTTGGAGTCAGGCAACCCTGGATCCCAACCGGGGCTTGAACACGGGCTATCTGTGTGACCTTGAGCAAATGTCTTTGCCAGACTGACCTCACTTTGCCTTTTTCACGCCTGTAAGACAATACTCAGGCTAGTGCCCAGCTGACAGCCCCCAGCTGGAGGCCTGACAGGGCAACTCCCTGACAGGAGGCCGTGAAGCCCTTAGCACCATACTTGGCACGTGGCAAAAGTTCAGAAGGTGGTAGCTGGTTTATTTTTACCATCTCCTCTCCCTTCATAACCTCCACCCCCTCTTCTGCACCCTCACACGCCCTCCTTTAGCCCCTGGACCTCCTCCCTTTGAATGGCAGCTAGGGGCTTCCTGGCCTCACTTTGGGTGCTGCCTCCATCAGGACCGGGACCACAGAGTAGGTGTTGGTGCCACGCCCGCCAGCTCCCAAATCCCCTCTCCCAGCCTTCCACCACACCTGCTCAGCCAGTCCCCAGCCCCGGAGCCTTGTGAAAAGCCGCCTTCTCCACGCCCACCCCCAGGCTGCTGAAGAAATCGACAGCTGTGCCAACTGGCACCACGACAGAGTCAGGGCTCACATCCGCTGTGCCCAGGGCTTCTCAGCAGCCTTCCTCAGCTCTTCCTCACCCCACACAAGGCTGGCTGGCAGAACCTGACTGTGACCTCGCTCCTCAAGCCCATCCCCATCTTCCTTGCCCACCACACTCTCTCTGCAATGAGCTCCTTTACAGAGAAAGCAGAAGCTAAAACAAGGAAGACAAGGGGACCCCCAGCCCTGCATCTCCCAACTTTCCTGCGGACCTTCTCATGAAGGCCTGCCCTCGCCTGGTGCTGTCTCCTGCTCCTCCCGCCTTCTTAGGGGTCTCCGTCCATCATCCCCTCTGTGACCAGCATGTCATCAGCATTCTCTCCTGGCAAGGGGCCTCAGCTTCCTCCATTCTGGGGGTGGGTGGGGGGGGCACTCCTCTGACCCTCCTTCCTCCGCTGCCTCCTGGCCTCAGCTTCTCCTCACCAGCAATGAGTGGCCACAGCTGCCACTGCACTTTCTCACCTGCCACTCATGTCCTGGCTCAAATGTCACCTGGCCTGGTCATTCGCCGCAGTCTGGCTTCCGACCACATCTTTCTGCTGAAGCTGTTCTTGACAAAGCCATCGATGCCTTCCTTGTTGCTAAATCCAATGAACACTTTGCAGGTTGCTTGACCCCTCAGCAGCACTTGGCCTCATTGCTTCCCTCCGTCTTCCTGACTCTCCAGTTTTCTCCTTCCAAGCTCTGTCAGTCTCCTAGAGCCCTTCCTACTGCTCCCAAGACACCCATGCCTTGTCCTATTTCACTGAACAGCACCTCCCCCGCCCCTGCTGAATTAACCCCTTAATGGCTGCTCCCAAGTCAATGTCTCCAGTCTCCCCATCCCATGATTCACTCCTGTATATGCTCCTGAATACTTCTAACCAGGGGCTCGCAAACTCAGCATGTCTAAAATAGGATCATCATCTCTCAAACCTCTGCTTATTCTCCACCTTCTTCAGCAGGAAAACTCCTACTTGACCTTCAAAACCCACGTGAAATGACCTCTCATTCTGAAATCTTCTTTACTCCCCCAGGCAGAGTTGGCTGGCCCCTCTTCTATGTGCCCATTCATCAGAGATGACTCCACCTTCAGACTATCTGAGCTTCCCACCAATAAGCCCACAGAAGAAGGCTGTATGGCAGCCATCTCCCTGACCACAGTGAACTCCAGCACAGAATCCAGCCTAGAGAAATAGCAATAAATGCCAATGAGCATTCTGCCCCTAGCTTCCCCCCATCCATGGGGGTCGCTGGAAATGGCAGTATGTAATCTTGAGTACCAGCTCAGGGACTAGCAGCCTTGTATATGGACCACACCCAAGCCTGACAACCATTCATTATAAACACCATGAAGATGCCCTCTGACCTGCTACAGATCCAGGCAAGAGTACTCTTACCCAGCTCCTGTTCGGTGTCTTGACTACTCTGGTGTCTATACAGCCTTCCCCTCCATATCACCACCAGCCTGGCATCCAGTAAGTCCATCAAAGACAAGTGAGAGACCAGCCTGACCTGCTTATCCAGGGGGGACCCACACTGCTGCCTGGAGTGCCCACATTCTCCACTAACCGCTCACTGACCACTTGTTGGCCAGTCCCACAGTATAACCAGTGGTGGTGTCTGTGGTTTCCAGAATCCTGCCTACTTGACAGTCTGAACATGCTGCAGGTCTAGCTCATGAGTCCTCTCCAAGTCCCCTGGGCTGGACCAGACAAGGGAAGAAACCACGGCCACACAGCAGAGGCCTGCACTGCCTGCCGTCCTCTCTACCCCCCTCCACTCCCTTCAGAGAAGAGACCAGCAATTTATTTTCCCCACACGCGAATGCCAGTTCTCCCTAAAGGGGAAGAAGACAGAGAAGACCAGAGGTGTCATTTACTGAAACAAATGTTTATTCAGCATATGCCACGTGCAGGTCCCAGTCGGCTCTGGGCCCAGAACAGGGGGAGCATGAGAGGAAGCTGAGGCAAGAATAGAAGGGGAGGTCCAGGAAGGAGCGCGAGTGCCCCCACACTCCTGAGTGTCCCTCCCCATGAGCTCCAGGGCTGGCTGGGCCAGGGGCTCAAATGCTCGCAGTCCCCACCCTCAGTTGTCTGGCCTGCTGGCTGCTCCAGGCACAGGAGATCTGCTGCCTGTCACAGTCACCCTCTTTCCACTGAATTACATTGCGGTAGCTTTAATCCAGGCATATATATTTACCTCCCCGGAGATGCCTTCCCTGATTTCCATGGGGCCCCAAGTCCCTCACCCCACCCAAGCCCTTCATACCTGACTTTCTCTGTGTTCTCACCACTTTCTAATTACTCCTTTGTCCATCTACGCCCCCTGCCCTTGAGGTGAGCATGACTTTACTCTGTAGCCTGCAAAGTGACCCTCTGGGAGTCTAGCTCCAGTCACAAGCTCCCCTGCTGAGGAACCTTCAGAGATTGCACTGCCACAGCCACAGTATAAACCCGAGCCGGGCAGGTTCCGACTCTGCTGAGCTGTCCAGATCCGCTCTGCCCTCACCACCAGGCAGCCAAGCACGCTTTGAGGCCGTGTGAGCCCTTGGGAAGGACTAGGCACCTGGTGTTTGGAGATGGCAGTCAGAGCCTTGGCCCCACCTCCCACCACTGGGGCCATGACCCAGCAACACCAACCTATTTCCATTGGGAAGAACTAGGAGCCAGAAAGATATAGGTTTGATTCTTGGCTCTGCCAGTTTGGTTGTATACCCTTGAGTAAATCACCTCACCTCTCTGAGCTTAAATATCTTCCACAAAAAAATAAAAATGGAACTTCCTACCACAGTGTCATTGTGAAAATTAAAAAAAACAAGAGACAAGGACCACCTGGAGTACAATTAGCTCTCAATGAAAAGGAGCTGGCACACCCTTCTTGTTATCCCTTTAATGTGCAAATGTTTCCTCCCTCCTCAAATCTGCTAAGCTGTTCCCATCCCTTGGAATGTACTTCCTCTACCACAATTTCCCCAAAATCTTCTGCAAGTCAAATACCACCTCCTCCAGGAAGCCTTCCTAGGCTGGACACAAAAGGATCTGGTTATGCTGCTCCCCTCTTCTGTGGCGTAGACCCCAGGCTGCCTCCTACTACAGCTGTGAGGGTCCTGGGCTCATTCCTCTCTTGGGTCCTGAGGGATGGTCATACTCTCCCTTGTCCCTCCTACACAGAAAGTCTAGTTCTGAGCAGCCAAACACAAGACAGGCATTCAGCAAGCATTAGCCAGCTATCCCTGAGGGATCCTCCACCACCACTACTCAAGCTCCTGGCACTGGCAGGCAGGGTGGGCACAGGCTCTCTGCCATTTTATCAGGACTGCAGACACCTGCCAGGACATGCTCTGCAGACCCTGCCCCCAAAACTCCACACAGTCCAGCCCCCTCAGCCTTCTTTGTCATGAATGCGTTAAAAATAACCTCGATAATCATCCCTTCCACAGGGAGAGAGCGTTGCAATTTACAAAGCCGTCCTCCCTTCCCAGGGCTCTCTGCATCCTCCCGGAGGCTGGCCCCAGAGCCCTGAGGAGGCACCAATTGATCCCCTTGAAACGTGGCTCTGCCATGTCCCTCCTTGCCTCCCCACCCCTGGAAGTGTTTCCTATACCCCACAGAGTATCAAATCCCAGGGGGCCGGGGGTGGGGGTGGGGGTGGGAGGGAGGGAGGTGGCTTTTGAAAATGCCCCTGTCATCCAATACAACCAGTGTCCCTCTGAGCCCAGATACCCAGCCAAAATGCCAGCCCCCTCCAATGACTTCCTCCAAACTACCGGTCTGTCTGCCCAATCTCCCAACAGAACTAGCTGGGTCTCTGCCACCTCCCCATGAGGTCAGGCGCTCCTTCAGAGCAGGGACCACCTCTGAATCCCATGTGACATCCAATTTCACGCTGCTCAAAGGTTCTTGGTCAACAGGGTGAGGACCTAGTGTTTGGGGATGGTGGTCAGAGCCTTGGCCCATCCCCCCTGCTATTGGGGCTACGGTCCAGCAACACCAACCTACTTCCAGCTCCCTGCATCCCTGGCGCTCACACCCCCACGCCCTTGCACAGGCTGTTTCCTCTACCGCGAAAGCTCTTCCTCCTGCAGGGTTTCCCAGAGCGTGGGGTGGCTGATGTCTTGGGTGGCTCACAAACATGCCATTAAATAGCACTGGATCATGAATTGATGACGTCAGTCCCTTTCCAGGTCTCTTTAATTTAGGGTGACTGTTCGCCCATCTGCCTGGGATAGCCCAGTTTGGGCTGTTGCTCTGATGTAATTAATAGTAATCCTCTCTCCTCTTTATAACTTCACAAATATCCCAGTTTAGATGGTAAATTATACGGTCTCTTGACTTTTAACCCTCCCTAATACATGAACGATCAAGTCTCTGTGCAGTCCTAGGCTGTAACACATCCCCGGCACGTGCTCATTTCTCTTTCTAACAAATTTAGAGGAGGGAAGAGCATCTAGCAAGGATCTAATAACATCGCTTTGTTTTCACTGTGGCTGTTTTGTTGGTTTGGCTAGCTCCTATTTCAAATAAATGATACTTTTTCCAGTTATGATATGAAATTTCTTTTCAATAGATCAAATTTTAAAAGTAATTCAACGTAAAGAAAAATTTCATGGACTAGTGAATTCTTATTCACTCCTCAAAACCCAGTGTACAATCACCTTCCTTAGAACCCCTCCCCACCCACCGGGGTTTAATCTCTCACTCCTCCACCTCCTCTGACATCCAGACACGTCTACATGAAACTATGACAACCTGCAACAATTTATTGGGTGTTTACCACGTGCCAGGCACTGTGCTAAGCACTTAACCCAAATTTCCCATTCTCTTTAGAATAGTTCCATTCTATGGGCCTCCCTGGTGGCGCAGCGGTTGAGCGCTGGGTTGCGAAGCTGCCTGCAACCTCTGCGGCGCCAGTTCGATCCCCGGCTGCTCCCCAGCCACTGGAGGAGGGTCCCACATGGCGCGCAGACCTCTCCTGCCGCCCGCTGCTCCCCTCAGCAGTGTGCTTCGGTCCTTCTGCCTGTTCTGTTCCCCGCTCTGGCTCTGGTGAATTCTCTCACCCTCCTGCGCTTCTGACTATACCCAGTGCTTGAATAAATAAATAAATAAATCTTTAAAAAAATAATTATTTAAAAAAAAAAAAAAAGAATAGTTCCATTCTCTCCATTTTACAGGTGATGAAGATGGGGTGAAGACACCTGCCTCGTTCATACAGCTCATCACGCGTGGGGTCAGGAATTGAACCTTGGCTGGACAACTTCAGCTGCGGCCCTGACCAGCACTGGACACTAGCAGTCATGCTGCCCAACCAGAGGACAGAGGTGCATCTGGTTCTCCTGGTATCACATTCACTCAGAGCCAGCCTAAGGCCTGGCACGAACTTCACTCTGGTAAAGACACTGGGATGTGTGCAAAGAGGGTGGAGACCTGGTCCCTGGGAGTGTGGGCCTGTGCCCCATCCTGTGATGAGCACCGAGACCCAACAGCACAGGGCTGAAGGACCTTCCAGGAAACACACAGCACACACTAGGTCTCCCTCCACCCCATCCCGAGAGAGGCCCTGCCTCCCTGGTGAGCAGGTGGGGCCCCACTGCCTGCCCCCAAGCCTGGCAGGCCCACAAGGGAGCAAAACCTGAGCGCTGAGAGGAGGCCCATCTAGGACAGGGATGGACATTCAGAGGCCGCTTCCTGGAGAGCTTATGGCCTGCAAGGATGGGAAATTCTGAGAACTGAGGGCAAAGGACCTTCCAGGTGAGGCAGCAGCAGAGGCAGGAAGCCCAGGAAACAGGGGATTCAGGAGTGCAAAGGGAAGGAAAGAATTAGAAGGCAGACCGAAAAGCAAGTGGGTCTGAGTGATGCTGGGATGCCAGGCTGAGGAGTTTAGGCCACCATGGGGAGCCACTGAGGGCTGGATCAGGGAAGTGACACTCAGAAATCTAGGGGTTCCCTTGTCCAAATCACAGTGGCAGAGTGTAGATTTGAACCCACTTTCTTTTATGCCTCCCAGGCCTGACACTCAGGAGCCCCCAGGCTCACTTAGTGGCTAGGCTTCAGGAATGGTGCCTGGATGACAGTGAGGGTGGGCAGCAGCTCCCAGGGGGCAGCAGCTCCCAGGGGGCAGCAGGGAGTGTGGATATGAGATGCTGGGTTTGGAGGTATGAAAGATTTCTTCCCCGGTGTCCCTAGGCAGTCATCCCCATGGGCCAGTGACTTCTCGGGTCTGGATGGTCAGTGGGCAGGTTAGTGGTCAGCCTCCTGAACTCTGCAGCCAGCGCTACCTCCACAACCCACCTTCCTGCCCCAGCCTCAGTCAGCCTCTGTGCCAGCCCTCTGCCAAGCTCCTTCCTGCCTGCCTGCCTTCTCTTCCTCTCCCCCCCACTTAACAGATTGCGGCAGCAAGATGGCACAAATTTATGGCTCAACTCACCAAAAATAACAAGAGATCTATCAAAGGCAGTTTGCGTGAAATTAACAGGCGCCTGTACCCTCTTGTCAAACGCACTGGGTTCTGAGGCGGGCCCAGGCACTCTGTTCTTGTCACTGTCCCCCAGCTCCCAGCCTCACCCCTCTACAGGCCCCAGCCCAGTCCCGCCCCTCCAGGTCATGCAGTTGATCCTATTGGGGTGTCCCAGAGAAGATGAGCAAGCTCCCTTACTCCAGGGCCTGGAAGAGAGGCTGGGCCACGGGCCTCATCCTTCCATTCACCACCGTCCCCACCAATCTTGTTCCCAATCTGGCAGCTCCATGTGCCAGCTGGTTCTCCTGCAGCTGGTACATGTGTCCAGTTGGCCCAATGGAGAGAAGGTGAAGGGAGGCATGGAGGTAAGGCCAAGGGCTCAGGAAAGAAGGTGCTGCCCCCGGGCACAGGCCCTGATGATGCCACTGGCCCTTGAATGCCCCTGGCACATGGACTAAATTGAGCCTACTGTTTTCTGCCCCAGAGAAGCAGAAAAGGAGGTGGCAGGGAGGAAGAATCTCTTGCCTGCCAAGGGAGAGGAAGAGGCTGTGCCAGCCCAGTTCTGGGCCCCAGTGTGCCATGTGAATCTGCATATGATGACCAAAGTCACATCACCCATGCAACTCCCACATGCCCTCCCTGCAGGCAACCCCAATGGAGCAGCCTGGAAACATGCCAAGCAGGACAAGGGGCATAAACAGAAGTTAGATTTAGGAGCAGGTAGGAGCCCAAGGTCTCATGCCCAGGGATAAATAGCATCTAATCTCCACCCATCCTTAGCCCCAGGGCTTCCAGCGGAGACTCTGGCCATGGTGACGATGATGCCCTTCCCATCACTGGCCCTTTCTGACCCCCAAAGGCACCACGGCTACCAACCAATTCCTGTTTCCGGCTTCAGCCAAGCCCAGCTGGCTGCTCCTGGCTCTGTGCTCCACATGGCAGCCTGCCCAGGGTGCCCGCCCATGAGGGCAGAGCCTGGCTCTGTCCACTGCAGACCACTGGGCTGATGAACCGCAGGGAGAGCCAGACAAAAGAACCTGCCCTCTGCTGAGCACCATGGGGGAGCCCCCCACAGTGACAGGTAGTGCTGGCCAGGCAGGAAAAACCATAAACCTCCTGATATACGCCTGGCGCTCTCCGCCGATGTTCGACAAAGAAGCAAAATTCAATTTCTTCCTGCAGGCATTAAATCCCAGACTAGCCTCCAGGGCCTGTAACCTACCCACAGCCTGGCTGTCACTCGGACAGCTTCATCGACCGCTGTTAGAGGCCAGCTGGCCTGGGGGAGAGGCCAGAGCAAGGCCACTAGGCACCTGCTGTGGATGGGCATGATGCCAGGTGTCTCAAGGAGGGCGCTAAGAAGCCCCTCCCCAGAGAATCAAGAGAGGGTACTGTCATGAGAGTCATCCTCTAATGAATTCAAGGGCATCTCCCCATTTTACAGATGAAAAAACTGATGCCAAAAATAACAAGTGAAGACAGGGCCCAACTCTGGGACTCTGCCCTCCAGAGCAGGGATGGGGACAGGTCGTACATTGCCTAGAGTTCCTAGCAGCAAGGGGTCACCCAGGACCCCCTGCAGCTTTGTAAATTATCTCAGTCAAATCCAGAAGCATCTTCTCTCCAAGTGGGACATCCTCACGATGGCAGGCCAGCACCTTTTATCCCAAATGGGAAAACTGAGACCCAGAGAAGGGAGGAAACTCCCTGTTAGTACTAGAGCTAGTACCAGATCCCAGATCTGCCTCCCTCTCCCCTCCATGTCCTTCATCCCATCCCCTGCCAGACCCTGGCCAGTCCCTGGCTCAGCACAGTTCAGCACACACACACAGGATCCAGCAGAGGAGTTGGGGGCCTTGACGCTGCAGGAAGGAGGGTCAGCAGAAGGTAGCTGTGGCTGAGGGAGCTGGGGGACCTAGGGGTGGGGGGAGCAGGAGCAGGCAGGACTCAAGGGCTCATAAAGCTTTTGCCCAGTCAGCAAGAAGTTCTAGCAGCTGGCAGCCTCGGTCCCAGAAGACATGGGCCCAGAGGGGGAGACGGGGGATACTGGGAGCCAAGCCAGCCCAGCCCTCCAAGGCAGCCTCGAAGCTCCAGCCTCTTCACCCAGGCACATTCTTCCCTCTGCCCTGACCCTGGGACCGCTGCCAAAATTCAATGACCCATGTGGGCAGGAACACATCCCTATTTCCTGCCTACTAACGCCTCCAAACTTGTCAACTTGCGGTGCCGGGACCTGCCACAGTCACTCCCAGCTTTTGACCTATGTACACTGCTCCCCCTACCTAGAAGGCCCTCACCACTCCCTTAGCTTGGATCATTTCCACTTGTCCTTCAGATCTCTGTTCCTGTATCACTTCCTCCAGGAAGCCTTCCCTGACTACCCAATTAGGGGATCCTCTCCCTGTGTTTATCATACAGCACTGTCTGATCTATGCCCCCATTCATCCACCCTAACTGCAAACTCTTCAAGAATGAGGTCTGATCCCAATCCATTCTGGTGACCCCAACATCTGGACAAGGCTGGACACAGAAGATATCAGCAAACAACTATGTGAATGGCCCCAGGATCTGCCAACATGGGCGACAAGAGGCACCATCAACCCCCTGGACACACCCACCCCACTGGGCCCTGCTCAGACTCACCATATCTCATCTCAGTTGTGAATAGGTCATTGCTGCTCCCTGAGTGCAAGTCAGCTTCACCAGGTGGGGCTGGGCCCCCGGGCACCAGGGCATTGGACAGGGTGTGGGCAGCAGGAAGACCTGGAGACGTGGTGGTAGTGGAAGGGCCGGCCCCGGCCTCGCCAGGGCAACTGCAGCCCGGCTGGGCAAAGCCACAGGCCCTGCCAGCAGCGCGGCCACACTCTTCACTCCACCGGCAGAGCACGCCACAGGTGAACTGGCTGGAGTTGTTGTTGTTGATGAGCAAGACCTCCACAAAGCGGAAGGCCAAGGCAGCGGGTGCCAGCAGGCGTGGGGCCTCCGAGGGCTCGGCCGACAGGCACAGCTGCACAAAGTTCTTGTCGAAGTGCAGGAAGGTAAAGGGGCCTGAGCCCCCACACAGCTCCAAGCCCGCTGCCTCCTCCTCCTCCTCTGGCTGCCCCACCTCTGACTCTGCCTGGGCCACGGCCTCCTCAGGGCTAGGCCGCAGGCAGGTGAAGTTGACCAGGTAGTGGTCCAGGGGCAGCAGGCGGGGGGCAAAGTGGGCGCACACCTGCTCCTGGCGGTTGAAGCGCAGGTAAAGGGAGTACTTGGTGGGGTCGGGGTTCTCCAGAGTCCAGGAGCAGCCCGAGGCGATGGTAGGAAAGAGGTCCTGCAGTGAGAAGGCCCCGTAGAGCACGCCTGAGGCCAGGGCGGAGCAGGCGCTGGGGGCAGGGTCGAAGGCGGTGGCCAGGCGCAGGGACAGAATCACAGATAGTAAGAGGGGACAGGCTGGGGTCATCCTATGTCCCTTGCCCTGTGGAGAGAGACAGTGGTCAGTGGCCCTAGGCACAGCCAGCGCGGGCTCTGAATCTGCCACGGCGAGCTGCAGAGCGTGGGCCGGGTTCTCTCAAAGCACCCAGGACCACCCGCGCAATCTTAGCCAAGAGACTTGCGCCTCAGGGCCTTACCCTCAAAATGGACCAACAAGAGTCCCTATCTCACAGGTTTCCTCCAACATCTAAATGAGGTAAGCGAGGGACGGGGCTCAGGAGGGTGCCTGGAATCTTGCAAGTCTGTAACACTGGTGTTTTTACTCGTATCCTGTGGTTCCTCGGGGGGTCCCGTCAGCCACAGCACCTCAGTCCGAAGATGTGTAGCCGGGGCCCCATCCCCACCCCCCAAAGTGGGTTCTCCAAGACTGTTGTTCTCAGTCACAGGTGTCGTGATCGGCGGAGGCGTGTCACATGTAATCCAGCAGTAATTGTCAAAGTAGAGATGTTTGACAACGATTTGCTTTTTTATAAATCAGAGCAATTCAAGGTTATTCCCAGAACAATGTCATCCTCACTCACTTGCTTTACTGAGTGGGAGAGAAAGGGGAGGAGCTACCGCCAGTGTACCAGGGACTACGCACAAGCTCAACCATGCCCATGCGGGGCATCGCCAGTGTGAATGCCACGAGCGTCACTGATGTGGACTTCCTGGTGGACACGGGTGGGGAGGCATCTGCAAAATGGGTCCAGTAATTCCCCTCCGACCCCTCTTCCCTCCCGCCACAGGCTTATTCTGGCTCAGGACCCGTTACAGTGAGGCAACCAAGCCACCTCTCTACTCTCATCTCCCACGGCTCTTGCCTGAAAATCCCTTCATTTACTCATGGCCACTGGCCCTCGCCAACTTCCTGGGCCAGCTCAGCTATCTCTCCAGTCTTCAAGCTCCTGAGAGACAGGAGCTCACTAATGACTTACTACCTTTCCCCCAAAGCGCTGCACTAAGCTGAGCTCCCAACAGGTGTGAATGCACTCCAGGTGAGGGGCCATCTGGGACCCAAGCCCCACACTGACAGACACATGAGGGGACCAGGACTGGGTGGGCGGTTGCTGCTGGTGCCCTCCCAACCACTGGCCACGGAGTCTGGGCTGGCTCAACCCCCCTGCCAGCCCTGCCCCCGAAGCGATCCACACTATCTCCCTCCTCCAGGCCCATGGCATAGCTCACAGCAGTGGATGGGCCCCTAGAGCCCGGCTGTTCTACATTAGGAGGAGAGAAGATGAGGCTCCAGGAGGAGAGGCAATCTGCTCAAGACCTCATAAGAGGAGCCAAGCTGGGACTGGAGTCCAGGACCTGAGGCCCCAACCTTGGCTTCTCGCTCACCCACCAATAGCCTCTTGCTCCTTCCCTTCCTTGCTACTCAGGCTTCAGACCAGAAGCCCAAGCATTTCGCTCTGAGAACTAAATCACAAGCACAGGATAATGCACAGGTATGAGGAGATTTTCCCCAAGACATGGCTGCTCCCCAGAGACAGATTTCCCGTTAGCTGTTCAAAAGTTCAAAGAGTAGCCAAGGGTGGGGATAGGCATTAGAACCCCAGAATTCCAGTCCCTGTGCAGCACCCACACTGCCCCAGATCCCACAGGCTACAACTGAGTCAGGCCCAAGCCACAACCACAAAGAAGTACCAGCCTCTCCCCAGTCTCAGGGAGCAACAGGAGATTGGGGGGAGACAGTTTAAGGCAGGCCCATCTACTAGGGAAGAACCACCTACCCATCTCCAAAGACAGCCTGGAGTTATCCAGCAGAAGCTAGTTATCCACCGGAAAAAGGAACCAGATCCCTGGCCTCCCTACCCCACGCCATGCTCGTCCCAAACTGTTCAGCCACCCAGTCCGCTGCGGCACCAGTGAAGCCAGCAGCTGATGATGAGTGACATATAATCTCCCTGTTGCCCCCAATTATTTTTAAGCAGCTTGCAAAATTCAGGCCATGGCTGCAGCTCAGCGGCGGGGAGGTGGGGGGCTCATTATAACTGGCCTTGCCTCCCCCACTTAGGGCAGGATGGGGAATCTCCATACACACACACACACACACACACACCAACACACGTGGTTTTCAATATCCTGTGCCCTGCAGACATGCACACAAAGCATATATGCACAGACACACACAGACATTCTGCATGTGAACAGATACGCACACAGACATACAAACACAGATACTCGGCTCTTGAAGGCCCAGCACATGACAGCTAACATCATGCAGGACCTGACCTGCTGTTCCTTCCTTTGTGTTCTCGAAGCTAGGGGCTCAGAGCCCAGCACCACCTCCTGGGCCTCTGTTGCTCCTATTCCATAGCCACAACCTATTGAAAACCACTAAGTCCACATTCTTCAGAGCCATAGACTGGCTCCAGAATTGAGCCACCACTAAACCCTACCCTCAAGCCCCTCCCCAACTCAGTCTCTTTCAGACACCCCCTTCACACTCATTCTGGAATTTCACCCTGGCTGCATATGACCCTCACTGTGCCTACTGTAACGTAAGACCTTTTTGGGGACTCCTTTTTATATCGCTTCCCACCCACAGTCAGTCCAATTCTAAGCTGGGTCAGAGCGCGCCTCCCCTGAGAGGGCATCTAGAAGGATCTTTACCTCACAGGCAGTCTGCATGGTTATTAGCCACAATTAACCTTCCCGAGCCTCAGTTTCCCTCTGTGAAATGGAAACATGATCCTTGGTTTGATCAGGATGGCACACAGCTTCTCCTGCAGCCTCCTGTGAGCTCCCAGCACTCAGGCACAGTGAGAGTACTCACACCTGCTTTCCTCCTTCCCCGTCCTCTACTCAGAACCTCACAGGCTCCCCCCATTCTGCTGAGGTGGAGGTGGCTACTTCTGGGAAGACTCGGGGTTGAACCACTAGAGTAGCTTTGCCACCTCCAAGCCCAGCAAGATCAGGCACGGGCGCTGGAGAGGCGATGCAGGGAGGCAGCTCTCAGGAAGAACCTCCTGGGTCAGGACAGTGATGGAGAGGATAGCCACTGCCCACGCCCCCCCCAGGACCTCTCCGGGTGAGCCGGGTGAGGAGCCGGGTCGTGGTAACCCCAGTCTCAGGGACCCCTTCTCGGGTGATGCTCTCCTCTCTCCAGGCCCAAAGCCCAGACCTCCACGAGCAAAGCTGAGAAGCCCCCCTTCGGCCCAGGCGCTCACTGCCCAGTCTCGGGCTACCCTTCTGTGCCAACGAAGGAATCTGAGCCTTCGCAGCGACCGGCAGGGCCAAGCTAAGACTGCGGGGCACAAAGCCTCGGAGCGCGTCATGCCAGGGTGAGGGCCGGGTGGCCCGGGGCCCGGGGCCCTGTCCGCGCGAGGCTGGCAGCAGGGGCGCCGGCGGGGCCCGGGGCCGGGGCGCGGGCGGGGGAGGGGCGCGCGGGTGCGCACATCCGCCGCGTTTATCCACCTGGCAGCTCCAATTCGCCCGCCCGTCACTCACCCTCCGCCTCCCGGGCGCTCGCCGCCGGGCCGAGTCTAGGCCGCCGCGGGGGTGGGGACCCCCACTCGGGGCCCGCAGGCCCCCAATGCATCCCCTGGCCGGGGGGCGGGGTCCTCCACACCCCTCTCCCCGAGCTCGCGTACCCAGAGGGGCGCACACCCCCAGGAGCTGGTGGGCGGGACCGAGGGGGGCGGCGACCACCCCGTGCGGCCCCTCCCGCCCCGACCGGCTGAGAGGGCGCCCGGCCGGTTCTGCGGGGTCCTCCGGCGGGGGAAGAAGTCTCCGGGAGTCACCCAAAGGTCCTAAAGAAGGGTCGAGGGGCGGCCCCAGCCAGGGGGGCGGCGCCGCGCGGGCGGCGCGGGAGGGGGCGGTGACTCAGCCGCCCTCCGCCCGCCTCCCCGGAACTTTGCAGCAGCTGGAGCCGCGGTTGCTACAGGAACCGAAAGCTTTTGTTCCCCAATGTCAGGGCTGCCCAGGCAGGCGGGAGGCTGGAGGCTGCCACTCCCCGGGGGGACCCAGGCCCAGTCACACCGCCGGAGGACTTCCAGCCCAGCTGGACGTCACGGGTTCGAGACCCCTCCCCGCAGCGCCCGCCCTTCACCAAGGCACTCACGTCAAAGCCAGGTTTCTTCAAAGTCTCGGGGCTCTCAGGTCAGGTCATCCCAACGCTGACCTGGAGGGCTAACTGTCCAGGAAAGTTCCTGATGGCTTCTGGCCTCCTGGGGAAGAACAGGCTCCTCTGCCCCATGTGCTCCTCTGACTGATCTCCCCTGCCAGACCCCCTAACTGCCAGACTACCTTGGGGAACCTCGATTAGGGGTTCTCCCCTGTACTTACCCCACCCCCCGGGCCTCTAGACTTAAACCAGGACTAAGGAGACTTTGGCCTGGCTTTCACTGGGGCCCCACCCGCCAGAGCTGATCCAGAGCAGCCCAGTGGGATGTGGAAGGGTGCGTGGCACAGTGTGGAGACCCACCCTGACCCAGGTATTTTCTGGCTTTATTATCCTGGGCTTGGGGTGAAGGCACTAGAACTTGTTTTGAACGCCTCTTCTGGGATTAGGGATGGAGAGGAGCCTGACCTTGGCTTTGAAGAGAAACAGCCCAGCACACCTATCATTACTGAGAATGACTACATGCCAGGCTCTCTGTACCATCTAACTTCATTTTCCCAGCAACTAACGAAGCAGTGATCACTGACCCATTTTACAGAGGACTAACCAAGGCTCAGCAAGGCTATGTAGCTGGCCCAGGTCACACAGCTTTTGAAGGGAAATTATCTGACCAAAAGCTGAGTTCCCAAGTACTAACTCAGCTCCATTACCAAGGGAAGAGGAGGGAGGGAGGGGGGCAGAGACCACCTGGGTCTCACTTTAGGTTAAAGAAATGGCGAGGACACACAGCCACTCCAGGCAAGACCTACCCCTTTCTGAGAGTCATGGGGGGCAGGGGTGGGGTGGGGGAGAAGGAGACCCAGAAGGGAAGAAAAGGGGAGAGATCTCTGTCAATCTTTGTCTGGTGACAACCCTGCCACCAACTGGCATACCCTGTGCAGAGTCCACACTGCCCCTCGCTCTGTGGCAGCCGGGGCACACTTCCCAGGTGCCTGCCTTGTCCCAGGGCCAGGTGGACTCCCAGATGCCTATCCATGCCCAAGCCTGACAAAGCCCACCTCTGCCCGCACCCCCACCTGTGCAGACTGCCATGGAAGGGGTAGACAGACAGCGGCTCTGTGGGGTCACCTGCCCAAGCCCACACAAGCCCAATGAAACCATCTCAAATACAGGGGCCAGTCCTGCTGGTCTGCGCTGGTGGCTGAACCGGCTCCTGGACGGCTGCTGGGATGGGTCCTCCGACCACCCACCCCGTCCCTCCCCAGAGCATGAGGCCTGCCAACCAGGGCCGCGCCGGCAAGACTAGCTGGAGGGACGGCGTCCTCGCCCACCACCCTTCTCTCCCCTGGGACTTCCCAACGCCAGCCCCGCAGCTACCGCTTTGCTCGGGCTGCGGAAACCTGGGGTTGCCCGGGGAAGGAAAAGGGGCGGCGGGTCCCGGCGGCGGGCAGGGGGCGCCAGAGGACGCCCAGGGGCCCGGCCGGCAGCTGGCGAGGCGGGCAGGCGGGCAGCCTCCCTCCGCTCGGAGCCCCTCCCGCCGCGGGCACCGGGCTCGGGCCCCGCTCCGCATCGGAGCCGCGCGGAGACTTCCCCGGCCCCGCCGGCGGCGCGAGCGGCCGCCAACTTCGCCGCCTGTGACCCAAGCGCCCAGCGAGCCGGGCCCGGGGCCGCGGGGGGTGCGCTCGGCGCCGGCTCCATTCCTGGGGGGTGGGAGGGAAGGGGTGGGGGATGGACGCGAGACTCTGGCCAAAGATGGGGCCGGGCGCGCGGGGCCGGGCGCGATCCCGGCCGGGGAGCAGGGGGCGCGGGGCGGCGCGGACGGCGGGAGGACGCGCCCCAAGTCCAGGCTGCGGGGGAGGGGACTTGCAGCAGAGACTGGCAAGGAGACGGGACTCGGGGCAGATATGGGGGAGGCGGCGATCCGGACAGAAGAAGGGGAAGCGAGGCTGAGGCGCAGCGCGAGGACGGGCAGCAGCTGTGGGGAGACGTGGACGGGCACGGGGGGGGCGCCCGGCAGAGAGAAGTGCGGGGAAGCGCGGGGTCCGGCACCTCCACGAGAAGGGCTCAAAGGGGGGCACACTGTCGAGCTTCAGGTTGGAGAAGGGTCTCTGAGCAAGGTGGGGGCGCACGCCCGACGAGGCTGATCCGGGGGCGAGGGGGGAGACACTTCGGACGGAGGGAGGCGCGGCTGGGGCGCGGGGCGCGGCGGGGGGGCGCGCCCGGGGGAGGGGGCTTTAGCCGGGAGGGGGCGGGGGAGGGGCCCAGGCACCCCCGGAGACCTCGGCCCCGGGCTCGGAAGTTCCAGAGAGCCGGGAGCGGTGGGCGCGGAGCGCACTCAGCCCGGGCGGGGGAGCCCAGCAGACCCGGCCGGGGGCGCCGGCCCGGGCAGTGCGGAGCTCGGGCCGCGGGGGGCGGGCGCGGGCCGCGGGGTCTGCGCCGGGCACTCACCTGGGCGCCGTCAGCAGCAGGAGCGGGGGCCGACGCTGGCGGAGGTGGCCGCGGGGCGCAAGTTTGCCATCCCTAGGCGGGGGCCGGCCGGGCGCGCGGGGCTCACGGCGGCCGCGCGGAGGCCCGAGGCTCCCGCTCCGCGGAGCGGCGGGTGCAGAACAGGCGCCGCGGAGCCGGCGGGGCGGGCGGGCGCCGGGCCGGGCGCGGGCTCCTGCCGCCGCCTCCTCGCCGCGCCACCCCCACCCGGCTCCCGCTCCCCCGCGCCGCGCACCCCCGCGCGCGCTGCTCCTATTCGCGGGCGGCGGCCGCAGCCCCGGGCCCCCCGAGCCGGCGCCGCATCCTCCCGGTCTCCGAACGCCGCGGCCGCCGAAGCCTCCGCCGCCGTCAAATCCGGCTCCTCCGGCCGCTCCGGCCGCTGCCCGCAGCGCGCGCGGGGCCGAGTGACGGCCGAGGCGGGACGCGGCGCCTGCGCGGGCCGGGCCCGGGAGGGGGCGCGCGCCGGGCCGGGCGCGAGGAGCCGCGGGAGAAGGGGCGGGGGGCGGGGGCGACGCGCGCCGCCTCCTGTTAAAGGGGGAGCAGCGCCAGCCGAGCCGAGCACACGCTCCCCTCCCCACCCCGGGCCCCGGGCGCCGGCGCGGGAGGAACCCCGGGTAAGCCCCCGCCCCGCCCGCGGCCTCTCGGACCGCAGGATTCGGGGATCCGCGACGCCCCTCTAGCTATACCCCGGGCCCGAGTCGTCTTGAACTGCCAGGGTCTCCTGGGCTGTGGGCGCTAAAGCATTTGCTCCCCCCAACCCCAGGCATATTGCATATCCCTGTGCATGCAGGTGCCGCTCGTGTACGCTGAACTTTGCATATGCTTATGCATACAGGTGCCCTACGTGTGCATTGCAATGTTCCCTGACTGCATGCAAGTGCTACATATATGCGCAGCGTGTTCACATGTGCTCAGGTCCCGAATGCATGCTGCTTGTTCCTGGGGGCAAATATGTTATACGTGTGCAAGCATGCTTACAAGTGCCACATGTGTGTTGAGTGCTGAGGTCACTTGCATGTAGGAGCCACATATGTACACTGCAGTGTTTGGTGCATACTCCCGTGTAAACTCTGCAATGTTGCATGTCCCTATGCACGGGGATGCTACACGTGTGCAGTGTATTACATGGTTTTCTGAGTGCCTGTCTATTCCCACAAAGTGCCTTTCCCTGTGCCAGGGGCGCCCCCGTGTTGCATCTGTTTGTGTAGAAGCAGCAGAAATGTACGGTCCCACCCCCTCCCCATCTTGGCACTGTGCCCAGGGACAGTTGGGTGGGGCCTGAGCCCACATGGTTCAGGCGTACTTAAGGAGATGCCTATGGCTCAGAGCCTTGGTTGGGTGGTTTGTGGCCTGGGCATGTTGCCACCAGGAAGGTGGGCAGACCAGGGACACACCACTGCGGCCCAAGACAAGTAGGTTAATCAGATGGCTCTGGTCAGAGGAGGAGCCAGCAGGGGGCAGCTTTGCGGTGGAGGGTGGGATGGTTTCGCAAACCCTATATTTTGAAGGTTCTCTGACCAGGAGGGGGCCAAACTTGGACAGTGAGGAAGTCCCCATTCCACCCAGTGGGATTCCACCCCCTCCTCCCACTGCAGGCCTGGACAGGATGTGTCACCCTGCAGACAGGGACCGGATGAGAAGACTCCACCTCCCCCAGGGGCAGTACCAGGAAGAGGCAAAGAGAAAAGCCCCTGTTCCCCCCTCCCCTGCCTTCCCCTCCCCCCTCCAGCAGTTGCAGTGACATTTGTTGTGAGTGATTGTGAGAGATTATCGACTTTAATGGAAGGCGGTAATAAGGGGCAATGAAGGAATCTCACCTGTCACCTTAAGGGAATTTATGAGGCTGTGTGAAGCAGGGAGGAAAGCAGGGCTAGCCCCTTTCCTTTCCCTGCAGGAGCCCAAGAAAACCTGTGCTTTGGGCTAGTACTTGTGGGCAGGGCTCCTGGGCTCCTGCTGGGCCTCAAACACACCCCAGGTCTCTAGGTTTGGGGGGCCCTGAGGCTACTGTGAAAGTCCAGACAGGCAAGCTTGACAAGGTATTGAGAGTCAGCCCGGTGGGCCCCCTCCGTGAGAGGGGCAACGGGTTGCTGCTGGGCTTCATGGCTTAAGGAGGTGGTCAAAGATGGGGAGAGTACGTGGGACATGGGGTCCCCACACAGATACAAGAAGCCTCCAAGATCCTATCCTCCAGAGCACCAGCACCTTCCTCTTCCACAGGGAGCCTGCCTCCTTCTTTATGAATATTCATGACGCCAGCATCCAGGAGACCCAAAGCCCACAGAAACCCAGGCAGGTCTCCTGCAGATGTGATGCAGCTGGATCCCTAAGGCCCTTCCCCTCTCTCCAGGATCCATCTGGGTGCAGGGGTAATGGGAGGGGCTGGCTCCAGATAGACAGCAGGGATCGTCAGTTTCTGGGTAGCTCTCTGACTGAGATGGCACTCCATACCTGGCAGCTCATGGAGCAGGCTGGGAGAGGTCAGCAAGGCGGCAAGGGCTGTGGGAGTAAGGTGGAGAGAGCACTACCTTGCAGGAACTGTGCAGAAGCAGGTTAGGCTAGGCAAAACGTCTGGAAGGCTCTCCCTGGAGGTGCCTGCCTGCATCAGGGCTTCCCCACCTCCTTTCCCAGGAACCCCTGCCCTTCCAGACGCACTCTGGTGATAATGCTGCCCTGGAGGACTTGGAGTAATTACAAACCGTTTCCATATTCAAATCCAGCTGGTTGAATAGAAATTACTTCTTTGACAGCCCAGACAGGGGTGGCAAGATCAAGTCTTAGTACCAAGAAGGACCTCAAGGGAGTCTGGGACAGAGATGGGGCAAGGAAAGCGGCACCAGGGCTTGGCTGGGCAGAGTGAAGGGACATGCCTCTGCTCCTATTCCCCCACAAAGACTGGGCACAGGACAATGGCGCCAGCCCTTTAGCCCCATGGGGGCCCCTATGGATGTAATGGAGGGGACCAATCCCACAACGGCAATCAGAAGTCAGACTCTCTTCCCTGCTCTCACACCTCCATGCTAGGTGTCCTCGAGAGAGTCCCTTCTGCTTTCTGGGCCTCTGTTTTCTAATCTGTGTAATGGTGTGAATGATCTCAGCCTGGGCTCCAGTAAAATCAAAGATAGGAATTAGCAAGAGCTATGCCCCTAAATGGGGTCTTTTAAAATAATTGTTTTATTACCAGTTAATGAGTATATTTGTTAACAGTGACAACCACAGGTGACCCAGTCAAGAGGCAGCACAATCCGCAGTGGGGCAGCTCCAGAGGGAATGGGGGTGAGGAGGAAGCAGCCCTGGCCTCAGCCTCCTGGCCTCAGCCCTGCCTCCCACTGGGCCAGCCACCGCTATGCTTCGTTGCCCTTTAAACAGATGAAAAAATGTTCTTCTTCCCTTCCCAATGATTTATTTGGCCCAGAGCCTGGGCAGGTTTCTTTCTAGCTAGTGGGACCTAGGAGTGCCCCTCTTGCAGCCCTGCCCTCTCTCATCAATAAGCCAGGCATCTCCGTGGCCTCCCAAAATCCGGGTACCGAGATCTCCTTCGGGTACTCCACCCCGTCCCAAATCCAGACACCTACCAGGAACTCAGAGCATGTCTTCAAAGACACCCAAATCCATGTGATAACCTTCTCACTAGGATCTGCTCCAGAGTTCATTTGACAAATACCTCGCTGTTCTGGGTGGCACGGATCCTGGAGAGGTGTCTTAGAAAGAGAGGACTGGCCCTCTCTGCCTGTGGGAAGTCCTGCATATCCAGCATCCATCCTTTCTGCTGCAGAGGCCAAATGGGTTAGGTGGTTAGTCATTTTCTTGGTTCTGTAGATTAAGGAAGGAAAGGAGGGCTGGTTGCTCCCTAGCCAAGTCTCCCCAGCGTTTGTGCAGGGTTTGTGTGTAGCCCCCTGAGCAGTGCCTACATTCTCTGGTTCCTGGCCCCTGGGGCTGATGGTGGAGAAGACCTTGAGGGTCCTGCATGGTCTTCACATAGACCTTATACCAGAGGGTGCGCACAAGAGCCTGGCACCAGGAAGGTGCCTTCTCTAACTCATTCAACAAATGTTTATTGAGTATTTACTATGGTCTAGCATTGGGATCCAGGCCATCAACATGTTCTGTTGTTTTTACCTCCCAAAATATCCAAATTTATTCACTCTTCAAATCCCCACTGCCAGCGCTCAAGTCCAAGCCACTATTATCTGGTGCCTGGGTTGGGATTGGGTTCCCACCCCTAACTCCGCCTCCCCCATCTATTCCCCTGGAGCCCACTGTGCCACCTCTTTAAAATGTAAATCAAGGGAGACTCCCTGTTGGTGCAAGGGGTTAAGCGTCAGCACTATCAAGCTACCACCAGCCACAGCAGCATGAGTTCGATCCCCAGGATCCCCAGCCAGGGAGGAGTTGACCTCTATGGTGCAGCAGACCTCTCCTGTCTTGCCCCTCCCCTGCTCCATTCAACAGTGTATTTCAGTCGATCTGCCTGTTCTGCTCCCCCCTCTGTCTCTGGTGAATCCTCTCACCCCCTGTACCTCAGGTCTATTACCCAGTTCTTGTATACATAAATAAATAAATCTTTAAAAAATGTAAACTGGACTCCCTTGTGGTGCAAGGGGTTAAACACCGCACTATGAAGCAATCCGCAGCCTCCGCAGCACGAGTTCAATCCCCGGCCAGCCAGGGAGAAACCCACATGGCGTGGCAGACCTCTCCTGTCTCGCCCGCTGCTCCCTCAGGAATGTATTTCAGTCAGTCTGCCTGTTCTGTTCCCGAATCTGTCTCTGGTGAATCCTCTCACCCCTCGCATCTCTGGCCTGTACCCCAGCTCTTGTATGCATAAATAAATAAATCTTTTTTAAAAATGTAAATCAAAGTGCCTCTTAAATTCCCTGACAGTTTCCCACTCACTTAACACTGACCTTCCAAGCCTTGCATGATCTAGTCCTTACCAGCCTCCCCAGAGCCATCTCCAGCCCTCCCACCCAAACCCCAACGCTATGCTCCAGTCACATAGATCTTCTCACTGTTTTTGGAAAACTCCAAAGCCTCCCCCAGCATTTCCCATGGCTCACTCCCCATGGAGGGAAGGTCTCAATGCCAATATCACCTCCTCCAGGAGGTCTCCCTGATTATACTTCTACTAAAGCATGTCTAAAGTAGCTTCATCCCATGACCTCGCTATATTTCCTTTCCAGCACTCATTACTCTGAAAATGTGTTCTTTCTATACACATACCCTCTCCTTCCCTGCTGGACTGAGTTATGTGAAGGGGGACCTTGTCAGTCCATTCACAGCTGGAGGCCCTAGCATTTGTTGAGTGGGTGAATGGTAAAGGCACAAACCCTGCCCTCACGGAGCTTCCAGTCCATGACCCTTGATCACTAAACAGTGTTTTCTTTTCCAATGGGATGACCCAGAAAGAGTTCACTTCTGCTCTCTTCTGTAAAATGGAATAGTGATCCCAACCTAGCAGACCTGTATGACTCACCTGTGATGGTGAAGGCGAAATGCCACAAACAGGCCCAGACCCAAGGAGCTGTCATCTGCATGGTTTTAAACTTACTCAGGCCTGCGGGCTGTGTCAGGTGTTTCTGTCATGGAATTGGGACCCGGACCCTGAGACTTTCTCAGCACCCAGCACCCATCCCCAGAGAGAGCAGCATACCAGTGGGACCTTTCCTTTGCGGAGCTCAGTGCAGTGAAGGAGGCAGCAGGCGGCACGGTATGGCCAGGAAGCTGTGCATGCGCGATCCCTGCAGAGAAATGGACCTAGTTGCTGGCCCTCAGACATAGACACTTGACTGAAATACACAGTATGTAAATAACCACACACACACCACCCCAGGGCCCAGCCCCTCTCTCTTATTCTGGTCCTGTGAGGACTTGTCCATCCTGTCTATCAGCCCTGTCACCTCCTGCTCTGGGCTGAGGTGACACAAAATCCCTCCAGGTTGCAGGAGACAACCAGGCACTCCCTTCGTAAATTCTCCCTGGGATCTAATTCCACAGGCCCCTGCTGTCGGCCTTCCAGGGCCTTCCAGGAGTGGAAGCCACTCCCCACTCCCAGAAATGACAGCAATCAACCTGTATCCACACTCCCAGGCTGTCGGACATGCATGGTGAGCCCACACGCAGCAGACATGCAGCCTGAGAACAGCTGTTCGCTACTTCCCACCTGGGTGGAGGAAGCAGGGGCATCAGGTGGAGGGAGGGAGGCCTGGGAAATTAGTAGGCACAGGGTGCACTGGCAGCGGGGGGCCAGTGTGTTCCCACACCTGGGATGCCCTGGATTCTCTCACCCAGGCTCAGTGCCACCCAGATCCTGATGGAATGGGCTGTGCCAAGCAGGACACACTGGGCACAGCAGACAGAGAAGGGGTAGCCTGGAGGTCTACAGGGACCCGCTCATCCCTCGACCCACTCTGTGGTCCTGACACTGTGTCAGTTGCTTTTGATCCACTGCCACAATTAGACCTCAGGACAACCCCTTAAATAGGTATAGTCACCTTCATTTCGCAGATGCAGAAACTGTGGAGCAGAGAGGCCCCACGCCTCCCCTCATTCAGAAAGGCCTTACCCTAGTCCTGCCTGGTCCCTGTCCTCTTTGCCACTCCACCCCCTCCCCCAGAGGACAGGCCAAGCGCCACCTGTGGAAAACAATTTATTTCAGGATTAGAGTTGATCTTCCAGAAAAGACCAGGTCCCTCAGGAGGAAAGATTTGAGAGGGTCTGATTCCCACGACCTGGCAGCTGCAAGGAGAAGCTGAGACTGGATTCCAGATTTTGGGGGGAGGCAACCAGAGTTGCTGAGGATGTTGGAAAGATATCACACAGAACTGGAGACACCTGCGTCCCTTTTGCCTGAACAAGCACCACCCCAGGCTGGCAGTCAGGCATCACTGCTGGGGGCGAGGAGAGAGACTTGCTGTGTCACTGCCAACCCCGGGGGCAAGGGCTGTGGATGGGGTGGGGGGTGGGTGGGGAGAGCCACCTGCATGTTGTGGTTGGAAGGGAAGGCCCCGGTGCAACGCCGAGCCAGTGCTCCGCGTGTCAGAGCAGGAGTGCGTGGGGCTGAGCTCCGGTACACGTGTGGGTGGTTGTGTGCGTCAATGCGTGGGGAGAGTCTGTGTGTGTATGGTGTGCCTGCATGCAGGTTCTGTGTGTGTCTGCCTTGTACGTCAGGAGCCTGGGCCTGGCTCTGGGAATCTCTGCTGCGTGTGCATGTGCGCTTGTCTTTGTATGCAGGGTGCACGGTGTTTTCATGCATTTATTTTTCTGTTGGGTACATGTATGGTGCAGAATACAGACCTGTGTGTGATCCTGGGATTTGTACACCCACTCAGTGTCTGGGTGAAAGTGAAGTGTGATAATAGGATTATGTTTATGTGTTGTTGAAGTGGGGTGCAACCAGAATGTGGTGTTTGGGCTCACTGTGTACTTGAGCAACTGTGTGTATATGTCTGTGTAGGGCAAAGTGTTTTCAGGACTTGTATGTGTGTGTGATTGTGTGTGTATCTTTGGGTAGGGTGTGAGTCAGGGTGCATCTGCAGGTCTCTGTGTGGCTGCATCCCTGTGTGCCAGTGTTTGGTGTGTGTCCTTGTGTGTACTTTGGGGTGTTGGTGACCTTCGAGTGGGGCCGGGCTATGTGTGATACTGTCTGGTGTGCCTGTGGGTGGCTGTGAGTCTGGTGCTGTCTCTGCGTGCTTGGATGAGAGAGTGTGGACCAGTGTGTGGTGTGTCTGCAGATCTGCACCTGTGACACTATGTTGCTAGTCTTTGGGGACCTTGTGAACTATTGCTCCTAAGCAAGCCCCACACCACCCCTACTCCTAGGCTGAAACCTTGGCACTCTCAACCAGCTTAGCCAGCTCTGTGGAGGCCTCCAGGGGGAACCCAGAGTTTGCCAGGGTCAAGGTCACATAGCAGGAGGGGCAGGAGTGCCTTTCTCCTAAGGGCACCACATACCCTTCCCTTCTCACAACGGGCCCTACCACCCAGGCAGCCCACGTGTGGCCCCCTGTGCCCTACCCAGGTCTGCCCTGAAATGAATTTTAATTTCCGCTTCGGGCGGTCTGGCGTAATGAGTCCAGAGCCAGCAGCCGGGTGGCGGGGGTACCAGGCCGCCGGGCCACTGTGGTAGAAGGGAGCGCGGATTTGAATTTCAAAGGCAGCTGGGGCTCGAGTGCGTCTGCGTTGTGTGATTGTGTGCAGCACTGGCGTGTCTGCTAACGCGCGCCTGCGTGTGTGGCGTGTCTGGGTGAACGCGTTTGTGACCGCCTCAGTGGGCCACGTGCAAGCTCCTGCATGGGTGCGAGCATTGAGCTCGGGGGTCCCTGTCACTGCGTGACGGCCCTCTGTGAGAGCGGGTGGCATGTCTGCGCACCGCGGGCAAGCCTTTCCATCTGCCAGGGTGGGATTTTAGGACGAGTCTGAATGAGTGTCTGTGTCTGCGTGTCATGTCACGGCCCTGCATGTGTCTGCAAGTGTGTCGGTGCACGTGGGTGCTCGCTGTGTGTCACTAGTGGCCGTCCGGGCAGCAGAGGGTGTGTCTGTGTGTCTGCGTGCACACGTAGGCAAGCATCTGCATCTGCGAGTCTGTGTGGGTGGATGTTTGTAAGAACGAGTCTGTGTCTTGTGTGTCCGCGCCCCAGTGCCCGCATGCACCTATGAGTGTGTCCTTGTGTTTGTGTGCTTGGGGGTCTATCCTTGTGTCTCCTCAAGTGTTTGCACCTGTGAGTGTTGGCGTGTCTGTGCCCATGTGCAGCTGTCAGAATGGGTGTGCCCAACCGTGTGGAGGGGGCACAAAGCGCTGGGGTGGGGTGGGGGCTGGAGGAGCAGGCCAGCACCCAGCTGCTCCATGGCGCGATGTACTGGCGCAGCCCCTGGCCCCCTCTGGGTCCCACAGGGCCTCTGGCCAGGTAGGCTTTGCGGGGCAAGCAAGTCAGCTGCCAGGCCCCAGGAATCTCCCCCAGAGCCAGAGGCCCCGCTCACCTGACCTGCCCACAGGCCCTCAGTGGGCCCTCAATGGGCCCTGGGGAGGCAATGGCCAGAGAGGATGGGCCCTTTGCCAGAGGAGAGGCTCCACTTTCACGCTCCTGCTCTACTGAGGACATGAGGGCAGCCTATCCCTCTTAGACAATGGGCCTGTCCACTCTGAGATCTTTGCTGTCCTTTGGCTGCACCTGAGACTTCAAATGGAGCAGAGGAAGGACCACTGGGGCCCCCGGGGAGCATAACAGGCACATGCTCACACAAGCCCTAATTCAGACCCCCATTCCCAAGCACACCGGCACCAGGAGCCTGGAACAAACCCCGACACCAGGCTCAGGGCAGGCCGCTGTGCACACACAGGAATGTGCACACATGTGAATCCAGAGACACAGGCAAGCTTGTATGCACATGGCATACTCACTGGAACAATTTCTTTCCTCCCAGGGTTTGGGCCCCTGTGGGGTGGAGAGGGTTGCAGTTCAGAAGTCCCAGCAAATAGGGGCGGCTTGAGACCCTCCCTGTCCCCTCTACTCTGTCAGGTGCCAGCCTGGGCCAGGGGTTGCCTCCTCATGGGGGTCTCCCAGCGGCCTGAGTGGCACAGAAAGATGCTATCAGATGGTCAAAGGACAGTACAAGAGGAACAGGGATAGGATGATGGTTTCAACTCCCCTTTCCCTGCCAAACTGAGTGCATTTTTCAAGAAAGGACAAGAACTGACTCCTCCCAGGAAGCTTCAGCAAGGGGCCTGGCATCAGGGGCTGCTTTCAAAACACTTAACGGACTGAATGAAGAAAAGAAAGAAATGAGTCAGAGAATGCAGAGGACCACCTAAGGGCCGAGGGCGCATCATTATACAGAGGCAGAAAGAGCGTGTCCAGGCTCCGTGTATGCCCTGTGCCTGTGTCTGTGCACGTGCGTGCGTGAGTGTGTGTGCGTGCATCCGTGCATGTGTGTGTTTGGAGGAGAATATGTGAAGCCAGAGGTTAGGCTGGAAATACATCACTAAGAGGCTTGTAAGCTAAACCAAAGGTAGATTTTTTTCTAAAAGCAACAGAAATGTTGGAAGGATTTTGGATAGGAAAGACTGACAATCATGTTTAAGGAACAAGGAGCAACAGGAAGGTGGAGCTGAGGAGTCAGGGCTAGAGAAGGGGCTGGATAAAGGCTCATTTGTTATTCATTCATCATATTCACTGAGCACTTACTAAAAGTGTCCGGCCCTGAACGAGTGAAATAGATACAATCCAGGACTTCAAGGAACTTGTAGAGCCTGACTACATAACTGCTGTGCTGGTGTGAATTATCCTTCCAGGCAGATACAGACACATAAATACGTGGAATGTTAAGTGTTGGTATGTCCGAAGAAGGATAGTTGTGTTGGGTAAGGAGGCAAGAGGGATAGAGGAGCCCGGGAGCTAGTTTTGAAAGGTGAACAAGAAAAGTACCTTCCAGAAGGTGACATCTGAGCAGAGACACGGAGGAGGAGAGGGATCTTTAGAGGAGGAGCTGTCCAAATAGGGGGAAATGGTAGTGCAAAGGCCCTGAGGGGGAGCATGCCATTTACTCAGACGGGAAAGACGTGTGAGGAGTCGATGATTTCTATTTTGGACGTGCTGCATTGAGGTGCCTTCGGGACATCCAGGGACAGTGACCAGGAAACAGGATAGATCTGGGTAAAGATAGGGATTAGAGAGAATAGAACTCTGGGAACTGATGCAGTAGGAGAGATTAGGGGTAGACTGCAGGGAGCAGAATGGGGAGCAACTTGAGTTGTGAAAGTCAATTTCAGGGAGACTAGCTGCTGCAGAAGGAGAGTGGGGACTTTGTGACTAAAATGACACCCCCAGAATGGTCCTGGTAGTGCTCCTCCTCCTCCCCATCCTGCCTGCACACAGCCTCCCCTCACCTGCCAAATTATCCTGCTGCCTGGGCAGACCGGAAACTGCTAGGCTGTTGACAGGAGCCCCTTTACACACGACCTCCTATGGTGCCCTAGGTCTGCTCTACTCCCTCCTGGTCATCAGAGCCAATGTGTCCACCGTGCTTCCTTCCTCGAGCCTGAGGCTGAATCCTCAAGTAACCCTGCAGCCTTCAGCTGTTATCACTCCTGGAACTGAGTCTAGAGGACCACAGACTTCCTAGATGACTCTGGGCCTCAGTTTCCCCTTGTGTTGGGATTTGGAGGGACAACATCTAAGCAGAACTTTCCAGCCAAATGTGATCAGAATGTCTGGGGCTCTTTCGTCACATTTCAGGTGGTGTAAGTGGTGTGCTGGGAACCTTCAACAACAGGCTCTGGGCAGGGAGCAGGGAGGCATAGCTTGATTTGCAGCATTTGCCAATTTCCATGTGTAAACCCTCCCATGATGGCTGGTTTAAACTAGCAATGTGAAGTCAGCTGGCTGGCAAAATTCCTAAAAATTTAACCATCGACTCTCCCAGGTTAGTATAAGCTGGTTCCAGCATCTTAGCTAGAGCCTTGTCAGAGATGTGGGAGAGGCAAAAAAGCCTGGGGTGGGCGTCGGGAAATCTGCTGTAGGTAAGGAAAGCCCCTTGTTCTAGTCTCCGCATCTTCCTTCTCAATGCCCAAGTCATTCCCAGGGAGAGGTTGAAAGCCTCTTGTCCATCCCTGTGGCTCCTTCAACTTTAACCACTTGACATCCTTCCTAGACCCTTTACCAACTGCATTTCCTACTCAAAAGTTGATCTGGTACCCACAGCCTCACCCGCTTGCCTGACTGCCCCAGAGGGTTGCCTTGATTTGGAGACAGAGGCCAGGCAGCCATGAGTGTGCCATCCTGACCCACAGTCAGACAGCAGCTCTGGTCAGTGTAGACAGGTGACCTGGATATCTGGCCTCAGCTGCCACCACCTGTCCCGGTATGTCCTCAGCAGCAGGAGGTGCTGTCCCTGTATGTCCTCAGTTTCCCCATCTGTAGGAGAGCAGGCAAGTGCTAGCCTCTCCAAAAGCCCTTTCAAATGTGAGCTTCTGAGATTTCCACAACTCCTTGTCTCAGCCCTGATGGCAGCTCAAGGCCTCCTCTTTCAGACACATTTCCCCAGTCTCCTAGACCCTCCCTGCTCCATTGGCCCCCCACCGCCTCTGGCTCCCCAGGCTCCCCGATAAGGGGCCCAACTAATTACATTAGGATTTCATGCCAATTAGCAAACAATTACACGGGCAAATTGGTGCCTAATTTGGAGCAATAACGACATCTCCATTGGCCGAGGAGGCAAGATAGCTACAGATGAGACTGCTCACCCTGCCCGGCTCTCTCAGAGCCCCTGAGGACTGGAGCCAGCTCTGTGCCTTGACCCAGGGCCCCCAAGTCTGCATTTTTCCTTTAAGGATCTTTAAGCAACTGTTTATGCTAATGACAAGGTCAGCCTGGACCTTTGCTAAGTGAAAGGTAGAGAGGAAAGGGAAGGAAGGAGGAAATCCAGGACAGAGGGGAGCAGAGGCAGGCAGGGCTGGTCTCAAGGAAGAGGCGGGGAGGGCTGGGAGGAGCCAGGGAGGAGGAGAGCCATGGAGGGGTACAGTCATTAATGTGAACAAAGTCATGACCCATTCTGGGTCATGTGTGTGCAGGACTAATGGAGAAACCAGTTAAGAGCATGGGACCTGGACTGTAGGGGGAGCTGAGGCCTCAGAGGTAGGTAGGGCCAGGCTGGGAATTCCAGGGATTATAAACATCCTCCCGGAGACCCAGGAACCTCTAGGGCTCTGGCTGGGAGGAAGAGATGGACTCCTGACCTTGCTCACCAGCAAACACCCATCCCACTACAGCAGCCTTGGGGCCCCATCTGGTCTCCCATCTTAGCATCTCTGGAACCCACCTCCCTCAGAAACCATAGCTGTCAGCCCTGCCTCCCATCCCTGGTCCATATTTCCCCTAAATCATCATCCTAAGGAGCAAATCCAGCCCCATTCCTCCTTTTGTCAGACCTTCAATGACTCCCCAGTGCTCTCAGGATAAAGTTCAAACTCCCTGCCTTTCCATTCATTGTCTTTTACCACCTGACCCCTCCATACCTGCCAACTTTCCCCCTCTCCTGCTTCCATAGCTTCTTTGTGCCTGGGGAATTAGACCCATTTCCTGTGGTGCCAGTGGGCTCTTTCTTGCCTCCCAGCCTTTGCCTATGCTGGTCCCTCTGCCGGGATTGCTCTCCCAATGCGCCCCCTTAGTTACCAAAATGCATTTCAGATTACTCCAAAGTCTTGCCTCTGGGTTCCTTGGGAGCCTCCACTTGTGAGATTGTTCACTGTGCAGGAAGTTGTTGGTATCAGTGTCTGTCTGTCCTGCTGGACTCAGAGCCGCTCATGGCAAGCCCTGGAGGAAGGCACCTGAGTGCCCTTCTTCCATCGCTGAGTGAGTAGTGGAATGGGCTAGAAGATACAGAGACGGGATGAAAAAAAGTGTCCGCTGAGGATACTGGGGAAACTGAGGCCAGATGCCCCACCTAGAAAGGAAAACTGGGCCAGCTATCAGCCCTCTGTGCACTGGAGTCAAGCCCTGCCCCCATTCTTCCAGATTGCTTCCAGAACACCCTCACGAAGTTAGGAGTCCTTCACGTGAAGCCGTGCGCCCCAGGTGTTATCACTTCTGCTTTCAACAAGAGAAATGAAGAAAGCCCCTACTAAGCTCAAGATACTCAAAAACGAAAGGCAGCTTTCATGAGAGCAACGGCACAGTAACCTGCACTGCAGCATGAAGGACTGTGGGCAGACTCAAGAAGGAACGCCCTGAGCATCAGAGCTCAGCCCCTTAAGTGATCCTTAAAGGGATGGCCAATGGGGAAGGGTGGGCGGGACACTTGGCCCATCAAAGAGACACCAAGCAGAAGCCAAGGATGGAACACAGACCTTCCTGGAGGCTGGGGGATGACCTAGCTGACTTTCCTGGGAGTTTGGTTCTCAATTGGGGGGCTGCCACTCCATCCTCAAGGCCCATCACTCACGTTAATTACCAAGAAAAAGCCAATTTCTCCTCATTTCCAGACTCCAAATGACAGTATCATTAGGCTGGTAATGTGCAGAGAAATTGTGGATATCTGTCTTGGAACATGTCCTGAGCCAGAGTGGGTAAGGGGCCCGCCAGGGTTTGTCTCCAACATGCTTCCTGTGCCGCGAGCCACTCTTGGGAAGAAATGCTGCGCTGCCAGAGCCGGGTGTTCTCCCTCTCTGTTCAGCGATCTGGGTAACAGCACCCAATACACAACCCTGACAGGTGTGAAGAGTCAGCACTTCCCCCTCAGATCTAAACAAGGACACAACACCCCATCTCAGCTAGACTTGAGCTCAGCCCTCTGCACTGCCATGGTCCTTCCCAGTCTTACTCAGATCCCTGGCTCTGAGCTCCAGCTCCCTGTTCCTCCTCTCTACCAAGGAGGTGCCCAGGTACCTTTTTATCTCAGGAACGTGGTGGGGTTTGGGGTGGCGTTGACTCTTCCTGAACATTTCTTCCTCCCTCATCAAACCAACTTCCTGAAGGGTGATCCGATCCGCCCTCAAACAACAGCTACTGCCCACAGCTCTTCACATGACTCTTCACATTTAATCCCCACTCAGGCGCGCTTAACACACGAGGAAACTGAGGCCCGGAAGGGCAAAGCGATTTGCTTCAGTTCAAGTCTCTGAGCTAAGCCTGACTCTGGGGCTGCCCAAGGTAAAAGCTGGGATGGAAGACAGAATGTCAGCTCCATCCAGCCACACTCGGAGCACATGCTCTGTCCCTGCTCTTGATATAGAGAATTGGATCCCAACAGGCTCTGTCCTCAAGAGCTGAGGTTGGCGAGGGATGTAAAAATATAATTATAGCTCAGTGTGATCTGTGTATAACACAAAAGAGGAGACACAAAGGTTTATCCTCACCAGTAATCAAAGACATGCAAATTAAAACAACAATACAATGCAGTTTTACCTACTGAAATTAATACAGGTTTTTTCTTCTTTTTTAAAACAGCACCAGTGTTGGTGAGAATTGAAATCTGGGAGTGCTCTCAGATTCCACTGATGGAAGAGTAAATTTGAACAATTTTTATGGAAGGCCATCGGTCACATGCCAAGAACTTTAAAAGTCGACAGATATGTTGGTCCTATTAACCTATACTTTGAGAAACTCACTTAAAGAAATAAACAAAGATGTTGAAAAAGAACCAAGCATGGGATGCTTTATTGCTGCTGTTTAACTGTGAAAAATCACGACCAACACAAATGTCTGGCAATAGAGGGTTGGTTAAATAAAAAATGATATACCCACACATAAGAATATTATATAACCATTGAAAGTCATGTTCTTGAAGAATGTTTAATAACCTGGGCTAATACTCATTACCTAATGACCAGGGAAACAAAATTATATATACTGGATAGTCTTAATTTTATAAAGAAAATAATCAATTCATTTAAAGAAAAGTCAGGGGCCTCCCCTGGTAGCGCAGGCGGTTGAGCGCCATGCCGTGAAGCTGTCCGCAGCCTCTGCAGCACAGGTTCGATCCCGGTCAGCCAGCGAGGGTCCCACATGGCGTGGCAGACCTCTCCTGTCTTGCCGGCTGCTCCCCTCAGCAGTGTATTTCATCAGTCTGCCTGCTCTGTTCCCTGCTCTGTCTCTGGTGAATTCTCTCACCCTCCCTTGCATCTGGCCTATACCCCAGTTCTTGTATAAATAAATAAATAAATATTTTTTAAAAAATAAATAAATAAAAGTCAGAAAGGGGACTCCCTGGTGGGGTTAAGACTCAGCGCTATCAGGCAGTCACCGCAATGGTCTGAGTTCAATCCCTGGCCAGGGAGATAACCCATATGGCGGACCTCTCCTGTTTCACCTGCTGCTCCCCTCAGCAGTGTATTTGAGTATATCTGCCCGTTCTGCTCCCTACTCTGTCTCTGGTGAATCCTCTCACACCTCCCCCACACCACTGGCCTACACCCCAGTTCTTGTATGCATAAGTAAATAAAAAATAAAGTTAAAAAAAAGTCAGAAAGGAAATAAACAGGGGATTAGGTGATTTTTTTTTTCAATTACTATTTTCCAGTTTTTTTCTAAATAGTCCACAGGTTTTGGGGGAAAATGTCATTAAAAGTATACCCAATATGGGGTCTCCCTGGTGGCAGCCTACGAAGCTGTCTGCAGCCTCTGCAGCATGAGTTTGATCCCTGGCCAGGAAGATTACCAGGTGGCACAGCAGACCTCTCCTGCCTCGCCTGCTGCTCCCCTCAGCAGTGTATTTTGGTCAGTCTGCCTGTTCTGTTCCCTACTCTGTTCTGGTGAATCCTTTCACCCCCTGCACCTCTGGCCTATACCCCAGTTCTTATACATAAATAAATCAATCTTTAAAAATATATATACCCAATATGTGTGTGGGTGGGGGCAGCTGAGGGTGTCGTGAGAACACAGGTTCCCAACCCAGGCTGGGAAGGCTTCCTGGTGGAATTGATGGTTGTGCTGAATCCAGTAAATTTAATCCAACGGACGGAGGATTGGTTCTAGCCTAGGAAACAATATGTGTGAAGGCACAAAGACAAGAGGGGTCCTAATCTCTTCTGGAAACTCTTAGCAGTTGGTGTGGCTGGGGCAGCAGGTAAACCCAGGCCAGTGAACAAAGTCCAGAAGGGACTTGGAAGACCAGGCTGGCACTTTGCCCTGAGGACAAAGTAAGTGTGGTTGGCGCTAGGCAGGGGGTGCAACAGGATCCAGGCTGTGTTTCAGGAGGACAACGGAGGCCTCAAATGGAGCAGGGATGGGATGTGGGAGACACAGAGAGGCAAGATGTGGAACCCAGAGACCAGCAGAGCCAGTAGGAGGCCCTTGCATCCTGAGGGTGAGAGAGAGAGTTGGCTTGGGCTGGGCAGTGAGGCTGAGAGGGAAAGAGGAGGGGCTGGCTAGAGAAGTGATTACCAGGAGATTTGACAGGACTTGGTGATTAAGTGGAGGGGGAGGCCGGGCGGGGCAGGGAGCTCTGCTCTCACGGTGACTAGAGCACACGTGGGCACACACACATGTGCACGTACACCACTCAGGTTTAGTCTGCTCAGTTTGGGGAGCGGTTTTCAAACCCATTTCCTCCAAAGGGGCAGATTTGGAGCCTATCGAATATTTGGTTGCAGACCCAGGAAGAAGCTGATCCTGGCGCCATCACCACAGCTGACTTCTGGCTACTGGGCAGCCCCCTGCCTCTGTACTCCCAGATTATAGCCTGGGTAGGCCGTTGGGAGGGAGGAGACAGAAAGACCGCAATTAAGTCATCTTTGATGACACAGACACACTGTCATGACACGGGCCTGGACCCACAGAGAGGAGCACAGCACCCATGGGATTGAGTCGAGTCACAGCAGAGACGTACACAGAACAGCCTGATGCAGGCTGTCAGACACAGGCCTGTTGCACACACAGTCACACACCCACAATCAGACAGTCCCTGACACCGTCAGCCCTAGGCAGGTCTCACACTCAGGCCATTGTGCTCAGCAGAGGCCCCAAGGTGCTCTGATGGCTCCACCCCCAGTCCCATACCCCCTCCCCCTCCCCAGGCAGACAGGACAGAGGGGCCAGCAGAGGGGACTGGCACTGGGACCGGCAGCCAAATGGGGCAGCCAGGAGGGAGGCCTCTGAGAAGGGGTTGCCAAGGCAACAGGCTCCCGCAGAACCAACCAGGGGCTGAGATTCTCGACTCTTATTTTTAGAAGTTGGACCCAGGCTGCATGGGCCAGCCAGTGGGCCAGGCTCCCCCACCCCCATTCACTGACCCCCCTTACCACCCCTCCCCCCATGTCTGAGGGCATAGACACCAGCCTCAGTCTCCCTGGGTGGGGCGGGGGGGCATTCCAGGGGCACTGCCCATGCCAAGGCTTCTTTGCGCTCAGCCTCCTTCCCCAGGGTCCTGTCCTGGGCAGGATCTTCCACTCCCTGTGTGTGCACACAGAGTCCTTCTACCACAGTATCCTCCACCCTCCACTCCAGGCCCCAGGAACAAGGACACGGCCTGCCCTCCCTCTGAAGCCTGTGGTGTGTATGGTTTAATTTATGGTGCATCAGGGGAAGAAGGGGTGGGGGACTTGGGCAGATTTGTATGGTTCTGTGTGCGAGGTTTGTGTCTTAATGAGCATATGTGGGTACACATCTCAGGGGGCTAATCTCACCCTCAGTTCTGTGCCTGTGTGTGAAATTCCTCTTCTACAGGGGTAAAACAGAGGTTCCCCTTCTCCCAGATCCACTCATCACCCCACACTTGCCTGAATCTCTTAAAAGTGAGGCAGGGCAGAGATCTCAAGCTGAAAGGATGTTAGAGGGTCTCGATGTCACCCCCACTTGTCCAGACCCTCCCTTAGCTGAGCAGATAACTCCTGAGGGAGGCAGAAAACTGGTGGCAGGACAGGGAGGGATTAGACAGACCCAGGTGGACAGACTGGCAGAGGGGGGCTGAGGGGAAGCTTGAGTGAGCTGACTTTATGGTGACTCCTCCAGCTGCTGGGGATTTCTCTGTTAATCTGGGACTGTTCGTTTGCATCTCATTTGCCTATATTTGCATAACAAGGGCCTGGCTGGCACCAGAGATGAAATTCCCGGCCTGGGTAATTGTGTGAAAAAGCCTCTGGAGACAAAGCAGGAATCCTGAAGCCTGGGAAAACAGAGTCAGGGGACCGCATGTATTGACATTGCCAGTCCCCATCCAATACCAGGAACCTCCACTTTCCTTAATCCCTGGTGCAGAAGGGGTGGGAATGTAATAGGAATGGGGTGGGAGGGGTGACAAGATTGAGAATCAAGTCATCTTGAGAGCCCCTCCTCCCCCTATCCCCACACTCAAAATGACCTGGACATAGAGCACTTCCATTAATAGGGATGGCCTAAATCAAGTAAGAGCAGAGTGGGGGAGTGAGCGGGACAGGGATGAAGTAAAACTCAGTCCCTCCTGTCAGCCACGTGACTCCTGTAGCCCCCACTGGTCCTCTCCTGGATGTCCCCTGCCCTGGGTCCCCACTTGAAATAACCCCACTTTGACCCTCTTCTGCAAGGAATGAAGAATTTGAAGGTTCATGGACCCACAGGGTTGTGCCCACCTAGATTTCCAATCTCCTTCTAGATCATATCCGAACTCCGGGGCCCAGAATTCCCTGTCCCAACAGCCCTAAACCAGCTGCCAGGGCCTGAGTGGCCTCTTCCCCACATCCTTTCTCCTCTAGCCCAAAGGGTGGCAGAAGGGTGGCCATTTGCCAGGAGTGTGGACCAAGCAGGGCCTCAAGTGTTGAGGCATCTACGGGCTTGCAGACAAGGCCCCTCATGCTGCCAGATGGAGCCCAGGGATCTAGTAGAAGGGAGATGGGTGGAAAGCTAGGGACCTCCTTTTATATTCTTGCCCGAGGCTCTTTAAACATTGGGGTGGCTCTGACAAGCTGTTTGACCCTGGGCAAGTCACTTAACCTCCCTGAGCTCCTAAGTGGGGTTAATAATAGTACCTGCCTCACAGAGTTGTTACAAGGATGAACTGAGTTAATTCATGTAAAGCACTTAGAACAGTGCCTGGCACAGAGTAAGCGCATGTAAGTGTTAGCTATTATTATCTATTATCCTGGGATTTGGCTTTTTTCCTTCCAGCTGCAGAAGCACCTTTTCTTTCACTTTGAAAGATAGAGGAAGAAGGAAGGGATGGGAAAACCCCTTCACCCCCTCCCAGCTTCCTCAGAGGCCAGACTCTCTTTTCTCCCTCTCCAGCTACTATACTCCCAGGTCAGAATGCCCAGATGCCAGGAGGGCAGCCAGGTCACTAGCCTGAATATACTGCTTTGGTTAATGTCCTCATTGGTTATATGAATGAGGAAACAAACAAATGAATGAAAAACAAAGATGGAATGAAGAGAAGTCAAACAGAGCCTGGATTGACTGATTGATAGAGGGACAGACTGACAGCCAGATGCGTTGGTTTTGTGGGTCCCTCAGATCTGTTTCCCTGAACCTCATGGCTGTTGTCTGTCTGTTTTCATGAGATGGTGGGAGGTGGAGGTGGGTGGGGGGTCTGACCAGGCCCTCTCTGCAAGGCGAGTCCTGGCTTGGGTGAGTGGGTCATGCCTGTGGAGAGGGCACCTGGGCCCACCCGTGTCTCGGTCCTTCAGAAGTCTGAGTGTCTATGGGTGTACCCTGTGAATCTGTCTGTGTATGTCTGCTCAGAACCTCCTCTCTGCCTGACAAAGGGAGGGCCTGGGGCAGGTTTCATGTCAGTCCAGGGTGGGGGGACATTGGTGAGTCTCATTGCCTCCTTATTTACACCCTTGTGCCCTCTGACAAAGCCAGGCCTCACTGCTCCCGCTTGTCAGCTGGCGGGTTAGCGGTGATGGAGAGCTCTCCTGGGGCCTGAAGGCCTCCGCCATCTGGTCCAACTAGTGTTGGGGGAGGTGAGGGGACCCGTCGCAAGGCTCCACTCTGGACCCTCAGGCTTGGCACTTCTTGGTGATGGGTGTGTGGGCCTGTGGAGTGCAGGGATGTGCACAAGAAATGGTATATACATGATTCTCTGTGTGTGTGGTGGGGCCATATGTGGGCAGCTAGGTCTGGGTGTGACTATGAGTAGGATTATAATGTCTATATTCATAACCGTCTATGTTTGTGTGTCTGCGTGATTGTATCCTTGTGGCCTGGGGTTTCTCTGCAAGACGGGAATTCCTCAGACTGTGGCTACATGCGTAGGTCTTGAGTCTGGGTGTTTCCATGGGAATTTCAGCGTTGGAGGCAGAAGCAGGAGGGCTCAGGTCCAGGGGAAACTGGAGTTGCAGTCTTGAGAGGAAGGTGCCCTTTCTCAGCAAATTCCTGGCTAGCTTTCCATCAGGAGAAATTAACCTCCAGGTCCATTTCTTAAGAAACTGCTGTTTCTCTCCTACCTGGGTGAGGCCTGGGCAAGGCTGAGTTCTATTAGAGGGAAGACCCTTTGGGGGACGCCAAGTCAGTCCTAGAGGGCTCGCCACTGTCCTGGAGCCCTGTTCCCTAGTTTCAGGCATCATCAGAACTTCCAGGCTCTCCAAGAAGCATCCCAGACAGACTCCCTTCATCTGCAGTGGACCAGAGAGAGCACACACATAAAGCCACTCTGAAGTACAGTCACACAACCCCAACACTGGCACAGCACCCCACATGAACCAGAAACCCACATGTGGCATCACAGGTCCTCTGGACACAAGTACATGGACACATACCCAGCAGACATAATGATGTGTGAATGCGTACATGCCTGACATGTGAGAAGGCACACAGATGCATGTAAACATGTGTTTGTACACAGGGACATGCTCACAAATTGGTAAAATACATTCTTGCAAGGACACACATGCTTAGATGCACATGCATGCAGTTTGCAGCGTATGTGTTCATACATTCTGTGCCTTTCCACCCTCACTCCAGTTCCAATCCAACACGCTGCACTGACTCTCGCCCACGATGGACCACCCTTTGCAAGGTAGGCACCAAATGAGGCCGATGCCATAAGTATAAGGGATGCTGTGATGATGTAGCTGTGTGTCTACATGTCCAAATGTGTCCAGTGTGAGTGTCGACGTGGCCCTGGCAGTCTGTGACATAAAACAGGGAAGAGAGCCTTTAATATTGTGTATATTTTTCCATGTGTTTGTGTATTTCTGGCAAGACCTATGTGTAGCTGTGTATAGCCATTTGTGTGAATGTGAGATTGGATGATAGTGGGGGATTTGTGTATCTGTGTGACTCCCTTCTGTAGACCGTTGCTCTGAGAATGTCTGTATATGTCTATGTGTATATTTACACATATTTGCATCAGTGGTGTGTCTATGGCTTGGTGGTCCTGAATCCACAGCCTGACTGGGCTGGCTTCCCTCCTGGCAGAGGCTGTGGCCCTGGGTGGGGCCAGGCGGGACTGGACTAAATCTCCAGCCACTGACAGTCGTATTTACAGAGCTCCAAGTAGGATGTAATTGCTTCTATTAATCTTTCTCCGGTTGTTAATTGCTCACTTATCGGGTTGTGTATTATGCCGACTGTTGCTCTTAATTCGCCTCCATAGCTGCAGGTGTTTGCTGCCTTATTAACTGTTAATCGGCACGGCTAGGACTGGAGACTTAATTGGCCCCCAGAGTAGGACATAGGCAGGCCAGCCGGGCGCTGCCAGACTCTCAGCCTGTCCCCGGAACCCTTACCTGTGGAGCACAGGTGGCTAGCAGGAAGGAGTTGGCCAGCCGCCATCCCGGGAAGACAGCAGTCCTGCATACAGCGGTCAGAGTGACAACTGCAGGGTATGGCCCCCACATAATCCTACCTCTCCAGAAAGTCAACCAACCAATCAGAATCTAGCTCCCACACTCCTTCTCCGTCACCAACAACCTTCCTTTACCCAAGACAGAATCCAACCTCATTTATTTTAATTCTCTGGAGCTAATTGAGACTAAGATACCAACACAGAGTAGAACTGCTTCTCTTCCTTGGGTACCTGCTCTGCCTCCCCTCCAGCCCATGCTCTGAAGATTGTTAAAGTTGCAGACTCACCTAGAGAGAGAAGGGCAAGGAGAAGGTGCTTCTGCCAGAGCAGGAAGATGAAGTGAGGCCAGGAAGGGCTTTCCAGCTTTTGAAGAGGCTATTTGGAACTGGACAAGAGCAAGAACTCTCAGGAGGAGTCCTGGTGCTCCATCCCACCTCCAAGGGGTCTCACTGTCAGCCTCTAATTACACAGCCCTGACAACAGGGCACCCAAGTCCCCCGGGCACTGCTACACGGCAGTGGGAACATACTGAGCTGATTTTGCCTCCCCCTCCCCAAGTCACAGCAGAGGAACCCTAATTGTACACGATGGAGACACTGAAGCCTACAAGGGGGTACAACCAGGGTCTCCCAGTCCTCTCTGGCAAAGGTTCAGAAATGTGCTGTCTAGGAAGTTCCTGCCCTCAGCCTCCTGCTGGACCCTGCTCCATCTACGCATCTCAGTCCTGGAGGGTAATTTCTTGGTCACCTCCTTCTAAGTTCTGGTCTTTAGGTGTCCCAGCCTCAGCCAGTGGTGCTGCAGCCACCTCAAGTTCCAGTGCCTCTGAGACAGAAATGCAAGGTTTCTCAAAAGACCTGAGAAAAACCTGGATAAAAGGATGTGCTCCGGGGCTGAAGTGGGGGTGTCCTGGGGGTAGGGTCCATGCTTCACCAACCTGGCCTCCAAGCTCCAACAAAGAAAAACAGGCACAGTTCTGACTCTGTGCCTCCCATCCATGTGCCCCAAGACCTGAAGTTATAGCTGGTGTTTAGTTGTCATGTCATGCTGCAAAATAAGTGAATTTGCTTTGGTTAATTCTTGAGAGAAACTGATCTGGGGAGTGGGGAGGGCTGCTACCATTGAGTGTGAACTGTGAGCCAGAAGCAGCAATAAATATATGTAAAGTGGCATCTCACTGAACCCTCCCATAACCTGATGAATTAGGGGTGACTATCCCTATTCACAGAGAAGGTAACCGAGCCATAGAGAGGGGAACTAAATGCCACACAGCCAAGGGAAGGTGTCTTTGGTCAGGGATACCTGGAGGAGTCATGCTCTGATCCAATAAGCCCACTAGGGAACCAATGGTCCCTATTACAGCTCACCCACCCCCGAGCTGGGACTATCGATCAGCAGAACCTCACGCATGCGCAGCCCACGTGCCCAGCAGCGGGAGGAGCAGCTCAGGGAACTGTCCAGGGACAGTTGCCCAAACAAGTTCCGGCCCAGCCTCTATGTTAATGACATGTAGATATATGTAAATTTCTACAAGCAACCACTCAAACCTTTGGGAGCAAAGGGGTGACACGGGACGGTTGCCATGGAAACCCCAGGGCGACCCCCTCCCCTCCCACCGCGGAAGCTCACAGACACGTGTACAAAGGCCCAGGGTTCCTGGCTCCTGAACCCACAGGATCTCCGGGTCGCCCAGGCTGCGAACCTAGAGGCCCCCCGAGACTGTGTCCAGCCCGGGGGGAGCTGAGACCCGGAGAAAGTCGCGGGGAGACCAACGTCATGGGGCGCAATCCACTAAAAGCGAGGGGAGCTCCGAAGCCTTCGGGTTCCTGGAGACTCCGCCTCCGGCGACGCGAGCCCCGCCCAGCGTTGCTTAGCAACGTCCCTCCAGACTAGCAACCGCCAGTCACGCCCCCTAGCAACAGCTCGACTAATCCACGCCGCTCGCCGCCTCTGCCAAAGAGGCAAAAAGGGGCGGTGGGGAACCGCCAGAGGTGGGTGGAGGTAGTGTCCAGCCTCGAACCTGAAAGCAGGCTGCATGATTTCGGGGTCCCTCCCTACCCTCAGAGACAAGATGACCGAAGGCCGCACACAGAGGGGAGGTTTACCGAGGAGAAAAGTGGAGCTCTGAAAGGAAGTCACAGCCCAGAGCAGAGCGCCTGCTCTTGCCTGCGTTCCCCGGGAGGCAGCAAGCGCGCTCTGGTTTCCCTGGGAGGGAGCTTGGGCCTGGAGGCAGGGGTGCTCAGCCATGCCCCCACATCCACCCCAACTGCGTTAGGAAAACCAGCGAAGTCGCCGGGTCAAGAATGCAGCTGTAGGCTTGCAGGGTAATTTGAGTTATTTACATATAGCAAGGAGCCCGTGGCACTCACAAGCCCCTTGCGGCCAGAAACATTCCCAAAAGGAGTCTCCCCTCCCCTGGTTCATCTGTCCAGTCCTCTGTCCACCTCTGCTCGGCTAAATTCCCACACCTCGTCCGGCTCGCAGCTCAGCCTCCAGCCCCGACCTCCATCCCAAGGCCGAGGGCCCCCTCTGCTGTCGGCAGCGGGTAGGGCAGCAGCAGCAGCGCTTGTGGGAGAAGACGGACTCCCCCAAACCACCAGCGGCCCACCCTTCCCAGTGCAGTAGAATCCAGGGTGCCTCCGGTCAAAGTAGACTTTGAGAAGGGGGACAGAGGATACACGCAAAGGAGGGGACCTGGCTAGAAGTTCCCTCCTCCAAGCCAGGCCCTGCTTCCCTGTGCTGGGTTATTGCCACAGAGCAGCTAATTCCTGGGTCAGTCCCCTACTCAGTTCTCCTGAAGTACACCCTAAGCTGAGATGCACTTAGGAGCTCATCCTGACGTCAGGAAAAGCTGCACCATCTGCCCTAACACCAGCCTCCAACCCCACCCTGAATGCTCACCCCCAAGGTGAGGATCCTTGGCTTTCTCCAGCTCCAGTCTCTGAATGCTGGCAAGAGGCACATAAAGAAGTTCTATGGGCCCCTCCCCTGGTGGCGCAGGTGGTTGAGCGTAGCGCTGTGAAGCTGTCCATAGCCTCTGCAGCACCGGTTCGATCCCAGCCGGCCGGCCAGCTAGGGTCCCACATGGCACGACAGACCTCTACTATTTCGCCCGCTGCTCTCCTCAGCAGTGTATTTCGTCAGTCTGCCTGTTCTGTTCCCCACTCTGTCTCTGGTGAATCCTCTCACCCTCCCATGCATCTGGCCTATACCCCAGCTCTCGTATAAATAAAATCAATAAATCTTTAAAAAAAAAAAGTTCTATTATATGACACGCCCAACTTCCTCAAGTGTTGCACACACAGACATGCAATCAGACACACACATGCTCATAGATACATGACATAGAGACCTTCACAGATGTGTGCACACGCGCACACACACAGAGAGAATTTGAAGTATACCCCACTGTCCAAAGGAATAAATCTTGGTAATTGAAAAATGTATTGCAACTTGTTCTCCTCTTTCTCCCCAACAATCTCTAGGTGTCTATAAATAAATCTCTCCCCACTTCGCCGCAAGCCCAGTACTGCCTTCTCTCCCATCACCCCCTCCTCTTAGTTTAGAATACTTGCAAAACGCTCCCAGAAGCCATCATGGCAATGGCCCTGGGCACAGTGATGGCTCAGGACCTCAGGCAAGCAACTGACAAGGTTGCTCCCTCCATCTCTTTAGCTCTGCCACATCTGTGCCCAGAAACTCAGACACACCCACCCCAACCCACACCTGACAGGTTCAGGGTCTCTCCAGACTAGCCAGAAGCAGTCTCCAGCTTCACCAAATTCTTTATTAAACCAAAATCAACACCAAGCAGACCACAGAACAGGAAACTCAAACAGCACAAACAGCACTCAACAGGTGGGGTGAGGTAATCTTTCTCTTCCTCTGCCCCTGTCTCTGTCCCTGGAACAGCTCAGGGTTCAGGACTTGTGAGGGCACTGAAACCCTCTCTTGTTGGGTAAAGAGAGTCAGGTATCTCTAGGAAGAGGACAGTTGGAGCCAGCTCCATCTGTAGGGCCCAAGAAAGAGTAAAGGTCTTGGCTGGAGGGCTCTGGAGCTGTACGGGGCTGGGAGAGGAAGCCAAGAATTCCAGGGTCTATAGGGGTCTGGGGTTGAACAGATGCTGCAGATGGTGGAGGAATGAGCTCTTGGCCTGGGGACCTCAGTGAGGCTTGGAGCTGGTGACTCAGGGCCACCAGGGACTCAAGATGCTGGAGGAGGGCTTGGTGGGGACAGAAAGCCCTGTGGAGGTGCTGGCCATGGCTTTGGGGATGGCCAGGTGATGCTCCTGAATAGGGATGCCAGGACTGACACCCGCCTGGTTTGTGGGGCCACTGCCCTCTCCCAGGACCCTGCCAGGTCTGAGGCTCTCCCCACAGACTCCCCCTGCCTCTGGGAGGCCTCTGCCATGTACAAATTCCCCTTGGAGCCAGGCTGCCTTTGTCCTGACCCTGCTGCAGGGCATCCCCTGGGGGAAGGGCACCCTTCAGGGTCACAGCTGGCCTCCTGGCCTCAGGCTGGTAGCATCTCATCTCCACTTTCTTGTTGAAGGAAACCGTCTTGCGAACCTTCCCCTGCAAGGAGCTGAACTCTGCTGTGCCTGGAAGCCCCGCCTTGGGGAGCAGCACAGCCAGCAACAAGCTCGAGTGAGTGACATCCAGACCTGGGGAAAAGGGGGGAGAGACCAAAGGCCTGGCAGGAGAGAACAGAGAGCCCCCCAGAAGCCACATTCTGCCTGCACAGGAGATTAGACTGCAAGAGCTTTCTAGCAGTAATATGGGGGCCCATGTGATGCTGGGAAAGGCAAGGGAAGCTGAACCTGCTTGAAATAGTTGCTCTCAGTGCAGGAGAGTTCACAGGCATAGATGGCTTAACCTCAGGACTACAGATTCAGAGTCTAGTCCCCAGAACATAGAGGCATGGAAGGTCCAGAGCTCTGCTTGAGAATGGGTACCGACCACCACCAGAATCCCCCCAAACCCAGCCCACTCCCAGGTGCTTTCCTGGAGCCATGCACCAAGGGCGTGACCATATGCAAAGGCCAAGCCTGGCCCGGCAGAACTGTGCTGGAAACACTCCTTCCTCTCCTCAGAGATGCTGCCAGTCAAGTGTTTGTGGGTCCTTCTCTCCTGCTACGTCTGGGTCAAATATGGCTGTCCCTAGAGTTTCCCTCAATGTGCCTAATTGGAGAGCGAGCACAGTGTGATGGTGAGGAGCCCAGTGTCTGGGGCCTTGTGGCCTGGGTATGAAACCTGGCTCTGCAACTGTCTGGCTTTGTGACTTTGGACAAGCCACTACCTTCTTCCTGCCTCAGTTTCCTTATCGATGAAAGGAAAAAACTTATAGTACCATTCTGCAGGGTTATTTCAAGGACTACATGAATGGACATCACAAAGTAATGTATGAGTATGAGCTATGACTGTCACATTTGCCCACCTCAAGTGTTCGCTTCTGAGACAGCCTGCCTCCACTGAGACACAGGTCAACTGTGTCAACAATGCCCAGTCTGGTCACTGACCGAGGGGAGGCAGGGTCAGGGGTGGGCACTGGACACTCACCTGGACCTCCAAGAGGGCGCAGTCTGCTGGGCAGGGGCTGAAAGGCAGGCAGGGGCAGCAGCACCACCCCGACCTGCTGCACAGCTGCCAGGCCATGGCACTGCTTGTTGTTGAGGTAGGAGTAGAGCAGGCGGCAGTTCTGGGTATCCCGAGGTCCCTGTGGGCACAGCCTGAGCACACACACATCCTGCAGGTACAAGAAGGGGGAAGCTTTAGAAGCTGCCATGCTTTGCTCCTGCCAACACTTGCTGGTCACATCTAAATTGCAGAGAATCATGTGAGGAAGTATCTCCCCATTTTCAAAGGAGGAAACAGTGACTTCACAGTGGGAACCAGACCCTGATATCCCACACCAGGCCTCTGCTCCAAAGGTGGAGCGAGGGGGAGCAAAGAACTGAGAGTCAGTGCTGGGAGAAAAGGTGGAGCCCAAACACAGCTGGTTACCTTGGCCTGGGCTGGGCAGATGCTGGCCAGAAGCTCCCAGACAGTGTTGGAGGGGATGCAGCCTGCTGAGCGGATCACCTCCGGCAGGGCCTGTGGGCAGGGAGGATACCAGTCAGCCCCAGAGCTGTCCACCCACCTAGGGGAGACTCAGCACCAGACCCCTGGAAGCCCCGGGATAGGCTACAGCCAAGAGGATGAGCAGACAGGACCTCAGAAAGGTCAGTGGCTTCTCAGGAGCCCACACTGCCCCTGGAGGCCTATAGTATCTCCCACCCAATCTCCTATAACTCCTCAGAAGCCCATGCCCCCTCCTCTAACCTTCCACCTATATCCAACACTTTAGCTGATCATTCAGTCACTCAACAATCACTCCTAAACCCCTCCTCTGGGCTAGGTAGGCACAGGCTCCTCTCTTAGGTCCTTCCTGTTTTATGTCTTGGATTATAAGAGTCCTTCACCCATGTGTGTCTCTGCAGGAGTGGGGTTGGCATTTCATTTGCCCATATGCCCCCACAGGGCCAGGCACACAGGGGGTGCCAATGACTTGTTTTAGAACGAGTAAAAGAATGAATGAGGGTTGAGTAGCTGCCTGGACTGGTCAGTGTGTGAGGGAGCCCCTGCAACAGACCAGGGATACCCTTATGAGCTGACAGCTGTGTCCTGAGACCAGCTGGGCCTTGGCCCGGAACCTCTTGATGGAGAACATGTCCACAGCCCCTTCCCAGGGTGGCTGGCTAGGGAGGGCCTTGGTGGGTCCAGTGAGCATCTGGAGCCTAGAGGGAGGGGCAGGGAAACAGGTAGATCGGGTCATTAGGGTGGCCCGCAGCATCTTCTCACTCCTCAGAGAAGGTTCTGTGACCCCACTTTGGTGGCTGGACCCCTGGCCCAAGCATGGTCTTGTGCAGCAGAGGTGACCAGCAGGCTGGGATCATTAGATCCACTGCACATATGGGGAAACAGAGGCACAAAGAAGTGGCAGAATTTGTGCAAAGCCACATTTAAAAAGTCTAAATCACATTCACTGCCCCAGTGGGTAACCTCCCCCACCACCCTGCTGGGCTGCCCACCTCCCTGGCCCACATCCCCCACACCTGTCTGGGGGCTCTGTGGGAGGTTTCTCACTGATTTGGGGCCCTTCTGGAGTTGACACAGGGGTTGGGCTTGGGACTCTCTGGAAGATGTCGTCCCCCATCCTGCTGGTGGCTTTGAAGGCGCCTGACTGTTTACGCACCGGCTTCCAGTCTGCAAAGAGCAGGAACAGGAGCTGAAACAGGTGCGGGCGGGTAGGCTGGGGCCAGCCTGGGGCTTTGGAGCCACAGTTTGAACCTGGTTCTTTTCAAGGTGACCTGGGGCACAGGAACCCCCACCCTACCACCTTCTTCCCAGGCCATGAATCTCCATTACAGCTGAACCCCCATGCTCAGCCCCAGCCTGCCCACCACCAGCCCCCTCCCGTGTCTCCCTCCCACCCATGCAGATGCGACAGTTGGGGTCATGCTGCTCCGTGGTTTCCTCGTGCTCCGTGGTGGGCTTTGATGGGGCAGGCAGGGCCGGCGGGCTGCAGTCCATGGACACCATGAGTCCCTGAGGCACAGGAGAGAGGGGTGCGGTAGGAGGGCAGCTGGGAACGTCAGCAGCCTTCCATGAGAAGGAAGCCTCAGGGATGCAGGGACGTGGTTATATTTGCCCAAATAATCTATTCTTTTATTACAAAACTACAATGAACTCATTAAAGAAAATTTGTAAAATATAGAAAATTTGGAAATTAAAACATACCACCCCTCGCCCCACCACTGCTGATCTTCTGGGTGTTCTTTGAGGTAGTTTTTCTGCACACAGGGCTTGGGGAGGGGGGGTTCTTTACTAAAACAGCTGGGACCGAAAGGCCACCCTTCTAGCCTCATTTCACACACGAAGCATACGCAGCAGAGGCATCTGCCATGTTTCTAACACGGTCCCTGCAGACATTCCAGTCACGTGTCCCCTCATCGTGGGGATACCCTCCGAGGAATATGGCATCAGGCAATTTTGTTGTTGTGAGTGCGTCACAGAATGAAATCACACAAACGTGGATGGGAGGGCCTACCCACACCCAGGCTGCACATGAGGACCGCCGCGGGCGGGCCGCCCCCCTGGCCCAGCTGTCGCTACGGCGCGTGACTGCACGGAAGCAGCAGGCCTATCCCCTCTGCAGCGAGAGGCCAACTGTCCTGGGCTTCCACTAGTAACCAGGACCAAGGGCATCCTCCTGGTGCTCAACCATTCTCCTAAGCTTTCAGTTATTTCCCTCTGACAAGTTCTCAGAAGCAGAATCATGGAGAATGAACATCTTTAAGATTCCTGAGGTCCACTGTCGAATCACCTTCCCCCCCTTAAAATAGAAATAGCTTCAGACACAAAACAAACATTGCCTCAGGAAGATTTAAGATTTGGGCACTCCTTTCTTGCCTCCGAAGCCCGACCAGGGCAGTGGCAAGGCACAGCTTCCATCAGACAGCTGGTTCAAATCCCAGCCCCCCTCGGCCAACTGAGCCACTGTGGCCTCAGATTCCTGCCAGGAAATGGGCCTCATGTTGTGGGGTCTGAAGGAGGCAGGGTTGGCACAGGGGCACACAGTAGGTGATCAGCACAGAGTGAAGGTTGCCGTGTGCTAAACCCCCTCCTACTCTGCCTGCCACCCTCTCTCTCGTCCTCTTTTGGGCCAGGGCTTCCTCTAGGTCTTTACAGTTCTACCTCCTGCACTCACATTCAACTCTTCCAGGGAATACAGAGGTGTGCGGGATGAGAGGATTCACTAGAGTGGGGAGCAGAATAGGCAGATCTACTGAAATACACTGCTGAGGGGAGCAGCGGGTGAGACAGGAGAGGTCTGCTGCGCCATGTGGGTTGCTCCCTGGCTGCCTGGGGATCGAACTCATGCTGAAAAAACTCATGCAGATTGCTTCATAGTGTGGTACTTAACCCTTTGCGCCACCAGGGAGGCCTAAGAACAGCCATTCTCCTGTTTGTTGGCCTGGACATTGGTTGTGGGGGCAGCAAGGATTTTCTCAGGGAACATGGCTCCAGGGCCCGCCCCTGCTCTCCTGGACATACAGCTGATACCCAATGTGAGCGTAGCTGAGGGGGTTCCGAGGGGTGCAGGAGACAGCCAACCTGCCCCATGTGAGCCACATGCACAGTGGAGAAACCAACTGGGAGGAAAAGGCCAGAAGGACGTGATACCCCCGGCCTCTTGGCAGATCCCCTAGTGAAAAGAGGAGACCTAGACTCTGGTCAGTCCTTCCAGGTCCCAGACAATTTCCAGAAGGCCTCTGCATGCTGCTCTGGGCTCCCCCAAGCCTTTCCAGGGAATAGAACAGATCTCTGCTTCTCATATCCAAAAAAGTCACCACCTGCAACGAGGTGACTTCCCAGCCAGAGACCTGGTCAGAAAGTCCGAGGTTGGGGGAAACTGAGGTGGCAGGACTCACTGCCACTTGCACGGGACAACTTAGGGCAGGCTAAGAGCAGGGGAGCAGCATGGAGATGGGCCTACAGAGGTGCTGTCGTCCCAGTCGTCAACCATGCCCTGTGCCCACCCCAACCCCGTGTGGTAACGATCATGACCCGCTTTACAGTGAAGAGCATGGGACTCAGCATCATCATGCAACTCGCCCACAGCCACACAGCCAGTGAGGGGAGGAGCAGGACCCTGGCAGGGGCCCCGTCGGCTCGGGGTCAGGCGCCCACTTACCACCAGGTTCTCCAGCGTCAGCGTCTGGTCCGTGTCCCGCAGGATCTCCACTTCACCCTTGTGGGTCAGTTTGGAAGCCGGGAGCTTGCATGCCTCCTTCTGTTGCTGCTCAATTATCTCCAGGCCCTGGCAGGGTGGAGCAGCCCCAATTCAGCCAGGTCTGGGGCGCCCTGGACACCATGACCCCAAGAGCTCTTTCCTCTCGTGAGGCTGCCCCATGCCCACAGGCCTCCACACTTCTGCTTTTGTCATTCCTCTCACCTGGAAAACCCTCAACCCCCAGCCCTACCTCCTCACATTCCACTCATTCCTCCAACGCAAGCTCTGCCTCCTCCAGGAAGCTGCCCTGAACTTCATTCACAAGTCAAACTTGCCTCTGACTGCACCCCAGCCTCTGTCCTGGAAAGAGCAAGGTGTAGTGGGAAGAGGGAAGGCTCTGGAGCGCTGGGCTGGCTGTTCCTAAAGACCCACAAAGCAGTGTGGTCTGGAGCAGCACGACCCTGCATGGAGGCTCGGTTTGTCTCTCCTCTCAGAATTAAGAGCCTCCATCAAACAGTCTGCCTGCAGCCTGGCTCATGGCAAATGCTATTTGTGACTCTTATGTCGATCAATATCATCCTATCCTAAATGTTTCCTGAAAACCCACCTCTCCCTTTCTAACGGACCCGAGACCGCACTCCTATCCTTCCTGCAGGCCCAGCTGCATGGGCGGGGCTCTGTGTGCTGCAGAGGAGGGCTTGGAAGGCCCTGCTCACTGCTGTCTTATCTTGAAATTCTTAATAGTTGCTGAAAATTTTCATGCTGCACTGGCCCCACAAATGATGTAGCTGGTCCTGCTTCCTGGCCCGCACAAGTACTTGGCCAGTAGTGGATGGAGCCACCTAAGGAACTGTGAATTAAGTTATTAACACCAGCTGTTCTTCTAATCAGCCCAGTGTCTTCCAGAACAAGGGCCTTGGTGCCCCACCCCCTCCCATGGGCCCTACTCCCTCCCTCTCTGGGTCATCACCAACTACTAGGAAAATACCCCCAAAGCCCGCTCAGTGCCCACCTCCCCTGCCCCTGAGCAGTTGCCAGAAAGCAATTCCCAGGGAGAGGCCCACAGGCACAGGGATTCCTCTCTCAGTCTTTTCCTGGGCTTCTGAAGTTGCGATGGGAAGAGAGGCACCTCAGGGGTCTATCCCCCTTGGGTGGTGGATGGCACTCCTGGACTCTGGACTCTGGCCCAGCCTCCCTGCCCACTCCCCCTACACAGCCCAGTTCCATAGGAAAAAAAGCAGGTGGGGCCCTCCCTGGTGGCCTAGGGGTTAATTAAGTCTCAGCGCTATCACTGCTATGGCCTGAGTTCTCGAGTTCCATCCTTGGCCAGGCAGCTAGCCCACAGGTGCAGCAGACCTCTCCTGTCTCGCCCGCTGCTCCGCTCAGAGTGTATTTCAGTAGATCCACCTGTTCTGCTCCGCACTCACTGCCCCCTCCCTGCATCTCTGGCCTAGACCCCAGTTCTTACATGCATAAATACATAAAATGAATGTTTTAAAAAAAAAGAAAAGCAAGTGGAAGACCAGAACCCCTCAGGGCTGCCTCCTCTCTGCCCAGCCTCCTCCCATCACCTTTCATTCTGCCTCTTTTCCTAGTTCTCTCTGGCGCTCCCTATTTGCCTGCTCTTTCTGTCTTGGTTTCATCTGCTCCAGTATACCTTCCCCACACTCTGCTCTCTGCCTGTGTGCGTCCCTGCTCCCTCCATGGGCCACCCCCTCCACACTCCCTCTCCTGCACAGCCTGTCCCCTCTCCTGATTTTGCTGAGGAAAGCTCACCCTTTTCTCCTCCTGGTCCCGCCAGCGGGCCAGCTCCTGGGGGGCTAGCTGGATGGAGTTCATCCGCACCAGGCAGTAGGGGGTGACAGCTCCATGAACCACTTTGAGAAACAGGTCCTGCAGGGACAGAGCAGGGCTCTGCACAACCAGAGCCCCCCACCCCAACAAGTGGGGGGGTGTCTGGCCCAGCCCAGAGCTCTACTCACTGGGTTTCTGGGGTCACGCAGGTTGAACAGCAGGCTGCGGTACTTGGTTTTGTAGCGGCCGTTGGTAGTCTGTGTCAGGTCGAAGAGGGCTGCCTCGATGCCAGCAGCGATGCCCTCCACTGCCTCCTGGCTCAGCACCACGTCTGGGAGCTCCCGGAGGCTGCGGGCACAGAGGCAGAGCCAGGACCCAGCCTGTGAGGTCATCCAGGCAGTCAGCCTGAGCGGGAGAGATATGAATGGGGAGCAGAATCCAGGCCAACTCCAGTGTCTCTTTGGGTTATTTTTCTACATGGGCCTATTTCTTCTCACCCCAGCTCTGTGAGGAAGAAATGTTACTGCTCTCCATCTGCAGACGGAGAGGCTAGGGTTCAGAGGAGATATGGGGCTTGCCCAAGGCCACACGACTGGTGACTAACTGTCCAGCCCATGTGCTGCCCGTAGCCAGTGGACAGGGGACGTGTGGAGTGGAGAAAGCCTGGCCTCAGAGTAGGGGATGGGCCCTCGCCCTAGTGGTAACCCTGAATCTGTCACTGCCTTGTGCTGTGCGGCCTCTGCCAAGTCCTGCCCTCTCTGGGCTCAGATCTGAGATGGGTCCAGCAGTCTCACTGTGTCCGGAAGCATTTGCTGTGGGAGAACCTGAGCAGAGGCCGAGGGCTGCAGCAGCTCAGTGGGCAAGCACAGCCTTGGAGCCGGAGACCTGAGTTCACGCTTCAGCGCTCCACTCTCTCCTGTGTGGGTGCGTGGCCGCCTCGCTAAGGAGTCAGTCATACACCCAGAGGCCCTCAGTACCGGCAGGGCCCTGGAGGTGGCGATCGGGGAGGACAGCCCATCAAGGTGTTGGAGAAGTTAGGGGAGAAAGGCCTTACCGACTCCACAGCACCTCCTGCATGGCACGGACCACAGTGCCCCGTACCACGACATCCCAGGGTAGCTTCTCATGCTGGGGCCAAAGCTGAGCTGTGGGGAAAGAGAGTCCGGGTTTCCAGGGATGCCCAGAGGCAAGGGGAGGGGGCAAATCGATGCTGATGGGCTTAGGCAGACAGGGAGGGGTCCCGCCCTCAGGGCCTAGGCTGTCTGGACGTTGGTCTTTGAGCTGAGGCACAGTCAGCAGCCCCACCCCTTTGGGGAGGGGTTATAGGAAATTGGGGTGGGGGAGAAGAGTCCTAGTAGGCAGTGGGCCAGGAGCTGAGCATGAACCCCTCTAGTCTCCAGCAGTCCCTGGAGCACGCAGCTGCTGAGAGGTCCCCTCCATGGCCCTCACCTGTATCCTGGTCTTGTTCACCAGCCTCATCTTCAACCTCCTCTGGGTTGCACTGTGGGGGTTGGGGGGAGAACTGAAGCGGTGCATCTGGGTTCAGGACACTGCCTGCCCCTCACCTCCCTACCTCCACATTCCCCTTCACCGGGCTCCAGCCAAGAAGGCCAAGGCTCTCACCCCTGGACACTCAGCGCCGGCCTCCTGAACAGACACCCCCTCCTGGAAGAGAAAGAGGATGTGGAGAAGATGGGGTCCTCCAGGGCAAGGAACAATTCAGATGGTAGAAAGGGTCGAGTGGCCCCCAGGGCCCCATGTTAGCCCTTCAGAAGGGAGCCCCTAGAGGACCTGGGGCAGGTGTCCTGCCCCTTTAAGAACAAAGGCTGAGGCTGCTTTTTCTCCAGATCCCCTGGGGGCCCAGCTGCACCCTCCTTCAGCCCAGCTCCAAAACTCAGGAGCTGGGAGAAAGAGCACACACAGAACCTGGCCAGCCACCCAGGCAGGGCTGTGACTTTTATATCACTCCACCTCTCTGGGTGCAATGACATCTCTGAACGGGGTGTGAAGGCACCTCTCTCTGCAGGATTAGGCAAAACCATCTGTGTTCCGCACCTGGCACCCAGTGGGGCCCTGAGCCCTGGACCTTTTCTTCCTTCTGGGCCTCTTGGCAGGTGAGGTTGAGCTAACCTCCATCATGTCCTCCAGAGCTTCCAGTTTTGGAGGCTGGGGCCCGTTGGCCTGGCCGTGCAGGAGAGCCCCCAGGAGGTGGATCACTGGCCCAGAACCAAGCTGCAGGGAGAGAAAAACACTTCAGAACCAAGCGGGGTGGGGCCTCCAGAGTGCTCACCTCACTGCTTAATGTGTTTTTCCCCACTGGACTGTAAGTGCCATGAAGACAGGGAACAAGTATGTTTTGGTGCCCACTAGTTCCCCATTACCTAGAAAAGGCCTGCACATAGTAGGGGTCAATGAATGTTTGCTGACTGCCTGGGCTATGTCCCAGGAGAGGCGCCTATATTCATCTGCATCCTCGCATCTATCCATTTCATTCCCAGTCATGTTCAGAATTTACTGGACCTTGTATTGAGAACTTTCTCCTTCATCCTCTTCACTATCTATCTATCTATCTATCTATCTATCTATCTATCTATCTATCAACAGAGCTAACATATCCTGTTCTGAATTTACTTCTTCCACCCTGCCATGCCCCTTTTCTGGGCCCTTTACCCCTCTGCTGAAGTAGCTACATGGACAACATGTCTATTATGCCTTCTTAAAGGCTGCCCACCAACCCTCTATATTGCCAACTATATTGCCCCTGAAACCCTCTATATTGCCCCTGAAAGAAAGCCCTTCCTGTGGTTTTTGATTTTCTAATGAGATATAGTACAGATCTATCCTCCCCTTATTGCTATGGCTGCTAGGAAGCTCAATGTTAACTTAGAGCTTAGCAGTCTTATCTTTCCAGGACTGGCAAAAGGGTGAGGGGGTATTATAAGACTTCCCTTTCTCCTTCTCTTTTGCTCATTTTCCTTAGGCTTTTATCTCCTATTAAGCATATTTTGATTCTTTTAATTAACTGTAAACCATGAGGAATGGTTTTGAAGAAGGTGGATATGAAAAGTAATTCTGGAACAAATTATCATGAAATGGTCAGGTACTAAGGTTTTAAGGAAATTGGGAGCCAGAGGTTCCCTCTCATAGAGGAGGGAGTACCAGGTTGCTCCGAAGGAGGGCCATTGGGGTTGGGGTGGGATGGCCTCTGCTGTGGACCCCTCTCACCCCACCAGACCTGAAGGAAGGGAAGAAGAATGAAGAAATAAAAAGAAAAACCTACATAACACACATGCTTCACCCCAACGGGCATTTTCATTTTCTCCTTGGAAAGAAAGAGGATTAGAGATTAGAATCTAGAGGGCCCAGGAAGCCCACTGCAGGGACTTCACAGGGAGACACTCACACAAAGGTGAAAGACGCATGTTCAGTGATCCCAAGGTTGGCATTTATAACTACAAACAAGAGAACAATCCCGTGTCCATCAAAGGGGGAGGGTTAATAAGCACTGGCACTGGTATATGGTCATTAAAAAGGGAGAGTCACAATAGAAACTGCCTCTCATCAGGGGCTTATAAAGTAGCTGGCCCTGGAGGAGACACATCACACGTGATTCACTATGGACAACACCATGAGGTACATACTATTTCTATCCCCACTTGTCAGATGGAGAAACTGAGGCTCAGAGAGGCTCATACTAAACATCAGAGTTAGGATTAGAACCTAAACATGCAGGCATTTAACTGCTGGGCCACGTGGAGAGCACTGACTGATGTGAAAAGATCCACGGAGAGATGTCAAGGCATACTATTTGGAGAAAAAGAAAAAAACAGGCTACACACGGCATCTCTGTTGCATAAGCTTGTTCATGTAAATACATATTTATAGACTTGAAACAGAGATTCTCTCTAGGGAATAAAATTCCAGGGGGACTTTCACTTTCTACTTGTAGACACAGATATTTATGTTATTCAAAAAGAGTGTATTTCTTTCATAATCAGAAATGATTTTTTAAATTAAAAAACAAGTTCAAGACAATGTAGTCTGCTACTGTTTGCATTAAAAAAAGAATTTTTAAATTTGTATTTGCTTGAATCTGCATAAAATATCTCTGGAAATATCCACAAGAATCTAAAGCTAAAATTGCCAGCAGGAAAGAGACTGGGAGCTGGACTGGAGTGTGTTCACTCTTTTTATTTTTTTAAACCATGGGAATGAATTGGCCTTTTGGAAAAGTAAACTGAAAAAGAAGGTGGGGAGCACAGGGAACATCGGGGAAGGAGAGAGAGGAGGTATTAAGAATAACACTTTGCAGTTTAAAACCTCTGGGCTGGGCCCTGCCTCAGGGGTCCATACACCAGCATCATGAGGTTGTAAGACAACAAGCAGCAGAATCAGACAAGCAAAGACAGACACTGGACTCCTCAGACCAGAATACAGGATATGTGCATATAATGTGTTTTAAGAAATTTAAAAAGCCTAACATGTGAAACCCCCCCCACACACACACACACAGCAGGTGGATGGGAATCAAATACAACTTATGGAAATGAAAAATATAAAAAATTAGTAACTTAATGTATTGGTTTAATAACATATTAGACACAGCTGAAATAAGTTAATGACCTGAAAGACAGAGTTAAAGAAATTATCTAGAATGTTCAGAGCACAGACTAGAATACAAAGAGACAGAACAGATAGAGTGAAGAGAACTCATCCATCTAACTGAAGTTCCAGAAGGAGAGGAAAGGGATTGGGGCATGGCAGTATTTGAAGATATATTGAGGATATATGGTTGAGAATTTTCCAGAATTGATAAAAGACAACAATTCACAGATTCAAAATGCTCAGTGAATTTCAAGCAGGATGAATAACACCCTGATACTTCATAGTGAAACTGTTCAACACCTATGATAAGGAGACTCTAAAAGCATCAAGAGAAAAAATAAGTTAAAGCTTGAGCACTGAAACTGTGCATCCACTGTTCTGAATGCTTTACATGTTAGTTCATTTAATCCAAAGATATTTTATGCCAATTCAAGCAAATACAAATTTAAAAATTCTTTTGAGCCCTATGAGCTAGGTACTGCTATTATTACTGCCCCCATTTTACAAGAGAGGAAATGGAGTCACACAAACACAGAGAAGTGAATCATCTTATCCAGTGTCATACAAACAATACACCAAAAATCTGGGATTTAAATCCAGGTGGCCTAATTCCAGAGGACACACCTTTAATCACCACCCTCTACTGCCTCTCACCAAAAGGCACTTTACCCACAAAGGAATGGCAATTAGACTAACAGCTAATTCACAATAGTAACAGTGGAAAGCAAAACAGAGTAGAATAATATTTTCAGTGTGTTTAGAGAAAATAACTAGACCCAGACAAAAATAATTTTTGAGAATAAGAATAAAATAAAGATATAGAGAATGCCAAAAGAGTTATTACTCTTCCTGGTCACTTAATTTTTCTCCATAAACAAAATATTAAAGGATCATCATGAGGAAGAAAGGAAAAAATACCTCAGACAAAAAGTTGAGAAGCAAGGGGGAATTTTAAGCAAAGAAAATGATAAGTATGTTGACAAAACTAAAAATGTACTGATGGTATGAAACTATAATAACAGTGTAAAATTTGTGGAATTAAAAAATAAGAGGACCAGGCCTCCTTGGTGGCACAAGGGGTTAAGCACCGCACTATGAAGCAGTCTGCAGCCTCTGCAGCACGAGTTCCATCCGCGGCCTGCCAGGAAGCAACCCACATGGTGCAGCAGAACTCTCCTGTCTTGCCTGCTGCTCCCCTCAGCAGTGCATTTCAGTCAGTCTGCCTGTTCTGTTTCCCATTCTGTCTCTGGTGAATCCTGTCAACCCCACACACACACACACATCTTTGGTCTGTACCCCAGCTCTTGTATGCATAAATAAATAAATCTCTAAAAAAAAAAAAAAAGGACTGATTTGCTGGATAATAATGACACATAAGTCGAGAAGGTACATGCCTGGGATTAAAGTATTCCAAGATCCTTATATCATTTCAGAGAAAGATTAAAATAGTAACTACCTTTATACTTTGACATGTTAGATATTCATGTTACAATTTACAAGGTAGTCACCAAAAGAATATACACAGGGCACAGAAAACTTCCAAACTACAGAGGAATAAAGAGGAAAAAGAAAAAAGAATCAATCTAAAAGAAAGTAATAAAAGGGAGACAAGCATAGAAAATGCAGAATATATACAAAACACAAAATTAGACAGCAGGAACAGATTCAAATAAATCAGTAAGTACAACAAACATAAATGGGTTAATTCTTCAGGTAAATACAAAAATTATCTGGTCTTAAAAAAATCCAGTTTATAAGCTATTTATGAGACCCATTTCTAAAATACAAGACTACAACTAGGTTAAGATAAAACAATGGAATAATATGTGAAGGGCAAATATTAACCAAATAAAGCTTTGCATTATATTAACATCAGATAAAACAAACTTTAAGGCAAAAAACAGACAACCACTTTACAACATAATGATAAACAGTTTTAACAGGAAGCTATAGCAACTAAATGTATAAGTATTTAACAAGAATCTCAAAAAAATATCAAGCATCAACTGACAAAGCTACAAAAAAAGACAAATCCACCATTACAAGTAATTTTAATGTATCTATTGATAAATCTAGCTGACAAAATAATTTTTAAAAATCTGATGATAACAACAAGCTTCATCTACATACATGGAGAGACCACTATTCCTAACAAATGGAGAATACATATCTCTTTCAAGCACAGGTATCCCGTTTTTACAAAGTTCCCATTACACCACTTCATTTTTTAAGAAAGGCCTACATTAGCACCTGTTTTTACTGACTGAAAGAATCAGAAGAGGATTTTTGCTTTACCACTGAAGGCAAAAATGTAAAAATAGCCTCTGTGTTTGTTTTGCAGCAGCTGTTCGAGAGGCGGCTTGGACCCCCAGCAGCAAGAGTGCTCCCCCAAGCTCCTTCCAGGGGAACCCTTTATACCGGCAGTTCATTTATCACATAATTCCTGCTTTTAGCACAGTTTAGGGTTTAAGTGTTATTTATTTGACATGATTTGGTAGGCTATTCTTTTGGATCACAAACAGTTCAAAATTTTTCCATATAAATTAGTAGTAATTGTTTCTTTATACCATTGTGACTGATGAAAGGTTTCAAAGAAACCTGCTACTTTCAGATGGGGCAGGGGGAACTGTACTCATAAAACAAATATGAAAATTAAGCATAGCCTGGGTCACAAACAAACCAAAACAAATCTCAAGAGACATTTTTTAGTATTTTTTAGACCAGCATTGCCTAACAGAAATATAAATGTGAGTCATAAGTACACTTTTAAGGTTTCAAATAGCCACATTCAAAAAGGTAAAAAGAAACAGGTAAAATTAACTATATCTAAATTATGTATAAAAAGATATTATTGGGCCTCCCCGGTGGCGCAGCAGTTGAGCGCTGGGCTGCAGCGAAGCTGCCCGCAGCTTCTGCAGCGCTGGTTCGATCCCCAGCTGCCAGCAAGGGTCCCACATGGCACAACACACCTCTCCTGCCGCGCCCACTGCTCCCCTCAGCAGTGTATTTCATCAGTCCACCTGTTCTGTTCCCTGCTCTGGCTCTGATGAATTCTCTCACCCTCCCGTGCTTCTGACTGTACCCAGTGCTTGTATAAATAAATAAATCTTTAAAAAATAATAATAATAGGGGCCTCCCCGGTGGCGCAGTGGTTGAGCGCTGGGTTGCGAAGCTACCTGCGGCCTCTGCGGCGCCGGTTCGATCCCCGGCTGCTCCCCGACCGCCTGGGGAGGGTCCCACATGGCGCGCAGACCTCTCCTGCTGCCCGCTGCTCCCCTCAGCAGTGTACTTCGGTCCTTCTGCCTGCTCTGCTCCCCGCTCTGGCTCTGGTGAGTTCTCTCACCCTCCCGTGCTTCTGACTGTACCCAGTGCATGTATAGACCAAACAAACAAACAAATAATAAATAAATAAATAAATAAATAAGACATGCCTCTAGAAAATTAAAAAAAAAAAATTAAAAAAAAGACATTAAAAAATAATAATAATAAAAATAAAAAGATATTATCATAAAGTTGGGTTTATTCCAGCAATGCAAGACTGACTTAATATTTAAAAATACCCAACTCATTAAATTTACTACATTAATGCATAAGAAGATTAAAAATCATATTATTATCTGAAACAATGCAATAAATGTATTTGATAAAATGCACTGTCCATTTAGGATAATGAGCAAAACAGGAATGGAAGGGAGCTTCCTTAACACGACAAAGAGCATCTATATATAGACACAGCAAAAATCATACTCAAGGTGAAATGATGACCACATTTCCTTTAAAATCCAGAACAAGACAAGGGTCCCTGCTATCACCATTTCTTTCAACATTATGCTAAGGGTCTTAACTAGCTCAATAAGGAAAGGGGGCGGAGGGGATGTAAGAACTGGAAAGGAAATAACAAAACTGTCATTATTTGCAGGCAATATGATTATATATCAGCAACAGTTAGAAACTGCAATTTTTTAAGCTCCCATTTTATAATGGCATCAAAAAATATAAAGCAGTACAACCCGATATTAGATGCCTTTAGATAGAAAGAACACACCACCACCCATCAAGTAGTTTGGGTCAAAATCCTTAATTTTGAATCTAATCATAGCTCTAGATTCAACTACCAGTTCACAAGAACTACAGAAGACAGGGGAACATGTTTAACCATATCATGGGATGCAGTAAGCTACAGGACAAACAGGTTACAAGAAAAAACAATTTATGGAGAGGAATCTATAGACTAAAAGAGATTTAAAAGGCATGTCAACCAATTTCAGTGTGTTTAGATACTAACTTTAAAAAACAAGCCATAAAAATAAACCATCATCTTTATGAGACTACTGGAAATTTAGATATTGAATAAATGTTTGATGATTGAATGTTTGATGATCTTAAGGAATTATTATCAAACTTTTGAGGAATAATAACATGAACTATAAGACCCCCAGGGGAGCTACCCTGCTTATTGAACAAATTATAATAATAATAAAGTTCAATGAAAGTGAACTGGCTTCACTTTCAGCTGGCTCAGAACATGGACTCTGCAATCTAGGTCTGGATTTCAAATTCTGTTTCCACCATTTCTTTGCTGTGTGACCTTGAGTGAATCACTTAATTTCTCTGTATCCCAGTTCAGTATAAGGGCAAATTAACACTGACTTTTAACATTACTGTAGGAATTAAATATGAGATGATGACACATGTGAAGTTCCTGGTATACAGAAAGCACTCAATAAAAAAAGCTACGCTTAGGGCCTCCCCGGTGGTGCAGCGGTTGAGCGCTGGGTTGGGTTGCGAAGCTGCCCGCAGCCTCTGCAGTGTCGTTTCGATCCCCGGTGGCTCCCCGGCCACCGGAGGAGGGTCCCACATGGCGCGCAGACCTCTCCTGCCGCCCGCTGCTCCCCTCAGCAGCGTACTTCGGTCCTTCTGCCTGCTCTGCTCCCTGCTCTGGCTCTGGTGAATTCTCTCACCCTTCCGCACTACTGACTGTACCCAGTGCTTGTATAAATAAATAAATAAATAAATCTTTAAAAAATAAAAAAACAAGAGCTACGCTTAGACTGCCATTCTGTCGGAAAGACCTCCTCCTCCCTCACATACTTTGCAGCTGCAAATGGGCACTTGAGCCTGGGTGGGGCCAGAGGAGCTGTGTACCTCCCCATTTGTGATGGGCAGATCGGAGGGCACTGGCCTAACTGCCTCCTTACATCACTGCTATCCCATCCACTGCTCACCATGGGACTTAGGACAGAAAAGAAAATGGTTTCCAACCCACCTTCCCATACCTTTCCCTTCCAACAGTCTATTTCACATCTGAAGAATCCAACACAACCAATCTCTCCTCTCAGATTCTGGGGCCCAGCTAATTTCACCATTTCACAGAGTAGGCAACTAATATTCAAAGAAGAGATGTCTCTCATTTAAAGTCGCTCTGCAGCAAAATGCAGAGCCTGACCTTGAACCCGTCTATCCATCCCTGGCCCAACCCAGGCTCCCTAGAGAAGGAGGGCCCTGAAAGGGCTCTAGACCAGTTGGGTACCTAAGCTTCCCCACACCCCGCTCAGCCCTGGCCTCAACCACCCACCGGTCCCTGTCATAACCCAGCCTCAATTCTTCTCCTGCAGCTGGCACAAGTTGCCATGGCAACAGGTTGTTTGGGAAGTTGAGGGGTGATGGGCTGTGCCGCAGAGTCAAGGAGGGGACCTGGGGGACAGAGCAGCCATGGGCTGCTTTCAGTCCAGGCAAGCAGGCGCTTGGCTCAGCTACAGAGCTCAAACAAGCCCCTCAATATGCAGCAGACTGGGGGACCCCAATGCTGGGCATCAGGCCCGAATACATAATCTGAAATGGGGAGAAGCCGAGTGCGTGGAGCTGTTCACCCCCAGCATGATTTAGAGCAGGACAAAACTATGTATGTCAATAACAGGTAGCATTTTTGAATGCGTGTCCTGTTCCCAGTACTATGCTAAATGCGTAACATGCGTCATCTCCTTCATGCCTGGTCACCACCCTATGAGGTAAGTACTTTTAATACTCCCATTTTGCAGATGAGGAAATTACGCTCAAAAGGTGAAAACGCTTGCCCAGATCATTTAGATAGTGATAAAGCCTGGACTGATTGCCGGCCTGTTGGCCTCCAGACCTGGTGCTCTTAACTACACATGGTCGGAAATGAGAAAAGGAAGTCCCAGCCCATCCTCTCCTGCTGGCAGAGCTGATGGCTGCGACAAATACAAATACGGCTGTAGACAGCTGGGTTGCAGGGTTGGGGGAAGCGCAGATGGGCAGAACAGTATGTACCAACTTGGAAAGAGCTTCAAATATTACAGTGTTAAAAAAATAAACAAAGTATACATCCCAGACAATGATGCATAGTATCATATGATGATATAATATAAATAAAAAGGTTCAATGCGTAGAAATCCATATAGCATATAAGAATGGGCTTCTATAAAGAATCATAAAGATTCTTGTAGAAAGAACCATAAAAAGAACAGCGGACGCTTACTGTTAACAGCGGTTATCCCCAGATAAAGGTCTATGGGACGAGCAGACATCACAAGGGATTTCCTTATTTTGTCTTAACAAATTATTTGTATATTTTTTAAAATGTCAAAAACATCAAGTTATAAAAGTTGACACATGATTGATCCCATCTCTAGGCAAAGAAAAGATATATATATATGCGTAGGACAAAAATGGAAGAAAGAATATATACCAAAATGTCAGCAGGAAATAGCTCTGAATGTTGGCATTATGGAGATTTTGTCTTTATTTCCTATGATAGACACATATCCATTTTTTTTGTTAAAATAATATTTTTCAAACCAAAACAAACCCTTGAAATCTGACTATGGATATTGTGGGTGCCAGCGGGGAGGCGAGGGGGTAGGAAGGAAAGCGAAAGAGAGCCCAGCAGGCTATGGGGGGGGATTAGTGTGACTTTGGGGGTGAGCATGGTGTGGGAACAAACATTTGTGGAGGTGTGAAGCTACCTACAACCCTAAAACAAATACAGTGTTATAAACTGACATTACCTTGATAAACATTAATAAAAATGAATGTCTTGGAGTGATGTTTATAAAAACAATGCAGTGGCATTCAAAGGTAGCTATGGTGCCAAACAGTGATGAAATTACAGAGGCAGGGCCTCCCTGGTGGCGCAAGGGGTTGAGCACAGCACTGTAAAGCTATCAGCAGCCTCTGCAACATGAGTTCGATCCCCGGAGGGCCAGAAGGTACCCACATGGTGCAGCAGACCTCTCCTGTCTTGCCCGCTGCTCCCCTCAGCAATGTGTTTCAGACAGTCTGCCAGTTCTGTTCCCCACTCTGTCTCTGGTGAATCCTCTCAACCCCACCCCCCACACCTCTGGCCTGCACCTCAGTTCTTTTTATGCATTAAAAAAAAATCTTTAAGAAAAAAAAAAGAAATTACACAGGCAGCTCAACATCTCAGTTCCACTGGTTTGCTGTTTGGTCTTGAGCTGTGTGGCCCCTTACTGTTTGGTATTTTAGCTCTCCGAGCCTCCGTGTGCCCATCAGTAAAATGGGTCTGAACCAACAGTGTCCAGCTGACAGGGTGGTTAGGGAGACCCAAGCTCTGTCCCAGCACACAGAAGGCAGGTTACATGCCAGACGGGAAGACCCCTGAGCACGCAATGCAGCAAAGACAGGTTGCGGGGCCAGAGTCCTAGGTCTGACATTTACTGGCTGTGTGGATCTTGGGCCTATACCTGACCTCTCCAGGCTTCATGTGAAAGTGAAATCAAAAGCAGCTAGCACATAATACATAGTCAATAAATGTGACCAAAATTCAACTCTGTAAGAAATGTACACCCATAAATATGACTTCTTCTGCCTTTGTATATAAACGCAGTAGCTATGATTCTTAATAAAATGATAATTGCTATTACTGTAAGTAAAAGAACAATGGAAAAGAAAGCGTGGCTGAGCACTGCTTCTCTTGCTGTGTGAGCTTGGAGAGCTTTCCTGAGCCTCGGTTTCCCCATCTAGATCTATAAGGCTAAAGTCTGTATCATATAGGGCTATTGTTAACACTCAAATTTAACATAACATAAGCAATGTTCCTGTGCTTACACTGTGTGAGGCACAGTATTTACATCTTCTCATTTAATCTTCAAAATGATCTCAATAAATTGGAATTAACATTCATTCCTTTTTCCAGATGGAGAAATAAAGTTAAAAAATGTCCCCAGGTCGCTCAGTCAGGAGTGGGCACAGGTAAGATTTGAACCCAGAACCCATCGACTTGAAAAGGTAGAGACACTCACAAGAAGTCAGTAATTGTAATGTATTTTCTTCTTCCTGACTTGGTGGGCCTCAGTTTACTCATACATAAAATGGGTTGAGGGATGATGTTTGCGAAGAGCCCGTCAAACTGAGCTGTATTAAATTCCTCCACCAAGTATGGTGTTGAGAGCGCAGCCTGGCCCTTCCCTATCCCGACCTTCAGACTCAACTTACCAGTTTGGGGTAGACGCCTGGGCCCAATTCCTCTGGCTGGCCCTGGGATTTGTCGTCCTGGCTTCTGTCTGTGCCCTGGTCCCGGGGGTGGGATACCAGGCCCCTTCTCAACTTCTTAGCACCTGGGGATTTTCTCTGCCCCCTGCTTGGGGCTGAGGGAGCCTTGCTGGCTACAGGTTCCAGGGAGCTGATGGGAGCAACAAGCCCTTGCCCCAGACTCCCTGAGGACACTGGCTGAGCCTTCACCTTCAGCTTGTCCTGGTTTTGTGAGGGGACAGGGCCGTCGTCAATGCCAGCCCCTATGCTGCGCCCAGCTTCTTGCTGCTCTGTGGAAGCCTCTCCAGACACTTCAAGGCACAGTGTCTGGCTGTGAGGAGAAGCCTGGGCAGCTGGCATGATGAACTCTCCTCCTTCAAGCAATGGGAGCTCAACAGGCTCACAGGGGCTGCCTGGTTGAGCCCTGTTGCCTGCACTGGGCAAATATTCCAACTTCTCAGCCTCAGAGGCACATCCCACACAACTTCCGCTTGGCTCTCCAGGCCCAAACCCAGAGCCCTTAGGGGAGGGGGGCCTGCACAGGCCTCCCAAGAACTCCAGGTCAGGCCCCAGTGGGGGGCCTGCAAACAAGGGGCTGTCCCCCCCAGGGTTCTGACCAAGCCACAAGAGGCTGCCAGCCCCCTCCTCACTCTCTGAACAGGCCACACACTTCCTTTTTTTCTTTATTGTCCCCACAGGGGCTGGGCTCCGTGAGGATGGCAGGCCCCTTTGTGAGACCTCTTTGCTGAGGCTTCTTCCATCACACCCTGGAGAACTCCTCCCACCTTCTCTGGCCTGTCTGGGCCTCAGGCAGTACACCTTCCTGTCCCTTTCCAGACCCTCCCTGCCCATCGAAGCTCTCTCTGGGAGACTCACAGGCATGCCACACTCATTCGTGGGCCAACCTTCAGCTAGAATGTCGTGCATGGCAATGTGGAGCCTTCTGAAAGCTGGAGCCCTCCCCTGGGTGACCTCTTTGGGCAGCTGGATGTGGCCCTTGGGGTCAGGTGCTGAATCCTGGCTCTGTCCCAGAGTTTGCACCTCCTGCAATACCAAGTGGGCCTGGGGCTTGGGCTCCAGTTTGGCTGCAGCCGTGCCTTGATGGACCTCTTCCCTAAGGACCCTCTTCCTGTTGCCAGCCCAAACTGGGACCCCAGACCCTGTGCCCGGAAGAGCCAGGCCTGACACCAAGCTGATTTTCCCCACGTCACCCTGGAAAAGTTCACAGCTCTGTCGGGACATGAGAACAGGGTCCTCTGTGCTGGCGTCCTCTGCAGTCCCCTCCTGAGACATGCCTGTCCACCTACCGGGGCCTGTGAGTAAGCAGAGAGGCAATGTCACCACAGGGTGTCCCACGGGCCAGTCCACGCCACAAACCAGGCTGGTGAGGACCTGGACGGCAGCATCCGTCCCAGGTAGCACCCTTAGGCCCTGCCCATTCCTCAGACTAGGGGCCCCAGAGAGGCAGCAACCAGTGATGTAAGCACCCCAGCAGGCCCTGGCACCTCCTGGCCAGGTAAAGGAGCTACAAACAAGACTGAGCTACAACTACTCTTAAGGTCATGCCATGTCGGAGAATTCACACTTTCCTTGGATGGGGTATAATAACAATGACCATGACTTGTGTGTGTTATTTCATTTCATCCTGGCAGCCGCAGGTGAAGAACCTGAGAGTCAGAGGTGTGAGAGACTCGCCTAGGACACCACACATGCGCGGAAGAGCCGGGATGCTCTCCCCAAACTAAAGCCGCGCTCTGGAACACGCCACACGCCGACCAAACACCGAAGGGGGTAATTCCCACACCCTACGCGCCCCCTCACATAGGTCCCATTCTAACAGACACCCCAATCATATTCCCAGACCAGACAAGAGAGTACCTCACTGCTCAGGCAGCTCGGCCTCTGCCGCCCGCCGGTCCACAGGCCGCCCCTGGGGTCCCGCTTCACGCTTAGCCGCCTGAGAGGGGTGGGCGGAGGTGGGCGGAGGTGGGCGGAGTCTTGACGGCGTGCAAAGGACCGCAGGTGTCCTGGCGCGCAGCCCCTGGCAGAGGGCGCCCTCTCGCTCCCGAGGGCTTCCTGGAGGAGGTGCCTGTAGCTCCTGCTCCTAAGCAGGAGTTGGTGGGTGCCTGGGGCCAATTATCCAAGCACTTTGAATGCCTACCTGAGAATTCAAACTTTTGATTGGAGTGTAATGAAGAGTTACTAAAAGCGCCCGAAAACCAAAAGGGATTCTCATTCTCAGCATTAGGTCTAGATTTTTGCCTAATTACTTATTATTTATTATCGCAAATATAAAATTGTAACTCATCTAGATCAAAATACACATCCAAGTCCAAAAGAAAGGTTTTAAATGAAGTTTAAAACATCTGTTACTTTCCAACTCTTAAAAGCAAACTTTTCTTTTTTTAACCATGTCTTTGTGGTTTGCTACTTTTTTTTTTTAAGATTTATTATATATATATATATATATATATATATATATATATATATATATATATATACAAGAGCTGGGGTGCAGACCAGAGGTGTGGGGAGTAAGAGGATTCACCAGAGACAGAGTGGGGAGCAGAGCAGGCAGATCTACTGAAATACACTGCTGAGGCGAGCAGCTGGCGAGACAGGAGAGGTCTGCTGCGCCGTGTGGGTAGCTCCCTGGCTGGGGCTGGAACTCGTGCTGCAGTGACTGTGGATAGCTCCATCGTGCTGTGACTTAACCCCTTGTGCCACCAAGAGGCCTGTATTTATGTTACATTCATAAGGGTGACTAACACACTCATACTCTATTACTTGATTTCTTAATTTTATGTTATCTTAATTTCATTAACTACCTGTCCCCCCTCCTCCCAATTTTTCTTTTTTATATTTATATTTGTTGTTTTTCTATTCCTTACTGTAGCACTTTGAATGTTAGTCTTAACTGTCTGTTTTTTCTTTGAATTGAAATGTTTGACTCTTCTCTGTGTGAAACAAATAGTTTCCCTTGATCTCCCCTCCCACTGTTGCCTTCCTGCATCAGCTAAACTTTTGCTTTTGCTTTGTCAAGGTTTGTGGCATGTACAATCTTTTCTGTAAAGATAATTCAGTTTGCCATCCTTTGCTTGTAGATTGATTCTTAGCACTGAAATCTGGATGACATTTACAACATTACCACTATGTAAATACTTGCACTGCAGAACCAGGGATTTGTAGAACACACTGGGAGGAGAGGGAATTCCTTGCCACTGAGCCTGGGCCCGGTGAGGCCATAGGGAGCTTCCGGGCCAGTGGAATATTATAGTTAAAGTGGATCTACATCTCAGCATGGATGTGTACCCTAAAGATACCATGTTGAGTTTATTTTTTTTTTAATTAGTTATTTATTCATACAAGAACTGGGTGCAGGCCAGAGGTGCAGGGGGTGAGAGGATTCACCAGAGATAGATTGGGGAACAGAACAGGCAGATGTACTGAAATACACTGCTGAGGGGAGTAGCAGGCGAGTAAGGAGAGGTCTGCTGCGCCATATGGGTAGCTCCCTGGCGGGGGATCGAACTCGTGATACAGAGGCTGTGGATCACTTCACAGTGCTGTGCTTAACTCCTTGCACCGCCAGGGAGGCCCACACCATGTTGAATTTAAAAAGCAAGATAATGGGCCTCCCCAGTGGCGCAGCGGTTGAGCACTGGGTTGCAAAGCTGCCCGCAGCCTCTGCAGCGCCGGTTAGATCCCCCGGTGCTACCCCTCAGCAGTGTATTTCTGTCCTTCTGCCTGTTCTGCTCCCTGTTCTGGCTCTGGTGAATTCTCTCACCCTCCTGCGCTTCTGACTGTACCCAGTGCTTGTATAAATAAATAAATAAATCTTTAAAAAAAAAAAAAAAGCAAGATAATGTTAATAAAATTGGACCCAGTACAGGGCATATGAGAACCCTCTCTCCCAATCTTCTCTATTTTTTCTATAAAGTTTTTCTCAAAGATAAACTTTACCATTAAAAAACAACAAACAATAAAAGAATCTACATGTGACCCACACTGAAGCTGTCATGGTCTGGCTGTTAGGGTCAAAAAGGAGGTACGAGTTGATATTGGATGTCACCAAGGACCACAATTACTCCTCTAAGGAAATAATATTTTATTTTTTTTTTAAGATTTTTTTAAATTAAGATTTATTTATTTATTTATTTATTTATTTATTTATACAAGCACTGGGTACTGCCAGAGGTGCAGGAAGGTGTGAGAATTCACCAGAGCCAGAGTGGAGAGCAGAACAGGCAGAGTGACGAAGTACACTGCTGAGGGGAGCAGCGGGGGGCAGGAGAGGTCTGCGTGCAATGTGGGACCCTCGCTGGGGGCCAGGGATCGAACCGGCTCTGCAGAGGCTGCTGGCAGCTTCCCAACCCAGCACTCAACCGCTGAGCCGCCGGGGAGGCCTGGAAATAATATTTTAAAAGAAGAAGAATACCTCCCACTAGGGAATGCTCTGATCATGATGGCAGAGACTTGACCACGTCCCCTAAGACCAAGTGGGCTGTTGTTCTGGTTCATTTTGGGTAATGGAAGTTTCCCACCCTTGGGCAGAGAAAGTGGGAGCAGAGATGCTAGCAGTACCACATAGCATCAGGGATAAACTGACATTATAAATTAACATTTCTATACTGTTACTTTGAGCCAGCAACTGGTCTAAATACTTTACCTATGTTCATTCTATATTTATCTGCTCTCCTTTTCCTATACTAATCCTTACACCAAGACTATGAGTAAGCACTATTATTTTACAGATGAAATAGGCACAGAGAGGTTAAATAACATAATCAAAGCCAGTAATTGGGTAGAGTTGGTTTAGGGTCCCAAACAGTCTCTATCTCTTGATATTCTAAACTGTCTCATTGTCACAGAAAAATAATTGAAGTAAGGTTTTCTCGGGTTTTGGTCCAGTGCCCAAACTGAATTCAGTTTCCTCCAGGGATTCATTAACAACACCTCTGATGCACACCTGCTTCTCCTTAATACCTGGATCAGCTTCTGCGCTCTCTATTCTGTTCCACTAATCAATTTGTCTATTCCTGGCCAAAATATCATTGCTTCAATTCTATGTTTTTGTGATAACATCTTGATATCGGGTAAGGAAGCCTGACTCACCCAACTTGGTTCCCATCTTTATGGTTGTCTTAGCTATCTGCTTTCAGTTTTCCATATGAACTGTAGAATTATTTTTTTCAAGTCCCCTGAAGAATTCTGTTGGGGTTTAAAAATCTCATTGAACTTACAGATTAGAGTTATTAAATATTTATAGTAATAGTTTTCTTATCCATAAATGTGATATATTTCTCTCGTTCTTTCAGGTCTTCATTTTTGTGATTTTTTCCAGGTCTTCATTTTTGTGATTTTTTTTCCCCCATCAAAATCACATTTTGGGCCTCCCTGGTGGCGCAGCGGTTGAGCGCTGGGTTGCGAAGCTGCCTTCAGCCTCTGCGGCACTGGTTTGATCCCCGGCTGCTCCCAGGCCACCGGAGGAGGGTCCCACATGGCCGCGCAGACCTCTCCTGCCGCCCGCTGCTCCCCTCAGCAGTGTACTTTGGTCCTTCTGCCTGTTCTGCTCCCCGCTCTGGCTCTGGTGAATTCTCTCACCCTCCCACTTCTGACTGTACCCAGTGCTTGTATAAATAAATAAATAAATAAATAAATAAATAAATAAATCTTTTTAAAAAATCACATTTTGATGTACATTTTAATTAAATGATTCTGTAATTTATAATTTTGTTGCTTTTTTACTTATTATCTTTCCACTTGTTTTTTGCTAATGAAAAAGAATACTGTGTATTTAGACATTTTGCTGAACTTTCTAATAACTTTTATATTGATTACTTTGTAAGTATGCATAAGTTTATGATGATATGGCTTGAAAATAAAGGCAATTCCACCTTGTATCATAGTTCTATTTCTCTCGTTTACGTCTTTCTCATAGGTTGAACCATTGATAGATTATACCACTACTTATATGTCATATTTCTTTTTCTTATCTTAGTGCATTGTTTGGGACTTCTATAACAACATTGAATAGATGCATAGGAATCCTGTTTTGCTTTTTATCTAAGCAAAAATTTCTAAAATTTCACAATTTTTGCTAGTATACATTAAATTAAGGGAGCTCCCTGTTACTAAGTTACTAAATTTTTTTCATTAATGGGTCTTGAATTTTATAATATGCTTTCCCCATATCTTTTGATAGTTTCCTACTTAAAACAGTTAACGTGATGAAATACATTGATAGAATTGTCTAATATTGAGTCTTTTTTTGCATTTTTAATACAATCCCTGCTTAGTTGTGATGTATTTTATTAAAACACTGCTATATCTGATCTGATGTATTTTAGTCAGAATTTAGCATCAATGTCTGTAGAAAGATCGGCTAGTAATTTTATTATTTAGGCCTTTTCTAGTTTTAACGTCAAGGTTATGCTATTCTTATACTATGAATTAGATAGATATCATCTGTTTCTGTTCTCTGGAATAGTATATGTGTGTTTTCTATTGCTTGAATGTTTGATGAAATTCTTTGGAAAACTCTCAGGTGCTTTTTGATGAGTGACTTTTCTTACTACTACCTCATTAAAAGTCTATTGTCCCACCTTGCAGAGGCCACCACCGCCCGACATCCCTCCTGGTACAGTCGTGGTCAACCCTACCATGTTCTTCGACAATGCAACCAGTGGGGAGCCCTTGGGTGGCATCTCCTTCCAGCTGTTGATAGACAAAACTCCCAAAACAGCAGAAGACCTTCATGCCCTGAGCACTGGGGAGAAAGGATGTGGTTATAGAGCTTCTTGTTCTCACTTCTCACTTATTCCAGGATTTACGTGCCAGAGAGGTGACTTCACACACCATGATGACATCAGTGACACGTCCATCCATGGGGAGATTTTGATGATGAGACTTTCATCCTGAAGCGTACAGGGCCTAGAATCTTGTCCATGGCAAATGCTGAGCCATGATGGTTAGATGGCAAGCGTGTGGCCACTGGCCAGGAAGAGAAGAGCATGGATACTGTGGAAGCCATGGGGCACTTTGGTCCCGGAATGGCAAGACCAGCAAGAAGATCACCATTGCTGAGTGTGGACAAATGTAATCAATTCGACTTGTGTTTTGTCTTAACCACCAGGCCATCTGCTACTCGAAATCTCCCATAATTACTATGCTCTCCCTACAGTTCTTTGGGTTCCATGTTTACCTCATCTTCTTCCAAGTCTAACTGGATTGCAGAGTTAAGTCTATGGTCATGAAATAAACAATCAACAATAACAAGAGATTTCTGTTCTGTTCTATTTTTAAAGCAATTTTTAATAATTTTATTTTTCTAGAATGTGTTCATTTCATCTAAGTTTTTAAAATTTGATAGCATAAAGTTGTTCATAGTTTTCTCATAATTCAAACTATCCCTACTGTATCAAAGTTATACTCCCCATTTCATTCCTATTAATTTCATTTTCTTCATTCCTACTGCTATTTATTTGTGCCTGCTCTCACTCTCAATCCATCAACCTTTCTAGTTTTTTTCAAGAATTAGATTTTTTAATTTTTTGTTAGCTCTACTTATGAGGTTGTCCTATTTTCTATCTTCTGCTCTTTAATTATCTAATTTCTTCAACATTCTTTGGTTTACACTTGTTTTTCTAATTCCTTATAACCTGAACCCTCAGCTAATTTATAAAAAATCTTTTTCACTGATAATTAATTCATTGAGTGTTATACATTTTTCTCCAAGTACCTCTTTAGCTGTGATCTACAAGCCCTGATAGGTTATGGTGATGTTTTTGTTGCCATCAACTATAAATATACTGCAATTCCCTTTATAATTTACACTCTAATTCATGGATAATTTAGAGGTGTATTGCACACTTTGCTTTCAAATAAATGAAGAAATTTAAAGCTACTTATTATTAAAAATAAATAGAATTTTGCTTCTTGTGCTGAGATAAAATGGTCAATATAATGTTGATTTTTTTTTTTTGAAAGATCTTTAAGGCTCCCTTTGTAATCTGGTAATTTGTCAGTCATTGTTAAAGTTTCTTGTGTGCTTAAAATAATGGAAATTCTCAGTTTAATGGTGTAAGATTTTTCTTCTAAAATGCAAGCTTTTTAATCAGGTGGTTCAAGTCCACAGTAACCTAAAGTAACTTGACTCTACAGAAAGCAGTGTCCAGAGCAAAAGCAGATGCCACTCCGGGTCTTTTAAGCAGAATGAGGCCTTATTTACAAAGTCCTGGGGAGGGTTGTGGGGGTGCTCTCCAGCTAAGTCTCTGAGATGCCGCACTAGAACCCAGTTTACAAATGCACCACTGCGTTAACAAGGCAGAAACCCAGACACAAGCACCCCATCACTGCCACTACATCCAAAAATGGAGGCCAGGCTGGGAAGCTCCATCACTCCACAGATGTGCTTGTAATGCCCCAGGGAAAGGACCATTGGGACCCCGGCTCATCCACCTTCCAGACCTTACACATATAGCCCCACGTGGCACCTAACCCACATCTGGTGCACCATCATAGGGAATCCAGAAAGCGCTTTTAGCTTTCCATCCTCTGCGGTATAGGAGGTGGGAACAGATGCTGAGTGAGTCAGTTCATTATCCTCTGGGATATTTTTACTTATGTTTCACCCACTTGATCTATCAATGTCTGAGAGGTGTGCTTTAAAATCTCACACTATTATTGTGGAGTTGTCAAAGTTTTCCTTTATTTCAGTAAGTTCTTGCTTAATACACCCCAAGTATTTTTTAAAGTACATACAAATGCATAGATTTCTGCGTCATGGGAGCCAGATGGTCCTCTCTTCCTGTTAGTATCCGTCAGCTTTTTAAAAAAAAAAAAGATTTATTTTTATTTATTTATGCAGACAAGAACAGGGGTGTAGGACAAAGGTATGGGGATGAGAGGATTCACCAGAGACAGAGTAGGGAGCAGAACAGGTGAACTGACCGAAATACACTGCTGAGGGGAGCAGCGGGCGAGGCAGGAGAGGTCTGCTGCGCCATGTGGGTTGCTCCCTGGCCCAGGACTGAACTCGTGCTGCAGGGCTGGAGACAGCTCGATAGTGCTGAGACTTCAACCCCTGCGCCACCAGGGAAGCCCTGTCCTTCAGCTTTAATTCCACTTTTCTGGTGTTAATATTAGCACACCGCTTCCTTTTGGTCAGTATTTACCTGGAATAATTTTTATGTCCTTTTCTTTTCAACCTTTTTGTGTAGTTTTGCTTTTCACTAGGCTTCTTGTAAATGGCATATAGTTCGATTTTAGAAATCCAATCAGCATTTCCGTCTCTCTCAGTGTGTTTAACCTATTCGTATGTGGTAACTACTGACGCTTTTGGTCTGATTTCTATCTTTGCCTTCTACACGTCTCTTCAGATGGCATGAGGGCCAAGGAGCACCTGGGCCAGCAGGTGGTCAACATTGTCATTCTCTCCTTCCCTCCCTCCCCCAGTCTGAGCACCAAGGCCTTCGGTGACTGGGAATGATACGAGGATGAGTGGGCTGTGGTACCCCCAAAATTCTGTGAGTCTGTGGAAGGGGAAGCGGAGTTGGGATCCAGATGGAGAGAACCAAAGGGCATCCTGAGGCTCAGGGAGAGACCAGGGTATTGAAGTAGGAGACCCAGTGCCTGCGCGCATGGCAGGGAAACTGCTACTGACTAGGGGGTTGGGGCCGGGCCTTCCTGGCTGGGGGCCAGCCCAGTGAGTAGGTGTAGAGCCCCTGGCTGCCATGCCCCAGAGGAGTCAACTGCATTCTCATGCCCAGGGCCTGCTCCACCTGCACGCCTACCCCAATGTGCACCCCCTGCCCCCTGGTTCATACACTGAATCCTCACATCCAGAAACCTGGGAGCCAGCCTACCTCCTCTCTCAAAGAACTTCAAGTCTGTGGGTGCCACCCCTGTCTGTGTGGTCCCTGGGGCTGGGGGTCTGTGTGGGGCACCAGGCATCTGTCATCTTCAGGAATCCTTTCAGTCCTTACCCAGGAGACTGGGCCTTAGTGTGCTAGTCCTCTGGCTACCACACTGGATTCCATCAAGAATTCAGCGAGGGCCTCCCTGGTGGTGCAAGGGGTTAAGCACCGCACTATGAAACAATCAGCAGCCTCTGCAGCAAGAGTTCAATCCCTGGCTGGCCAGGGAGAAACCACATGGCGAAGCAGACCTCTCCTGACTCGCCCGCTGCTCCCCTCAGCAGTGTATTTCAATCAGTCTGCCTGTTCTGTTCCCTGCTCTGTCTCTGGTGAATCCTCTCACCCCCCACATCTCTAGACTGTACCCCAGTTCTTGTATGCATAAAGAAATAAATCTTGAAGAAAAAAAAAGAATTCAGTGAGGGGGAAGCTCTCGGTCTTGGATTGATTTTTGTTAGCTGGTTTCCCCAGCTGCTGGGGAGGGATAGGGAGGACAAAAGTTTGTTCTCCATGGAGGGTTTTGTGTACAGTCTTCAACCTAGTTTTACTTGCCATGGAATCAAGGGAAAGAGGGGGCTGATAGGGACCACACTGAGCAGCAGGAGGCAAGCACAGGAGGGAGAACAGAAAGTCATGGGAACCACACTGCCCCAGAGGCACCCCTATGCTGCCAGCCCCATGCCCAGCTCAGCCTCTGCCAGTCAGCAGTAGGCATCCCAGCCACACACTGTGCACCCAAACCATGCGCCCTTCTGCAGAAGGCAACAGGCTGCCAGGCCAGAGGTCACCACCACTGCTCAGGCCCCTCCTGGACGTGCCCCTGTTCAGCGTCACTCTGTCTCCCAGGCCCCCTGATTTGCTAAAGGGCATGTTCCAGGTTATCAGCCTTCCCGCCCAGCCAGCATAGAACCAAGGTCACTGGAGATCTGCCATCTCCCCATGAACTGGAAAGCCAGGAGCAGACCCTCCCAAACGGGAGGTTCCAGAACACAGATATAGGCCTGGCCCCTGTAAACGATGGACGCTGCTGCATCACAGCGCCACCGCCATCCGTGCTGAGGCTGCCAGCGCCACCCTCCCACCTGCCCCAGGCCCTGAATCCTCCTTGAGGGCCTGTTGACTGTCTGAGCCCACATTCATACCTGCTATTCTGGACATGTGAAGCCTGTAACGGCAAACCCAGTCAAATTTGCTGGGAACTGCGGGTCCTCTGTCAGAGCCCTCCAGACGCACTGGGCCTGTGCCTCTACACCGTGGGCTGCAGCTGAAGTGACCAGAGTGCCTCTGAGCTCCTAGCAACTGTGGTGACAGCCAGGAACTCCAGAGCTCCTGAATCCCATCCCAAGATGCAGGGCCAGACACCTCCAGGGGCAAACCAGAGCTTTGGCTGCCACAGGTGGATCTGCTCACACTCATGATATAGAGAAGATTCTCCAAACCCACCAGGGGCTGATGTGCTCTGCCGGAGGCTGCTGATGGACAGGCATCGGGTCAACACCACGTAGCACTGTCGGGGTTGACCCGGCTCTCTAACTCAGGCAGTATTATCAGGTTTCTCCACAGAAAAGTTCACTCTTCCCCCTACACACACAAACACACACACACACCACTCTTAGAAAGTGGTCACTATGAGCAGCCCCCGCTTAAGCAGTGGGGAGTCATAGTTAGGCACTGCTTCCTTGAAGGCAGCATAGATATCTACATAAATTATTCAGAATTCCACATTGGAGATTTGTCTCAATCATTTATTTGTATCATTTATTCATATCTGTAAGAGCTCATGGATATTTATTTCATTACAACTTTGGGTTGTAATCGAATGCCACTTTATTTTGTTGCTCACACTGTTCCATCTCAGGCCATTAAAATGAGCTCTTTTAGTTGACTCCTGTATCTGTTTGACATTTTGACATACTCTCACTGTATGTATGTGTGTGTGTGTGTGTGTGTGCAGGGGTTGTATTTCCTAATGCCTGGGAGACTTTTGACCTGACTGCTGTCATATGTCAGATACAGTCCCTCTTCCTCAACCCTACCATTACTACTAGGCCTCTGAACCCCGCGCCTCTAATCATGGGAGAATCTCAGAGCTGCTGGACAGGCTGAACTTTAAACCCTGCCCTCTCCTCCTCCTGCCTGTCCCCTTGCCCTGCGGAAATGATGCCCTTGCCGCTGACTGAGTCTGTCTGCCAGTTCCAGCCCCAGAAAGGCTTTGTAAGCCATAGTGACATAACCACTACTGTCCATTTGAGCATAAACATATTTTAAAGAAAAAAAAAAAAACCAGGACAAAAACGCTGCCTTTCTATTGTCTCTGAAACCTATGTGACCTCTTCCATTCCTAGACTTCAGATAAATGTCCTCTTGCCTGAGAATTATTACATGTCTTCCCACCTAGCCAGCGTAGCGCCAAGGTAACTGGAGACAGTAGGACTTGGGTTCTCATCCTAGTGGCTCTGGGCAACCACCTGATCCCTCAAAGTCCAATTTCCTCGTCAGTGAGAGAGGAATAATGATAGCCTCCAATTAGCTGCCACTGATTGAGCACCTGCTACATGTACTCAATGGTAACTTAGGAAAAGCACCTAACATTTTCCCCAACGCACATAGTAGGTGCTCAAAAATTGGAAGTAATTCCCATTATTTACTGCAGAAATAAACATTTGTCCTCCTCTACCTTGTCTCGGGCTCAAACCCATCTTCTACACTAAAGCTCAGACATGAAAACTTCACTCTCCTACACAATCCTTCCAGAATCCAGAATTCAGAAAACCCCCTGGAATTCAAGATCCTTTGGAATCTTCCTTTACTCTATGCCCTGGGCCTCACCTTCCTTCTCAATCCAAATCCCAGACTATCCACTGTTCCCCAGACAGACCTCGTACACTACACCTCTTTGCCTTTGATTGTGCTGTTCCTCTACCCGCGGTGCTCTTCCAGCCTTTCTCCATCTGGCAACTCTCAGGTCCAAGTTTCTGTTCTCATGATAGAGACTGACCAGCCAGCCAAGCATGCAACTCCTTCCCACCTCACGGCACCTCCCTAGCACTGGCTTTTTTCTTCCTGCTGACGTGTTAGCCTGGTCCCCACCCTCTTCACTGACCTGGCTGCCCAATAGTCAGGGTCATGTTTTATTAGACAGAGCACTAATGAGGAAAGGGCATGGACTCAGAGTCCCACAACCTGGGCGTGACTTGTATTTGAATCCTGGCTCTGCAACTTATCAACTGTGTGGCCTCTAGCAAGTTCCCTAACCTCTTTTAGTCTCATTTTCCTTATTTATAAAATGATGATCATAATAGTAGTCATTTCATAGGAATGTTGTAAAGATTTAAGTAGATAATCCATGTGAAGCACTTTGCATAATGCCCAGCACACAGAAAGTGCTTAATAAATGGTTTCTTTCTCTCTTCTTATTAATATCAGGCAGCCAGAAGTTGCCTGCTCTGCCAGGCTCCATTTATTGATGGATTCAAGGCTAAAAATAGAGCTGCAGCCTTGGGGAGTAGGTCCTTCCAGGGCTGGGAATTGATGCCCTTGGTACTGTGGATGGGGAAGGAGCCTGCCTCTCCCTCCAGGGGCCTCTCAGAGAAACACAAATCTTGGTGCCTCTGGCCTTTCTCCAATCGATTTCCAGGGCAGGACTGCAGAGGCCAACTGGCCCAGGGGGATTAGCAACAAGCTCTGCAGACAAGCTGCTTTCTAACTCCAGCCCTGCCATTCCCGGTTATGTGACCTTGGGCAAGCAACTTTCCCTCTCTGAGGATCATTATTCCTCTCCAGCCCAGGGATACTGACACTGTAATCACATGATTTGCCATAACAAACAGCATACATGCATGGGAAATTGAAGCCAATAACAAGTTCTGGGTCTCTGGGTAATGACATCCTCTCTCTATGCCTCAGTTTCCAGATCTCTGAAACAGGCACAGTAGCCCTGACCTTACAAGACTGTTGCAAGGATCTAGAGAGGTCACGGACAGCAGTCATGGACAATAGTAACACCTGGTGGAAACCTGAAAGTGTGGGGAGCAAAGACAGAAATTTATTTTAGTTGTTTGTAGCTATTGATCCACCAACCTTGGAAAATGCAAAGAAATGCATCAAATAGAAAAACACCTTTTCTCTTGAGTTGGTAACAGGCTGATCCTGCCGGTGGATAAGCCGCTTCTGTGCGATCAACTTCCCCTGCCATCAGTTCAGCGCTCGTGGCAAGTTGTTTTGTCTCCCAGGACAAGACACTGATTTAATTAAAGCAGATCCTGAATGGTCAGGAGACCCCTTTTTCACTTCTGCAACTAGTGTTAACAGAGAAGTCAAAGGGCATAAACGCAGCTTCTGGGGTAGCGAGCCAGCCTCCTTCACATAGACAGGCAAGTTCCAGATGGTCACAACCTCAAGGCCACACACCTGGATTGCTCCTCCCCATCCTCACCTCCTGGGCTAGATCCAGTCAGACTCCAGCCCCTTGGTTATTTCTGACCATGAGATAAATAAAGATTTGCACGCACAATACCATTAATAAAAATATACAGTCCGGGCCTCCCTGGTGGCCTAGGGGTTAAGTCTCAGCGCTATCACCACGATGGCCTAAGTTCGATCTCCAGCCAGGGAGCTGACCCACATGGCGCAGCAGACCTCTCCAGTCTCGCCCACTGCTCCCCTTAGCAGTGTATTTCAGTCAGTCTGCCTGTTCTGCTCCCCACTCTGTCTCTGGTGAATCCTCTCACCCCCCACACCCTGGCCTATACCCCAGCTCTTGTATGCATAAATAAAAAAATAAATCTTTTTTAAAAAAAGTATGTTTTAAAAAAATTTTTTAAATACACAATCCCATCACAGCATGGTTCTCAACGAAGAAAGCTAGTACGGTGATCCCTCCAAGAGGTCAAGATCTTAGGAGTGGGGCAACAGCCTTGGGATTGAGGCCTTTATCCTTCTGTTCTCAGCTTTGACTCTCCTCCTCCCGGAGGCCTTCCATGATGTACAACTCCATTGCTACCACCACCATTATCACTGGCTTAGTATGATGTTTAGAAGCAGGTTCTAAGGTCTAAGTGTCTTCAAATGCTGAATTTAGCTCTTACTAGCTGCTGGAGTTTGGGTAAATCATATAATCATTCTGAGGACCATTCTTGTTTATAAAATGGGGATGATAATAATATCTGACTCAAAATTGTTGTGATATTTAAATGAGGTACTGTTTATAAGGTCTTAGAGCAGGGTCTGGCATGTAGGCAGACTGCTTGGTCTGCCTGCCCTGGCTGCAGTTGCAATCCCCATGGTTTAGTACTAATGGGATGACCTTGTGGTTGTTTTCATGTCTGTGTCCCCAATGTAACTGAGACTTTTTGGAAATTAGAAACTGGGTTGACCATTATGTCCCCCCAAACCTCCCCACACACCTGTCATACAGACCAGGTGCATCGTACTCTGTTGGATAAATGATTACCTCAATCAAAGAAATCACAAATGCAACTTTAAAGTTTGTACATTATAAAAATAATGAAAATTAAATTAATCTCCCCACTGCAGGGAGTGGGAAAGTCACAAATGATTAATGTCTATATTATATAAATATTTCATACCCACCAATAAATATATCTAAGTTGCTAAGAGATATCTGGATGGAGGTTATGAGCAGGTAATTCACATGAGGAAACAAGAGTGATAAGTAAACACAGAATAATATTCAACCTGCAATAGAAGTAAAAATGATATAAAAAGGAAAGCAACAATAATATAGACTACAGAACTCAATACAGAATTATTTATAACACTAAAAAATGTCCAGTAGCAGAAGAAAGGCTACATAAATAATGATACACTGATTAAATGGGGTGCTTTTCCACCATTAAATAATTATGAAAATGTTGAAACAAGCACTTATGATACGTAAGTTTAAAAGAGGGCTGCAAAATTAAATTTAAAGCATGATCACAGTGTGCAAAATGTTCATCTGGACCTGATAAAAACTTGGCAGAAAATATAAGAAAATGAAAACAGTTGCCTTGATTAAAAAAAAAAAAAACCAAACAGAAAAACTTTACAGAGTGCCCACCGTCCACCAGACCCACCAAGTGCTTGCGCATACACATCTCACTTAACTCCTCAATTATCCCCAATCCCCTAGACGTAGAAGTTGTCCCCCTTTACAGGTAAGGCAACTGAAGCATACAGAGGGGCAATAAACTGCTCGAGGTGGCACAGTCAGTAATTGGCAGAGACAGATGCCAACCCTGGACTCCACGTCTAGTCTGCTTTCCAACACATCAGCTGTGGAAGATGGATGGGGTCCAGTGGCTTTTCTTTCTTTTAAAATATTGCTTTTAGTGCTGTTTAAATGTCATTTGTGCAATCAAAACACAATTAAAAGAACAACCAAAGCTGTCTCTCCAGAGAGCTTCATGGACCAGAGCGCCACCCTGCTATTGACCCACACCCATGGCTTTATCCAAACAATACCAGGAAACAACCCTGCTGAATCTTCTGTCCCTTTCCTTGCATTAAAAAATGCCTGGGGAGGCACCTGATATTTCTTCCAACCTCCTCACTAAGCCCCTCGGGGCATTTCAGGGTACCCCAGAAACTCTGGGTACCTCTGCAATGGGAATCCTGATACTGTTGTCGAAAAGCCAAATGGAAAGTGTGCTTTCACCCTGAATCAGGCTCCGTGGGCTGATGAAGACCCCAGTGCCATTCCCTGGATGGACTTAGTGCAACAAGGGTGCAAAGATCACAAGGTGTCCCAACAAGAGGAAAGATGCAGAATCCTGGAGCATTTGTCAGGGCAATCAGGGAGGTCTTCTTGGGGAGGTGACTTTTTCAGCTGCAATCTGGAGTAAGTATAAGTTAGGCACAGAGCAGAAGGCTAAGGGAGAGGCAGGAGTACAAGCCCTGAGGCAGGACAGAACTGGAGTTTTCAAAGAAAAGGAATGGAAGAGGTCACTGTGGCCAGAGCGGAATGCATTGAAATTGAGGGTAGAGAGGTTGCCAGAGGCAGATCACACAGAGCTATTGCGCAAACATTAAAGCTCTTGTTCTTTAATTTATGTCCAATGGGAAGTCACAGAAGAAGAGAGAAGTAGATGCATTCATGACAGAGGTAGAACTTCCTGTTTGAGAATAATGGACATAGCAGAACTTCTTTCTCACTTCTCAGAAAGCAACAAGAAGGTGTGAGGGAAGATTAGATATAAAGTCCATCTTACAGGAGTCCAGGAGAAATCTGAAAGGGATGGGAGGACAAATAAAGGCAGAGAATTTCCAAGAGGAGTTTAGAAGGAAGTAGAAAATTCCTATCTTATAATGAAATGCTAAGGAGCACCCCACGAGGGAAATAGAAGACATGGGGAAGAGGCCAGTGGCAGGAACTTCCCTGGGCATTTTTCAATTTCATAAAACAAAGAAGTTGAAGTTAAGGCCTCCCTGGTGGTGCAAGGGGCTAAGCACAGCACTGTGAAGCTATCCACAGCCTCCGCAGCACGAGTTTGATCCCTGGCTGGCCAGGGAGCAGCCCACATGGCGCAGCAGACCTCTCCTGACTCTCCCGCTGTGTCCCTCAGCAGTGTATTTCATTCACTCTGCCTGTTCTGTTCCCCACTCTGTCTCTGGTGAATCCTCTCACCCCTGCACCTCTGGCCTGTACCCCAGCTCTTGTATGCATAAATAAATAAATATTTAGGGGAAAAAAAGTTGAAGCTAAATCAATAATCACACATAGGCAAATGATGTTGGGGGACTGACCTGTGAAAAGCCCTATCACATTAGCTATAGGAAAGTAAAGGCTCAAAGAATTCATGTACATCCTATTCATAAGAAATAACTTTGGGGCCTCCCTGGTGGCGCGGCGGTTGAGCGCTGGATTGCGAGGCTGCCCGCGGCCTCTGCAGCGCCGGTTCGATCGCCAGCTACTCCCCGGCCACCAGAGGAGGGTTCCACATGGTGCGCAGACCTCTCCTGCCACCCGCTGCTCCCCTCAGCAGTGTACTTCGGTCCTTCTGCCTGTTCTGCTCCCCGCTCTGGCTCTGATGAATTCTCTCACCCTCCCATGCTTCTGACTGTACCCAGTGCTTGTATAAACAAACAAACAAACAAATAAATAAAAATACATGCCTCTAAAACAATAAAGAAAAAAAGGAATAACTTTGGACACTGCACTGGCCCCTCCCCAACATGAACTTCTTACAGTGGATCCAGGGAAATTTGCATCAACAGTGAATGGTCTCAAGAGCTGCACACAGACACAAGAAACAAACAAAAAAGATAAGAATTTAAAAATAAAAAGAAGAAGCAAATAAACACAGCAGACCCTCCTGTCTCGCCTGCTGCTTCTCTTAGCAGTGTGGTTCAATAAATCCGCCTTGTTCTGTTCCCCAAAAAATAAAAGCAAATGAACAAAATTCAAAGAACATTAACAAGAATAAAAATCTTCAATAAAACATTTATTCCAACAAAACAAGAGTACAGAGAAGAGATGTAAGAGCTCGCGGAAATAATAGCAAGATGATGAAAGGAAATAAAATGAACTGTCAGGGTTCAGGAAAGAGCAGAAGGAAAACTAGAAAACCACATAAATAAAAGTAAAAGTGAAAGTAGCACAAAATGGAACAGACTCTGTGGAAACATAGCAGGGGTCAGAGAGGGCTGAAAATAAAAAAACCAAATGGAGAGTTTTTTTTTTTAAGCGTAAATGATGAGGAGAAATGACCCAGAGAACCCACCATTTAAATAACAGAAGTAACCAAAATAAAGATACCAAACAAATGGTTTGAGATACAATTCTAGAAAATGTTTTAGAAAAAAATAAGACTTTGAAAATTTAATGAGGTTCAGGAAATTTGACCTAGAATGATCAATACCAAATACATTTCAATCAAGTTATTCAATTTCAAAATTAAGAAAGAATCCTTCTGACAACTCAACAAAAGGGAACTAGTGGCTCAGAAGGGGTGAGGTCTGCCACGCTGACCTCTGCCTTTTTTTTTTTTTTTTAAGATTTATCTTATTTATTTATGCATACAAGGGCTGGGGTGTAGGCCAGAGATTGGCGGTTGGGGGGGGTGTGTGAGAGGATTCAACATAAACACAGTGGGGAGAAGAAAAGGCAGACTGACGGAAATACACTGCCGAGGGGAGCAGTGGGTGAGTCAGGACAGGTCTGCTGCGCCATGTGGGTCAACTCCCTGGCCAGGATAGAACTTGTGCTGCAGTGGCTGGCAATAGCTTCATAGTCATAGTACTGAGACTTAACCCCTTGTGCCACCAGGGAGGTCTGACCTCTGACTTCTCTTTTTTTTTTTTTTTAAAGATTTGTTTTTTTATACAAGAACCAGGGTACAGGCCAGATGTGCGGGAGGGTGAGAGGATTCACCAGAGACAGAGCGTGGAACAGAACAGGCAAATTGACAGAAATACACTGCTGAGGGGAGCAGCGGGAGAGACAGGAGAGGTCTGCTGTGCCATGTGGGTTTCTCCTCAGCCAGCTTCTCAGTGCGGCGCTCAACCGCCTGCGCCACCAGGGAGGCCCTGACCTCTGACTTCTTGATGGCAGTACCCAGAGTTAGAATTCAACAGAGTACCACCTAAAAGTCAACAAGAGAAAGAAAGTGTGAGTTGACTTGATTTTTGGTCAAAGTATAAAGGCAACAGACAACGCTCCAACACATGGGAGTTTAGAGGCAGAGGCAACACACAGTCTGAATATGTCAGAAGAACAGAACTTATTTCCAAACATTCATGGTGAGAGGCACACTTAACAGACACTTCAGACCCCAGTAGGTGCCGGACTGTAAATGAGTCTTATATCAAGTGCTAGACAGGGTGGCAGGAATGAGGATATGAGTTGGCCTTTGAAAAATGAGTAGGAGTTCATGAGACGAAGCATATTCCAGTCAAAGAGAAGAACCTATGCAAAGGCAGGTAGGCTTGAGGGTATGGAACCAATATTCCAAGATAGAATTCACGATAGCATCAGGGTATGTTCTAAAATGGCCGGACATTTGGAATGGGATAAATGGATGAATCCTGAAGACTTGGGATTAGAAAAAAATGAGAGGCCTTGAACACTGGGCTTTTAAAAGGCATGCACTTTATTCCATAGGCAATGTGGCATCCTGGAATGGCTAAAGCATGAAAACAACTGCTAAGTTGCAAGAAAAAAGGATCAGGAGTTCTGTGTAGATTTCAGACTTCACCATTCCCACAGTTGCTTAAATTAGCATTCATCCTTAATGGTACATGTTTGAACCATTCCTTTTAAAGTCAGTAATAAGACAGGATTACTCATTATTCCTATTTTTACTCAACATTGTATTGGAAATTTCAGCCAGCATAGAATGACAAGAAAAAGAAATTGAAAACTTAGGGATTACTGTACCCATCTAGAATTATTCATTGCTGAGTCAAGGAGTATACTTTTATAGTTACTTCCTTTTGTCTTTATGTTTTTTCCTGGAGTTTTTTAATTATCTTTCCTTTGTTCTTATACTGTCTTTATTATTGAAGGAGAATCTCCTCAACAGCTTGGTAAGATAGGCATTCTTATCCCCCTCTTACAGATAGAGAAAGAGGCTATGAGGGCCGTAGTGGGTGACAAAGTCTACAGCCAATATACAGTGGAGCTGGGATTCTTATCTATCTGCATGGGATAGATGTCTGTCAACCTAGACTGGCCCTAAACAAAGAGATGAAGTATATGCTGGGAGATGGTGGTGTAGTGAGGCTCTGTTTTCTGGATTTCACAAAGATCACAAGGAGGAAGACAGTTGCAGTAGTTACTGCAAAGGATACCTAATTAGTGAAGAGTCTATGAAATGATACATAGAAGGCCAGTGATTTTGTCTAATATCCCACAACCTGAAGGAGCCACGCAACCTCTCTCCAGCCTGGGGATGTTTGCACATTCTATCCCGTTGCCTAGAAAGCTCTGCTCGTCCATGTCTAGCTCCTCCCCATGCTTCAGAGCACCTCTTCTGCTCCCTCCTCAGAGGGCCTCCCCAGTTATTCTTCATCTCCACTTCCCTGGGATGGCTCAAGGCTTTCTTAGTGAGTCAGACTCCCACCTCTTCTGGGAAGGATGCTTCTTGGAGGCTCCCTTGAGTCCATGTGAAAAAGTTCTGGGGTTCATCTCACCAGGTTCCCAGACTGACCCACTTCTGAAGGGAGGTCCTAGCCTGGGTGCAAGCTGGACACTCCTCTAGCCTCTGCAGAAATACAGGATATGAAGCATTTTAAAAATTCCATGTTATTCTGCAGAAGACTTCTTTTTCAGCACAAATGAGAATCCCTAAGGGCTCCTTTATCTTCTCTCTAACCCTCCCCCACATCTAATCATCTATTTATTCAATAAATTTCCTGAGCACATCCCATGTACCAGGCCTGTGTTGAGGTCCAGGTATACACTTCAGAACAGGTCACCCCGGCACAAGGGCACCCAGCTGAAGGGCCAGTGGGGGCCCAGATTTAGCTCCCAGATCAATCACTCAGCTGTGGGCTCACAGGGCTGTCTGCTCAAAAGGAGGCCTTCTTCTCATTCCTTCAAAAGCACTCTGGGCTGGCAGCAGCCTGGCACACTAATGAATTAAGCCCATATGCCCACGTGGAGTTACAGTGCAATGGAAGACAGACAATAATTAAACAGGTAAATATATCATTTAAATCAGCCTTATTTTGCTGGTGAGGACACTGTTTCTGAGAAGCTCAGTAAGGAAGTGATAGAGTCAGAGTTCAAACTCCTGGCTCAACAACTTGGTCTCCTGGTTCCAAAGCACCAGTCTGCTCTGCAGAGTGAAAGAGGAACTTTAACTATATCAGCATTAATCTTGGCATTGGCTCCACTTCCCAGCATCTCAGTTTATCCTCTTCCCTTCCCTACCTCTGGGGTGACAAACTCAGGTTTCTCTGACCCTCAAGATCTCCCACTTGCCCCTGCCAGCCCCTTCAGCTCAGCTTGCCCGGATTCACCTGCTGCAGAGGCTCTCTGGTGAAATCATTCGTGCAATTTGTACCTCCTGTCCCTTGTTCTTTTGTTTTTTGTTTGTTTTTTAAATTACATAATATATTTTATTTTTGTGGACTTCAAGGTTAGTACTGATTTTCTTTTTTCTTTTATTTTCTTTTATATATTTTTACATCATTTTACATTTTTGCACAATGTATGAATTTTCATCTTGGTTATAATCCCCATACAAATCTCATCCCCCTTGTTTTGATCCTTCTGCCTTCTCCCTCCACCCCCGTAGTGTGTCTCTGGTTTATAGTTGCTTGTTGATTTTGATTTTTACTTTATTATAATTAGTCTTTTTCCTGGTCCCTTATTTGGGTTTTCTAAATTTCTGCTGTGAGTGAGACCATCCAGTATTTTTCTTTTTCTTTCTGGCTTATTTCGCTGAGCATGATCCCTTCCAGCTTCACCCATGTTGCTGCAAATTGCATGAGTTTATCTTTTTTGATTGCTGAGTAATATTCCAGTGTGTATATGTACCACATCTTCTTGATCCAGTCATCTATTTTTGGGCATTTGGGTTGTTTCCATAGTTTATCTGCTGTAAATAGTGCTGCAATAAACATAGGGGTGCAGGTGCCCTTTGGAATTAATGTTTCTGTGTCCCTTGGGTAAATACCTAGGAGTGGAATTGCTGGATCATATGGAAGCTCCATTTTTAGCAGACTGAGGAATCGCCACACAGTTCTTTATAGTGGTTGGACCAGATTGCACTCTCACCAGCAGTGTGGGAGAATTCCTTTTTCTCCACATCCTTGCCAACATTTGTTGTTTTTTAATATGTGCCTTTCTCACTGGTGTAAGATGGTATCTCATTGTAGTTTTGATTTGCATTTCCCTGATTACAAGAGATGCTGAACCTTTTTTCATATGCCTGTTGGCCATTTGCATTTCCTCTTTAGAGAGTTTCTTTTTAGCTCTTCTGCCCATTTTTTGACTGGGTTATTTACTTTGTTTTTGTTGAGTCTCATCAGCTTTTTGTAGATTTTTGTGATCAGTCCTTTATCATTAGTGTTGTGTGCAAAAATGTTCTCCCAGTCGGTGGGGTGTCTCTTTGTTTTGGTTACTGTCTCTTTTGCTGTGCAGAAGCTCTTTAATTTGATGTAGCGCCAGCTGTTTTTCTTTGCCTTCACTATCACTGCTTTGGGTGATGTGTCTGTAAAGATGTCTTTGAAGTGCATGTCATGTAGTGTTTCTCCTATATTTCCTTCTATATATTTTATAGTTTCAGGTTTAATGTCTAGTTCTTTAATCCATTTTGAGTTGGTTTTTGTGCATGGTGTGAGGTAGTAGTCAAGCTTCATTCTTTTGTATGTAGCCACCCAGTTTTCCCAGCACCATTTACCTTGTGTCTTTTGGACCCAGTCATTCATCCTGGGGGCTGGGCGGGGGCAGGGGGGGGGAGGGGTTACAGCCCCTGTGCTGTCCTCAGGATTCCATTCACCATGGCAACTAAAGCCATGATATATCTACAAATGAGCTGACGTGGATACAATTATAAAACTTTACTGAAGGACATAAAGGAGATACAAATTAATGGAGAGACACACCATGTCCCTGGATGGAAAGACTCAATATTATAAAGATGTCAGTTCTCCCCAAAGTAATCTATACATTTAATGTAATTTCAATCAAAATATCAAAGGTATTTTTGTGGACTATGACAGCTGATTCTCAAGTTCAACTGGGGAAAGTTCATTAAAAACACAGAAGAATAGAATATCCAAGAAAAAAATTTTAGAGTTTTTTTATTGTGGCAAAATATACCTATGCTCAATTTTCCATTTTAACCATTTTTAAGTGCAGTTCAATGCTATTGAGTACATTGTGCAAACACCACCACTATCCATCCCTAGAACATTCTCATCATCCCAAATCGAAATACTGTATCCTGATTGCTTAATAACTCCCCATTCCCTTTACACCATAAGAAAAGAATTTTAATGAATAAAAAATGAGAGAAAACTCTCACACCAGAAATAAAAATACTTATAAAACCAGACAAATTTTACCAATCTGTCCATGTCTATCTATCCACCAAAGTGCAGCATTTCAAATCCACAAGAAAATATAGACTATTTAATCAATGGCATTAGGACAAATGACTCTACAATTTTAAAAGCATAAAATTTGAACTGTACCTCACTCCAAAGCACATAAAAGCAACTTTGATTTAAAGAACTGAACGTAAAAAACAAAAATCCCACATAAGCAGAAGAGTAAGAAAGGGCCACAGGGTTTGACTACATGAAAACGTTTAACTTCTGAGTGACAGAGGCCTCTGTGAGAGAAGTCAAAAGACACGTGCAGACAGGGGAGCAAAGCTGCCTGGACTTCCAGGAAAGGAGCAAGAACATATTTCAAAATAATAATTTTGCTTTTATTTTCCCCACTTCCTTGAGTCAATCAGAAGTTCCATTTCACCTCCAGGAGAATTAGTGCTTCTATAGCAGGAATACAAAGGAGAGAGAAACAGTCAACGTTCAGATGTCATTGTTTTTCAGCTTTCCAAATAGTCTGCTGCAGCCCACATCAGAAACCAACCTTTGAAAGGTAAAGCCTTTGATTTACAAAAGTCTACTTTCGCTGAAAGAAGAAATGCTCTTGAAAATCAAAAGGAAAGGTCCTGAAGAAACTGGAGATAGAGTTTGTGCCTTAACTGTAGATTGAAAAGAGAACAAAGAACACCCAGACCATGTGCCACCTGGGAAAGTAAATGGGGTTACTGGGCTGGGAAAGAGAAAGGGGGTGTGATGAAGTATGACCTTGCGAGAGGTCAGGGAGAGTTGAGATGAGGGAACTGCCTGTGGGACCACCAGGAGAGAGGGGGAGTTGGTGTCCAGAGAGTCCCCAGCACCAGAGAGCTTCCCAGAGGCTGCACTGTCACTTGTCCATCCTCTGTGGCCACTTAAGCGAGCTGCCCCAGCCACCTGGCTGTCAGCTTTCAACTCTCCTTGTCCAGTCAGGACTGAGCCTGGAGTGCTCAGCAGGAGTGAGGCCCACCCATGTCCAGAGACTTCGCTAAAGGGCCTATCCACACTTACCACTGCTAATGTGTCCCTTTTTTTATTTTATTTTTTTCAAAGATTTATTTATTTATGCATACACGAACTGGAGTGTAGGCCAGAGGTGTGGGGGGTGAGAGGATTCATCAGAGACAGAGTGGGAAACAGAACAGGCAGATTGAAATACACTGCTGAGGGGAGCAGTGGGCAAGACAGGAGAGGTCTGCTGCACAATGTGGGTGAGCTGTCTGGCCGGGGATCAAACCTGTGCTTCAGTGGCTGCAGATAGCATCATAGTGCTTCGACTTAACCCCTTGTGCCATCTGCATCCCCTTTTTAAATGGCTCAAGATAATCATCAGTCTCCCAGATCAGAGAGTGAGGTCTTTTGACACCCACAGATGAGGTGGTAGATGGAAGTGAAGACCCCTGCAACCTGTACTTGGCAAAAATCTACCCTGGTTTAATAGACCCACAATATATAAAGAACTCCCATTTAAAAAAAAAGACCAATAATCCAATTTAAAAAATGGGTACAGTATATGAAAATTAAATTTATGAAAGAAACAGAAACATCTAAAGAGTATATAAAAAGACAGCCAGTGTCAATTCTAATGAGGAAAGTGCAATTTAAAAAAACAATAAAATTGGTTTCGTTTAGCAGATTGGCAAAAATTAGAAGGATGGGGAAAAACACTGTCATATGCCTTAATGGACATATTCATTGGTGAAGCATTAGCAAAGGGCACTTTGGTGATTCCATGAAAGATTTCAATGTGCATACCTTTAGTATATGTGCTGCCGAAGCGAGCACACAATGTGCATACCCTTAAACCCAGAAATTCCATTTCAACCAAAGTGACCCCTACAGGATAGTTGAGAAAATCGTGGGTAACTCCTCTGTCGGACTTGTGTGCAGTGGTGTTGTTTTGCAACATTGTTGTTATATTACATATGGGTAACAAATTTTGAGTGCACTGGGCGGGGGTGTTGCCATTTAGGTTGGGTGGTGACTGTAAGCTTGGCTGAGTGAGTGACCCTCCCATAAGCTCCAAGTTGGTGAGAAGTGACAGATGCAAACTTGGGAGAAGATGGTCCAGGCAACTTAACCCCTTGTTCCCCCAAGCTCCCCTCAGCAGTGTATTTCTGTAGATCTGCCTGTTCTGCTCCCCACTCTGTCTCTGGTGAATCATCTACCCCCCACACCTCTGGCCTGCACCCCAGCTCTTGTATGTGTAAGTAAATAAATCCTTGAAAAAAAAAAAAAAGACAGCCCAGGCAGAGGGAAGTGAGAAGGCCCTAAGGCAGGAGCGCAGCAGGCACTTTTAGGAAAGGGAAAATGCCATTGTGACCAGAGCAGAAAGGAGGGGAGAAGGGAAGAGGTTGTCCGGAAGGAGGGGTGTCAGAGGAGTACCCAGAGGGCAGGTGGAGTAGGCAGACTGTAGAAGGCTTGAAGACCACTGGCAGGGTGGTTTGGGTTTTTTGTTTGTTTGACATGAAACAATGCAGGTTTATTATCCCACATTTCTGTGGGTCAGAAGTCTGACTCAGTTCCCACTGGCTAACATCAAGGCAATGGCAAGTTCCAGTCCTCTGAAGGCTCCGGGGGAGAGTTATGGAGCCTTGCCTTTCCCATTTTCGAGGGCTGCCTACATTCTTTGGCTCCTGGCTCCACCTGCAAAGCCAGCAAAGGCCCCTCTCTGATCATTCTCCCACAGTCTCATCTCCTTTAACTCTCTTATTCTTAAGGCACTTTGGTTTTTGTTCAAACTGAGACTGGAAACCACTGTCAGGATGTGTTATTAAGATTTTTCAAAGCAGAACATAAAATCAAAGTATAGGATATTTTAAAACTCATTTAATTATAATCATGATTAAATAGTGATTATTGTAGCTGATAACACTGCATCGTATATCTGATAGTTACTAAAAGGGTAGATTTTAGAAGTTCTTAACACAAGAAAAAAATATTTTCTAACTGTGCAAGATAAGGTAGCAGATATTAACTAGACTTATTGTGGTGATAATTCTGCAATGTATACAAAAATCGAATCATGTTGCACACCTGAAATGAATATAATGTTATCTATAAAATATAGCTCAATTCTAAAAAAAGCACTATAAAAAAACTCATTAAAAAAAACTAAAAGGATATAACCAAAATTGACCACAGCTGCTTAGGTAGAGTGAAAAGATTGTTAATTTTTTTCCTATCCAAATTTCAATGTTTCTTAATATTATGTTCGGAATTCAAATTTGTTTATAAGTGTTATTTAAACTGACTCCTAATGGGAAGGCAGGAAACTCTTCTGAAGGATGAAGGAGGACCCAGGAGCAACAGAGAGTTAGAAGCAGAGGCCGAGACAGAGGCAGAATTGGGCCTGTGGTGGGAAGCAGTGCTGAGGTGGGAGAGAGATGGAGGCAGAGAATGGGGAGAGAACCAGAGAGAGGAGGGATGCTGACAACAGGGGCAGGGTCTGGAGGCCCATCCTGCTCTCCCCCCACCAGGCCTCAATACCCCCATCAACCCACAGGCCTGGGTGCCCCACAGCAGGCAGTCTGTCCTCCAGTCCCATTCCTGCTTCTCAGGATCTGCTACCTCAAAAACCCTCCTTGGTTGCTTGGAAGGTGTTGAACAGGGAAGTGACATGGTTGAACTTGAGTGTTTACAGAGCCCAGATCCCTGAGGAGGAAATGGGCTGGCCCCAGAACAAACTCTGAGAAGCACCTGGTACTTTAAGAGCAAAAGACAGGGGCTACAAAGCGCCTTCACAGCACACACACACACACACACACACACACACACACACACACACACTGTGCCCTTGGAGGCCTGCGCATCTGTTACAGCCTACAGAGAGAAGTTCTGGGCCTGCAGGCAGTACCCAGCAGGGCCACAACACCACCTGGCCTCCCGCTTACAGCTGCCAGTGGGGCCCCTCCCAACATCCTCCTGGGCTGCTAACTCCTGGCAGCTGGAGACGGGTTTCCTGCACCTTGCCCCTCACCCCATTTCAGTGTGTTAGCGTGCCTTCCCCTGCTCTTGACTTTGCTGCCTCACAGCTATCTCTTCAGCTGGGCAAGCCCACTCAGGTTTGAGGGAATGAGGGGGACTTAGAAATTCAGGAAGCCAAGGCCCTGGGGCAATCCTCCGCTGTGGGGGAAGTGGAGTCCTGTGTGAATGCCCCAGCTGTCTGGCCTTGAGTGGAACAATTCTGCAACCCTCAGAGAGGCCTGGACAGGAATTGCACCCAGTTGCCCACACTGGTAACCAGTTCCAAGCATGCCCTTGTTGAAATGTTCACTTGTGTGTGGCATGTCCCACATTCTGCATTTGTCTACTTGCTTCTTTGTGTATCATTTACCTCATCCATCCATCCCGTGCATTTCCTGTAAACTAAAGCCAGTCCCAAGTTCAGCTCTCCTGGAAGGGTGCCAGAGCATGTGCTTGGCCAGTCCTGGAAGCCACTGGCAGACTTGCTCTCCAAGACCTTTCTGAGTCTTGCAAACCGAGGACATTCTCTGGTCCAGGATGGAGCTGGGCAGTTAACCTGAGGCAGCCTTGACCAGAGCACCTGGAAGCTGGGGGCTCTAGACCCCAGTTCCTTGCCTGACAGAGTTGGTTTCTGATACACGTTCTGCACAGTATTTCAGAGGGACCCGAGAGGAACTGGGCCCCAGCTGTCTCAGTGGTGACCCCTCATTAATTCACTTCTAGTTGACTTTCTTCCTTCCCTGCCTCACATCCCACTCCCTTAAAGGTACATCCTGGGATCATCTCCAACTAAGTCATGTGCACCCAAATCCCTTTCTGAGGGTGTCCTCCCTGGGGAATCCAAACTAAGGCAGCTACTCCATAGAAGGGCTGTGTGAGTCAGATGTCGTCCCGCCAGGAGACATACATGACGGAGCTAAGCCTGATGGCGGGGACCCCGGGCAGTTTTAACCTGCTCCCTGATCATAAAATTCCCTGTCAACCTTTCATATAATCATGTCAGTCATTTCATCCATTGGTGATTATTGCCTGACTCTATTGTTTTATTAGGGGTTATAAAAAAAAAAGGTGATTTTCTAATCCTATCAATCTTTCCACATTTATTAGTGGGAAGTTTTTATAAGGAAATTTCTCTCATAAATTAGGGCTTTGAAGTTGAGGTGAAATAGCAGAAGAATGACAGGCTTAAGGCCTAATTCCTTCCATTTCATTGCTAATTCTCAGCAGGAGAAGTTGTGCCCTGGTTACCTCCTATGGAATTAGATATCTGTTTGGTTTGAGGTTTCTCTCTAACATGGATGAATTTTTTCACATCCAGTATGTTTCAGTCATTGTCAACCATTAGTCTTTCTGATTCTCAGACTGTCCCATCTTTAACTAGTGGAACGCCTTCTTGTTGGCTCCTATAATCCTTTGGATGTGATCCCCATCCAATGTCCCCATCCAATTGTCAATGATTTGAAAATGTCCTTGGTTTCTGGCCAAATGAAATGCCCCAGACTCAAGTTTTCCATGTCCTGCCCCAGATCTGGAATCAGCCATTCCCCAAGGGCACCAGTCTGGGTACCAGCCCTGCTTGGGTCACCCTTGTTTCTACATTTTCAGTGGACAGAGCTGGACAGAAATACTTTTGAACGGGGAAAAAAAAATTGTTGAGGACCTCCCCGGTGGTGCAGGGGTTAAGTCTCAGTGCTATAATGCTATCAGCAGCCACTGCAGCACGATTTGGATCCCAGCCAGGGAGCTGACCCACATGGCACAGCAGACCCCCCCTGTCTTGCTCGATGCTCCCCTCAGCAGTGTATTTCAGTAGATCTGCCTGTTCTGCTCCCCACTCTGTCTCTGGTGAATCCTCTCACCCCCACGCCCCACACCTCTTACCTAGAACCCAGTTCTTGTATGCATAAATAAATAAATTTTTTAAAAAGAAAAATATTGTTGAGTTTCTGCCTGCATGACCAATTCAAATGTAACATTCAGAGTGTTTACTTGGTCTTACCCTCATCTCTCTTTTCTCACACACTGAACAGCCTGAATTCTAGTGTTAACATAATTGTTTGTTTGTATGCACCTGTGATTTATATAAAATAGTTTCAAACTAATGACAATATTTGTACTAGCAATAAGACTTCTACGTGAAGTTTTAAGATTTCTTGGTAGCATTTTTGTCCTTAGAAAATATTTCTCTAAACATGTACATGTACAGCTGATGTGATAATTATTTTCACTCACTGGTTATGTCACGAACTTAATATACATTGAAGGTCCTTCATTTCAGATTGTTTTCAAATTTCAGAGATTGCTTTTTTCCTCTTTTCTTATGATTTAGTGTTATTTTTGAATGTGTAAAATATTCATCTGATTTCAAAGTCAAAACAACAAAACAATATGCATTTAGAAATGTTCACGTCAGTCACTGGCACTCCACCGTGTTCTTTCCTCCAAAAGCAACTATTTATATTGGTTTGGAGCTTTTTGTGTTGTTATTTATTCTTTCAGTGATTTTTTTTTCAAATATAGACAATGTGTTTACATATTTATACCCTTCCCTGCCCCATTATTGCAAAAAAGATAGCATTCTAGATATTCAGTTCCACTCAGTGGTCTCCACTCAGCAATATATCCTGGGATCATCCCATTGCAAAGCACCTTCCACATTTGTTTTTATAGCCAGACAGTATTTCAATGTGGGAATGTACCACAGCTTATTCAGTCTCCTAGTAATGGACATTCAGGCTATCTCCAATCTCTTGTTACCTCAAATAATGCCACAATGAATAACATGTGCCTTTTCTCAGTGTACCTTTAGGTTAGAATCATGAAAGTGAGATTGCCAGATCAAAGGGTAGGTGCATAAGTAATCATGCATTTTTTTCCAGATTTTTAAATTTTATTTTTATGCATACAAGAGCTGGGGTGTAGGCCAGAGGTGCAAGGGGTTGGGAGGATTCACCAGAAACAGTGGAGGGTGCAGAACAGGCAGATCCACTGACATACACTGCTGAGGGGAGCAGCAGGTGAGAAAGGAAAGATCTGCCGCGCCATGTGGTTTAGCTCCCTGGCAGGGGATCGAACTCATGCTGCAGTACTGGCAATAGCTTCATAGCACTGAGACTTAACCCCTTGTGCCACCAGGGAGGCCCAGTAATCATGCATTTTTTAAAAGATATTGCCAAGTTTCCTTCCCAAAGAGTTGTAATATTTGATTTCTCCTTAATAACCATTTCTTTAGTCATTCATTCAAGAAATACATATTGAAACCGTGCAACAGATAAACAAGGCACCTGTGCTCAGGAGCTTACAGTCTGGTGAGTGAGAATAAACAGATAATCACACAAATAATCATTCATAATGTGTGTTGAAAAGAAAAATATCAATTCTACGAAATTTTACAACTCTAATCTTTTGGGGAATCAAGAAAACTTCCCCAGTGAGTGATGCCTATACTGAAACCTGATGTAACCAGGAAAAACAGATGGAGGAAAATAACCAGGTGAAGAGGAAATAAAAACATAAATTACAATAATCAAGGAAAAGAGAAACTCCTTATAGCAAAACCCATGGGTACAGTGATTTATATTCAGAAGATAATTTATAACTTCAAATTATTTTATTGTTAAAAATGCTGAAAACGGATGAACTCAATATGCAACTTAAGACCTAGAAAAAGAACAAAAATTAAATAGCAGAAGAGAATGAATAAATATAAAATAAGAAATTAATGAAGCAGAAAAGAAGGAAATAAAAAGCAGTTAAAAGGATAAATGAAAACTGGTCCTTGAAAAAAATTTTAAGCACAAAACCATGAGCAAATTAATTAGGCTAATATACATTAATATTATATATAATATATACATATATGGTGTGTGTGTATATAATATATATTGCATACCATGAGAAAGGAAATATAACTATGGATAGAGAATTAGCTAAAGTAATTTAAAGACAACCTTAGGGCAGTAATCCCACGGGAGGAGGGCAATCTATCAAAATATAAATGACCAAAATTGAATCAAGAAGTAGAAAAGCTGAACACAGCAATAAACAAAGAAAGGTTTGAAAGGCTATTAAAGAGAGTCCATTAAAACAAAGCACATCCCCTTTCTCACCCCCTCCACCTCGCTACCTTCATTTTTGTGTTGGCTTCATGCCCTCCTGTTATACTGCCTTTATGTGGCCCGAAAGAGAGTTACTGGCAACCTCAAAGGCGACTTCACTGACAGCCTACACCTCATTCCCTTGTGGAACACAGAAATAATGCTACCTCTTGGGGCCTCCCTGGTGGCAAGGGGTTAAAGTCTCAGCGCTATCAAGCTATCACCAGCCACTGTGGCATGGGTTCAATCCCTGGCCAGGGAGCTGACCCACATGGCTCAGCAGACCTCTCCTGTCTCGCCTGCTGCTCCCCTCAGCAGTGTATTTCAGTGGATCTGCCTCCTCTGCTCCCCATTCTGTCTCTGGTGAATCCTCCTACCCCCTGCACCTATGGCCTACACCCCAGTTTTTGTATGTATGAAGAAAAATAAATACTAAAAAAAGAAAAAATGCTACCTGTCCTGTTAATTATTATAGTCACAGTAATAATAACATTTGCTGGCTGATCACCTGGCTTGAGCCATAGGGTTAATCAGTGTCAAAAGGATGCTGTCTTGGGACTGGCCCAGCTGGATGGTGCTCCTTCTATCCATGGCTAGAGGGATTGGAGCACCACAACTGAGTTGGGAGGGGAGCACCATGGAGTTGGGAGGGGAGCACCTACCCAAGGAACCATTAGCTGGTGGAGGATCACAGTCCACCATGAGTACACACTTAAAGACAATAAATATAGAAAGGAATCCAGTAGAATGCATAATGAACTGGAGAATGGTATAATAAATTGTGACCTCAAGTCAGACCAAGCCACATGATTGAGCTACATTTAACTGGATAACTTCAAATATCATCTACTCAACATTTAGCAAACACTTGTGGAACACTTAACTTGCTCCAAGCACTCTTCTAGGTACTGGGGAATTGTAGGGAGCAAAAGAGACAGAGTATTCAAGAGCATCAGTCCTGATGGAGTTTGTCTTCTGTCCAGAGAACAGAGACCATAAGAACAAGACTGAAGAGCCATCAGTCCGAAGGTGTTTATTAGAAAAAAGAAGCCTGGTCTATGGATATTAAGAGACAAAGAAACACAAAATCCACCAACCTGAGTGGCAGTGAGAGATTTGGATAATACAGGTAACAGCAAGTATGAATCCAGCAAGTAGTCTACTTGGAGGCCCCCATGTTTTAAGTTTCAAAGAGTCAGTTTATAGCACCGGGGTTCTCAGTTCAGCTCCCAGCTCCACCACTTATTGACTGATGACCTAAGACACATTTCTTCTCTGAGTTTCAGCTTCCTCTTCTGTAAAAATAGAAATAAAAATTGGGGCCTCCCTGGTAGCGCAAGGGGTTAGGCATAGCGCTGTGAAGCTATCCACAGCCTCTACAGCACTAGTTCGATCCCCGGTCAGGGAGCTACTCACATGGCGCAGCAGACCTCTCCTGTCTCACCCACTGCTCTGCCCAGCATGTATTTCAGTCAATCTACCTGTTCTGCTCCCCACTCTGTCTCTGGTGAACCCTCTCACCCCCCACCTCTGGCCTGTACCCCAGTTCCTATATGAATAAATAAATCTTTTTTTAAAAAAAGAAAAATTGTATTTCTCTAATGAGATTTGCACGCAAAATATGTTTACGGAGAGCCTGCCGAGGGCCAGGCACTTAGGAGACATTAGGGAACAAAACACAGACCCTCAGCTAGCAGGGGAGATAGAGCAAGCACAGTAAGCACAGAGGTGATGTTTTCAGGGAAAACAGTACTGTGGGGAAAATGCAGAGTAAGAGGGGAGAGGGGCCGTGGGCACAATTCGCCAATTGAATAGGGTGGTTGGAGGAGCCTCCTTGAAGTGGTGAGACTTGAGCAAGAACATGAAGGAAGGAAGGAGTGAGTGGAGGGAGCTGTCTGGAGAATGAAATTTCTGGGCTGAGGAAATGGCTGGTAGGAAGATTGTATGGCAGAAACTTGAGTGGTTGGAGAAACAGCAAGGAGGCCAGTGTGTCTGGAACTGAGCTGGGGGGAGGAGTAAGACCAGGAATCAGATTGTGAGGGGACCGGTGAGACAGGAGGAAAACCAGGAAGGAGAGATGTCCCCTCTAGGAAGAGAGGTTTTAGCTGTGGCAGGTACTGCTGATGGGTCAGGAAGGTGAACGAAGGTGACTTCAGTGAGGTGCTAGGAGAGAGGGACTCCTTGAAGTGGGCTTAGAAAAGCCTGGGGGAGAAGAATGGAGAGCAAAGACAACATGCTGTGTGGGCCTTTGGTGGCAAAGGTGAGGTTTTTGTAATGCACTGATAGCTGGCAGAGAAAATCTGGTGGAAAAAATAATTATTATAATAACAACAACAATCTTTGCTTTACTTTATCAAATGGGAGAAATCACAATATGTTTGCTGATGGAAATAATCCAGTAAAGCCTGGCGAAATAGGTCTGGCTGAGATTGAGTGAGGAGGAGGTGCAGGAGGGTTGAAGAGAGGGCAGAATAGAGGTAATGGTCGCTGGGAAGTGTGTGAAAGCAAAGGACCTATATGGGCACAGGGGGTGACTACAGGCAGCTTCGGGGCCCACTGGAAGTTCGTGACCACGAACTGTAAGAATTAAAAGTGCTAATAGATCATACATGAAAGCACTTAGAACAGAATCTGGCACAGAGAAAATACTATGTAGGTGTTAGCTATTATTATTTAATATCAATATGAAAGGTTTAAGAGAATCAAAGCCAGAACATTAATAATTTTGTGATAAGAAATTTACTCATATTTGGCATTTTATGTATTTGTAACATTGGGGAGTATTTGGTGTGTTCAGTGACAACCTTGTAACTACAATTTAAATGTGTAATTGAGTAATTGATTATGACTTATGACTCTAAGTCATAATCTTACTAAAGTATTTCACAATATTAGAATGTCTGAGTTTTAGGCTCACCATATTTATTAGTTTAATTTCATAGATTGACAAGAATTATTTTATATTTTGAAAGGTTTTATTTGTTAAGAGAGAAAATTTAAATACTTAAAAGGAAATAAAATATATTTCAATTTGTCAGTGCGGTGTTACAGTGGTGAAGGTGTTTAATTAACTGAGTTTGTAAATGAGATCGAACATTAGTCAAAGTCTCCTTAAAAATTATTCTTAAAATGTATTAGGCTTATTAATAGAATAATAAGATTTGTAAGCTGAACATAAAAGCCTGAGGAAGAACTAAGGTTTTTGAATTTGTAATTTTAATAAACTTACTCCATTTTTAAAACCCAAAATAAACCATTTTAATAGTCTTTTCTGCAGACAAAGATCATCCTCAAGGGCACCAAAGAACAGCACCAACAAATTCCAGGATGGCTCTTCTTGTGGGAGAAGCAACAGAGCCTGAGACAAAGGACCTTGGCTGGTAAGGTCACAGTGGAGTCTAAGTGCTCTTCATGGTTCCATGCAGAGAAGGAAGGGAATTGGAATGGGAAGATTAGGAGAGAAAAGGGGGTCACCCCACTGGAGTGGGAGAGGAAGTTGGAGGGTGAGTCTTCAAGGTGACTGGGAGGTGCACACCTCCCAGTTGATCCGGAAAGGAGGCAACTTCAGGTATCAGTATTTATTCTTCACTGAATTTCCTTTTGTGTTGTTCAGGACATGCCAATAAAAAGGTGCATTGCTCTTACTTGGGTTGCTGGACAGTTTTTCTTCTAATACAAATCCCAGACTAGGATGCATCAGGTCAGGCCCTGGTTTAAGAGAATCTGGGATCTCCAGGCAGAAGGCTGACTATTGAAATGGTCCCCTCATCTCTGTCCTGGCAAGAGATTGCTTTTCCATGGGATGTGGGTGCTAGAGGCTAGGGGTGCTACTATGGAAGCTTCTGAGGTTTTCCCTCTACTTGGAAGGAGGCATCCTCAAGGCTGATCTTTTCTCTTGGCCTCATTCCACCAAATAGTCTTCTGCGTTTTATATTCTGTTTTCAGCTCCTGTCTATTTAGTGTTTACCCTGTGCCAGGCATTGTTCTTAGTTCTTTTTTTTTTAAAGATTTATTTATTTATCCATGTAAGAACTGGGGTGTAAGCCAGAGGTGCAGGGGGTGAGAGGATTCACCAGAGACAGAATGGGGAGCAGAACAGGCAGATCCACTGAAATACACTGCTGAGGGGAGCAGTGGGCGAGACAGGAGAGATCTGCTGCACCATGCGGGTCAGCTCCCTGGCTGGCCAGGGGATTGAGCTCATGCTGCAGTGGCTGACAATAGCTTCATAGTGCTGTGTCCTTAACCCCTGCGCCACCAGGGAGACCCTGTTCTCAGTTCTATACATGATCATCTTGTTAAATCTCTAATTTGAAGGGTCATGTGCACTCTTATGTTCATTGTAGCACTATTTACAAAAGCCAACCTGTGGAAACAAGCCAACAGCAGACAGTTGGACAAAGCACCCAAAGACAGATGAGTGGATAAAGAAGATGTAGTATATCTGCCCAGGAGGCTACTACTCAGATATATAGGGGGAAAAAGACAAAATGAACTCTTGCCATTTGCAACATCATGGATGGAACTTGAGGGGATTAAGCTAAGCAAAAGTAGCCAGGAGAAAGACAAATATATCAAATAGTTTCACTCATATGTGAAATGTGGAGAAACAAAACAAAGGAACAGACAAAACCAAACCAAAACAAATCCTAGAAAGCTGACTGAAGAATGAAGGTTTTGCAGGGTAGGGGGGGTACAGGGGCGAGTAGGGGCCAATGGACTGTAGGGGAGGGACTGTGTGTGCCTTGGGGCTGGAGTGATGTGGTAACGCACATCTGATGAGGTGAGAACCTGTACCTCCCAATCAATACAGTGTTTTAAACTCATGTTAACTCAATTAAAAAAAAAAAAAGAAAGAAATCTACTGCAAGGTACCCAAGGTCACCTGGCTAATTGCCATCACCTGGAGCCGGAAATCTTCACCATGTCACATTGCCTTTCATTGACAAAGTCTGCCTCCCAGGGACCTGTACCTGGTCTAATGATGACAGGTCTGAAGTCCAATCTCCGTGGGTGTGATACGGGAATGACACGGTCTAAGCATGGGGAAGTTTAGATCAATCAACAGGGAAGACTGTACCAGGGCATAGAGAAAGAAGGAAATATTCCTGGTTTTCTTTAGAAAGATCCCAAACTGTGTCCCAAACTCGAGGATGGTACAAAAAAGAAAAAGGCTAGACCAGCCCCCCTGCTGATTTGAATACAAAACTCAATAAAATCGTGGCAAAAAGAGAAATGTGGTATTTCTTATGCAAGTGAGTTTACAGACTGAGTTTATGTTCTCTAAAAAATATTACCAGGTCTCCCTGGTGGCGCAGCAGTTGAGCCCTGGGTTGCGAAACTGCCCCCAGCCTCTGCAGTGCCTGTTCGATCCCCGGCCACTAGGTGAGGGTCCCACATGGCGCGCAGACCTCTCCTGCTGCCCACTGCTCCCCTCAGAAGTGTTTCATCAATCTGCCTGCTCTGCTCTCCGCTCTGACTCTGGTGAATTCTCTCACCCTCCCGCACTTCTGACTGTACCCAGTGCTTGAATAAATAAATAAATAAATCTTTTAAAAAATAAAATAAAATAAAAAATAGTACCAAGGAGAACCTAATAGTGTAGTAGGAGAAAAATATGCTATGATCAAATGGTATTTATTATAGGAATGTTAAGATAGTTCAATATTAATAAATCTATTAATATAAGTTGTTCTAGAAAATAGGCTATAATAATGTTTTAAAAGAAAAATACACCATGACCAAGTGGTATTCTTTATAAGAATAAAAAGATAAATCAATATTAGGAAATCTATTAATATAATTTATCTTATTAATAAGGAGAAAAAGAAAACCACATATTATTATTAAAAGATAATGAAAATGCACTTGATAAATTTAATATTCATAGCTAAGTTCTAAAAGTCTTAGTAAAAGTAGAAACAAGACTTTCTTATGGTTATTTTTAAAATGGCTCAAACCAACTAGCATCACATTTCATAATGACACTCTAGAAACAGTCCCTTAGGTAAAGAACAATCAAAGATCCCTACCACAACACTTAATTAACAGAGTTCTAAAAGTGCTAGGTGATTTAATTAAAGAAACACATAGCAGCATAGATATGAGAGAGAGGCAAGTTATCCTTATTAAAGTTAATATAATTATGTATCTGGAAACCCCAAAATCTTTTTTAAATATTATGAGTCCAGGAACATGGCCAAATACAAAATAAATATACAAAATCAATACATTCCCATCAAACAATAACAGGCAGTTAGAAAATACAATGGGGAAGGGCTCCAATCATAATATCAGTAAAGATAAAAGTAACTAGAAATGAACTTTTAGAAAGTGTATACCCGAGGGATGTAGAAGACAGAAATCTCTAACTTGTCTTAAGTAGAAACACTCATCGCTTAAACCACCTATTTTCTCCTATTAATATAAAAATTTACATATTCTAACACAAAATCCCTGGAGGCCTTATCTTAGAACTTAGCAAAGCAGTTCTCATGGTAATTTGAAGAATAAAGGTATAAGAATATTCAGAAAATTCTAAAAATAAGGGTAATAAAAGACCCATCCATTAAAATATTACAAAGTTTTAGTAATGAAAACAATAGGGTCCTGGCACAGACGTTTTTAAATGTACCTGGGATTTTATTTTAATCAGGTATTACAATGCAACAGGCAGAAAGACAACTGCCTTTGAAAGAAGAGTTTCCTATTGACAGTTCCCTAGAGGGTTTGGGGTACCACGAAGGACCACAGAGGAAATGTCCGTCAGGAGGCAGAAGGAGTGAGGAGAACCCATGTGTCTGGGCCTATATTATGGTTTTTTGCAGGAAGAGCAAAGCAGTTAAAAGGTTTAGGATTGGATAGTTTGAATAATTTGGGCAACTCTGAGCTTCAGGTGTGGCCACTAGTTGTTTGGTCCCTAGCCCTGGGGTGATTTAGGACAGGTGAATTTTGGCTCGACTTGAGGTTAAATAGATAAAGAAGGTGATTGTGGCTATGGGTCTTGAGCTGGTTGCTTTCCAAAGGAAATATTTGCTTATAATAAACGAGGTGCTTACTCTCTCTAGGAATTAGCTAAGCCCTGGGAGGGACAGTATCCCTAGGATTAAAGGCCCAAGATGTCAAAGCATCATCAAATACAAAAAATTTTAAAGATATGATGTCTACAAAACAAAACCCAAAACGATATGATGTCTACAGCAGAGTGGACAAATGATCCATGAAACAGAATGGGAAGATGAGACCAAATGTGTAAAAGAACTTTGAGATATGATAAAGATGATTTTCCAAGTCAATGGGAAATTGCTAGATTATTGAGTACATAGTGCTGGGACAAAGTCCTAACCATTTAAAAAAATTTCACTTAGAAATAAATGTATTAGGGGCCTCCCCGGTGGCGCAGCGGTTGAGCGCTGGGTTGCGAAGCTGCCCGCAGCCTCTGCAGCACCGGTTCGATCCCCGGCTGCTCCCCGGCCACCGGAGGAGGGTCCCACATGGTGCGCAGACCTCTCCTGCCGCCCGCTGCTCCCCTCAGCAGTGTACTTCGGTCCTTCTGCCTGCTCTGCTCCCCGCTCTGGCTCTGGTGAATTCTCTCACCCTCCCGTGCTTCTGACTGTACCCAGTGCTTGTATAAACAAAAGCAAATAAATAAATAAATAAATAAATAAATAAATCTATCTTTTAAAAAAAAATTATGAAAAAAAAAAAAAAAAAGAAAGAAATGTATTAGGGCGTCCCTGGTGGCGCAAGAGATTAAGATGCAACCTATGATGCTATCTGCAGCCACTGCAGCATAAGTTCAATCCCTGGCCAGGGAGGTACCCACATGGCGCAGCAGACCTCTCCTGACTTGCCCGCTGCTCCCCTCAGCAGTGTACTTCAGTTCCAATCTCCTGTTCTGTTCCCCACTCTGTCTCTGGTGAATCCTCTCACCCCTCTCACCTCTGGCTTGTACCCAGTTCTTGTATACCCAAATAAATAAATGTGCAGGGTAAGGAAAGAAATGTGTAGGGTAAGGAAAAATGTCAGGCTTTTCTGCCCTCCCGCCATCAGGATAGATGATGGATCCTTGCGGTCCTGAATGCATGCCTGATGGTGGGCACCTGGAATAGGGTGTGGGCATAGGTAGATGGGATTCACCTGGGCTGAGACTGGGCTTTTAAGGGCGGTGTCATGGGGACGCCAGCAGAAGCCGAAAGAGAAGCCGAGAATGAAGCAGAAGAAGCTGAGAGAGAAGCAGAGAAGGCCAGAGAGCCCAGATAGAGTGAAGACTTGCTGGGGGATGGGAGGCTGGCAGGCCTCCCCTGCCTGCCATATGCCTGGTGAACCCCAATAAAAGATCTGCAAAAAACCACTGAGGACTCTGACTCCTCCTTTACTCGGTCTGCATGGGATCAGAAGACCTGCTCAGTGGTCCTTCCTGACCTAATGCTACAAAATGTCTTAAAAATACAAATGAAACTGTATTGTGCTAGAAACAGGTGCAGATGGATATTTTTTATACCTTGGGGTAGAGGAAGGCTGCCAACTAAAATACAGGTAAACATGCTACCTGAGGTATTTGGAGCATACTTAAAAGGTATTTTTTGTTGATCTGGAATTAGAATTTAAAATTCTATATTTTTGTGCTGTATTTTATTTGCTCAATCTAGCAACCCCAGGGAAGGCAGACCTTTCAAGTAACCAATCAACTGTACAGATAATAAATGAAAATAGAAACAATGAGAAGACATCTTTACCTATCAAACAGGCGAAGATTAAAAACTGGTCAAATCCAGTATTGCTGAAAGAGCAGGAAAACAGGTGAGAACCCTCCAACCACCATCTTCTCACCTCCTTAACAGTCCTAAACACGTAGACACATGACCTTCCATTCAGTGCTAACCCACTGCACACCGGCTTCTGCCACCTCCACACCACTGAATTTGCTCTTGCCTCATCTTGAAACTCCAATGTATATTTCTTAGTCTTCATCTTATTCAGTTTGTTTGTTACTCTTCGTCATCTTTTCCTTCGGGAAGCCTCATCCCCTAGCTTCTGTGACCGCTCACACGCCTGGTTTTCCTCTTACTCTTTTTCTGTCCTCTCCAGTGTTGGCCTCTCCCTTCACTGTCTCCCTGGGCAGATCAAGCACTCACCTGCTCACATCTGTCTTCAGTACTCCAGACTAAGAAATACAACCACTTACAAGCCTTTGATGTTCCACAGGGCATCTCAAACTCAAAGGGCCAAAAGGAAAAACATCATCTTTACCCCCAATCATCCCCATCTCAGAAGTGACAGCACCATCCAGAAAATTCTCCAAACCAAAAATCTGGCTGTCATTCTTGGCTGCCTTCTCCCCGTCACTCACCTCCAAGCCGTCAGTCAAGCCATCTGCGTAAGTGTCTCTCAAGACCACCTAATTATCATCATGCCGACTGCCACCACTTCACCCAATCACCTTCAGCTGGTCTATCTTCCTCACCCACCCCACCCCACCCCCTCACCCTACAAAAACCCCATAGGAAAATAGGTCAAGTGTGAGAACAGGACATTTGCAAGAGGAATTAAAATTCCAACAAACATGTAAAAGGGATCAACCTTGTCAGTAAGTAAAGATACATCCAACTTAAAGATTAATGAAAGGACCTCCCTGGTGGCGCACGGGGTTAAGCACCACACTATGAAGCAATCCACAGCCTCTGAAGCATGAGTTCGATCCCCGGCCGGCCAGGGAGTTACCCACATTGCAGACCTCTGTTACCCACCACTGCAGACCTCTCCTGTCTCGCCCGCTGCTCCCCTCAGCAGTGTATTTCGTCAGTCTGCCTGTTTTGTTCCTCACTCTGTCTCTGGTGAATCCTCTCACCCCTGGCATCTCTGGCCTGTACCCCAGCTTGTATGCATAAATAAATAAATCTTTTTTAAAAATTTAATGAGAAAGGCCCTCCCTGGTGGCACAAGGGTTTAAGACACAACCTGTAAAGCTCTCCGCAGCCACTGCAGCATGAGTTCTATCCCTGGGCAGGGAGCTACCCACATGGCGCTGCAGACCTCTCCTGACTCGCCTGCTGCTCCCCTCAGCAGTGTGCTTCAGTCAATCTGCCTGTTCTGTTCCCCACCCTGTCTCTGGTGAATCCTCTCACCCCCCGTACCTCTGGCCTGTACCCCAGTTCTTGTATACATAAATAAATAAATCTTTAAAAAAAATAATGAGAAAAAAAAATGAGATACTAATTTCACCTGAAAGATCAGCAAACACCAAGAAAATGACAGTACTACTGAAGTTCTTGGAGAACTGGGATATTCACATTAGTGTGAACACGTGTGGAGAGCAGTTTTCAGTATTTGTCAAAATTCCAAATGAGATTTAATGATTCACTGTTCCTACCGCTATAAAAGAATTCGAAATCGTGTTTGTTGGAAAAGAGTTCTCCCTGAGTAAAATCTGTCTGACTGCTTCCCAGTTCAAATCCTCGCTCATGATTCTTTAATAAACACATTTAATTTTGCTTGCCCCAATTAAAAAAAATTTCCAGATGAGCAGAATCTGCAACCCAGAAATCCCTCTTCTAAGAATGTGTCCTCAGGAAATGATGGGGTATGGCTGTGGCCCGGGAGGCTCATTGCAGCTTATGAGAGTTCACACCCACTGCGTGCTGGACATTTTCTCACTCATCAAACCTATGAGGCAGGGAACACTGACCCCATTATACAGTTGAGAACAAGAGTTAATCAAACAACATCCCCCAGGATGCAAGAGTCAGTCTGAAACCGAAAGCCTGAAAGCCCATACAATCTGCTACCTCGTTGCCCAGGGAGGATTCGTCTGACTTGGGTGGGTCAGTGCGGAGGGGGATATGTGGCACGCACAGGAGGCACATACGTGGAACCACAGAGCAGCTCCTCCAGTTGTAGAGAAAATGCCTAGGGAGCTTATTTACATGCTGCACTTGCATAGAAAATATGTTTCTACCTAGCTGATGTAAGGGAGCTGATGAATATTCTAGAGAAGTGTATCGGTGAGGAATTGGTTCAAGCAGTAGGTAAGCCCCCAGTGGCTTCAGTGAGTGGAAAGGTTTTATTTTGTTTCCAAACACTTAGGGTGGCTTCTGTCTCTGCCACGCTGCCTCTCTAGCATCACAGTCACAAGGAGAAGAAGCGGGAACACATCTGGCAACTAACAGAATCTTTCACAGGGAGGATGGAGTTTTGATTTTTTTTTTTAAAGATTTATTTATTTATTTATTTATACAAGCACTGGGTACAGTCAGAAGAGCAGGAGGGTGAGAGAATTCACCAGAGCCAGAGCGGGGAGCAGAGCAGGCAGAAGGACCGAAGTACACTGCTGAGGGGAGCAGCGGGCGGCAGGAGAGGTCTGCGCGCCATGTGGGACCCTCCTCCGGTGGCCGGGGAACAGCCGGGGATCGAACCGGCTCCACAGAGGCTGCGGGCAGCTACGCAACCCAGCGCTCAACCACTGCGCCACCGGGGAGGCCCTTGATTTTTTTTTTATAACAGTGTCTATGAGTTTTGCATGTCAGCTGGTCAAAGAAGTTGAGGGCGATTTTGGAGAAACCCTATTATCTTCAAAACTCCTTTTCTGTATCTAGTGGGTGGGCAGGTCTCTCTAATTTCGCCTTTGGCTCCCCAGAGTATATGACATAGCAGCCTTGCATGGACATTGGTCTTCTGGGGATGGGCAGCTGTGATGGGCAGGGTTTTTCAAGAGCTTACCCAGCTGGAGGAGAGACTATGTCGCCTGAGGACAGCTTGGTAATTACTTTGGAGACCCTTGTACTGGTGAGCTGGCTCTTAATTTATTAATTTTTTTAGTTTGAAAAGCCCCCCTCATCGGTGGCATTTTCTGGTTTCTATGGTATAAATACTCTCTCTATGGTCAATTTCAACTTCCCACAGTATAACCACCAGCTCACAGAATTCCTGAATATTTAACAGTCAGCTCCTGGGAGCCTGCACATGCCTACTCAAGCACACCACTCCCACGAGCCCTCCTTTGGGGACTCCCAGAAATAACCAGGGGGCACTTTGAAGAGAGACTCAGAATTTGCTATCACATGATTAGGGTGTTAAGTCATTATAAGTTGAGTATAAAAGGGCAATCAGGCAATTAAACCCAACTTTGTAGTAACAAGTTGATGAAGTTAAATACTTGAGTTGTATTTGCATTTAAAAAAATTTAATATGTTTTCTCATTGTAAAGTGGACAACAGTGCAGATTTATCCATTCAACAGAGAACCTCCTCTGTGCCAGGGACTTTTGAGACCATAGTGAAAAATAAAGTGAATAAAATAAAGTCCTGTACTCATGGAGTTTGCACACTAGCGTGTGAACTCAGGTAACTATAATTATTATGAAGAAAATTAAACAAGGAAAAGAAGTATGAGAGGACTTTATTTTTATAAAGGTGTTTGGAAAGTCCTCGCTGATGAACTAATATTTGAGCCGAAATGGAAATGAAGTGAGGGAGGAGCTGCTGGGTGGATCCCAGGGCGAGGTACTGCAGGCAGAAGCGAGAGCATGTGGAAGGGCCCTGATGCAGACAAGCAGATATGAATCAGAAAGAGCAGGTTCCAGCGTGGCTGTAGCTCATTACAAGGTAGAGCAGGGGATGAGATGAGTTAGAGCTGTAGGTAAAAGCCACATCACAGACATTGTGTATGAAGTTGCGTTTTACACTAAATGCCATGGTGCTGGGTAGGGGAAATAATAATACCTCCTTTGCATTTGAAAGGGTGTTGTGTCAACATCATGTGGGTGGGTAAGAGAGGAAGCAGACACCAATTAGGAAGCTATTGCTACAGTTTGGGTGAGACATGATGATGGTTTAAGCTAAGACAGTAGAAGTGGAGGAAATAAGAAGTGGTTAGGTTGAAATAGTGTACAAAACTTAACAAATAACCGGATATGAGATGAAAAAGAAAACGAATTTTCGATAAATAACCTCAGTATTTTTGTGCACCCTGCCCCAAATTTGGGGATTGCTAGGGATACATAGCTCTGGAGTGGAGAGAACTAAGAGCCCAGTGGAATGTCATATCTTTATTTTGTCCTCACTCTTTTTGTTAAAGAAGCTTGCAGTTTGTTTATTTTTAAAGATTTTATTTATTTATTTATTTGTTTGTTTGTTTGTTTGTTTATTTATTTTTATTTTTTTGCAAAGGAACTGGGCTGTAGGGCAGAGGTGTGGGGGTGGTGAGAGGATTCACCAGAGACAGAGTGGGGAACAGAACAGGTCAATCTACTGAAATATACTGCTGAGGGGAGCAGTGGGCGAGACAGGAGAGGTCTGCTATGCCATGTGGGTCAGCTCCCTGGCTGGGGATTGAACTCTGTGATAGCACTGAGACTTAACCCCTGGCCAGCAGGGAGGCCCCTGTCTTCATTCTTGAAGGGTATTTCTGATGGGTGTGGGATGCTGAATTGATGTTTCTTTTCTCTCAGCATATTAAACATCTGGAGCAAAAATAACCATACTGTTGTCTGATACTTTCAGAAAATAAAAAACTGAAACAATTTGCCATTAGCAGGTCTAAAATCTCTAAAGACAGTCTATTCCAGGCAGATGGAAAGTGATCCTAAATAGGTCTAAATTAATATTGACTATATATACTAATAAAAACATGTTAAGGTTTAAAAATAAATATTTCAATCAAAAGGTAAAAATTGGAAAATAAAGATCTAGCTGTATTTTATCTACAAGAAATACATCTAGGGCCTCCCCGGTGGCGCAGCGGTTGAGCGCTGGGTTACGAAGCTGCCCGCGGCCTCTGCGGCGCCGGTTCGATCCCCGGCTGCTCCCCGGCCACCTGAGGAGGGTCCCACATGGCGTGCAGACCTCTCCTGCCGCCCGCTGCTCCCCTCAGCAGTGTACTTCGGTCCTTCTGCCTGCTCTGCTCCCCGCTCTGGCTCTGGTGAATTCTCTCACCCTCCCGCGCTTCTGACTGTACCCAGTGCATGTGTAAACAGAACAAACAAACAAAACAAATAAATAAAGAAATAAACATGCCTCTATAAAAAAAAAAAGAAAAAAAAAAGAAATACATCTAAAGCATAAGTATGAAAAAAAGGTTGAAGTGAAAAGGTAGAAAAACCACATTAGACAAATACCAAGCAAAAAAAATTGACTTAGTTAGATTTGTTACAGAATAAAAATGTTTAAAGCCAAAAAAATTACATAATGGGTAATGGGAGGGTGTCATTTCATAATGATAAAAGTTCAATTTACTAGGAAGGAATAACAATTCTAAATTTGTACGCAGCTCATAACATGCTTTTAAAAAACCATAAAACCAAAAAAGAACAGAATGACAAGAAGAAACAGACAAATCCACAATCTTAGTAGGAATTTTAATATATCTCTTTCAATAATTACTAGAACAAGCAGACAAAAAGCAATCAGTAAGAACACAGAAGATTTAATGATTAACAAATCTGGCCTTGTAGACATGTATAGAGCACCACAGCCAAAACTGCAGAGCCCATATTCTTTTTTTGCACACATGAAATATTTATAGAAATCAACCATATTTTGAGCCATTAAACAAGTGTGAACAAATGTCAAAGTACTGAAATGATACAAAATATGTTTTCAGACCTTAGTATGTTTACACTACAAATTAATAGAGAAAGGGTAACCAAAATCCCCTATGTATTTGGAAATTAAAAATTATGCTCAAAATGATCCATGTTACTCACTGACAACCATAAATCCATAATGATAAAGTCTTCCAAGGGTTAAAAAGAAAGTTCAGATGAACTTAAGATATACAGCAGCAATAATATATGTATTGGAGGCTGGTTCTCAGAGTTCTAATGTTTAAGGTTGTTATATAGTTCAGGGAAAAAAGATATTAAGCAATTTTAGATTTTGATAAGTCAGGTAACAAGTTGAAATTACTAGGTAACTATTATAAGAATAGAAACAAAGTATTTATTGCAAACTGACAGGGGCACGAGGAGCAAGACAATTAACAGACCTCTCTGATAATTGATTGAAGCAGACAAAACTATAAATAAGGATTGTACAATTTTTTTTAAAGATTCATTTATTTATGCATACAAGAACTGGAGTGTAGGCCAAAGGTGGGGAGTGGTGAGAGTATTCAACAGAGACAGAGTGGGGAACAGAACAGGTAGATTAACTGAAATACACTGCTGAGGGGAGCAGCGTGCAAGTCAGGAGAGGTCTGCTGCACCATGTGCATAGCTCCCTGGCCAGGGGTAGAACTCGTGATGCAGTGGCTGTCAATTAGCTCGATATTGCTGTGTTTTTAACCCCTGTGCCACCAGGGAGGCCCCAGGATTGTACAATTTGACTGTAAGTGGACTTCCACATGGATCTTGAAAGTGCTGCTTCCAGCTGTATCTGGGCCTGGGGGGATGGTACTTTGCTGTGGGAAGATGGCGCTCATTACAGAGTCCTTTTGGTGTCAGGAGAGAACAGATGCTGCTGATCCCCCACCCACACTGCTCAGACCCCATCACTTCTGAATGCACCAGTTTCTGTCCTCCAATTTTTGCATCTCATTACCTCAAGGCTTTTTCAAAGCTGCAAAGAATCTCTCTGCCCAAATGAATGACGGGTATACTGACACCCCAGCCTCCTCCCAGCTCTGCTCTGATCAGCCTGAGTCATTCAGAGTTTCCCCGCGGACGTTAGCTCTACTTGACTAACGTGGTAGCTAGCATGCTAACACCCTCACCAGCAGCCTTCCCACCCCCGTATCACTTCCCCCCTCCCCTGCTGGTGTTTCCTGCTCTCCCTCTCCCTGAGAACTATGTGCACTTAAATCCATGTCTCAGGAGCTGTTTCTGGGAGAAGCAAATGCTGTGATAAAAAGAGGCAGCTGCCCAAGAGGTTACTGGACACAAGGTCCTCAGTGGCTGCTGCTCTCAGGGGTGTGTACTCAAGGAAGCCACGGACCTGAACCCAGGGAACCACCTTCTTTGTCTGACAGGGAAATTCAGACTCAGGGTTGAGTCTTCTAGGCCTCAGGGGTGAGAAAGCTTGAGGGGCTCAGCCTGCTTCTGTAGCAGGGAGACACAGCAGGCAAACGTGCAGCCCCAGAGTGTGTGCCTCAGGCAATCCCAGGCACTGCCAGGCAGGGATGACCCAGAGCTAAGACCTCTGGACAGCCCCCAGGGAAAACTTGGTGTCTTTGTTGGCAAGTATCTAAACGTTCTTAAGGGCAGATGAGTCCAGGGCTATTTTGGCTCTGTTTAGTTTTCAAAAGAACAAGATTGGGGGAACTTGCAGGCTTCTTGCCCACAAATTCCTCCCATTCTGTGGCTGCAGAAAGGAAATTTAAGGAGCACTATTTCAGTAGTTGGAATACAGCACAATTTAGAGGATAGGCTGCAGAATGGGTCAGGGTGCCCTTCAAACCCTTGCTATCACTCACTGGGTATCCTGAACAAGTGACTTAACCTCTCTGAAATGCAGTTCCTGCACCTGTAATAGGGATTATAGCTTCGTTACCTTATAGAATTGATGGGAGGGTTACATTAAATGGCGCTTGTAAAGAGCTTAGGATGGTTTCTGGTACATAGGACATAATCACTGATATCATTATTTTTGTATTTGCCACATTGGTGCAGAGTTGGTTTAATGAAGATACTACATCCATATGTATGTACTGTGATATTCTGCACAGCCATTAAAGATTATGCTGCAGATCTATACTTGTTAATGTGGACGCTGTTCACATATTTATTATTTAATAGGGAAAAGCAGATCGCATCTCAGTAAATAGACTATGGCCTGATAGTACCTTTAAATGCAAGTATGTTTGAGTGTATATAGATGCATGTGTAATTATTTGTATAAGTGTTTAGAAAAATGTTTGGGATGAGATACAGCAAAACTATAAACAGTGATTATCACTGCAGTGTGAGTACATTGGGTAGATTTTTTTTTGTCTGCTTATCTGTATTTTAATTTTTTTAATAGTGACCAAGTGTGTTGGGTGTAATAAAAATAATAATAAAGGAAAAGATAAAAATTTGTGGTCCAGAACAAGAAAGAGTCCCAAATGAGTTCTGCCTGACACAAAGCAGAGCAAAAAAGAAATGAAGGGGTTTTTTTCAAATTAAAAAGAAGCTTTGTCTAGCTTTTTAAAGTTATGATAAAATATACAGAACATAAATTGACCACTTTAACCGTTTTAAGTGTGCACTTCAGTGGCATTAAGTACATTCATATTGTTGTGCAGCCACCACTGCCATCCATCAATAGAACATTTTCATCTTCCCAAACTGAATTCTATACCCATGAAATGGTAAGTTCCCCTCCTCCCAGCTCTGGAAACTTCCATTTTACTTCCACTAATTAGACTACCCTAAGTACCACTATAAGTAGAATCATACATTATTTTTCCTTTTTGTGACGGGCTTATTTCACTTAGCACAATGTCTCTAAGGTTCGTCTCTGATGTAGCATGTGACAGAATGTCCTTCCTGTTTAGGGCTGAGTAATATTCCACTGTATGTACAGACTACATTTGGTTTGCCCATTCAGTCTCTGGGGACATCTGGGTTGTTTCCACCTTTGCCTATTGTAAACAGTGCTGTCTGGACACCCGTGTTTTGTATGTTAGTTTGTCTGACAGGGCTCTCCAGTTGACTGAGGTTCAACTATTATTTAATAAGCAACTATTGAACTCAGGAAACTAGGCTGAGAACTTTCAATTCATTGCTTTATGTAAATCTTCAAAGTAACCTGTAAGTGAAGTAAGCACATTTATCCCTATTTTACAGATGATATCCAGACTTGAGGAGATGAAGTAACTATGAGAGGCCGAATGGGCTTGGTAACGCTGTAGTAGCAAATGACCCCAAAATCTCAGACGAACATTTTCTGCTGACAAATATTTATTTCTCTCTCATGTCATGTGCCATCACAGGTCCACTTATCCCTAATCCTCATTATCGTCACTCCAGGCTGGCGATCAGCCCCTGTGGGGACATTGCTAAACTCATGGTAGGCAGAAAAGAAAAAGATAACGACCACAAGCTCGCTCTGAAAACATCTGCTTGGAAGTGACAGGGCCGTTTACACCCACGTTTCACTGATCAAATCAAGTGCTGGATCCAATGGAGCAGACAAACAGAGCCCTCTCCCCTGAGGGACAGTGAATAGCTTGAACAGAAAAGAACCCCTCCCCACCCCCTCAGGCACGGAGCTGGGACGCTCTTGCAGCCCAGAGAGATGACAGTAAAGCCCTCAGGAAGCCTACGATGGGTTCCAGCAGGGCTGCTTCGCAAAAGTAGAATCCAAAGTGTGTGAGAGTCCCAGAAGGTTCTAGCTCCAGAGGACTGACCACAAGCGAATTCTGAGGTGACTACAGCAGAACAGGAGGTCAAGACGAAGGTCCACACTGTGATTAGAAAGGGCTCAGGGGTCAGACTGGGCTGTCGGGAACAGTGTCTCTTCTAGAGCCCTCCTGAGGACTCTGCTGTAAGGTCCTGAGGGGAGTCCTGAGGAACGTGAATGGTATATCATGACAGGGTCCTGGGCCTGCGAGTCCCTGATATGCCACCACCTTTTTTCCTTTTGTGAAGAAAAAGTAAACCAGTGTGTGCCTGGCACTGTGGCAAAACACCCCTCAGGAGCTCCTTGGAGTTCTGTGAGTGGAGATTATTCAGCCCAATTTATAGAGGGGGGAGGGGAGATGGATAAGAAGACAGATATATCTGTGTTAAATATATATCTCTCCAATATATATGACTCATATACACTATTATATACCCTCTGCTTAATAGGTTATGTATTAATTGACTATTATATATTACCTATATAAGTATTTGTAATTATATATAATAATTGTATATGACATGTATGTCTTTTGTACATATTATAGCTTGGAGGGCCTCCCTGGTGCCACAAGGGGTTAAGACACAACCTATGAAGCTGTCCACAGCTACTGCAGCACAAGTTCAATCCCCGGCCAGGGAGTTACCCACATGGCGCAGCAGACCTCTCCTGTCTCGCCCACCCACTGCTCCCCTCAGCAGTGTGTTTCAGTCAATCTGCCTGTTCTGTTCCCCACTCTGTCTCTGGTGAATCCTCTCTCATACACACACACACACACACACACACACACACACACCCCGCACTTCTGGCCTCTACCCCAGTCTTGTATGCATAAATAAATAAATCTTTAAAAAATATATTACAGGGTGGATAGATCGAGATATAATATAGGCAGGCGAGATGAGAGAAAAATCAAGGTATTTTTGATGATGTAATTGTGGATATTCAGGTATTTAAAAAGTGATTTTCTGGCATGTATTGAGCCAGTTTCAGTCTGTATTTCAGAAACATTTAGCAAAAATTAAACCAAAAAAATTTAGTGGGCTAAGGAATTAACCTTTCCTGAATTTTCTACCCAAACTGCATTGCAGGCATCCAGTTTGCTAAGAGCCTACTATCTGCCGAGGGCAAGGTGCTGTGTATACAGAGAACAGGAGACAGATATCTCACAGGGCTCAGTGGGTGAGAAGAGAGACAGTGAATGGCTGGTTTCCATAAAGCGCTGTAGAGGCCCGAGGACCTCAGAGTAATTCAGAGCTGGTCCCCAAATTGGACACTAAACACAGTTGAAGACTTCAGGCCTGAATTCAAAGTCCTGGTTCCATTACCTGGCACACTGTGAGTCGCTGATAATTAAAACATTTGACCCAAGTTCATTGCTCTTGCCAGGCCCTCACTGCCTGCAATTCAGGACAAGCCTCCTCCGTTAGCATTAACTGTGCTCCTCTGTCGCATGACAGGGACAGGCTGTCTCTTCAGAAAGAATAACTGGCAAGAAATTGCTGTCCATAGAAAAAGAGAATGGGAGACAGAGCTGAGGAGACTGCGTCGCCATCTGAACTGATTGAAAAAAAATCATTTACTTGTTCATGAATTATTTTCAGGTTCAAAAATAGGGGAATGAAATTATTTTAATAATTTGAATTAATGAACTATTCAATTACTCCTTCAGTGGAGAGCTCTTTTGCCTTCAAGTTTAGTCTGAGGACTGTCAGCTTCAATGAATCAGAATGTCTGGGAGTGGAGGGGGCAGCCTGCTTAGCCTCACTTTTAATTAGCTCCCCAGGTAATTCTTAAGGACACCAAAGCTTAAGAACCACTCTCTACTTTTTGAATCCTTTGGCATATCAAGTGCTTAGAAACATTAACTTCCCTGCAGTCCACCTTCTCCAGATTATCTGACAGCTCAGTAGGTCAAGAGAATCCACCTGTCACTTTGTCATGATTCACTGTGCAAGCTAAACTTATTCACCCCATAATCTCCTGGTCCTTCCAATACCAGTGGCAAATGCTGCTTGAACACGTATAATGGAACCCCATGTCAATATTAAAGAAACAACGACCAGGTTCTGAGGACTGAACTCTAAGACCTGTAAAGTGAAACCATGATGGGCCTAGCCTGCTGACACTTGTGTAAAAAATGCCACACACACATTCTATACAAAGGTTCTTGAACATGCAAATCTCTTTATGTGAAAATCTCTGGAAGAATCTATAAAGAACTGGGAGTGGGGAGGCATTGCTGTTGCTTCTGGAGGGAAAAACTCAGTGGCTGGGACGTGGGTAAGGAAAAGAGTTCTCACTGGGCTGCATACCTACCCCAGCTCTTGGATTTTCAGTCATCTGAATGCACTTCTTTTTTCAGAAATACTCAAATGTAAGAGCATGTTGTCCGGGTAACACTGGCTCTTTAGCTGCTCTGAAAGCCTGCGCCTCGTTCTCAGCTCATCCCTGCGGCTCCCTGTCCTCAGACTGTCTTTTCATCTAAGGCTCTCCTTCCACGGAGTCAATCACTGACCTTGTCCATCCACAGGCATTATTATGATCGGACTGTTAAGCCAGACAGCTCCGCCAGCACTTAACATTCTAGTCCAGAGGCAGCAAGCACACTTGCAAAAGATTCCATGATTTTAGACTTTGGCAAGAAGCAAGAGGTCAGTGTGCTTATGTAAGCCGACATCGCTTCTCAAATGGGACGTGCCTGGGAAGGTAAGGTGCAGCTCCCTACTTGGGCCCAGGAGCCTGGGGTGGGAGCCAGCAGGGAGGGAGCTGAGTCCTCATCCTGCTGAGGGACCTCGACCAATCCTAAATTGATTGGCCTCAGCAGAAAGGAGAAATAGATTATTAAGAATAACATAAGAGTAACATATGATCCAGCCATTCCACGCCTAGGTATTTACCCAAGAGAAAAGGAAATATTATGTCCTTACAAAGACTTGTACAGGAATGTTCATAACAGCTTTGTTGGTAATAATCCCAAACTGGAAACAACCCAAATGCCCATCAGTATATGAGTAGATAAAATGTGGCATATCCATCCAACAGAATACTATTCAGATTTTTTTAAATGAGCTCAATATTTGCAACAACATGAGTAATGTGAAAATAATTATACTGGGTAAAAAAAAAAAAAAAAAAAAAACAGAAAAAAATAGTGTGTACTATCGGATTCCATTTATATAAATCTCCAGAAAATGTAGACTGGCCTATGGTTACAGAAAGCAGATTAGGGGTTTCTTGGGGATGTGGGTAGAAAGGGCTGGGAGGGACAGATTACAAAAGGCAGGAGGAACGTTTTGGGTGATGTTCAGTCTCTCGAGTGTGATGATGGTTTCACGACTGTACACATTTGTCGTTCCTTATCAAGTTAGCTCTTTAAATAGGTGTAATTGGTTGCATATCAATTATACCTCAACAAAGCTGTTTTTGAAAAATGAATCATGGACTATCACATGGAGCTCAAGAACTAGGCTATGCTTTTGTTGAACTGACAGAAATGTTCTATATCTTTTTTTTTTTTTAGATTTTTTTTTTTTTAATTTATGTATACAAGCACTGGGTATAGTCAGAAGCGCGGGAGGGTGAGAGAATTCACCAGAGCCAGAGTGGGGAACAGAACAGGCAGACTGACAAAACACACTGCTGAGGGGAGCAGCAGGCGCCAGGAGAGGTCTGCATGCCATGTGGGACCCTCATCCGGCAGCCAGGGATCGAACTGGCGCTGCAGAGGCTGCGGGCAGCTTTGCAACCCAGCGCTCAACCACTGCGCCACCGGGGAAGCCCAGAAATGTTCTATATCTTGATTGTGGTGGTTGTTACAGGACTGTATATATTTGTTAAAGCTCACCAAATGACACATTTAAAATCAGCAACTTTGGTTGCATGGAAATTATGCCTCAATGACATTGATTTTTCACAATCGGGACAGAGATGGGCAAGAGCACGCTCACACACTGAGAGCAGGTCAGCAGCTGGATCCCACCTGCCCCAGCGGCAAGACGCCCTCTCTGCCTCTCTCTTGTCTCTATTCTCCAGATGCCTACATCGTTCTTTCTCTTTCTCAAAACTTCCCAGTGATTGATTCCTTTCTAGTTATCTGACCCAGAACATTCAACTGCCAATACTTTCCAAGCTTTACTAAAATAAGAAAGGCACTTCTCTGTGAATCCAGTTGCAAAATTACTGGGGGAGGATTCGATTGGTCCATTTTGAGTTGTGTGCTAGGCCTCCAATCAATTACTCAAAAAATATTGAGCAGCACTTGAGACAGTGTGCTGGATCCTGAGATCCAGTAGAGAATGAGACTAATGAGGTATCTGCCCCAGTGTGGCTTACAGTCTAGTGAGAGACAGATGATGAATGAGCAAACAAATAAACACCCCCACAACAAATCATGATAAGTAGCCTCAAAGAACAAAGCAAGAATAGAGGAATAGAGGCATGGCGTTACTTTGGATAAGGTAGCCAGGGATGCTCTCTAAGGAGATGACATTCAAATAGACATGAAGGATAAGGGATCAGCTCTCCAAGAACTGGCTGAACAGAAGGGAGGTGCAGGTAGAAGGATCAGTAGGTGTCAAGACCTTGAGGCAGGTGTGTGAGATCAGGGTGAGGAATTTGCATGTGAGAATTTTCCTTCTCAGTGTACTGAGAAGCTTCTGGAGCAGTCAAAGCAGAGAATTGGGTTGATATGATCTTTGAAAAAAAGCTCCTGTGGCTGTAGAATAGTAGGTTTTCGAGGGGCAGGGTGGGAGTAGGCCACCAGAAGAGGGTTACTACAGTGACACATGTTGGAGGTACAGCCAAAACAACTTGCTGATGGGTTGGCTGTTGGGAAAAAAGAAGGGAGAGGAAGAGGGAAGGACGATGTGTAGGCAAAAAAAAAAAAGAAAGAAATTAAATAAACATGGCAGGGACAAGGCATCTCCCTACATCATCACATGGCTGAAGAGGAGGACAGGTGGGCATGCAGGGTGATGTGTCTATTTTCAATTCCCGCTCTGAGTCTCTGTAACCTGGTCTGGAAAAGAAGATGGTTGGAACAGTTCTCAGTGGGGTGGGAACACCCACTACAGAATACTGACATTTAAAAGAAGGGGCCAGGGATTCTAGACTTCCAGGAATTGTAGGATGTCCCACACAATAAAGAATGGTCCCATGTCCCACTCAAATGCCCCATTGCACATGCACATTTGAGGATGAAAAACCTGTAAAATTCTCTGAGCCCAGTTTTTATTCTCTGAGTAGGTTTTTTGTTTGTTTGTTTGTTTGTTTGTTTGTTTGTTTTTAAAGGTTTATTTATGCATACAAGAGCATCCATACAGTCCTGTTATAAGGCCAAAGGTGTGGGGGGATGAGAGGATTCACCAGAGACAGAGTGGGGAACAGAACAGGCGGATGGAACTGAAGTACACTGCTGAGGAGCAGCGGGCGACCAAAGAGAGGTCTATTGCACCATGTGGGTTGCTCCCTGGCCAGGCGGGGTCGAACTGTGCTACAGAGGATGCAGATTGCTTCATAGTGCGCTGCTTAACCCCGTGCGCCACCAGGGAGGCCCTGTTTGTGTTGTTTTTTTTTAAAAGATTTTATTTATTTCTGCATACAAGAGTTGGGGTATAGGCCAGAGGTGGAGCGGGGTGTGGGGGAGTGAGGATTCACCAGAGACAGAGTGGGGAGCAGAACAGGCGGATCCACTGAAATACACTGCTGAGGGGAGCAGTGGGCAAGACAGGAGAGGTTTGCTGAGCCATGTGGGTCACCTCCCAGGCCGGGGATCGAACTTGTTCTTCAGTGGCTGCCCATAGCTCCATAGTGCTGAGATAACCCCTTGCACCACCAGGGAGGCCCCTCTCTGAGCAAATTTTTTAAAATGCTTCCCAGGAAGACAACTCAAATGAGTTTCAAGGGATTGGCCCAATAATTGATTAGGAAGAACATGTCACCAAAAGCAGTGTTCATGGTTTTTGAGGTACAGCACCCCATGTCAGTCCACATTTATAGCTGTCACATCCAGAATAATGTTATGTATTGGTGCAGATACCTATTTCTTCTAGGGTAATCATGCTTAGGTATTTATAAGTTTAAATGCATTATGTTAGAGGGGCCTCCCTGTTAGAGGAGTTAAGCACAGCACTGTGAAGCTATCCACAGCCACTGCAGCACGAGTTCGATCCCCCGCCGGCCAGGGAGCTACCCACATGGCACAGCAGACCTCTCATGTCTCGCCCACTTCTCCCCTCAGCAGTGTATTTCAGTCTACCTGTTCTAGTCCCCACTCTGTCTCTGGTGAATCCTCTCACTACCCCCACACTTCTGGACTGTACCCCAGTTCTTGTATGCATAAATAAATAAACCTTTTAAAAATGCACTATGTTAGAAATTACTTTCCTTTTATTTCTTTTTTAAAGTTGAAATTATAAGCACTTTACATATAAAAACTTATTTAATCCTCAGTCTGCGTGTGGACGCCGGCAAGGAAGCATCGCAGCAGTCTCCCTGCCACTGCCATCATGTCGAAGTCAGAGTCTCCCAAGGAGCCGGATCAGCTTCGGAAGCTCTTCATTGGAGGTTTGAGCTTTGAAACTATCGATGAGAGTCTGAGAAGCCATTTTGAGCTATGGGGAACGCTCACGGACTGTGTGGTGATGAGAGATCCAAATACCAAGCGATCCAGAGGCTTTGGGTTTGTCGTGTATGCCACGGTGGAGGAGGTGGATGCAGCCATGAATGCAAGGCCACACAAGGTGGATGGAAGAGTTGTGGAACCAAAGAGGGCTGTGTCAAGAGAAGATTCTCAAAGACCTGGTGCCCACTTAACTGTGAAAAAGATTTTTGTTGGTGGGATTAAGGAAGACACTGAAGAACATCACTTAAGAGATTACTTTGAGCAGTATGGGAAAATTGAAGTGATTGAAATCATGACTGATCGAGGCAGCGGCAAGAAGAGAGGCTTTGCTTTTGTAACCTTTGATGACCATGATTCTGTAGACAAAATTGTCATTCAGAAATACCATACTGTGAATGGCCACAACTGTGAAGTAAGGAAAGCCTTATCTAAGCAAGAGATGGCCAGTGCTTCGTCCAGCCAAAGAGGTCGAAACAGATCTGGAAACTTTGGTGGTGGTCGTGGAGGTGGTTTTGGTGGGAATGACAACTTTGGTTGTGGAGGAAACTTCAGTGGTAGAGGTGGCTTTGGTGGCAGCTGTGGTGGTGGTGGATATGGTGGCGGTGGGGATGGCTATAATGGATTTGGTAATGATGAAAGCAATTTTGGAGGTGGTGGAAGCTACAATGATTTTGGCAACTACAATAATCAGTCTTCAAATTTTGGACCCATGAAAGGAGGAAACTTTGGAGGCAGAAGCTCTGGCCCCTATGGTGGTGGAGGCCAATACTTCGCCAAACCATGAAACCAAGGTGGCTATGGTGGTTCCAGCAGCAGCAGCAGCTATGGCAGTGGAAGAAGGTTTTAATTAACTGCCAGGAAACAAAGCTCAGCAGGAGAGGAGAGCCAGAGAAGTGACAGGGAAGCTACAGGTTACAACAGATTTGTGAACTCAGCCAAGCACAGTGGTGGCAGGGCCTAACTGCTACAAAGAAGACATGTTTTAGACAATACTCATGTGTATGGGCAAAAAATCTCGAGGACTGTATTTGTGACTAATTGTATAACAGGTTATTTTAGTTTCTGTTCTGTGGAAAATGTAAAGCATTCCAACAAAGGGTTTTATGTAGTTTTTTTTTTTTTTTTGCACCCATGCTGTTGATTGCTAAATGTAATAGTCTGATCATGACGCTGAATAAATGTGTCTTTTAAAAAAAAAAACAAACTTATTTAATCCTCAAAGCAATCCTATGAGGTAGACACTGACATTTGCGCCATTTAATAGATGAAGAAACTGAGGCACAGAATAGTATGGCTAATAAGCAGGAGAGCAGGAATTCAAGCCCAGGAAAATAGCTCAGGATTTACATTGTCTGAAGGACTGAATCATACAGTTTAGCTATCTGTGAATTTTATTTCAGGATAGTAAGGTTGTTGCTCTTGAGGTTGCATGCTCTTGAGGTCTCTTCCCAGTTTTAAAATCTGTTTATTCAGGATATGTTCCTATACACCTCTCATTTAATTTAACCTTTAGCTTGGAAGCACAAAGAAATCCCCCAAAAGGGGAGCAGTACTGTAACAAATTAATGATGTTTTTTGGTCTTTTTTAAACCATAGTACTCAAGTATAGTGAAGAGACAATACAGATTCTCAAACATCAATGGTGGAATGGCACCATTGGGCAGCATGGGACAAGTGACACGCTTCTCAACAGAAACTGAGCAATTAAAGCAAGTGGTTGACTCTCACTTCACTTCAGGATGTGTCTCCCAAGGAAACTTTTTTATGCATGGTAAAATACACATAACACAAAATTACCATTTTAACCATTTTTAATATACAATTCAGTAGCATTTATTACATTCACAAAGTTGTGCAACCATTACCATTATCTAGTTCCAGAACATTTCATCACCCCAAAAGGAATCCTCTTATTCATGAAACAATCACTCCCTATTTCCTTCTGCCCCAGCCCCTGGCAACGATTATTCTGCTTTATGTCTCTATGAATTTATCTATTCTGATTTTGTTATATAAATGGAATCACACAACATGTGACCTTCTATGTCTGGGTTCTCCCACTCAGAGTAACATGGTTAAGAATCATCCATATTTACCATGTAACAGTATTTCATTCCTTTTTGATTTAATTTTTATTGAAGCAAAATTCATTTAACATAAAAATAAACATTTTAAAATGTGTAATTCAGTGACATTTGGTACATTCACAATGTTGTGCAACCACCACTCTATCTGGCTCCAAAACATTTCATCACCCCCAAACAAAATCTGTACCCATTAAGCAATTAATCCCATTTTTCCCCTCCTCTCTACTCCGGCAACCCCCATCTGCTTTGTGACTCTATTCTGACTATTTCATATAAATGGGATCATATACTATGTGACCTTTTGTGCTTGAGTCATTTAACTTAACATGACATTTTTGAGGTTCATCCACATTGTAGTATGGGCCAGTACTTCATGCCTTTGCTATGGTTGAGTGCTATTTCACTGAATGGATATATACCACATTTTGTTTATCCATTTATCCATGGGTGGCTATTTGGGTCATTTCCACCTTTTACTATTGTGCGTAGTGCCACTATAGGCATTTGTGCACAATTTTTTGCTGAGCATCTGTTTCAGTTCTTTTGGGTATGCACTAAGAGTGGAGTTGCTGAATCATATGGTAATTCCATGTATAACCTTTTGAGGAAGCACCAAACTGTTTTCCACAGCAGCTGCACCATTTTACATTCCCACCAGAATATTCTAACTTCTCCATCTTCACATCCTCCTTGTTTTTGTTTTGTTGTTGTTGTTGTTGTTGTTGTTGTTATGCCCATACTGATGGGTATGCAGTGATATCTCATTACAGATTTGATTTTCATTTTCTTAATGACTATTGACGTTGAATATCTTTTCACGTGCTTGTTGGCCAGTTGTATATCTTCTTTAGACAAATCTCTATTCAAGTCTTTTATCCATTTTTTTAATTTGGTGGTTTGTCTTCTTATTGTTGGGCTGTACCTAAAGAAATAATTTTAAATTTGAAAAAGTATTTCAAAGTAAAGATATTCATTACAGTATTACTTACAATGGGGAATAGATTGAAAATGACACTCATGTCTAACAACTGGAGACATGAAGTCAGTCCCAGACCTCAAGGGACATTCTGTCCTATCAGGAAAGCACAAAGAAAATAATGATATCAGTAAACCCTATGTTCAGGGTGTGCGTGGGGTACCAAAGGAGTTCAGAAGAGGTCTGGGGAGGGTCAGGAGAATCTTTCCCAGACAGGTGAAGAAATGAGGGTGAGAGCCAAGGCAGAAAGAATGGCCCTCATCAGAACTGTCAACGAGAATGATACATTTGGGGAATTATCAACAGCTTTTTGGGCTGTAAAGTTCAGTGTAGAAAGACAAGAAGGAGCTAGAACAAGAAGGCTCTTTTATGTCAACCCTTTACCTGAAAGTTCAGGATGGGAGATGGCAGGGCCAGAGCAGGATGTAATCAAGAGATATTACAAGACGAAAGGAACAAGACAGCATTATAGGGACAGGAGGTAAGAAGACAAAGAGTAAGCTATGATCCCTTTATCATAGTTCCTACCCATTATGAATTGTATTGAGTCTCTAACATATCAATAAATATGTTGAAGCCCTAATTCTCAGTATCTCAGTATGTAGTCTTATTTGGAAACAGGGGTACTGTGGATGTAATAAGATCATATTGGAGTATAGTGAGCCCCTAGACCAATATGACTTATGGACATGACATGTGAAGGTAGAGACCAAGGAGAATGCCATGTGATGATGCAAATGGAGATTAAAAAAACAACTGCAAGCCAAGGAATGCCAAAGATGACCAGCAAACCACCAGAAGCTAAGAAGAGGCAAGGAAAGATTCCCCTACAGGTTTCAGAGGGAATATGACCCCTCTGATACCTTAATTTCTGGATTTCTAGTCTCCAGAACTATAAGACAATAAATATCTGTTGTTTAAGGCTCCCACTCTGGACTGCTTTGTTACAGCATCTCTGGGAAACGAATACTTACTGAGGCTGCTGTCCTGGCATGATTATTTAGCTCAATATATATTAACAGCTAACATTTCTTCAGTGCTTGCTGTGTCAGGCTGTGTTTTACATGTTTTTCCCAGAGCAACCATTTCAATCTCTCCATTCCCTGGGAGGAAGATTCTATTATTATCCCTGCTTATATTTAAGAAAACGGAGACACAGAGTGGTCGAGAAGGTTTCCCAAAATTACCAAGGGCAGGATTTGATTCTTGGCAAACTGACATCAAGCTCTAGTGCTCTTGTTTGATATAAGATGCCATTCTAATGCACATTTGCTGAAGGAGTGGATGGATGGATGAGCAAATCTGGATTTGGTACCAGAGAGAAAGGTAAGTACAATGAATAAAAGAAAGGAATCAAGGATGACTTCCAGGTACCTGGCTCCAACGTCTTAGTAAGTTATCTTCATTTATTGAGGCAGGAAAAAAAAGAGGCAAAGTCAGATTTTGGGTGTGGAGGTTGAAGGATGGAGAAACACTCAATTCATTCTTGAAATGCTGTTTGAATTGCCATGAGACAAACAAGTGAAATGACCAATACACTGTTGGAAAATGGACCTGGAGTTCCAGAAAGAGAGAATTACAGGTTTGGGTATACTTAATGTCAGGGGTTTGGATGAGATCAACAAAACAAAGTGTGTAGGAAGAGAAAAGCAGACCACCTAAGACAGAGCCCTGGGGAAAACTGGAATTCAGGGGCCAGTGGAAGAAAGGAGATTTCACTTACTAGTTACAAGCTCTGTCACAAAAAAGGGCAAAAGTCAGGTTGTGGTGAGTTATGGAGTGAATAGAAAATGAACCAAAGGGTAAACATATGAATGCAGGTGAGAAGGTAAAGAGGGATTGATGGGCTGTGTCAGAGTGGGTAGAGGACACCTATACATAGCAATGTGTTGAGGCCACTGGAACCCAGAGAAAGTTGACTTAAATTTCAGGAATTTTGCAAGTATTGTTAGTCATTACTAAAATTAAGAATGAAGCTTATAAAAACTTACAATAAAGTACTGAAGACATAAATTTCATAAATTCTTAAGACTCATCACGTCCTAATTTGCTATATTTTACTATGGCCCATGCTTCTGGTGGAAATACTATTATGGTGGGCCTGGCACTGCTCATCTCCCAACCCTGTGTTCACTGACATCAATTGATAGCTTGAAATTGGCCATGGCAGGAGTATTTATATATTGGAAATTGGCAAATAAATCAAGTCAAAACTCAAAAGTTGATTTATTGTTGATCGTCTATACTTTAAAAGGGGGGGGGGAATGCAAATGCCCCAAAATAGATGACTGGATCAAGATGTGGCACATATACACAATGGAATATTACTCAGCAATCAAAAAAAGATAAACTCATGCAATTTGCAGCAACCTGGATAGAGCTGGAAGGGATCATGTTCAGTGAAATAAGCCAGAAAGAAAAAGGAAAATACTGGATGGTCTCACTCATAGCAGGAATTTAGAAAACCTAAATAAGGGATCAGAAAAAAGACTAATTATAATAAAGTAAAAATCAAAATCAACAAGCAACTATAACCAAAATGAAAATGCACACATTGTGCAAAAATAAAAATGATGTAAAAAAATATATAAAACTTTTTTTTGAAAAGGGGGGGAAATGTTAGTAATGCACATTAAATTTGAAAGTGCATCATGTTAGTAGCTCTTACATAAACAACACCCTAAAATTGAGGAGACAGTTTTCCAGGATTTGAAAACTATTATTCAGTTCCACAAAGAAGCTCTGGTGAATGAGTGAAATTCTTTTTTTTTTTTCTTAAAGATTTATTTATTTATACAAGAACTGGGGTACAGGTCAGAGGTGCGGGAGAGTGAGGGAATTCACCAAAGAGAGCGGGGAGCAGAACAGGCAGACGCACCGAAGACACTGCTGAGGGGAGCAGTGGGTGAGGCAGGAGAGGTCTGCTGCACCATGTGGGTTTCTCCCTGGTGGTCCAGGAATAGAACCCGTGCTGCAGAGGCTGCAGACAGCTTCACAGCGCAGCACTCAACCCGCTGCGCCAACCGGGGAGGCCCAAATGAGTGAAATTCTAACATAATCTTCATTGTTTTATTTTCAAGCATTTAGCATAAAGGAAAATATCAACAAACATTATGTTGGGTTTGTTCATTGCAACCATAGGTTGGCTAGGATGTAAGAGACTGGCAAAAATCAACAAAAGCAATCTGTGAGAATCAATTTGCTATATGGAATTTATAATAAACATTCATGCTTATTTTATTTTTAATTGTTGTACATATCCTTTACACTAGTAAAATTTATAATAAACTAATTTTATGTTGTTTATGTAATGTAATACTTACACACACACAATTGTTTTTCCCCAGACACTGTTCAACCCTGCCTATATCAGAGGCAGAGCTGTCTCACTCCCATGGGAATGGGTGAATGGAGTTCAGAAAATAAAAACCTTCAATGCCGAAGGGCTGAAGCACTGAATCTGCCCAGGATGAGAAAATGAGTAAGGGGTAAGCCTTCACTGAACTCCAGATTGAGTGACAGGGAGGGTGGCAGAGAACAACAGCAATGAGGGGCAGTGTTGTGACAGACGGAGAGTAAACTGTCTGGAACTGGTATTACCCAAGGGCAAAGGAGCAATGGTCTGAATGGACATGGCCCTCATCTCCCACTGGCTTCTGGGTACATGGGTCATGGGATGATGAATAGTCTCCACATATGAGGTCTCAGAGAAAGCAGTGGTCTCAGTGGAAAATTTGATTTCAGTTAATAACAATAATCTCCACTTACTGAATGCAAAGGGGGTATGGTACATTGACATGATCAGAGTTTCTGAGTTAGATAATTCAGGTTAGCTTTCTGCCTCTGGAACCTACTAGACATTTCAGGTTAGTGATACTTGGGCAAGCTACTTACCCTCTCTGAGCTTTCATGTCCCAATCTGTAAAATGGAGGTATCACCTCCCATTCAAAAATAACATTAAAAGCACTAAGCACAGTGTCTAATACATAGTAAACTTCCAAATAAATTGTAAGCAAAAGGGCAAGCTACATAATTACACAATTATAATTATTCACTGGGGTGAGGAGGAGAGGTGAAAAAAATACATTATAACATTACATCAGTTGTTCCTGATTGTCAGCTCAATGAGGGTTTTTTTTCTTCACTTACTCTGTATTTCCCAAAACCTCTACCAGGAGAGCCTATGTTTACTTTCATTCTGCTGGGGCGGGTTGGGGGGGATAAATGTGTGAATATATATATATATATATATATATATATATATATATATATATACACACACACACACACATATACATACATACATACATACTTTTTAAAGCAAGGAGGATGCATAGAAGGAAAATCTTCATTAAAAAGAAAAAAGGACGGGGCCTTCCTGGTGGCGCAAGGGGTTAAGACACAACCTATGAAGCTGTCTGCTGCTTCTGCAGCACGAGTTTGATCCTCCGACCAGGGAGCAATCCACATGATGCAGCAGACCTCTCCTGTCTCGCCCACTGCTCCCCTCAGCAGTGTATTTCAGTCAATTTGCCTGTTCTATTCCCCACTCTGTCTCTGGTGAATCCTCTCACCTCCCACACCTCTTGCCTGTACCTCAGCTCTTGTATGCATAAATAAATAAATCTTTTTTTTTTTTTTTTAAAAAGGCCAGTATTGTCTCATGACTTGTAAAAATTAAAGTCTCATGTAGTACACAGAAGCCAATCACCTGGGCAAATTACTGCAAAGGACAGAAAAAGCACTTGCAGAATTCAGCTCTTCCAAGTCATCCTTTTTCATCATTAAAAAAATTGATAAGTCCAAAGGCTGTCTCCTCTTTCTTACTTTCTGTCTCATTCTGTGATTTTTAGATTTCAAGAGAGCTTGCAGTAATGAATAAAGGTGCTATAAATTAATCTAAACATGATTCAGATCTTTAATTTATGTGTTCATTAAAATTTTACCTGTTATCAATCTTAGGGTTCCAGGTGTTAATGGCAATTCTAAATGAAAGTCAAATAAAATCATTTGCATAAAAGCATTAGAGGATGATTAATTGGTATTTTCATGTAGCTGTGATCTATTCGGCACTTCTATAGCTGAAAAAAATTTTATGAAAACATTTATCTATGCTAATCCTCATGGAATTGCAAAACATCCTCCCGTTTTCCAAGTACTCAGCAACATTTATAGCATTTCACTACTGGGGTCACATTTCATAGTTTCTGATTTTAACAGGCATTACAATTGTGCACCCTTGGAAAATTAGGCTGATTTCCACACCATTCCTTGAATATTTATATGCTCTGTTCCAATAGGAAGATAGAGATTAAATCAACTTGTGTTCATAAATTCCCAATTGTGTGTTTTAGCATGATTTGGAGAATATATTCCAATTTCAAGAGGCTTGAGGTACCCGAAAAAATAAGGCACAGGGCTTAGGTAGAAAAGTGTTTCAGAAAAATGATTTATCTATGCTAAATAAAAGCTGTAGTGCTGGCAGCTCAGATCCGGTTACGATTGCTAAAGCATGTCCAGGCTGGTTATCTAATAGTTCTGCAGGAATTTAGGCCATGCATTAATGCACTGAAAATAAAATCAATTTGAAAATTTCTTAAATCAAATACTAATCCTGGAGTAATACTCAATGTGCAGGAGAACCAGCCAACAGCAATAGGAAGCCAATTATAAACTATAAAATACTCTGCTCAGATATCCTGGTTTGTTACTGGCAGGGCCCATTACACACAGTTGGCCTAAGTTAAATCCACTGACAAGACAAGAATCACTGTACATGCACACATTGTACCACACACGCTTTTACATACACACACACACACTTAACATAAAGATGTAGCTTCACAGGGACTTGAGTGCAAAAATCCACGCTACATCTTGAACATAAACATCTTCCCAATTGACTTCCCAATCAAGCAGTTAAGTACCAATTCTAGAATCAGACAGGTCTGGATTCAAATACTGGCCCACAGATTTATGGTCAACTAATCTTTGACAAAGGAGCAAAGACTATGCATTGGAGCAAAGAAAGTTTGTTCAATAAATGGTGCTGGGAAAACTGGGTCGCTACATGCAAAAGAATGAAGCTTGACCACTACCTCACACCATATACAAAAATCAACTCAAAATGGATTAAAGAACTAGACATAAGACCTGAAACCATAAAATACATAGAAGGAAATATAGGCGAAACACTACGTGATTTGCATATCAAAGACATCTTTACAGACACATCACCCAAAGCAGTGATAGTGAAGGCAAAGATCAACAGCTGGGACTACATCAAATTAAAGAGCTTCTGCACAGCAAAAGAGACAATAACAAAAACAAAGAGAAACCCCACCAACTGGGAGAACATTTTTGCACACAACACTAATGATAAAGGACTGATCACAAAAATCTGCAAAGAGCTGATGAGACTCAACAACAACAAAGAAAATAATCCAGTCAAAAAATGGACAGAGGAACTAAAAAGAAACTTCTCTGAAGAGGAAATGCGAATGGCCAACAGGCATATGAAAAAATGTTCAACATCACTTGCAATCAGGGAAATGCAAATCAAAACTACCATGAGATACCATCTCACACCAGTGAGAATGGCACATATTAAAAAAAATAGCAACAACAAATGTTGGCGAGGGTGTGGAGAAAAAGGAACTCTCCTGCACTGCTGGTGGGAGTGCAAACTGGTCCAACCACTATGGAGAGCTGTGTGGAGATTTCTGGACCTACTAAACATAGAGCTTCCACAGGACCCAGCAATTCCACTCCTAGGTATTTACCCAAAGAACACAGAAACATCAATTCCAAAGAACACCTGCACCCCTATGTTTATAGCAGCACTGTTTACAATAGCTAAGCTTTGGAAACAGCCCAAATGCCCAAAAATAGATGACTGGATCAAGAAGATGTGGTACATATATACCATGGAATATTACTCAGCATTCAAAAAAGATAAACACATGCAATTTGCAGCAACATGGATGACGCTGGAAGGGATCATGCTCAGTGAAATAAGCCAAAAAGAAAAAGAAAAATACCGGATGGTCTCACTCATAGCAGGGATCTAGAAAACTTAAATAAGGGACCAGGAAAATGAATAACTATAAGAAAGTGAAAATCAAAATCAACAAAAACTATGAACCAGAGACACTTTTTGGGGGATGGGGGGCGGGAGGGGAGGGATTGGGGTCAGAATGGGGGGATTGCAATTGTATGGGGAATATAAAAATAAAATTTATTAATTAAAAAAAAAAAAAACACTGGACACTGCTTCGGGTGAGGTAAAAGGCCATTTTTGGCCTCAGTGACTTTTTGTTTTTCCCTGGTTTATTAAATAAACCCCATGATTGTTGTTCTCTGAAAAAAAAAAAAATTTAAAAAATTAAAAAAAAAAATACTGGCCCACCCACCTCTTTATTATTTTACTTTTCAGTTTCTTCCTCTTTACAGTGGGATCAGCGATTAGTGAAAGCCTCTGAAGATTAAAAGAGATAATGCATGCAAAATCTGAGTACAACCATACTCGGCAGATCTTGGCTAGTGTCATCCCCTGGTTCCTCCATCTTCTCACTGCCCCAACCCCAAAATAGCAAAGGAGGAAAAGGTACTACATTGCTGTCGCACTTGCCAGTGAGTTCTTCCAGAGTGGTTGGCGAGATTGCAAGCATGAGATATTCTAATTGTTTTCATTTGCATATCTCATCTACAGAAAAGAATCAGAGGTGGGGGTGGTTTTACAAACCTTTCCCATCGCCAGATATTCTAGTGGATATAAATTAATCCCTTGAAATGTAAATACAGATATAGAGCACTTCAGCTCCGGTGGCTGAAAGAAAGCATAGTCTTCCCCTCTGTTCCTCTTCCACCCCCTCAGTTCCACCCCCAAATTGAGGCCCCAGTACTTCTGGCCTACTGCAAGCCATCATCAGCCCACCATCCATAAGTGGTCTCTCAGCTTCCACTCTCTCCAATTTTTTCTCACTCATTCAGCTATTGTTTACTGCGTGCATAGTAAAAATCAACAACTGGGTTTACCTAACAGGTAACATCTTGATAACCATTTTGAACACAGATGTGACTGTAATCGCTGTTTACCAACCTGCAGAGACTCCCCATCGCATTTCCCATTGAATTGGGGGGTTCCCAACTCTAGACTCGGATTCAGAATAGCCGCGGGTGGTGCCTGAACATGGATATTTTGAAGCAGCCATGTAGTTGGGGCTGATGTTTCCTTCAGACTGAGAAACAAGGAGGCAAACTTCCAAATTTCACGCAATAATAATACATGATGCTGTCTGCAATGTGACCCCAGCCTTTCTAGCCTCACCAAATCTACCTAATTTGGTCTCTTAAAATGTATCTTGCCCACATTTACCTTCCCTCCTTGGTATGTTTTAGCCACACCACCCACACTGCTGTTTCTGAAAATACTGAGTTTAAGTTCACATACTGTTATACAAACTGCTTAGAATGTGCTTCCATAGCCTTCATGTGCATAGTAGGCCCTTTTTCCCCTTCCTCAGACCTTCCCTGAGCATTCCATCTAACTCCATCCATAATCCCAGTTACTAGCCCTTACTAGCTCTATTTTCTTCTTGGCTTCAGCAAAATCAGTTTTGATAAATGCACTACTTATGGCTGTAGCTGTTTATTTTTAGGCTTCTCCACTAGAACTTAAGCCCTGTGAGGGCAGTTGTGCTTGCCATTATATTCTTCGTGCCTCCACTAGTATGTAGCATGTGGCAAGAGTATTACTTACTGAACAAATCACTCTTCCTCTAGGTACTTCTGTCACAGCACTTAACATGTTACTTTGTATAATGCCTTCAAATGGACTCAAAACTATTTCCAAGCAAGGGACATAGAAGGGGCAGAAACCAATAAAAGAACTCCAGGGGCAGGCATATGGCTGGACCGCATGGGAAAGTGGAACTTGAAATATGGCTGAAGACAAGCTATTTCCTTGTCTCTCCATTTTGCTTCCCTAGGCTTCTACTCCATGCCCCTCCCTCTGTCCTTTGTTCATCCCATTTATTTGCAATGCACACAAAGCCCTTACCTACTTTACTTTCAGTATTCAGCACAGAAAGGGACATGTTAATAACCAACATGCGCGGGCCTCCCTGGTGGCACAGGCGGTTGAGCAATGTACTGTGAAGCTGCTGCAGCCTCTGCAGCACCGGTTCAAAGCCCACATGGTGAGGCAGACCTCTCCTGTCTGGCCCGCTGCTCCCCTCAGCAGTGTACTTCAGGTCGATCTGCCTGTTTTGTTACCCCCTCTGTCTCTGGTGAATCCTCTCACCCTCCCACGCATCTGGCCTGTACCCCGGTTCTTGTATAAATAAATCTTTAAAAAAATAAATAAAAATAACCAACATGCGCACTGACTCAACTGGCTCCTCACAGAATGTCCCTCAGCTGAAACTAAGAATCTCTGGCAACTGATTAGCTTTGGGTCAACTGTCTACCTCTGATCCACATCAACTGTGGTCTTTGGCATGGAGAGGAGGTGTGAGGAGGGAGTATCTAGTTCAATCCCTAGTCTGATGACACCAAAAGTCTGTATTTGCTTTCTATTGCTGCTGTAACAAATTAACACAAACAGTGGCTCAATGTAACATTACCTTACAGTTCTGTAGAAGCCCATATAAAACTAAAAACAAGGTGTTGGCAGAGAGAGTTCCTTTCTGGAGATAAGTTTCCTTGACTTTTCCCGGTTCTAGAGGCTCCCTTCCTCTATCTTCCAAACCAGCAACACCCCATCTCTCCAAACGTTCTCCTGGCTACATCTCCGACTCAAAGAAAGGTTCTGTTTTTAAGGACCCATGCAGGAAGCCACATCAGGCCCATCCAGAGAACCCAGAAAAATCTCCCCATCTCAAGATCTGTAATTACAGCCACAAAGTCCCTTTTGCTGTATAGGGCAAAATATTCACAGGTTGGGAACTCCCTGGTGATGCAGGGTTGAAAGCGCTATCAAGCTATTGCCAGCCACTGCAGGGAGTAACCCACGTGGGGCAGCAGGCCTCTCCTGTCTCGCCTGCTGCTCCCCTCAGCAGTGTATTTCAGTCGATCTGTCCGTTCTGCTCCCCATTCTCTAAGTGAATCTTCTCATCCCACATCTCTCTGGCTTACACCCCAGTTCTTGTATGCATAAATAAATGTCGTTAAAAAATACATATTCACAGGTTATAGGGGTTTAGAACGTAAACATTTTATAGGAGTGGGCATTATTCTGCCTACACAGTAAATGAACATTTCAAAGAGGAATGAACATGTGTCGTATGTTGACATGCCACACATGCCAGAGGGAGGGGCAGGGAGTTTTGGACTGAGTATAGCCCATGGACTATACCGCCATGGGAGTTCTGACACTCTCAGTTTGAGGAGTCAAAATCCTCACTGGAGAAAGTGAGATAGATAATTCTTTGGAGTTTTACTATAAAGAACAGAGAAAGTGTATGGGGTCAACTTTTAAGATGGAAGAGCAGCCTATTTGTAACCTGATGGGAGTGCTCTAGAAAGGAAAAAAAGCTAATGGACAGTAGGAAGAACAGTTAAACCTGGACCTTTTGAATAGGTAAGGGATAGAATCTAGAACACCGGTGGAAGAGCTTGCCTTAAGTACGGTAAGGACAATCTACCAACAGTAACTGGAGGTAAGAGAATACAATTGTGCATACACAAGTAGGTAAGTATGTAATGGCAGGAGGCTGTGGAAATGTCCTTGTTTCTATTTTCTAAGTTTTTAAAAAAAAAAGTTATAAGCTTAGAGTGAGGATAGGAAAGGTGTTAAAGAGTTTTCAAGGAAAATGAAAGTATAAATCAGATGTAGAACTGTCTGAAGATACTAAGGCCTACTTAAGGACATGACTTTAAACACAGATTGCGTTAACATATTCAGCTGCCTAAGTGTGTAAATGCAGAGAAAGTAACACACTGAATTTAATTAAAAATGGAGTTTAGTCAGTCAAGGATAATGAAGACAAGGTCAAAACAATTTACTACGTAGCCAAGAGTGAGTGAGAGAGAGGCCCACAGAATAGAATCTAAGGTGGGAAATGAAGCAGAGGTGGTAAAGACAGGTAAGACAAGCCACTCACTGTTTCTGTATCTATACATCCAGGCATTCTAGACAGAGTACCTCTAAATTGGGATTCATGTCTTACCTTACTACCTTAGTATATAGATTTGTTATCTGAATGGATGGAGGCAGTTGCTTAACCCACAGTTTAAGAGAAATTTCCCACCCAACTCCTCCCATAAAATTCCTCCTTCCTTGTTAAGAGTTCAAGTTACAATGCTTCACCAAAACCTATAGTATAAATAAATCCTTTGAAATGAGGCAAAATGTTGAATTCCTACAGTGCTGTATGTCCAACAACATTATCAGAAAATGTACCAGATGTAACCCAACTACAGTTAAGGTTGCCCTTATGATCACCTACCTGGATGGCACGAAATCTTTGAACTTCCCAACCTCTAATTATTTCACCTCCTTGCAGTAATTAGCAGGACCCAAAATAGGCCTTGAGAATACCAAGTTTTCTAAGAAGACAAATGAAACTCAACCTGGGAGTGAAGAACAAATGCACAAAGAGCATGTAAAATATGTTTTATTGTTCTTTAAAAGGGTTCAGGGTTTGGTTTTAAATCAGGCTGCACACCTTTTATCAGTCTGACATCTGTCTCACCATGTCAAACTGGCTTCAGTTAGCAATACTTCATTAAATCCAAAAGAAAAAAAAAACTTTAATTTTAAGGGGAAAAATCCAGTTCTGAAAATAATTAACATTAGTCTGTAATTTGAAACAAACTGAAGGCCTAATGTTTCATGTTGCTTTATACACCCTTTTCCTCATACAGAACCAGGAATGTAATTTTCCTAACTCAGGCAGGCACTGATACTGGTGGACATGGCATGGGCATGCATGCACACACGTGCACACACATACACACTTCTCTCTCCTCCTTCCTCTCTTTCTCTCCCCCCAAGCAACAAAAATCAGAGCACGTCAAGAGGAAATAAGGTTGTTGTGGTATTGATCAAAATTCTTGGGAGTCAGTCTGAGCTTAGAGGTTATGCATTATGATCTTGAGCCTATGTTAAAGGAACCTATAGTCATGTTCTGAAATAAAGAATTTTGGATAGTACCATCATTTTTCACTTTAAAATCCTAGAAGCAATTTCAAAAAGCATTATTTTGTTTTCTTTTCCGGGATAGGGGAAAGAGAGAATGTACAGAATTTCACTGAGTTAAAATTCAAAACAACTCCAGCATAGGAAATAGGCAGTTCACATAGCCAGCCAATGTCTGAGGTATCATGAGTGTGAGACAAGGTCCTGGTCCATTCCTACTGGCCTAGCTCATTTAAACAAAATGGGAAGTCTATGGCTCTGCACAGCAAATTCCAGCAGGATAAGATGACCCTAAGCCTTTATTCAAATCCTTAGAAGCAGACCACTATTAAGTATATAATATTTAGACAGAGTGCTAGAGTCCCTGATGGTGTCCTTCACCTGTTTTGTCAATGCAGCCCAATCACAGCTGCCTTCTGCAAAAGACCAGAACAGCTTTTCTAAATCAGCACATTGAACCCAGCAAAGAATATGCGAGAGCGATAATACACCACTTCACTAGTAAAGCAGTCCCTTTGCTACTCACTGGGTTGCTCTCTCTTCTATCCTGTTATGGCCTGTGGACACATACTCACTAGGCATTGTTGGTTTTGAACCAGCGATTTTTTTTTTTAAATCTTATAAAGAAACTATTAAGAAAATAACAAGGCAATCAGTGGTTAAACTGAACTGTACAGGTAAGGGGGCAGTTTAGAAAATACCCATCACAGGCATTTCTCAGGTCCAAAATATTGTGTCTTTCTGCTACTCCTTTTACCATTCTTGAAGAATTCAGAATATAAGCAAGTTCTAAAATAAAAAAATTTAACAGCATTCTCTGACATCACTGGATAAAAATCAGAGTAATGCTACAGCCCACAATTCTTTAAGATGTAGAGCATGTGCTCTCTGCCTGGACATACCTTTAATGATGGCCTGGTGTAATCCCCCTTCAGAAAACAAAAGTTTAAAAAAAAAGTTTCTGGGATACCCACTAAACTTCATTGGTTAGAAAAGAGAAGAACTCGACTCTCAGCTAAGTTCATTGAGAAGAGAGACTCCTCTTAAAATGCCACTTTCCCACTAATTTACCAAAACACAGGTCTTGGCTACTTTGCCTAATGTTGAACAGGGTTTTCAAGAAAAGAAACTAACATGAATACCCTATCAATAAAGACTAAAACCAACCTGGATCATATAATATATATATGCCACTGCTCTTTTTTTTTTTTCTTTTTCTTTTTTCTTTTTTTTTTTTCCTAAAAGTGCCCAGGTGGGCTTAAGGCTGCCAAACTGCACACACATCTATAGCAACAAGGGCTTCTCCTATTCCACCTACAACTTGTATGAAGGGGAAAAAAGAGGGATGGTAAAAGAAAAGTAGAGGAGAAAAATATACAACCCACCCCCTCCCCCCCAAAACAAGGTAAGGAAAGAAGTCTCACAACAGGGAGATCTATGTGCCAAGCATAATGGAAGAGTGTGCTCCCCAAACAGATGGTTTTGCACAGGCTAATGTTCTGCTGGTTTTCCTTAAAGACCTATTTTGAAACAGTTAAAAAAGACAGGAGATTCTGAAATAATTCAATCTTGAAATTCAAAATCTAACACTAGGAGCAAAATCACCCTTCACTGAATTAATCCCTTTTTTTCTTTCTTTTTTTTCTTAAACATTTTATTCATTGTTATAGAGGGATTTTCTTTTTTGTTTGCTTTTTTCCAATCATTAGGAGAGTGGTTGAGGAGTACTGAATCCATCACTACTTTGATGACACAGTTAAGATTCCAGATTCACATTTCCAGGTACCAAGAGTTCCCTCTAAATGCCACAATCAAGTCAGCCTTCGATTACATTTCTTTCTACTGAACACAGCAATGCCCATTGGTATCTCTGAAGCGTAATCGCATCTTAGGTCGATATTTCTCCAGGTAAAGCAGCTGTTTGGAATTGAACGCTCCCCTTCTTTTTCTGAAAATATAAGAACGGTAAACTTTATCATGTAAAAAGAGAGTTGCCAGAATCACTGAAATGCATTATTTATGGTCTCAGGCTTTTCTAACTCACACAGTTGAAAACTAGCATAGTTCCCTGATGACATCACTTCTTACTGAAAGGGATGAGTTGAAACATGAACTTTCTGTGCCTTCCTAAAAGGAATACACGAATTTTCTTAACTGATTCTCATTAGATATTAATCATGTAATAAAGTTCAGTTTGTCCAGGGATATCTGACCATACTCTTCCCAATTAGTTTACTATCTTCTTCAGATTAAGGTAGAGAGTATTTAGGATGAATGAGCAAGTATTTAGATGAAGCAGGCACAGATGGGCTTCTGTGAAATGTTACCTTTCTAGAGCTGCTACCATACTTTTCATGCCCTCCATCATAAATCATCTTTTCCCCCCCTTTTTTTAAAGGAAAGGTTGAAAGGGAAAAGGTGAGACAGTAATTGCCAAAGAATTCTGGACAACAAAATAACAGTACACATTATTCCAGACTGTTGCCAACATTTTTCCTGGACACTACCATTCTGATTTTGTCCCTAAACAGGTCATTTAAGTGTCTGGCTCCTCTAAATTCTTCCATACCTCTTGATCAGAGATTTGCATTTGGACATCCATTAAAAGAGACTCTGAGACTCTACTACCTACATAATTACTTTAAAGATTCCTAGATATTCAAGTAATATACTGGATATATTCTGCAATATCTAAATTTGCCACATACATTAGAAAATCAATTTTGGAGTTACCATTATTACTGTATCTTTATCCCTTGGTCTTTCTGATCTCTTTAGTCAAACAATATTGTAAGCCAAATATAGCAAACTACTACTACTCTGTTCTACAAATGGATACTTCCCATAATTCCTTTCTTTTGCATGATCTTGCTTAATATGTATTTCCAATCATTAAAACTTCATACTCACTGTCTTATGAACTGAACTGCATCTTCGTACTTCATTCCACATTCAATCAAAGCAAGTGCAACCAGCACAGGTGCCCTGCAGAGAGAAACGCATCTGTAAATATCCACAGGTTTTCAGAATTAAAGCATTTTTTTTTAATCCAGGATAATACATCTTGAATTTTTTCCTTTTTCCTACATACTATCTGCTACTTTCCATTGTCTTAAAAATACCTGTAGCATTACAGCTTCTATAATACCTATTTTCAGCACAGCACAAAATCCTAAATCTTTAAGAGAACTCTACTCTTTAAAACATCACAATATATGAAATTTTCACATCAAAAACAATTTATCACAGTGAAATAAAATGTTCAAATGTATTATCTAGGAAGAATATCTCAGTAATTTTTGCTACAAATCAATTTTAATATCATTCTCATCAACTATTTAAAAGGTTCTGGACTTCTTCAACAAAGTTCTTTTCCTGAGTTAAGACTGTCAGAGGTTAGGGCCTTCCCGGTGGCGCAGCGGTTGAGCGCTGGGTTGCGAAGCTCCCTGCGGCCTCTGCGGCGCCAGTTCGATCCCCGGCTGCTCCCCGCCCACCGGAGGAGGGTCCCACATGGCGCGCAGACCTCTCCTGCCGCCCGCTGCTCCCCTCAGCAGTGTATTTCAGTCAGTCTGCCTGTTCTGCTCCCCGCTCTGGCTCTGGTGAATTCTCTCACCCTCCCACACTTCTGACTGTACCCAGTGCATGTATAAACAAACAAACAAAACAAATAAATAAATAAATAAATAAATAAAATACGTGCCTCTTTAAAAAAAAAAAAAAAAAAAAAAAAAGACTGTCAGAGGTTAGAATATACATTTTTGTAATCTAACAAATCTACAGGGCACCAACTCTGGACTAGCTAAACAAGAGTAGTTATTAGTTATAAAATTACCCCAAGTCAAGTTAGAACACTATCTTTACCCTTCAAGTTAGGAACTGACTGAAACTTCTGACCCTGAAGAAAAAACTACTAAACTGGAGGGGCAGAGGGAAGAAGCAACCAAAGAGCTGAGCAGATGTAACATCCTGAGTCACCACCACCTTGAGGCAACAGCAGTCTGCACTAATGTTTTCAGTTCTAGTGCACATCATAAATTGGCATTTAAATTTGCTTTTAATGAGAGGGTTGCAACACCATTCCAAGCAATGCTGAAAGAAAAGTCTTCAAATCAAAGTCAATTTTCATTCTCCATACATCTCCTTTCAGGAGTTTAAAGTTCAGCCATCTGCTCTCCTGATACTAACTTCCTTCAGCTCATCCAAAATTAACAATGTATAGAATGTTAAAAAATCTAAAAGTTACTTTAATTTTGCTGCCCATTTCAAAGGTTTGAGCTTTTGATAACTTTAAATTAAAATGTGGAGAAACAGAAAACATACTGAATTAAGGTTGCATTCTAACTCAAAGACAATTATATAAATCAATCTTAAAACAATTTCTGAACCAGATTCAGACAACCAATGAAACACAAAAAACTGTTGTAAGAGGGCCTCCCTGGTGGCGCAAGGGGTTAAGCACAGCGCTGTGAAGCTGTTTGCAGCCTCTGCAGTGCAAGTTCAATCGCTGGCCAGAGAACTACCCACATGGCACTCAGACATTTCCTGACTCGCCCGCTGCTCCCCTCAGCAGTGTACTTCGGTCTATCTGTCTCGTCTGTTCCCCATTCTGTCTCTGGTGAATCCGCTCGTCTCCCACACCGCTGGCCTGTACCCCAGTTCTTGTATGCATAAATAAATCTTTTTAAAAAATCATTTTAAAAAATTAAAAAAACTGTTGTAAGAAATCATTATAGCCGTTTTTGCTCTTACTTCCTTTCCTTTCATATCGTTTAAAATTTAGTATAAGGCCTCCCTGGTGGCGCAAGGGGTTAAGATGCAACCTATGAAGCTGTTCGCAGCCTCTGCAGCACAAGTTCAATCCCTGGGCTGGCCATGGAGCAACCCACATGGTGCAGCAGACCGCTATTGACTCACCCGTTGCTCCCCTCAGCGGTGTGCTTCGGTCAATCTGCCTGTTCTGTTCCCCACTCTGTCTCTGGTGAATGTTCTCACCCACCCCACACACACCTCTGGCCTGTACCTCAGCTCTTTTATGCATAAATAAATCTTAATAATAATAATAATAATAATAAAAAATTTAGTATAATAAATGCAAGTTTCTATCAAAGTGAAATTCTCTATTGGCTCACTCAGGCATGATAATGAATTCACAGGTAAAAGGGTAAAATCTTACCTTCCTAATCCTGCAACACAATGCACTGCAACACAGCAACCAGGTTCTTCCCGAAATTTGGTTTTTAATAGGTTTAACCAATCATCTACTATCTGGTTAGGAGGTGGTGCTCCATCATCAAATGGCCAATCCTGGGGAAAAAAAGATCTTTTACATTAAATTGCTTTTTTCCCCAAGATTAATATCCTAATGCAGAACAGCTGCATATTACATAGAGTAGGTCTAAATGAACTAATCTAACTATATATACTTACTCTAATTAACACAATTCTGAACACTGCTGAAAAATGACCCTAGATGACTTAGCCTTCTCAATGAAATACAGTGTCATAAGTGTCTGATTTTACCTTATGGAAATCTCTTATCAGAGTGTTAAGTCAGTGGATGTTCTTCAAATATTTTGTCTGAATATAGTAATAAGATGTAACAGAGAAAACGTAATTAATGCTAAAACAAAGAGATACCTATAAGTAATTTTTAAAAGTCCACTCTGACAAAGAAATATACCAACTGATGTCTCTGAAATGCAAAAACATACTAGAGAAAAGGAGAAAAGTGAAAAAGCATTAAATTAATTCTGCAGTCATTATTGGCAGCAGTAGACACTTCATGTAGCCCATTAGCCATGACAGTACATTATGTGATTAGTCAACTATACCACGTAATTAAAGGGCTACCAGGTTATTATGTCACTACAGAGTCTAACCGTAAATAACAGTAAAACTTTAATCCTAAGTACTTTAGTCAAGAGTTTACTTCCTCTAATAATCCCTAAAATGCAACTAATTAAGGAATAATAAGAAACATGCTTCACTTAATCTTTTCTTTGCATGAACTGTCTTCCCAACTACAGACTAATGCAATACAGAACAGTTTCTATCAAAAAACCATTCAAGTAATAGTTTAAAAGCATATGAACTTCAAACTGACATAGCTGAAACCATTAGTGTTGTCCACTGTGCCTCAGATTTGCCACAAGCACTCATCAAAGAACTGAAAGGTCTTATTTGGGGAGATAGCCTCTGATGAAATATTTCAAATGCTCATCAACTAGCAAAAAGTAAATTAACAACCCATCTTAAGGGCCTCCCCGGTGGCACAGCGGTTGAGCACTGGGTTGTGAAGCTGCCCGCAGCCTCTGCAGCGCCGGTTCGATCCCCGGCCTCCAGACAAGGGTCCCACATGGCGCGCAGACCTCTCCTGCCACCCGCTGCTCCCCTCAGCAGTGTACTTCGTCAGTGTGCCTGTTCCGCTCTCTGCTCTGGCTCTGGTGAATTCTCTCACCCTCCCATGCTTCTGACTGTACTCAGTGCTTGTATAAATAAATAAACAATCTTAAAAAAAAAAAAAAATCTTAAAATCTGTCTGGGAAAAGGAAAGAAATTCCAAGCTTAATTCTAATTTTTTTTTCAGTTTAAGACCCTAATTTTATCTGATCACAAACTATTTAAGACAAAACAAAACAAAAGCCTAGATTTAAAGTCCTAGAATAAATCCTAGACCTACTATTATCTTCTACAAAATAGTTCAAGTTCTTTCTTTCATTTCTATGTTGTAAAGGTTTACCAACATTACTGATTCAGAGAGACTCCAGTCACTCACAGTTCACTTTCTCACTCTGCCATCTGTCAAAACACACTGATTTCTCATCTATCAACTAACTATACAATACAAGAAAAAGGAATTTGTATTCACCCTATTTTCAGAAGTTAAAAAAAATTTTTTTTTAACATAGAGCTGTATTTTACATGTTTATACTTATCCCCAAGGGACTTTCACCCAAGGGACCTTTAAAGTCATATAGAAATGGGGAAACAAGCAAATTACTATACCTTGCTTGCTATACTATTAAAATATATTTTTAAAAAATGGGGTTTGGGGCCTCCCCGGTGGCGCAGCGGTTGAGCGCTGGGCTGCGAAGCTGCCCGCAGCCTCTGCAGCACCGGTTCGATCCCCGGCTGCCGAACGAGGGTCCCACATGGCGCGCAGCAGACCTCTCCTGCCGCCCGCTGCTCCCCTCAGCAGTGTACTTCGTCACTCTGCCTGTTCTGCTCCCCGCTCTGGCTCTGGTGAATTCTCTCACCCTCCCATGCTTCTGACTGTACCCAGTGCTTGTATAAATAAATAAATAAATAAATAAATAAATAAATAAATAAATAAATAAATAAATAAATAAATAAATAAATAAATCTTTAAAAAAAAAAAGGGGGGGTTTGGTTATTTAGCTTTTGTCTTCACCAAAGTGGAAGTGAGGAAATTTTATGGAGCAGATATGAAACAGCTTCCTTAACAACAAGCATATTTCTTTTCATGAACGGTCTTCCAAACTACTGACAAATCCAGTAACAAAACTACCTCTTAGTAAGAAACAGAAATATATTCTTTTATTCTTATATCTTTTATATTATTACTTTCTTCCTACTCAACTACAGTTCTCTTCCTATACTGTCTTCCCACAATTAAATCAAATGATCTAATGAAGACTCTTTTAAAGACTTTTTCTAGATTAACTGGTATATATGAAATGTTTGAGTAAAGAAAACTATAAGAGGTTTAAAAAGAAAAAGAGATCTATAAGACATCTATAACTACAAAGTCATTTCACTACAGACTCTTGCAGCTTAGACAATTATTTAGGAAAAAATGTATAAATTTTTACCTAATTGGAGGCTCTTGTTTCCAATAATGAAACAGAGTATTTAGGAGCTAAGTAGGAATTCAACTTAAATTAACTCCAATCACATAATGTTCAAACTGGACTATGAAAGACATCTGATCACACAAAAGCTGCTTAGATCTCTACCAAACAGTGTCTGAAACTGTGATGGTTACTCTGGGCCAAGATGCCCAGTCTCCCTTTTCCTTCCTATCCTCTCTTCCCACCTTTCTACTCTCCACAAATTTTCAAAAAAATATTAAGTAACTAATATTTTCTCACAAAGTAGAGTATTTCCATGTGACTTAAGAATGTCTGATGGAAATTACTTTTAAAGTCAAACCAGCAGCCTAGAAACAAAAATTAAATACTGCATTAATTTTCCTAAAGAAAACAAAATGCAATTTTCCATTTTCCTGAAATAAATGTACACTAAATTTTGCTTCCTAATTGTTGAAAATAGCCTGCATATAGATTTTAAAGGCACAATGGACAAAATCTAAAGAAAATTTTCAAGATTGCTATGAATACTGTTTTTCCTATTATAAGCTCACAAATATCTGTTTGAAAGATACAACTTGTCTGGTGAAAATTAAAACACTACACACTCACTAGAACGTGGATTCCTTCTTTTTCTACTGGAGCTTTATCATATGTAGCATCACAAACTCGAACCAATGTTGTCACTCCATACTTCTTAAGTTCCTTTAAAGAAAAATATAAGGAAAGTTGCTTCTATAATCTGCACCCAAAGCTTTTAAAATACACTATCATAAACTGAAACAATGAGACGTTATTCCTAGACAAAGATCAAAATTATTCACAACTGGAGAACTGTGGCAACTTATATATAGATGTTCTCAAACTTTTCAGTGGAGGCATCAATAATTCACCTTTCTAGAGAGCAATTTGGTAGCATAAACACAAGAACTTTAAAAGTACATTCTTTAACCTAGAAATTCTGGGAACATTTTTCCTCCCCTTCCTCACACTCACCCCATTTTCTTCTGGGAATCTGATAACAAGATAAGTAAAGATATACACAAAGATTTAAGTCCCAACAAGTTCAGCATCGCTGTTTGAAATGGTGAAAAGCTGGAAACATTAATGGTGCAAAACCAGAAGAATGGTTGAAGAAAGTGTGGGACATCTAAACAATAGAATACTATCACAGCTATTAAAATAATACTGGGGCCTCCCTTGCGGCTCAAGGGGTTAAGCACAGCACTGTGAAGCTATCTGCACCCTTTACAGCACAAGTTCAACCCCCAGCCTGCCAGGGAGTTGCCCCATATGGCACTGCAGACCTCCTGTCTCGCTTGCTGCTCCCCTCAGCCGTGTATTTCAGTCCATCTGCCTATTATGTTCCCCACTCTGTCTCTGGTGAATCTTCTCACCCGCCGTACCTCTGGCCTATACCGCAGTTCTTGTATGCATAAATAATCTTTTTTAAAAATTAAAATAATACTAAGGGGGCCTCCCTGGTGGTGGGGCGGTTAAAGTCTCAGCACTATCAAGCTATCGCTAGCCACCGTGGCATGAGTTCGATCCCTGGCCAGGCAGCTAACCCACATGGTGCAGCAGACATCTGTCTCGCCCACTGCTCCCCTCAGGAGTGTATTTTCGTAGACCCGCCAGTTCTGTTCCCCACTCTGTCTCTGTTGAATCCGCTCAACCCCCACACCTCTGGCCTACACCCCAGCTCTTGTATGCATATAAAAATTAAAATTAAAATAAAATGAAATTACATTGAGACTGAACAACCTAGGAATGATTTAAAAGCTCACATTCCAATGTTTGTCGAATATAGTTTCTCTATTACCCCCCCCCCAAAAAAAAAAGATAACTCTGACATAAAAATGCTCTTCTTAAGTTTCTGGACCCTTATATATGATGATGACTACTATTGTGAAGTAGTTGTAAATACCTTTTCACCAAAAATGGTTAGGTATTTCAGAGAGACAATTCTACCATGTACTGCGAGGGTACCTTTAGGCAAATCACTAAATAGTTCTGAACCCCATTTTTTCCTCATCTGTAAGGAGATAATGATGGTACCTATATTTCATAGGGTTACTGTAAGGAGTAAATGGCATAATGCGTAAAATTGCTTATTGTAATGCTCGGCACTAAATGTGAATCATTTTTATTATTGAAATATGACAAAAGGGGCCTCCCCTGGTGGTGCAGCAGTTGAGCGCTGGGCTGCGAAGCTGCCCGCAGCCTCTGCAGCACCGGTTCGATCCCCGGCTGCCGGCGAGGGTCCCACATGGCACGCAGACCTCTTCTGCCGCGCCCGCTGCTCCCCTCAGCAGTGTATTTCATCTCTCTGCCTGTTCTGTTCCCCACTCTGGCTCTGGTGAATTCTCTCACCCTCCTGCACTTCTGACTGTACCCAGTGCTTGTATAAATAAATAAATAAATCTTTAAAAAAAAAAAAAAGACAAAAGGACTGATATGTAGTATAAAAACAAAGTATGACATAATCCACAAGACCTCCCCAAATTCCATAAATATTCTTTAAAAAGCTGTTGTAACTATTTCAACCCAGTTCAAACAGACTGGTAGAATGAACATCCAGACTTCAAACACAGAAATAAATGGCTTTGTGATGAGAGATTTCTTTATAATGGTATTAATTGTTAATAGGATATTACCTAAGAATCAATCCAAAAAGTAGATTATGATACAATCTTACCTCTGTGAACTTGTTGAGGGTAGCATTGGTAGGGTTGTGAGTTATCAGAAAACGCATGTTCTCATAGGAGATCTCCACAGGGGCTGGACGGTTCATTATGGTAAAAAGTGTGAGCGTGCGTGTGTGAGTGTGATGGGAAAATGAAAAAAAAAAAATCAATAAATCTTGAAATGTTTCACAGCAGAAAACATTAAAAAGACCACTAAAATGCCTATTATCGATCAGTGTTTTCTCTATTCAACTTGTTTATTCCTTAAGAAGCTTCTCTCTTCAAGATAAGCAGAAGTACTTAGAATCCACTTGAATCCAAATTCAACTTGGGGCCTCAATGGCTGCAGATGGATACCTTCGGACTCCAAAAAAATCCAACTACATACAAAACTTAAGCAGCCTTTACTACATTTAGGCACTAGTGAGACAAGTTAAAAGTGTAGGTCGCTTTCCACTTATGTTTACTTGATGCTTAATTTTATTGGAGTCATTAAAAGAAATATGCTTGCAATTAAAAAAAAAAAAGCCAACTATTTCTGAGGCCAGTCTCGGTGTCCAGAGTCTTCAAGGCAATGTTAATTATGGCACATAGAATCCCCAAGCTCACTTGTCAGCAAAGACGCTGTGCTGAGCCTGGCAGAAGTCTGCCCTCACGCTCAGAATCGCCATAAATGTGCAACGTATATTCCAACGAAAAACCTGGAGGAAAATAAAGCATAAGTAAAATGAACTGGGGTTAACAACATACTTAAACACAATACCCAAAGTTGGAAACATTCTTTACAAGTCCAAAAACATCTGAAATGCCACCAATTCTAAATTACTGCCAAGACTAGGACAAAAGCATATTCCTAGACCAGAGACTTAAAAGTTAAATATGTCTTATTTCAAAACAGGGTTCAACAAAGTTTCTGTGCTAATAATTTTTAAATTATTGACTTTCTACATTCATTTTAAACAACTTTAAAATGCCTAAAAAATATAAATAGAAACCGTCCCTCCTTGAACTCTTTTCATAAAGTTCATAACAATTTCATTTTTATGCTTTGATGGTTAAGTCCGTCACATATGTTTTTTGCTTAAAATAAAAGCCGTATTTGTACCAAAATTTCACTTTGAAAATTTAAGTTCTTTCTATCCAAAATATGTTGGACCACAAAGTATGTCTGCAAAATTATCTTCTATTCCTCATAACTCTGAGTAGTTGTTCCTGTCTGTGAGGAATGATGAAAAGGATCAGAAAGTCAAGCGATTTGTCAAAAGTAAATGAGTTAATTGAGTCCAAATTCAAAGTCAAGTCTTCTGTTAGTCCCATGTTTTTCTTAACATGCCACAATGCCTGATGACTCAACTAATATTCAAATCCCATCCTCTTATTTCTAGTTCATTTTACTACTTCTCGTATTACTGCCTGAAGAGTACAAAAGCATGTGAAGTTCAGATAGAAACTGCATTCTCCTGTCCAAATATTAATCCCAATTAAGAAAAAGAAGTGGCAGAATTTTTAATATTATAAATCTGCTGTTTTGAAACACAGTTATCTTTACAAACTGGCTCAAAGTGTCAACATAATCATAAATTCCTTTGGAAATAGGGACAAGGTCTAAACTCATTTGCCTCTGCCCTAAGTCATCAATATAGTTTATTTAGAAGTCTCAAAAAAGATGACTGTGACCAGATAGAAAGACATGAAAGATGACTACAGAACCAATTTCAACACTGAAATATATAGATAAGAAAGAATCTAGCCCTACAAAGTTTCAAGCTTACTATACCTTCAAGTCTTTTTATGATATTCTTACAACCCTTTTCAAGTTACGTACTTGTGATTATATTACCATGGACACAAGCACAAAACTAAAACATTCCTAAAATATGAAGGATACATAAGAATTCCAAAATGGCATTCTAAAAACTTTAGTCCCCAGCAGAATGAGTTTCTCCTACAGTAAAAACACAAAACTTCTACAAACTAAGAAAAACAAAAATACATACCACCAGTCTTCCTAACTCATAATTCTAAGTGCAGCCTTAAAATACAGCCACCCATGCATGATACCTATCATAGAGAACTCCTTGTACAGTCAAGGAATTTTAATGTTAGGAGAACTTGAGAGTTCAACTACTGACTTAAAAAAGAAAAAAAATTGGGCATCCAGAGAAGTAAAATGACTTAAGCAAGACCACACTGTTAATCAAGTAGCAGATCAAGTAAAAAATCCAGGTCTCCATAGATCTGAGGCATACAGCTGGAGAGGGGAAAGTAGAGGGGTCAAAACAGAAGGGAAAAGCACAAGGGACTCTGGTGATGGTTCACGGGTGCTAGTTAGTAGGAGAACTATGGGGACTATACCCGAGGGGAGAAATCAAACACTATATAAAATTAACAATGATGTAAGAAAATAAATTATAAAAACTCTTGATTTTTCCTAAAATCTGGACTATGGACATAGCCACATTATTTTTCAAGTCATAATTTTTTTCATCTAACAATAAGTTTAACTTTCTTCACATATTTGCTTGGATATTCATCTGCAATTTTGTGACCTTATAAAAAGAGGAGAAAAGATTACTACTATTCAAAGAACAGTGGTTTGCATATAGCAGAGAGCAAAACATAAGGAAATTCTAACCTGTTTGAATCTCTTCAGTTCAATGATGTTATCATAGTTAATGTTTGTCAGCTGAGTAAAAGTACTGACAAGCCTGCATTGTATGGATGGTCAGGCTTAAAAGGTTATAGAGCTTTAGTATTACAAAGTCTTCTACAGTGCTTGCTCAGCAAAAAGAAAAAGCTCTGTCCCATCTATTCCTCCAAGCTCATTTTGTAAGGATCACTTCCAGAGATAAGGATAATTCATTATTAGACTTCCGATTCTTAACACCATACTGGGATGCACAGAAAAGGAATTTTTGCCAAATGAAACAGTATGTTCTATCAATGTTAACAGATACATGATAAAAAAAGCAAGCTTCTGTTCCTTCCTTCTCCCCCAAGAGTTAAACTGCACTTCAACAGTTAAATGTTCTTGCAACTGTCAATTCAGATAAACTGTTAACTTCTGTGACATGCGTAAGAATTTAAAGCAAAAAGCCTAAAAACTGGGCCTCCCCTGGTGGCGCAGCAGTTGAGCGCTGGGCTGCGAAGCTGCCCGCAGCCTCTGCAGCGCCGGTTCGATCCCCGGCTGCCGGTGAGGGTCCCACATGGCGCTCAGACCTCTCCTGCCAACCTCAGCAGTGTACTTCGGTCCTTCTGCCTGTTTTGTTCCCCGCTCTGGCTCTGGTGAATTCTCTCACCCTCCCGCGCTTCTGATTGTACCCAGTGCTTGTACAAATAAATAAATAAATCTTTAAAAAAAAAAAAAAAGTCTAAAAATTATGAACAACCTACCACAGTGGGAAAAGTACTAAAAAACTACAGTTTTATATACAGTGCTGTATGTCTTACATGAAAACTTTCTTCTAAAGTTGTCTCTGAGGAATTCTGCTCTACCTACTTAAATAAAAATTGATTTTTGTTTTAATTTACCAGGTGAGGGAAGAGGCTGATTTGCCTGAGCTATAACAGCAAGTTCAAATACGTACCCATATATTCTCTCCAAATATTCTCTTATGTTTTATAGAATCTAACTTTTAAAATATTGAACTTCAGACATTTATATTTCCTAGGCAACATTTTAATCTTTAACAAAGAACACAATGCCATTGAAGGATTAGAAAGGCTTTTCTGTAACAGAAAAATGCTTCTAAATTAAGAAAGGATAGGAGGGGAAAAAGAAAAAAAAAATGGAAGGCACTAGAACAAGAAGAGCAAGTTATCAGAGGCCTACCAAACTGAGATAATGTACTGCCACTAAGTCAACGACAACGGAAACTACTGAAAACACTAAAGAGAGATGTCTGAGTCTAAATGTCCTCTGTGACTTCTCTACTGAGAACATCTACCTAGATGAGAAGCAAAAACCAAAATGTGTATTACATTTTCCATAACTTAATCATGGCAGGTCCTTAAAATGAAAAACTAAGAAGAGGTTAAGAACAATAAAACAGACCTATATGAACTGTTGGAGAGGTGGTTAAGAGACATTTATACGGTACAAGACAGAACAAATGATTTAAGTAGAAATATTTGTGAGTTCTGTATATGCCTTCATGTCCATGGACTATCTGGAAAGTTACAAAGAGAAAAGGTAACATCAGTCGTCTGGGCCTCAAGGGGGCTGGAGCCCAAGAGTATGATTTACTTTATCCAAATCTATATCTTTTCAACTATTTTAACTTTTTTCCATATACATGCATTTTTTTTTAAATTTCAGGGTGATAAAGAACCCTACAATGATTTACAATTTTAATTTAACCACATTCATAACTGTGCTTTAGTCATAGGATTACAAAAGCCTCAAGAAGGTTAGTGCTTCTGTTCCCCGAAGACCTGTACCTACACAGCTCCAGAAAGACAGTTTCCCTCTTTGTTAAAGACACTAACTTGGGCCTCCCTGGTGGTGCAAGAGGTTAAGACACAACCTATGAAGCTATCCGCAGCCACTGCAGCACAAGTTCGATCCCTGGCCAGGGAGCTACCCACATGTCTCAGTAGACCTCTCCTGACTCGCCCGCTGCTCCCTTCAGCAGTGTGTTTCGGTCAGCGCACCTGTTCTGTTCCCCACTCTTGACTCTGGTGAGTCCTCTCACGCAACCCCCCCCCCCCCCCGCCCAGCACCACTGGCCTGTATCCCAGTTCTTGTATGCATAAATGAATAAATCTTTTAAAAAAAAAAAAAAGATACTAACATGTTGGGTAAAGCTCAGGTCTTGCTTTGGCAACTATTATTTCTAAATTCAAATATAAACATGGAGGATTCAGTTCCCCATGGCCGCTGAGCAGGAGCCAGGCAAGCCTGAGTAGAGAAAGCCCTTTAAACTTCTAGGAATTTTAGAAGTTGAAAACATCCCCTGTGTCCGGGATTTGATATTCTATGGTTCATTAGGATCTGTTGTGGCTGGCCTTGGACATTTTTTGTTAACTAGTAGTAGTAGGATTAGACGATCATGTGATGTTGGAGTAGGAGGATTTTTCTTGGTGACTTTAGGATGCTGGTCCCATTGTAGGTATAACCATGCAAAACAAAGAATCCAGGAAAGAACTGCCAGAGAAGGAATTAAAAATAAAATTTTATATGAAAGTACCCCCCTTGACCCTGAAAGAAAACAAACTAATGGCAACAGCAGCATCTGAGCAATCTCGGGCATAAAACACCCAAATACAACGGAAGTCAGTGTGAAAAAAGCTGAGAGCAACTATAAAAAACCTACCTTTTATGTACCATAAAGCCTTCACTCAAGTAATAAATAAATAAATAAATAAATAAATAATAAAATAAATAAGCAGGATTCAAAGGGGTGAGGAAACTTTACAAAAGCAGCCCCAGTTAAGGTAACCCAAATTTACACTGGGCAACCTTTCAAAAAGGTTGATATACTCACACACAATAGACTCACACCAAGCTTTCCACTGCGAAACTGCCTCTACTTCCAAATTAAATGATGCAGTAAACCCCCTAATTTGATGGATTAAGTCAGTATTCACCAAATTAAAACAGCATACTATAATCCCAGATGCATAATAAAGAATTCTAGATCTAAGAAAATAAAATCTAAAAGCAAAGGTCTGAAGAATGAAGAAGCAAGCACACATTTACTGTATTACTTTTCTTACCAGAAATTCAACAGGAAGTCATGCAAATTTGCATCAGCTTGGTTTCTACAAACAGGCAACATGAAAGCATAATACTGTACATAAGACTAAAGCTTTGCAACAATTTTTTCCTAAAACAAATTCATTTCACTTCAAGCAGCACACTTCCCCTTATAGCAACTATGAATAATCTGTCAACAGTATATGAATTCATTCTCATGAAGAGTTAGATATTTTCCTTGCAATTTGGCTAGTCACAAATTTGTTAATTCAAATATTTATTGGACACATACTCTGTCACATACTTTTATAGGTGCAGCAAGAACAGTAAACAAAACAAAAATTCTTGTCAGGATGACTCTTATATTTTAGTAGGCATAAACAGATTAAATAGATATTAAAGAAATAAAATATACCATGGCTAAGGAGAAAAATGCAAAGCTGGGGAAGCAGGGCCAAAGGGAGAGGGGATTCCAGTGTTAAATAAAGCTATGAGAAAAGGTCTTGCTGCAAAAAGGATATTTTATCTAAGACCTGGTGGTGTTTCTGTGAGCCAAACAGATATTTGAGGGAGCATTCTAAGCAGAGCAGGGAGCATTCTTAGCTGTTACACAGGCTATGAAGTGGGGACACTATGAAGAGCAAGAGGGCCAATGCTACTGGTGCAAAGAAGGCAAGGCATGAATAGAATCAGAGAAGAAAGCCTTACAGGCTACTAAAAGCCTTATAGGCTACTTGTATTCAGAGAAAGATGGGGGCTCAAGCAAAAATGACAATTTGTGTTTAAAAGGATCACTTATAGCTGCTACATGAAGACAGATTATAGAGATGTAAGGGTAGGAACACAGAAACCCATTAGAAGTCTGTTGCTATAATCCAAGAGAGAGCTAAGAGTACTTGGGCCAGGGTAGTAGCAGTAGAGAGGTTAAAGGATTGGTTTCAAGATCTACCCTGAGGTAGTATCCAAAAAAAATTTGTCCCCAGACCAACCACAGACTTTGACAAAGTGTCAAGACCCTGAGTTAAGTTGTACAGAAGCCTAACTTAATATTCAGAGGCCATAAAGACAAAAGACCATAAAATACCACCCATCAAGGAAGAACAGTAGGGTTATTTCCTCTGTAAACCACTACTGTATCTTTTGCATTTTAGCCATTTGAGGGGAAAAAGTATCTTAAGACTTGAAAACTAAAGAGAACTCAACTTTGCTAATTAACACATCTAACTGGTTTACTGGGCTCAAATACATATTTTACTCATCTTTCATGACCTACTCCCAAAGCTATAAGAGCCTAGTAGAAACAACAGCTCTACTCTGTTACTTATCTTTGTTCCTCTCTCTATTGTTGCATTTATCAAACTAAAACTGAATACATCTTACATTTTGAAGCTTAGATAATTCAAATTAACGTTAGTTTCCTCCCCTCCTGACTGAGGAGTTAAGAAGTATAACCATTAAATTCTACATAGTAATTCCACACAAATTAGGATCTGTTTATCTGTAAACAAGATAAAAATAACAAGATGCTTTTTGACTACTAAAAGTTTCAAAGTTACTCCCTTGGTTATTCCCACTTTTCCACTTCCTCATTTAAGGAGGGAACTTGAGAAACAAGTTCCAGTACAGAAATCAATAATCAGTCCTATAAAAAGAACGTATGACCTTGATGGTGGGAAAATATCTTATTTCTGAACCAGCAGGACATACATGGCCTGTCACTCAGAAAGGAAAGGAAAGCAATGAACCAACAATCGCACCTGCTTCTCAGAACAGTGACAGTTATTTACTGAAGTTCTGTGGGCTGTTTCCACTCAAATGAAAGGGAGTGGTTTTCAAATTTGTATGTACCCTGGTGATTAGAAGTAGTCCTCCTTTTCTAGTAATTCCCACCCTCTACAAATAAACTATAAGACAAAAATTCCAGTAAATATCTTTAGACCACATGAATATATTTAATTTTCACTTATGTACTCCATTGTTACTCTAAAGATTAGCAATCTTCCAGCTGAAATTTCTTGCCCAAAAATGTTATTTTTCCTAAATAAAACTTTTTTTTTAAACATTTATTTATTTTTATACAAGAATTGGGGTACAGGCCAGAGATGCGGGGCTGGGGGGGGGGGTGTGTGTGTGAGAGGATTCACAAGAGACAGAGCCGGGAACAGAACAGGCAGATGGACCGAAGTACACCGCTGAGGGGAGCAGCAGTGGCGAGACAGGAGAGGTCTGTCCCACCATGTGGGTTTCTCCCTGGCAAGCCGGGAATCGAACTCGTGCTGCAGTGGCTACGGATTGCTTCATAGGTTGTGTCTTAACCCCTGCGCCACCAAGGAGGCCCTCCTAAATAAAACTTAAAGAGGTAAAAGCGTTGTGGTCAATTTTCACTTTTTCTAAAAAATTATTAGAATACCAGTTATAACATTAAAAATCCTAACAGCACAATTCTAATATTGGGCATTAATCTTATTGTTTTCAGTGAATTTTTAAAAATTAAGTTAAATTGTTCTATTAAGTTGATTCTATTCACTTATACTTCCATTTCCAGGCAAAGGTATCATGGCTACCCTCTCAAGGAGATTTATGTTTAAAGACTGTAGTTTATATGCATTCTAAAGAGACCCCCAAAGTCCTTTATAATAAAGTTTAAGCATATTCTATTCCTAAATAACTGTGGTAACCTTCTTTAATACAATAAGAACTGTCTCAAATATTTGTCTTCTTTCTTTCCTTCCATCCTACTTTAATCTCAAACGCTAAGTAATTTTCCTGGAGAACAATTTAAGTCTTAATCATTTTAATTTAGTTTCAAACATCTCTATACATACCTTAGCCCAAGAACCACTGAATCGATTATTGCATTAATAAAAATATATTTGAGATTCTGAACTTCAATTGTAATAAAGCAAACTCAGTAGTAAAAAATTCTAAAAGGACACCTGGATTCAGCCTGTCAACACCACTCTGAAATGTTTTCTGAGCTATATCAGGACAGTCAGAATGACGGTAACAGCTGCAAGTTCCCTGAGGTTGCAAAACAGATACTTGGGAAAAGGTTATTTGAATCACCTTTCAAAATAACCTACAGCACAGGAGCAGTATGCAAAGCAAAAACTTCCAAGCTATTGTTAGCATTATTTAAAATATACCATGTTTCAGAGCTTAGCAGTTTATGGGTCAGCTTAACTCTTTCATTTCCCCATTTTGTCAAATGTACATAGTATATTTAAAGGTACTGTTGGGAGAGAAAACTATGTACAGAATACAGAATAAGAACACTCTAAAATACATCTTGTCAGCATAAATTCTTTTGTTTAAGTCCTAGAAGTTTTTCTGCTGTTAGGGCATTTTAGTGCAAGTTTCCCCTAAAACCGGGTTAAGTTAGCATCACTTCCTGTCCTAAACTTACTTTTTTTTTCTTTATTTAAAGATTTTATTTATTTATGTATACAAGAACTGGGGCACATGGGCTGTGAAGCTGCCCGCAGCCTCTGCAGCGCCGGTTCGATCCCCGGCCGCCAGCAAGGGTCCCACATGGCGCGCAGACCTCTCCTGTCTTCCCCGTTGATCCCCTCAGCAGTGTCCTTCAGTCAGTCTGCCTGTTCTGTTCCCTGCTTTGTCTCTGGTGAATTCTCTCACCCACACTTCTGACTGTACCCAGTGCTTGTATAAATAAATAAATAAATCTTAAAAAAAAAAAGAACTGGGGCACAGGTCAGAGAAGTGGGGGGTGAGAGGATTCACCAGAGACAGAGTGGGAAACAGGCAGATCTACTGAAATACACTGCTGAGGGGAGCAGTGGGCGTGACAGGAGAGGTTGGCTGTGCCATGTGGGTTTCTCCCTGGCCGGGGATTGAACTCGTGCTGCAGTGGCTGCAGGTAGCTTCATAGGTTGCGTCTTAACCCCTTGCACCACCAGGGAGGCCCTCCTAAACTTACTTTTTATAAATTTCATTCTACTTCACAATCATCCCTCTGTGTACTAAGTACAGTGCAAGATAACCAAGAATGTTAAACCATTCTTTTTAGAGCTGCTGGCCTTTTAAAATATACTGCCCACCCATCAGTTGCCCAATAGTAGTTTGCTATTTACTTTCATAAAACACACCATCATTTTTAAAAAACCATACATTCAAAGCAGTTGTTTCACATTACCTAGGAACAGTAAGAGAAAATGGTGAAATAGCTCTATAACCCCATGTCAAGAGGTTACCGTTCTTTGTTCCCTAGTTCAGCTCAACAGTCACCTTCCATCTCTGACCATTTAAAGAAGGCAATGTTCAATTATTCTTGTCTTCTTCCTTCAAATGCTTACTGAGGTGAAAGACAACCTCTGTCTAAATGATAGTAAAAGGCAGCATAGCCTATCTTATAACAAGCTTTGTGGAGCTCTGTGAGCACACATAACAAACACTATTCAGGATCAAGGTCTTACAATGTGGGTGAACTGTATTTGATATGGATGGACATTACAACGTGATATTAATGCTACATACTTTGAAAGACACAAAGCAAGCACGAATAGAACAGAGTAGGATTAATTCTTTTAAGGAAAGGTAAAACTCAGGACAGAAGACTGGCAGAAACAGTGAAGGGTCTGGTAGCCCAACTTGGAAAAAGGAGCCGAGTCTGGTTAGGTAACTGCGAGGCACTGACCAAGTAAAGAATTTCAGACCAATTCAAATGCAATAAAAGCTCTTGGGAATTTAAAAGTAGAATAGTTAAGGAGCAACTCTGATCACTGACAGAAAACAAATATTGCCATATTTGTGGGCATCTTCTGATCTATTCAAAAGCTCCACAATTATCAATAAGCTTCACGAAAATATACTCTAAACTAATTCCTACTTGGTAACTGAATTATTTTTCTTAGTAAACAGATGATTTGAGTTTAAAGTCTACTTGTTAAAGACTTCCAAATGAAGAGTTCACCTCACTAGAAAAACTGACTATAGTGTACAACTTAAATTTGAAGAATTTTTCACCCAGAAAGATCTGATGTGGATAATTTATGCCAATCACCAGAAGGAAACTTGTTTGCAACCACATGTGTGGAATGAAGAATAATGTCACCAGAATCTATTGTTTCTCCATTATATCCTTCTCAATTTGCTGACAAATCCTACTGATGACTCATATCCTTCTGCACTAACCAGGCACTCTGTTCTCTTAGGATAGGCTTTTCACCAATAATTGAAAGTAGAAAACATCAATTTTTTTTTTTGCTACTAAAATAAGTATCAACATACATATACACACATTCAATTTACAAATACTATTTAGTAGGTACAGCCTAGTAAATTTTCCAATAAAACTGCAAAAAAAAATAAAGTTATGCTCAAATCTCAACTAAAATTAAAGGATAACTAGAAGAAAGCAGATCTGACTGTGAATTTGAATTCTTGTCAAACAATACATTAGTTAAGAGCCAACATTTTTGACCACTGCAGAAATAAAAATATAATTTATCTGATCTGCTAAAGCAAATATATCATGTATGCATCTTAAGCCAAAAGAACTATCCATTTTCTGAGAAGAATGAAATTTCAACCCAAAAATACTTATGAAAGAAATTAAATACACCTTTTTAAATGTAAAGACCATTTTAATGGTCAACGTATTTTTTCAAAACAAGCTAAGCAAAACAAGGGTGACAGAAACATTTAATCTTAAAATTCTCTACAGTTTAAAAAGTTAATGTTGTACAATGTAAATGTACATTCAATTGACAAAACTTAGTTTCCAGTCCACTTGAACTACAGTGGATGCTGTGTTACAAAACTTAGGAGTAAGAAATCAGTGCAAACAGAAAAACACTGTATTCAAGTCACATAAAAACTGTTGGTATACTGTCAATTCCTCATAATCATTTTTTGGCTAAGATTTTGTGCCTTGTAAATCTGTACTGATTGAAAAGACAGTACAGGGAAAACCACCTTAAGACATGAGGAGACAGCTCATTTTCTCACCCGGGTCATATGAACTCCATAGAGTAACTGTAGAAAGTGGGCAGACTATTACAGAGCTGTGCAGCTTCTTTTATAAAGTGCTAGAGTAGTGACAATTTCTGTTTCAGTCTAGACCTCTACAACTCCAAGGAGCAAAAGATTTATATACAATGTCCACTTGAGTCTACATCAAATAATCCCATTAGGCTTCAAGTTCCAACAGAGTAGTCAAGAAGACAAAGGAGCTGGAGAATTCTGTTCAGTCAATAAAACTAGAGAAAGCTACCAGATATTCTCTATATAGATATTAATTCTGAAGTTGAAAATGGAAAAAAGGCTCTTTTAATACTCCCAATTGAGAGATTCAAATCACCATTCCCTAAAATAATAACTGGTGACATGCACTGTTCATTGAACCCAAGGTATAAAATTATCTGAGCAATAACAGTAACAGCAAGGACTCCTGCTTTAGAAAAGAGAATAAGCATCAGTTTCTACACACATAACCCAACTTGTTTCTTGAGAAAATCTCAAAGTACAACCCCTCCCAATTGAGGGAAAAAAGTAATTGAAGTATATCTTTTAATATAAAAAAAAAACCTTACATTTCAAGCAAAGAAAGGCTGACTTCCTTAATATCTACCTAACTCCTCCATAGTTCCCTGTAAAATAACAGGAGGGGGTGGTGAATTAGCCAGAGATTTAAGCGCTTTAAGTCCCAACGAGAAAATATTTTTTTTTCCCACTGCTGTCTATTTACTGATATTCTTAACATGGATTCCAAAACCTAGGATTCAGCAAATTGATCTCTAAATCAATATCCTTATCTATAAAACTGAAAGAATGCCACTTGCTCACAGGATTATTATGGATTTTAAATGAGATGATCTGATTTAGCACAAGAAGATTCTCAAGGGAATGTTGAAACCTAATGCAAAATGTTGGACTTCATAATTATCTAAGACCTCAAGATCTCTATTCTAATTCCATAAACATAACTAAGTACACCATGTTAAAACTAGGAATCCTTGATACTTAGCTGCTCAAAAGTCTTAAATGTGTGTAAGAAGGAGGAGTGATACTATAGCATCTGAAGAAATCTACACTACTTAGGCTTCACACTTTCAAGATCAACAGGTAAGAATTTATGTGCTGCTCCTCTGCATCTTATTTATAAATGCTTTTTTTCTAGAGGCTTCCCTGGTTATCAAGTCCATATTCCAATAAAAAATTAACAGCACAGTCAAGCCCTATAAATAAATCTTTTTTTAAGATTTATTTATTTATGCATACAAGAACTGGGGTACAGGCCAGAGGTGTGGTGAGTGAGAGGATTCACCAGAGACAAGAGTGGGGAACAGAACAGGCAGAATGACTGAAATACACTGCCAAGGGGAGCAGCAGGCAAGTCAGGAGAGGTCTGCTGTGCCATATAGGTAGCTCCCTGGCCGGGGATCGAACTCATGCTGCAGTGGCTGCGGACAGCTTCATAGGTTGCGTCTTAAACCCTTACACCTCCAGGGAGGCCCCACTATAAATAAATCTTAACTAAATTTTAACTTTGTGTATCAAAACCGTAGTGTTCTGTAACTAGTGTATACAGAAATCCTACCTTTCAAAAACAAAATTATTTCTTAAAAATAAACTATTTCTCGGTACTCCCTGGTGGTGCAAGGGGTTAAGAGTCAGCATTAAGAAGCTATCAGCAGCCACTGCGGAACTAGTTCGATCCCAGACCAGGGAAGTGATCCACGTGGTACAGCAGACCTCTCCTGTCTGGCCTGCTGCTCCCCTCAGCAGTATATTTCAGTCGATCTGCCTGCCCCACTCTGTCTCTGGTGAATCCTCTCACCCCCACACCTCTGGTCTGTACCCCAGTTCTTGTATGCATAAATAAATAAATCTTTTTTAAAAAATCTAATTTTCAAGTAAAATATAAATAAGTTTTCAGACTTTTTAATTCAAACAATTTGAATTTACTCTTCCCCCTAATTGTAAATGGTTTCTGCCTGTAAGTTTGGTTCATTCAAATTAAATATTACTTGATTGACTCACAGAAGGAGAGTTTTGATTTTGCTATTCTGAATCAGAATATGTCCAGTTCAGCAGTTCTAAACAATCTTTCATTTGTATAGGTATTCTAAAATGCTAGTCTTTTCCAGCTACTAAATATAACAACTAGATGGTTGCCTTAGTAGAAAAGTCCTAGTGGTTATAATACTTTGAATCTGTGGTTCAATTTATAATGAACTAAATACTTTCATATATATTTACTCACTTGATCTTCATAATCTGAGGTAAAATACCCCATACAGCTGAACAGAAAGACTTTCACAAAGAAGTGACAACACACAGTTGACTCTCAGTCCCTCAAAATACATTCTTCCTCTTTCCCCCAAAATAAAAAAACATGAAAGACTGTTGGGTTTCTTTCATCAAACTTTTCTCTCCCAGACATATCCCAGGTGTCTCATAAAAACTGTCGCAAAGCACACACCCTGGGGCCCCAAGAGTTTCAAGGCAGAATCACCACCCACATGAAAGCCTAGCTTAGGCCCCCAACAGCCTCAAGTCAGCATCTCCTAAATGATCCCCTTGCCTCTAGTCCTTCAGTCTTCAGTCTCATCTATAAAAGTTGCTAGGTCACCACTGGTGGATGAGAAACCTCACAGTGAAACAACCTATTTTGAAAGTAGTAATGGTGCAGTGGAAAAATCAAGGACTTTGGAGTCAGAGCATGGTTTTTAGCCTAACTACAATTTTTATTATCTTGTGACCTGGGATAAGATATTATCTTGTGACTTAACCTCTTTGAGTCTCCATCTCTTCATCTCATTGCTGTAAGTCACTGAGGGCTCACCACCGGACCCCAGACCCCTGAGTCCCTGGCAAATACATACCACTCAATGTGCTGAATGAATGCAAATGAAGATACCCATCACCTTTACAGTGACTATGAGCATTAAGTGAGCTGATAAAAAGCACCTGGTGCACAACAGGCACTTAACTAAATAATCCTGTCTGGATAGGAACAATACCATTTACTATTTCTGAAAGCAGACAGTAGGCCAGTGAATAAGGACACTGAAAGAAAAATAATTTCTGATTTCTAATTACACACCAATGCCTTTGCCTTTCTGTCTGCCATCAAAAAGACCACCTTGGTTTGTGCTGTGTTGGTGGTTCAAGGTGAGCATAGCTGCCTTCCAAAAGGCACCCTACTCTTTGCTTATCATAAGAACCCCCAACTTCTAAGAGACTTAGGAGTACAATCTGTGGCAAGGTACTCATCAACAAGAACCTCTACTTCTACAGTACAAGAACCTGAGAAAAGTCCTTTCACCATCCAATATGAAACAACTTAAAATGTGAAGATCAGAGTATGGCAAACTTCTCACCAGCTTCACCAACATAATGGTGTGGAGCCAACGGTCCTGAAGCCTTTAATAATGTGTCACTGTTGTCTGTTTCCTTGTGCACACTGCACAGGGCACAACTTCAATCATTTCCTGTCTGAAACTATTCCGTAAGACAGAGCAAGGCAGCAGGTAACTACCATATTCTAATCCAGCTGTAGCTGTAGTTCCGTGACTCCAAACAATCATTTGCTGCCATGTCTCCAGTGATGCCAGATTCGCTGGACACTGTATGTTTCTTGACAAATTTCAGGAAATAATAAACTAGCCTAGGATTCTCCGTCATCAGTATGTTACTACTGCTCTTCCTATTGCTTAAGAGCTGTTCTCCAGGTAGGTAGAAAAGAGCCACAACCTAAAAAAATACTGCTTCAAGATACCTAACAACGGAACAACTTTCCCTTGAAAAACTAGCAGTACTTGAGGAAACAGCTATGCTTGGAATACCCTAAAGGGAGAATCGAGGTTTCTGGACAATAGACAAGTTTGTGTCCGCCAGCTCTCGAAGCCCAGCCTAGGATGGGGTGCAACCACATTCTTGGCAAACTGGGAAATTTATGCCCATGTCCTGAAACAAGGAGGTGGGGGGGGGGGTGCGGTTTACAGGGGAAAAAATTGGTGGGGGGGGGGGAACAGGGGCGCACTTCATAACAAAAATCCAGAGATGATAGCGCCGCCGGAACACATGCTCGCATCCTGTGCACCCACTTGAACCCCGAGGTTGCAGGGACAAGACACTCCCGGAGAGAACTCCCGACCCCAGGAGAGCGGGGCTCGCCCTCCAGGACGCCTGCTCGCGCACGACGAGCGCGGGCACACCCTGCACCCTTCCACTCTCCCTCCCCGTCCACGCACCTCGCCAGCCCCCTCACCCCACACTCAGACCCCCCATTCGCTTAACACTCCCCTCGCCCCACACGCTGCCCCACACGCTCCCCACTCACTCTCTCTCCCCGACACTCCCCCACACATGCTCACCCCCACCCCACACTGTCCCCCAGGGTCCCCCACCCTCGCCCCGCGCCCCCACCGTCCCGCCCTGCGCTCTCCCCCCGCGGCCCTGCGCGCCCCGCTCCCTCCACGCCCCCCCTCCCCTCCCAGGCCCCCTCGGCCCGCGCGCCCCCCGCACGCCACATTCTTCCACACCGCCCCGCGCCCGCCCGCACGCGCCCGGCCCCGCACCCGCCGCGGCCCCGCGCTCCCCGCCCGGCCGGCCCGGCCTCCTTCCGGGGACGTGTCTCGGGCCTGCACTAATGGCTGCGGCGCCTCCCGCCCGCCCTTCCCCGAGGCCCCGGGGGCCGGCGCGGGGGCCCCCCGGGCGCGCGCACTCACGCTGGCGAGCCGGGGACTGGGCATTGAAGTCCGGGCGGCGGGAGCGAGGAGGCGCCTCTCTCCTCAGTCACCTCGGCGGCGGCGGCGGCGGCGGGAGCGGCGGCGGCGGCGGCGACGACTCCCCCCCAGCCTCGGCGCGCGACACCCGGCCCGGCCCGGCGGCGGCGGCGGCGGCGGCGCGTGTCCACGAGTCCGTCTTGCTGCTGCTGCTGTGGCCGCCGCTGCGTCCCCGGCTGCCGCCGCTGCCCCCGCTGCCGCCGCTGCCCGGTGGCGTCGCCTCGCGCCGTGCCCGGCCGCCGCTGCCGCTCCAGCCGCTACCGGACGGACGACGGTTACACCCGGCCGACCGCGCCGCCGCCACCGCTGCTGCGCGCGCAGCCGGAACCCGCTCCCGCCGCCGCCCCTCAGGGGGCGCTGCGGGGCGCGGCGCGCGCGCCCGCCGGCCCGCCCCCCGCGCCCGCTGACTGGCTGGCGGCCTGCGCGGCGGCCGGGCCCGCCCCCTGCCCCGCGGGGCGCTGACCCACTGCCCTCGGCGCCCCCCCGCGCCTCCTCGTGGTTCGCTCCGCTCCGCGCTCCGGGCTGCTGCGGAAGGCGCGTCCATGTGACCGGGGCGGGGGGGGCGGGAGGACAGGCTGGGGGAGCCCTGCGCCCACACTCGGGCCCCGCGGCTCCACCCCCGCGCTGGGACGAGGGCCCGAGGCCTTGGTGTGACCCGCGAGGTCTCGGGGCTCGTTTCCGCGTCCCGGGCGGCGAGGCCTGGGCCAAGTTTGGGGGGGACGGGGCGCGACCGGGCCCTCGGCTCGGGGATTTCCAGCTCTGAGGTGGGAACCGGGCCGCTCGGGTCTGGGCTGGCCTTCCTCGAGGCCCAGGCAAATGGCGCGACTTTGCGAAGGACACTTCTGCGTCAACACTCCCTCCCAGTCCCAGAGAGGGGGAGACACCCCCCCCCCCGAACTTAAATTCAAACTTCCGGGATGTAGCGTAGTGGGTAAGTTATTTCCTCTCTCTGAGTATTGACTCTTGTACAAGTGGAAATAGTTGTCAGCTGCCTCATGGGGAGTTCACGTATCCGTGGTACACGGTATGAGAAATGCCACATAGGAGACCCTCAATTTGAAGATTTCCAACTTAATGTCCCCTTTAACGACAGGGATCATCCTAGCGATTCTGTAACAGGGTGGCCCCCAGGAAAAGGGGAGGTCCCAGTATTCTCTCGCATTTGGAAGGTGATCAGAAATTCTTTCTTTGTCAGCTTAGGCGTTTTGGTTTGGAAAATGTGGTCACCGATGAACTAGGAGACTGGGCTGAGCCGTTGCCAGAGGGCAGTGAGAAAGCAGAAGGGAGGCTTCCCCAGTAGAGGGGCGGCAGAAGGGGAGGGAGGGACTGTCCTCCCTCTCCACCCTAGGAAATGTCACCTGACCAGAACTAGTACCTATCTAGAGGAAACTCCTGTCCCTTGGGCTGCCCCCGCCCCCCTACTCACACACATGTTCCTCTGGGGAGAAGCAATGTTTGGTCGTCATCTTTAGGCCTTCCCCACAAGACAGACCCCGGGCACTGCTCCTGACTAAGGCTTCCATCAGAGCTTAGCAGTGAAAATAAAAGGTCTTATGACTCAGCCGCATCAAGCCAAAGCACTGAACCCTGGCTGTTGGCCACCAGCAGGTGATCCAGGAGAGGGTATTCCAGGGCAAGGCTGACTGGCAAAGATGTGTGGGAGTCAAGAGGCCTTGAAGCAAGAGGGGCTGCAGATCAGAATCAAGGCCCTTGGGTGAGGCTCAGCTGTGGCTTGCTTTCTATCTGCCTCCAGCAGGCAGCATTTTCCACTTCCTGGAAATACAGACTTGAAACAGAACTACCCGGTTTGCAAAACTTTTGCTGAGTCTCCTGGTTGTTGATTCTTTCCCTAAAGTCTCAAAACACCTTATGTAATTCCCTGTCATAGCACTTGTCACATTGTATTGTAATGGCTGTTTTCATGATTCCTACTTGTCTTAGTTGGTGCAGTCTAGAAGATGATTGAATAAATGGATGACTCTTGCCTGGATCTAATTCTCAGCCTGGACCTAAAATGCCAGGAAACAATATAACAACATAAAGATAATAATGGTTCCCAAGTATTAAGTATCTATTCTGTGCCCTGGGCAAGGTGTTTTTAAATATATTATCAAGTTTATGTTTCAGAATAACCCTGTGACGGAGGTATTATTGCCTCATTTTAAAAGGAGTTGGAGGCTCTGAGAGAAGTGACAGAAGCAAGATTCAGCCTGGCTGTCTGCCTCTGAAGCCCAAATAGTCTCCAGCTCCAGTCAATGTGTCCCTAAACCCGCTCTGAGACCAAAAGTCCTGAGAGCATGGCACCACCACCAACTACCCATACCCCCAGAACAGGAAGGGAAATGATCCAATCCCTGACATAAATGACCTCATCCAAATTGTTTCCCGAGAAAGGCTGCACACCTCAAACAGAGCTCAAACTGGGCTGCATGTGCCTTATTACAGCATGAACCACCCCTGGCAGTGAGTTTCATGCATAATAAGTACCCTGAGTTTATCCAGTGCCTTTGCTGAAGCAGTCCAAGTGCCATTAGCTTATTAATCCTCTAGCACCCTGTAAGACAGAGCTGGCGATATTCTTGACTGGTTTTATAGAGTGTTAGCTTCATGAGGGCAGGCCTGCCACACACAGGTTAGAGAGAGAAACAATAGACAGCAAAGAAACCAAATGCCTTGGAGAAGTGGTTGTAGACTAAGGTAGAGACACAACTCAGGTACCTGGTGCTGAGGGATTCTAAATTGTGTCTTCAACATTCATAGGATTTAGTTGCTGTGTAGCTTTGGGAAATTATTCAACTGAGTCTCAATTTACCCATCTGTAAAAAGTAATAGGTAGCAATACTTACTTCATAAGGTAGTTTGGAGCATTACAGAAATTAGTGTATATAACTCAAGTAGCACTATACTGAACACATAGTAAGGGTTCACTGATTGTTAGCTATTATGACATTAGAATGGTGTTTGGCACAGTGGAATAAATAAATGGAATGAGCTTTGATACTACGCAAATATATATATCGAGTTTGTTTCAAATTGCAGGCTCTGTTACTTACAGTATTACCTTTATCACCGTGGGCAGATGGTTTAACTTCATGAATGAACCTCTGTCCTCATCTGTGAAACAGGGTGATATCTCTGAAATGAAGATCTTAAAAGTGCTTTGTAAACATACAAGCACTATACAGACATTAACTGTAGTTTTGTTCAGTGACTACAGGAATCCCAGCACTGCCCCTTCAATTCCTGACCACTGAAGTTTCCTTGTCTGTAACATGGGCGTGGTGAGCACATCTGTTTCAAGGGTTTGCTGAATAGAAAATTAAATAATTAGTCTTTTTTTTTTTTTTTTTTGTGGCACCCTCACTGGTGGCCGGGCATTGAGCTGGCGCTGCAGAGGCTGTGGGCAGCCTCGCAACCCAGCGCTCAACCGCTGGGCCACCAGGGGAGGCCCAAATTAGTCATTATTTTTAAAGCATCTATCACAGTGTGATGTGGTCCATACAGACATGTTACTTCCCCACCCCTAGTAAGTGTTACCTTATTTGGGGTAGGGAAGTCCTTAAGTAAAGGAAGTTGGAGGGTGTGATGGGAAACGTATGGAACCTGCAGAGCTGGGATTATTACTGGCTCTGCCGCTGTGTGACCTTGGGCAAGTTACCTAACCTCTCTGAGCCTTCAGATCCCTTGCCTCTAACACGAGATAAGGTATGCCTACATTGCAAAGTTCGGAGATAAGAGCTACTGCAGGCACAGATCCTGCTTCAGAGTAAGGGCTGGCTCAATAAATGGGAACTGCTAACGCACAGACACGACCTCCCTCCAGCCACTCTTATGGAAAGGACTCAGTTGGAAAGCAACGACCACAATTCCCCAACCCCAAACCGAATAGGGCCCGGAGCTGCCAAAGAAGTGATCCAGGCTCAATAAAGTTCAGTTGAGCTCGGGAGGTTCCCGCCCAGCAATGCTTAGCTCGTCTGGACCTTGCCAGCAGACCGGTCAGGAGAAGGCCACGAGAGGACCCACCCCTCCCGAAGTGATAACCGAGGAGGGGGGGGGGAGGGGAGGAAGGAATGTACTGATTCACCGCCGCACCCATCCCCTGCCTCTAATCTCTCTTCCGGAATTTTACTGCCCTCTTTTGCAGGGGCGGGGGTTTGGGAGGGGGTTCGGGGCGCGGGTTACAGCTGGCTGCGGGAGCCAGCAACCGCGCCCCGCAAGCACACACTTTGCCCGGGGGCGCGTTAGTGGACCCCCCAGCCAGCCGCGGGCGTCCTGCGGCCACCCGGGCAGAAGCGCCTCCCTGAGGGCTGCTGGGGGAGCCCGGCTCGGAGGGAGAAAGCTGTAAATTCCGGGAGACGTCCGGGCCGGCTCCGCGGAGGGCCCGCGGGCGCAGGTTCCCTCTCGCCGCGCGGGTCGGAGCTGGAAAGCGGCGGCTGAGTCGAGGCTCTGACCTGAGTGCGGCGGAGGCCTCGGCCTCCTTCTGGGGCCTTCCCGCGGCCAGTTACCTGTCAGATCGCCAGCGCTTTCGGGTGTAAACTGGGTTTCAGCCAGAGAGGAAAGCGTCTTGGGGAATTGGCAGCGACGCCGGGGGAAAAGTTTAGAAACCCAGCTTAACCTTACTGAATCTTACTGCGGATGAGGCAGTGAGGTCCCGAGAGGGTGGGATCCGCTCCTGCAGGCGTGAGAATCAGCGGGATCAGGGCCACTACTTTGCCCTGCCCTGCCCTGCACTGCCTGCTGGATTCAGTTCACCGCGTTCTCTGACGCTTCAGACTTAGTTTCCCCGTTTGGCAGATGAGAAATATCAAAGTATTTGTGAATAACTGATACAAGAGCTCTTAGAAGTGAAGCAGTAAATCTCTCTACCCAACGAAGGGATTAAAGCAATGATGTTTACTGCTAAAAATTTATCGAGCTCTTACCAAATGCCAAGCACTGTTCTAAGCACTTGATAGGTATTAACTTCTTAATTTTCACAACAATCCTGGAAGGGAAATTATTATTATCCCTGTTTTAAAGTGGGGAAGCTGAGATGAATAACAGCAAAGCCAAATATTTGGCCAAGTTCACCCAGCCAGTATATGATAGAGCCCGAATTTGAATCTAAGGGAGTATTTTTGCCGGGCCTCACACCTTCAGCCACTGCTGATCGAGGTTCTGCCAAAGAGAACGTGGTTATAATCTAGCTCCATTCTGGCTGTCGTTTGCACCGTGGTGTAAGCTCTTCATTATGGCAACCTCTTTCAGTGTGACTTAGATTATCTGTGTGTGTTATAAATGTTTAATATGTGCTTTCTGATCGTGATAATGTTTCTACACACTGAAACATCAAAGCACTAGGTGAAAATGGGGCAATCACGGTTTCATTGTGTAATCCAGAGGACTTCTTCCCAAAATGTACACCCCTGCCTTAATTCTATCAGTTGCTATAGTCAGTCTTGATTTTCATCCCACAGTGAGTCCCATTTTACCTCGTGGTCACCTCGAATACCCATCTCCACACCAACAATCCTAACTTGATTACTGCTGTTTTTCAAGGATGCTGAAAAGTTTGCCCTGTCCCCCACCCCCAAAACAATATATCCCTTACTCTGTCCTCAGCTTGTGTGCATACAAACTGTGCAATTGGAGGGGTTTTTTTCTCATTTCAAAGCCAAAATAACAGTTCGTCATTTGTTAAAATGCAATCACAAGAGAAAAAAATATACTGAGTCCCAAAAGCCATGTTCATGTAATGAGAAGGGCTTCCCCAAAATGAATTTTCAAAAGAAAGCAGAAGGACTACCTAACTCACCCGAATTAATCTCTCAAAAAACTTCAGAAGTCATCTAATACAGCCCTTCCTTTTATAGACCCAGGTGACAAAGAAGTTTTCCAGGTCACTCAGAGATATTGAGGGCCAGAAAGGGGACCCGTTGTGGGAGAGGGAACAGAAGAGCAGACAAAGGGACAGAAGATTAGATTAGCCTCTAGCTGTGTTTAAAAAAAAATCTCCTCCCACCCAGCCTTAAAAATGATGCATGCGTTTTATGGTATAAGAGTTGTACTTCAAAAAAACCATTTAAAAATAAGACATGCTTCTTATTTTTTTTGAAAGATTTATTTATGCATACAAGAACTGGGGTACAGGCCAGAGGTGCGGGGGGGTGTGGTGTGTGAGAGAGGATTCACCAGAGACAGAGTGGGGAACAGAACAGGTGGATTGACTGAAATACAGTGCTGAGGGGTGCAGCAAGCACAAGACAGGAGAGGTATGTTGCGCCATGTGGGTAGCTCCCTAGCCGGCCGGGGGATTCAACTCATGCTGTAGAGGCTGTGGACAGCTTCATAGGTTGTGTCTTAACCCCTTGTGCCACCAGGGAGGCCCCCTCTTATTTTTAATTACAGAAATAAGTGCTTAATAAGATAAAAGTACCCCACAACCCTACCCAGAGAAAGAACCACTATTAAAGATTTTGTATTTATTGTTCCTCTAGATTTTTCTCTGAACATTCATTTCTGTATACATTCATATATGCATGCACATGTGTGTTTAATGAAAAGGGGATTGTTTTAACAATATGATTTGGATAGTTTTCCATGTTGGTACATTCAGATCTACCTTATTCTTTTTAAAGACCGCCTACATAAGAGTGAACTATCATTTATTTAAACAGGTTTCCTTGTGATATATCTTGGATACTTTCTGATTTTTTGCTATTACAAAACATATTGCAATGGACATTTTTGCACTTACATCTTTAGAGTCCTTTTAGGGTAATTCTGCGGCATAAATTCCCACAGAAACTGTTCCTTTTAAAACAACAAGCTTTGGGCCTCCCCAGTGGCGCAGCAGATGAGTGCTGGGCTGCAAAGCTGCCCGCAGCCTCTGCAGTGCCAGTTCAATGCCCAGCTGCTGGGCAAGGGTCCCAAATGGCGTGCAGACCTCTCCTGCCGCCCGCTGCTCCCCTCAGCAGTGTACTTCGGTCCTTCTGCCTGCTCTGCTCTCCCCTCTGGCTCTGGTGAATTCTCTTCACCTTCCTGCGCTTCTGACTGTACCCAGTGATTGTATAAATAAATAAATAAATGTTATAAAAAATAAATAAATAAAAATAAAACAACAAGCTTCATAAATTATCATTTTCATCTTATTCCAAATGCCCTGACATATGAGCCTGTTCTGATCCAAATCACATAAGGTGCTCAGGATATAGTACACATTAAAGAAATGATAGTTGTTTTCATGGTTATTATTACCTTGATTTCACAGTATCATTAGTTTGAGGGGAAGAAGTTCATCCCCTTGGTCAACAGTTATTGATAAGCTTCTGCCACGTGATGGGCCTGAGGGTCCAAGAGGGAACAGTATAACCCCTGCCCTTGCGAAGTTGACAGTCGAGTTGATGATGAATGCATTTACTGGCAATTACAACGAAGCCTTCAGAGAAGTACTACAAAGTGGTAACTACAGGAAAGAGAGAGAAGGTATTGGGGGGTCATTAAACAACCTAAAGAAGAAGTAAAAAGGGGCCATGTGAAAAAAGCAACAGCTTAAGTTATCCAAACAGAGAAGATAGTGAGCCCCCCACACACCAGAGGTATCCAAGCAGTGGCCAAGACACCATCACCCAGAAATACTGGAAGGAACAATAAACCAAATCAATGGTTTTTGAATGTCCACCCTCGGCTTGGTGCTAGAGCTCCGGGACGGAGGAAAATAAAGATAAAGATAAGAATCTTCATATGCTAAATGTATTCCACTTAAGAAACAGCGTCTCATCCTGAGCGAATGCCCTTCCTACTTTTTTTTTTTAAGGTAAACTCATACTCTTCATTTTTTATGTTTTAATTTTTATTTATTTTTGCAGAGAAGAACCAATGTAAATGCCAGAGGTGCGAGGGGTGAGAGGATTCACCAGAGACAGAGTGGGGAGCAGAACAGGTTGATGTACTGAAATACACTGCTTGGGGACCAGCGGGCGAAACAGGAGAGGTCTGCTGCGCCATGTGGGTTAGCTAGCTCCCTGGCCGAGGAGGGTGATAGCCCTGAGACTTAACCCCTAGGCCACCAGGGAGGCCCCCTTCCTACTTCTTTGAGTACTAAAATATCCCTTCTATGAAGCAGTGGTTATAATATGTGATAGTTGTTTTTCTTTAATATTCTTGTTTGGACAGACTAAAAGCTTGTAGCCATGTCTGAGCCCCTGTCCTCAATTTTTAAACTTTTGAGTATTGATGGCATCGAAAGGTCTAGGGGCCGGGCCTCCCCGGTGGCGCAGCGGTTGAGCGCTGGGTTGCGAAGCTGCCCGCGGCCTCTGCGGCGCTGGTTCGATCCCCGGCTGCTCCTCAGCCACCGGAGGAGGGTCCCACATGGCGCGCAGACCTCTCCTGCCGCCCGCTGCTCCCCTCAGCAGTGTGCTTCGGTCCTTCTGCCTGCTCTGCTCCCCGCTCTGGCTCTGGTGAATTCTCTCACCCTCCCACGCTTCTGACTGTACCCAGTGCATGTATAAACAAACAAACAAACAAATAAATAAAAACATGCCTCTATAAAAAAATTCTTTAAAAAAAAAAAAAGAAAAAAAAAGAAAGGTCTAGGGGCCTTTGAGCCAGGTGACGTCTAAGGTTCGTCTCATGACTCTAAGATTCTCTGCTCAACAGTGATTAAGACCTGAAGCTAACTTAAGTTTGGAATCTGTGAGCCAAATCATCTTCAACAGACCCAAGGTGAAAATAAACACATAATAAAGATGTAAGTATAAGAAAGAAGAAAACAATCAGCACTCTCACAAACACTTTTATTTTTTGGTTCCCAATCCACATTTCCATGTACACTTGCTCTCCTACATTCTCCTACATTTCCATGTACTCTTGCTCTCCTACTCCCAGGAAATGCAGCACAAGAGAAACCACAGAAATAACAGATAGATGAGATACGGGAAAAATCAATTTGGTGCAGTTCTCACAAACCTTTAAAAGAGAGCGATTTAAGTGATGATGAGGTTTCATGACCAGTGGCAGCAGAGCCTCTGATGGGAACGCTGGTGTTTTTCTGGTGTTTCCTGAGTGGGTGGGAAGGGGAAAAATGGCTTTTGCCCTCCCCTTCCACTTTGAAGAAAATAGAAGCAATGAAAAGCAAAAGTCTCCTGTAATGTCCCATTAAGAGGAACAAATGAAATGCAACTCCCCTATGGCCAAGAAACACAAGTCCTCAGACAGGTGCTGGGCAGGTCCCTGCCTCTGTGGTGCTGCAGGAGCTGAGTATTCACCAACACACATGGCTCTGCTGTTGCCATGGCGACGCCTTACCTTTTGCATTCTTTGACTTAAGACTGGTCCGGGGCACATTTGAGTTTTCATGTTTCTCCTTGGCTATTGGAAAAGGCAAGAGAGGAGGAGGAAAGAGTCTAAGTCAGCTTGCCCACCGCCTTGGCTGTTTGCTTCTTGGCTTGAAATGAGGCCTCACTAAGGTGAAAGGGGCCTGTAGCAGGGTAAGGAGGAGACATGATTCTGGCAGAGCCCAAAAGACCGAGGTTCAAGTTCCAATTCCTCAATGAATCCAGTTATTTATTCAAATAAGCCCTCTTCTGGGCCAGACACTAGAAGAGATGAGTGAGCAGCCAGAGCTGGTCCTCAAAGGCCTTGCGGTCAAGAGGCAAGAAGATGACCATGAGCCTGTAAAATAAGTGACAAGAGCTCATACTGCCCACAGAGGTGACCTCATGGGGAGGGAAGAAACGATAATGAAATCCACAAGGCAATGGGAAGGACCCTTAGAACACTCCAGCAAATTCCTTTCTCTGGGGCCCACATGGAGGCATTAAATGAAGGATGATAGGTATCAAGATTCCGCTACGAAGCACAAATTCTTTTTCCTGAACCTCACTTCTCCATATTTATGCCAAAGCTAGTGATAACCACTTTACTCATTGGAAAAAAATAGATGAATCAATATATAATGATGAAGCAAAAACATACTCTCCAGTACCCAAATCTGTGACTTTGGATAATTCTGAAATTTACTCCCTAAGAGTCTCAATTTCCTCACCATTAAAAGGGTAATCATAATCCTACTCTTTTTTTTTTAAAGATTTATTTATGCATACAAGAGCTGGGGTGCAGGTCAGAGGTGCGGTGGTGAGAAGATTCACCAGAGACAATGTGGAGCAGAACAGGCAGATCCACTGAAATACACTGCTGAGGGGAGCAGCAGGTGAGACAGGAGAGGTCTGCTGTGCCATGTGGGTAGCTCTGGCTAGCCAGGGATCGAATTCGAGCTGCAGAGGCTGCAGATAGCTTCCCAATGCTGTGCTTTAACCCATTGTGCCACCAGGGAGGCCCCAATCCCACTAACTCTTAAGCATTGCTAGAATTAGATGAAATTATACGTTAAAGCCGCAAACTGCAGCAATACAAACAATACTAGTTTACCCCTGGTTTCAGGAATAGAACCCCTGACCCAGTGTCTGATGTGTCCTAAATCAGATAGGGTGGTTATTACATATGTAGAGAGCCTGACATCTGGTTGGCACTCTGTAGACTTACTTGCACACCCTCTTTGAATGCTTTCCTCCTGTCTTTCCACCCCAGCACTCAGATTTGTTGTCTACTTCATTCCTGGACCAAGAAGGGTGCCGCTTGAGGTCTGCTCTCTACCCCAGCAGCCCACTCCCTTTTCACCTTGGGCTTAGCTCTCTCCTGGGCTGAATGACAGGAAGAAGGCCTGGCCAGGCCCACTGGACTCCTCTGGAGACTGAGGTGGGGGAAAAGGCAGGGAGTGCATCAGTCCTGATGCGATCACCACTGGTTGTCCTAGCTTGGCCCATTTCCTCCTCTTGGGGTGTTTACCAGAGCCTGGATTCCCCGGGAACACTTGGGAGTGTGCACTGACAGCAGGGGGCAGGCCACATACAAGACTGTCTAGGGTGTCGAATCCAGAGGGAGGGACAAAACAGGCAGGGAGGGAGGGCCTAACCATGGTCTGATGCCAGGGCCAGCTTCCAGACCCAACTCTGGGAGCCCCAATGAATAAATCCTTTATCCTTAGCTTAGAAGCTCAAAGGGAGGGCACCCTGGAAGGTGGTCTCAGGTGACAAGGAGCCTCAGGACAGGCTCAGAGGATTTGTCCCTTCCTTCCCAGTAGAAATCCTAACTGGAGAAAAGTTTCTGTTAAGGAGTTTGTTTGTTAGATTTTACCTAGGAACTTCATTTGGGAGGCCTCTCATCAATTCCACAGCCTTGCCTGGCCACCTAGAGTCACCCCAAGAGGAGCAGTGTTGCATAATGGTAAGGAACATGGGTTTAGGACCGGCAATCCTCAGCATTTCCAGTTCCTGGCTGGACGCCCCAGGCAATTGCCTCACCTCTCTAACTCCCAGCTTCCTCAAGTCAAATGGGTTAATAAGAGATAAAACCCTTAAGTTCTTAGAACAGTGCCTGCCAAAGGTAAAAGCAACTGTTAGATATTGTTATTTTAATGAAAGCAGGGGAAGGACAGAGAGGAAAAACATCCCAGCCTCAACTGTTTGCTCCCACTAGCCAGCACAGAGCTCTGTGATGCTTAGAGAGCTTTCTCCCCGACCCCAAGCTGGGCCTACTTTTCTCCCTCTTTCAATATCTAAGAATTGTTTCCAAGTTATCAGGAAAGAATTCTATCTCCCCTCCCCCATAGCCATGAAACCAAGTATGCAAAGCTTGCTCAAACTCCTGAGTCATTCAGCAAAACCAGCCCAAGATAATCAGTGGATCAAGGAAACTCAATGCAGAGTGGGGAAAACCCAGCCACAAAGCCTGGGCCTCCTTTTAGGGCAGTTCCCTCCACTAGTCCCTCAGATGAGCTTTCCCTTCAGGTTCCACCCGGTATCTAAACCCTTCCCAAGCTCTCCTGACCCCAGAACCAGACATTAGCTTGACCTGGATCTCCAGCCCCCTGCCAGGCCTTCCCATGGAATCTTGCTCAATACGCTCTTTGTACTTGAACAGCCTCTCTCCTGCCCACCACTTCCGAGTCCCCGGCACCAGTTCCTTCTCTCCCCTTCTCTGTACCCATTCATTTCTCAACCCCTGTCCCAGACACTGGCTCTTCATTGTCAAATCCAAAAGACTATCTCCAGCCTTTCCTTCTTGTCCTCACTAGACACTTGGCACTGTTGACTACGCTCTTCCTTCAACTCTCCTTCCTGGACTTCTCTCCGTTCCCATCCCTGGTTCTCTTCCCCTCCCTGCCACCAGACTTCCCGGTGTGGGTTACTGGCTGTAAATGCTGCTCCTCTGAGTTCTGCTCTTAGCCCTCCTCCCTTCCTATTCCTCAAGCTCCTCCCTGATGTAATCTGCGCCCAGGTCTTTTGTTTCCACCTCTTAACTGTTGGCTTCCCACCTGCCTATCAAGCAACTCTTCAGGCAAGCCAGCAGACACGTGCAAAGTGGAACTCTTTATCTTCCCCAAAATTGTTCCTCCTAGGGTATCCTGAGCTGGATGAATGACTCTTTACCTTGTTGCCCAGGCAGAAGTCACTCTTTGCCCCCTCCCTGCCCTACCCACCAAATTAACATCTCATAAAGCTCCCTCTCTCACTGTGCCCACCAGTTCTTCAGTTCAGGTCTTCATAGTGACCTGAAGCCTAGAATATTACACTTCTTATCAGGAGGCTCTTGTCCTTCATTCCTGCCCCCTTTGTACTAGACTTGCCTGTAGTGTCTGCCCAAGTAGTCCTTTTCCTGAGAACCCACTGTTGTCCACAGACTAGAGATGCCCCTGACCCTGTGCTGACCCCATGGCAGCCTGCCCTGCCCCCGCCACAGCGTTCTGAGCCAGAAGCACACATTAGACCCAAGCTGGGTTGAATTCGACCTCCCGGGACTCTGAAGCTGGACTGAGACATCGAGACTCCGGTCCAAATGCCCCCAAGAGTCACCTCAGTAATGAAAATGAGTAAAGCAGACCCCATGAGGGATGATGGGAAGTGGGCAATTGAGGCAAATGAAGACTAGGAGCCCCCTCTAAACGTAGCAGCTGCTCCTCCGCCCTAGCAGATGGTTGCCATGGGAATAGAAACCCAAACTTGTCAGATATTCTGATTATTTTCCCATTTTTTCTGTGAAATTTCCCAATTTTGAGCATTGGATGCTCATTCATGATTTTAAATGCTTAAGCGTCTCTTGGGCATCATATTTGGCCCATGGAGCAGCCATTTTGTAATTGGCACCAGGGAGTCAGATGGAAGCACTGGATTCAAAGCCGGGGAAAGCCACTTTCTGCCATGCGTGTATAGAAGCAGAGAAAGCCATTGGCATAGAGGGAAGAATAAAAATTTTCCTACCAGTTCCTTGCTCCCCAGGTAGACCACATGCCCAGCACCTGCCCTCCTTTCCAGTGACAGAGTTACACGCTCAGGAGTCAGAAAGACCTGGGTTTAAGTGCTGGCTCTATGAGCCCCTTATTGTGTGCTCTTAAGCCAGTCATTTCACCGTCCTTCCTCTGTAAAACAAAGTACTTTCTCCATACATTTGCCATTAGGATTCAAGGAGATTTTGCTCAGAAAGTTCTCTGCACAGTGCCCGGCACCTAGTTAAACGTGGCCATTGTGATTATCACTGACAGCAGCGGTGGACAAATTCCTCCTCGGCCCCATCCTTTCACAACACTTTCCTATTTGTGTAACTCTCTGGGCATTTACCGCTGTTGCTATTATTTATCACTGTGTATCCCCTTGATATACTGTAAACTAGAGAGAAAGGCCACATACTGTCTTGGTATGGGGAGAAAGGAAGTAGAATTGGAGTGTAGTGTTTTGAACATAGTAGGTGCTCAAGAAACATTTGTTAGTTCACTACCTGGAATTTAAAGCCCCATGAGAGTACAGACCTTGTGTGTCTGGTTCACTGCTGCATCCCCCTGAGCCTCTCTAGTGCTGAGCACACCGAGAGCCCTCAACACACACCTACTGAATGACAGACATCTCCTTGTCCCCCACCAGGATTCCTTAACATATCCTAGAAGTGTGTTGGTGCAAATCTCTGGTAATAGCGCCCCATTTTTCCTTTGGGGTCCTCCCCTCATCAATCTGGCTGACCCACCTCAGCTTTAGGAATGGTCATGTGACCCTAGTAAGGCCAGCCAATCAGAGACAGCTATCCCTGGCCCCAGTGATTGGTTCAGGATGGGGTTATAACTCAAGCACAGCCAATCAGAACTGAGACGTAGGAAGATGTTTGCTTTCCACAAAGGAAGCTGAGTCATGAGGACATGAGCCTGGGTCTCCAACGGCCATATCACCATCCTGAGGAGAAAGTCTATGTAGGTATAAAGCACAGAGGTCTATGTAGGTATGAACACAGAAGTCTAAAGGTCTAACTCAGAAATTAAGCAAGATTGGTTCCTGGCAATCGTTTTTGAGCAAGGGAATCTAGCTGTACCTGAAGCCAAGCCCTGGACTATTCCTTAGGGCTAATTCCCATTTCTTTTGAAGTCATCTTGCAAGAGTCAGGTCTCTGTCACTCCCACGCAAGAGTGCTGAATAGTATTTGAATGTCACAGGTAGGGGCTTACAGTAGATGTGGACATCCACCTTTATGCGACTCCTCCCAGCCCACATGATCTCCTTTAAGAACTCCCACTACCAATAGACTGGACTAAGGACAGGTTTGTGCTGCCAAAGCCTGCCCCCAAGGCTGCAACGGGTTGGGCCAGAAGTGGACATGTATTACAGCTTAATCAGATCAGATTCTCTCTCCTGGAGATTTGGGTTTAGGACTGAGAGATTCTAGTTCCATCTGGATCGTGTGCTTAAACCGAGGGGTGTAACACTGGGAGGTGAGAGAAGGTCATATTCATGGAGAGCAGAGAAGCTGATCCCCTGTAGGAGAAGAACGAGGCTGACACATACATGAAAGCAGAGGCCAGAGCCCAGGATTTCCCAGAGAGGGAGAGAAAAAACAAGAGAAAAGACACAGAGAAAGAGAGAGTGCTGCTTCCTCATCCCTCATGAGACTAATTACTTCTCCTCTTGGGTTCCTTGAGATTTCTCTGTGTTCATTTAATTTTCTCCCTCACCATCACCCTTCCCTTAAAAAAAAAAAAAACCTTAAAATAGCTCTAGTGTTTTGGGAGGTCTTGTTTCATTTTGTTTTTTACTTGTAACTAAAAGGGTTTTAGAGGACCATCCTCTAAAGATACCAAGTCTGCAGCCATGGTATCTTGTTCGCTAGGCTGATAAAGACTCTGGCTCCCCAAATCGAGACCCCCCTACCTCCAAACATGAGTCATGTAACCTTAGCCAAGCACCTGGACTCACTGATGTGGCTTCTTCCTGTGTAAAATGGGAATAATACTCTACCACGTTGACATGAAGATTGAGTGGGGTTGGGGGGGATTGGGAAAAATAGGTGGGAAAAATAGCTGAGCCCAAGGCTGGGCACCAAGAAGACACGTCACGTGATCAGCATAAAGTGGTGTTGGGGGCCAAGGAGGATGCAAAAAGGAATCTCTTTTTTTTTTAGATTTATTTATGCATACAAGCTGGGGTACAGGCCAGAGGTGCGGTGGGTGGAGAGGATTCATCTGAGACAGAGCGGGGAGCAGAACAGGCAGACTGACCGAAGCACACTGCTGAGGAAAGCAGTGGGCAAGTCAGGAGAGGTCTACTGCGCCATATGGGTTGCTCCCTGCCTGGCTGGGGGGTCGAACTCATGCTGCAGAGGCTGCGGATTGCTTCATAGTGCAGTGCTTAAAAGGCCCCCAAAAGAAATCATTTTATTTAAGATTTATTTATTTATGCATACAAGAGCTGGGGTACAAGCCAGAGATGCAGCGTGGGGGCAGGATTCATCAGAGACAGAGTGGGGAACAGAACAGAACAGAACAGGCAGACTGACTGAAATACACTGCTGAGGGGAGCAGCGGGGAAGACAGGAGAGGTCTGCTGCGCCATGTAGGTTTCTCCCTGGCCGGCCAAGGACCGAACTCATGCTGTAGAGGCTGCGGATTGCTTCATAGTGCAGTGCCCAACCCCCGTGCCACCAGGGAGGCCCCCAAAAAGAAATCTTAAAGGGGCAACCCTTCCCCCCCTCAGCACTCTAGTCACCTCATTTGTACCAATTTTTCAAAAACATTGAGGAAAAGAATATATTTATTTTTTAAAGTGCCCATTCTGGAACTCTATTCTAACGATATAATCAGACAAGAGGAAATACATATGCATGAGGATGCTCATTGCAGTAGTGTTTATATTAGAGAAAAATTGAAAATGACTTAAACGTCCAGCTTTGTGTTTTGCTTAATAGATGATGGCGCATGCATACAAAAGAACATTATGAAGATTTGGAGGAGAAAAGACATAATATTTTGTAATAAGAATAAACATGGGGTACAATGCAAAATGTTATGGGGGATAATGTGAAATCTATCAGAATCTTAAGGTATAAACCCAATATTTCAAAGACATTTTCCCACTCTTGTACACTGCAGCACCACACACACTGTGCCACACGCCACTCGAGCCCCAAAGCGTTCATTCATCTTCTCTGCTTTTGGGGCGATTTAGGTAAGAAATTGTAAGAAGCATTTATGTAAGTACAAGTCCCGAGGCCTCTAACATTAAAGGTAATGACAAGGACAGATGTCCCCAACATCTTCCAAGTAGGAAAAAAATAAGCAGTGTAGAAAAATATTGCCAAAAAAGCAAACAGTGGTTATCTCAGGTCATGGAATTTCAAGCAGTTTTTCTTTACCTCTTTGTGCTTTTATGCACTGTTTGAAGTCTTTATAATGTGTGTGCATTACATTTATGAGAGAAGATAGTCACTTTCATGGGGGGGAGCAGTTACCTCGATTTCTTTTCCTCCTTTATGACCCTTAACTCATGTTTTACCAGATTTCTTCTAATACATCTTCCTTATTCAGGAATAGGAGGTTTACAGGATTGCCCAATCCCCCAGTGCAGCTGCTCTAAACAGAAGCGGCTCCTGTACCAGCGGGAGAGCCTTCCGGAACCAGGCAGAAGTGTTAGGCAGCTCACTACTGCCCTCTTCTGGTCAAAACAGGTCAGAACAGGTCATATAGCTAAACATCGCACCCACAGCACCCTGGAACCCCAAGGTCATTCCCAAAGGCATGACTTCTGGCTACCCTTGCAGTGGTCTGTGTGCTATTCACCAGCATCATTAGCTCCACACCCTCTCCCAAACAGGCCATCACCTGGTTTTAGCCTGACTGAGACTAATTACTGCAAACCCATCTGGATAGTGTCCACTCCAAGCCAGAGTCTCCTATGAAATACTCTATTCCAAATGCTAGAGCAAGTGGTGGGGTGCTTTCCTGTCTACTAGAGAGCACTGATGGTCAGGAGTAGGGGTTCAAAAAGGTAGAAGAAAGGGCTGCAGAAAACAATTGTAATCATCTTAGTCATAAAAACCCTGTCCTTGTACAGTTCTGACTTTTCCAAGTATTTTCCAAGGCAGCTTGATATATATACAAATAAATTCATACAAGGATATTTGCTGCAGAATTCTTGGTATCAGTTTAGAAACAGTCTAAATATCCTTCAGTGTGGAAGCATTTGGATAAATGGGATGATATGCAGCTGTTAAAAAAAGGAAAAAGTGGGCCTCCCTTGTTCTGGGAGGGAATTCTCTTCCAGCATGCTGTCTTCTATATGGTCTCTTTTATGAAAGCTCTATTCCCATTCCTGGGGCTCTACCCTCATGACTTACCCACAGTCCAAGGGGTTGGGTCACAGCTCTATCAAGCTGTCCGCAGCCTCTGTGGTATGAGTTCGATCCCCGGCCATGAAGCTACCCACATGGCACGGCAGACCTCTCCTGTCTCACCCGCTGCTCCCCTCAGCAGTGTATTTCAGTCAGTCTGCCTGTTCTGTTCCCCACTCTATCTCTGTCTCTGAATCCTCACACTCTGCACCTCTGGCCTGTGCCCCAGTTCTTGTATGCATAAACAAATACATCTTTTTAAAAAAGAAGCATTTGGTAACAGGACAATCTTGTTGCACAGCTCCAGGGGGCATTATTCACACTGTCTTCTGTATGAATGGTAATTTCTGGAGATGAATATTGTGGATGGCCCTGTTGAATATATGGCCTGGTGCATAACAGATTCAAGGGGAAGACTTATCATTTTCATATATATCATCTCACTTTTTTTTTTTTTTAAGATTTATTTATTTATTCATACAAGCACTGGGTACAGTCAGAAGCGCGGGAGGGTGAGAGAATTCACCAGAGCCAGAGCGGGGAAAAGAGCAGGCAGGCTGACAAAGAAATAACTGCTGAAAGGAGCAGTGGGCCGAGTAGGAGAGGTCTGCGCCTGGGACCCTCACTGGCGGCTGGCCGGGGATTGAACCGGCACTGCAGAGGCTGCAGGCAGCTTTGCAGCCCAGAGCTCAACCGCTGCACCACCAGGGGAGGCCCTATCATCTCACTTTCATTTGTCACTTCTTCAAAGAATTTTGTACCTGAAGAAACAGGAATGGATCAGCAGTCAAATGTGGCTTTGAACATGTCTCCAAATTTCTACTTCAGGCTAAAAGCAAAACACTAGGAAGACTGGCCTAAAGGCTATGTGCGAGAAGGGCCTCCCCGGTGGCGCAGCGGTTGAGCGCTGGGTTGCGAAGCTGCCGGCGACCTCTGCGGCGCCGGTTCGATCCCCAGCTGCTCCCCGGCCACCGGAGGAGGGTCCCACATGGCGCGCAGACCTCTCCTGCCGCCCGCTGCTCCCCTCAGCAGTGTACTTCGGTCCTTCTGCCTGCTCTGCTTCCCGCTCTGGCTCTGGTGAATTCTCTCACCTTCCCGCGCTTCTGACTGTGCCCAGTGCATGTATAAACAAAACAAACAAACAAACAAATAAATAAAAAAACATGCCTCTATAAATAAAAAAAAAAAAAAAAAAAAAAAAGGCTATGTGCGAGAAGAATGAAAGAACAGAAGTTGGGGATTCTGGCATGTAAATTGGAAAGCAAGATATTAGACTATCTCTATTTGCAGATCATATGATCTTGTGATCATATACCATGTTAAGGAACACACACACACAGAGATTAGAACTGATAAATGAATTCAGCAAGGTTGCAGGATGCAAGATTGATACAGAAATATCAGTCAAATTTCTTTTCAGTCCTTTGAGGCTGCTATAATAAAATATCATAGATTAGGGTGACTTAGATTCATTTCTCCAAGTGCTGGAAGCCTGAGATCAGGTGCCAGTATGGTTGGGTGGGGATGGGGGGATGTCTCTTCTACAGTGCTGTTTTCCTTTTTTTTTTTTTTTTAAGATTTATTTATTTATTTATACAAGCACTGGGTACAGTCAGAAACATGGGAGGGTGAGAGAATTCACCAGAGCCAGAGCAGAGCAGGGAGCAGAGCAGGCAGAAGGACCGAAGTACACTGCTGAGGGGAGCAGCGGGCAGCAGGAGAGGTCTGCGCGCCATGTGGGACCCTCCTCCAGTGGCCGGGGAGCAGCTGGGAATTGAACCAGTGCTGCAGAGGTTGTGGGCAGCTTCGCAACCCAGCACTCAACCACTGCGCCACCGGGGAGGCCCCACAGTGCTGTTTTCTATGTGGTCTATTTTATAAGAGCTCTATTCCCATTCCTGAGGGCTCTACCCTCCCGACCTAACCACAGCCCAAAGGCTCCACCTACTAATGCCTAATATTACACTGGAGATTAAACTTTGTAGGAACACAAATATTCAGCTCATAACTAGCAATGAATAATCTGAAATAAAATTGAGAAAAGAATTACATTTATGGCAGCACCAAGAAGAATAATGCACTTAAGAATACATCTAACAAAAAAAAAAGAATACATCTAACAAAAGAAGTAATAGACTTGCACATGAAAAACACAAAACATAGTTGAAAAGAATAAAAGATTTAAATAAATGAAAAGATATCTCATGTTCATGGGAACAGATGGCATTCCAGGGAGTAAGGTGGCAATGGTCCCCAAAGTGATTTACACTTTCCATCCAATGCTTATTGACATCAATTTTTTTGTATAAACTTACAAGCTGGTCCCAAAAGTCATATGAAAATACAAGGGACACAAAACTGCCAAAATAATCTTGGAGGGGCAAGCAAATTTCAAAACTTATTGCATAGCCAAAATAATCAATGTGTGATTCTTTAAAAAAAAAAAAAAAAGGTTTGTTTATACGAGAGCTGGGGTACAGGCCAGAGGCGTGGGAGGGTGAGAGGATTCACCAGAGACAGAACAGGGAGCAGAACAGGCAGACTGACTGAAATATATTGCTGAGGGGGGCAGCGGGCGAGACAGGAGAGGTCTGCCACATAATGTGGGTATTTCCCTGGCTGTCTGGGAATCGAACCCACGCTGCAGAGGCTGCAGACAGCTTCACAACGCTGCACTCAACCTGCTGTGCCACTGGGGAGGCCCTCAATGTGTGATTCTGGCATAAGAATAAACATGTAGATTAATGGAACAGAAATAGTCAATTAATTTTAGACAAGAATGTGAAGACCACAACTGAATATCCACATATAAAAGAGAGAAGTTGAACTCCTCACACCATATAAACAATTTAATCCAAAATGTATCATAGGGGGCCTCCCCAGTGGCGCAGCGGTTGAGCGCTGGGTTGTGAAGCTGCCCGCAGCCTCTGCAGTGCCAGTTCGATCCCCGGCCACCGGCGAGGGTCCCACATGGCGCGCAGAGCTCTCCTGCCGCCCGCTGCCCCCCTCAGCAGTGTACTTCGGTCCTTCTGCCTGCTCTGCTCCCTGCTCTGGCTCTGGTGAATTCTCTCACCCTCCCGCGCTTCTGACTGCACCCAGTGCTTCTATAAATAAATAAATAAATCTTTAAAAAAACAAAACAAAACAAAAAAAAAAACAAAATGTATCATAGGGTCTCCCTGGTGGCGCAAGGGGTTAAGATGCAACCTATGAAGCAATCCACAGCCACTGCAGCACAAGTTCGATCCTCGGCCAGGGAGCAACCCACATGGTGCAGCAGACCTCTCCTGACTCTCCCGCTGCTCCCCTCAGCAGTGTATTTCAGGCAGTCTGCCTGTTCTGTTCCCCACTCTCTCTCTGGTGAATCCTCTCACCACCACCACTACCACCACCCACCCCGCCCCTCTGGCCTATACCCCAGCTCTTGTATGTATAAAAATAAAATAAATCTTTAAAAAAAATGTATCATAGACCTAAGTGTAAGCGCTAAACTCATAAAACTCTTAAAATAAAACATAGGAGTAAATCTTCATGACATTGAATTCACCAATAATTTCTTAGCTGTGACACCAAAAGGACAAGCAACAAAGGAAAAATAAATTGGACTTTGTAAACATTGAAAACATTTGTGTTTCAAAAGACACCATCTCTTAATAGTGAAAAGACAATCTACGGAATGGCAGAAAATATTTGCAAATCACATAGCAGATAAGTGATTTGTATCTTACAACCCAACAATAAAAAGACAAACATCTCAATTTTAAAATAGGCAAGGAATTTGAAAAGACATTTCTCTAAGAAGACAGCAAATGGCCAATAAGCACAGAAAAAAAAGATGCTCCAAATCAAAACCACAATGAGGGCCTCCCTGGTGGCACAGGTGGTTGAGCGCCGCACTGTGAAGCTGTTCGCAGCTTCTGCAGCATGGGTTTGATCCCGGCCAGCCAGGGAGAATCCCACATGGCGAAGCAGACCTCTCCTGTCTTGCCCACTGCTCCCCTTAGCAGTGTATTTTGTCAGTCTGCCTGTTCTGTTCCCTGCTCTGTCTCTGGTGAATCCTCTCACCCTCCCGCGCATCTGGCCTGTACCCCAGTTCTTGTATAAAAATAAAATAAATATTTTTTTAAAAAACACACAATGAGCTACTTCTTCACACCCACTAAGGTGGCTAAAATAAAAAAGATAACAAATACTGATAAAGATGTGGAAAATTGAAGCCTTTGTACACTTTACACACTGCTGGTGGGGATGTAAAATGCTGCAACCCCCTTGGAAAACAGTTTGGCAGCTCCTGAATATGTTAAACATAGAGTTACTATATGACCCTACATCCCTAGATATACACCCACAGAAATTAAACCATGTACATGAGCATCAATTCCAGCATTACTTTCATTTTTTTATGGTAAGATATTCTTTTTTTAATATTTATTTATTTATGCATACAAGAACTGGGGTACAGGCCACAGGTGCGGGGGGGGTGAGAGAATTCACCAGAGACAGAGTGGGGAGCAGAACAGGCAGACTGACTGAAATACACTGCTGAGGGGAGCATAGGGCAAGACAGGAGAGGTCTGCTTTGCCATGTGGGTATCTCCCTGGCAGGAATTGAACTCACGCTGCAGAGGCTGCTGTCAGCTCCATAGTGCTCAACACCTTGCGCCACCAGGGAGGCCCCTCCAGCATTACTTTAAAAGTCAGAAAGTGGGCCTCCCTCCCTGATGTCGCAGGTGGTTGCGTGCTGCACTGTGAAGCTATCCGCAGCCTCTGCAGCATGGGTTCGATCCCGATCAGCCAGCAAGAATCCCACATGGCGCAGCAGACCTCTCCTGTCTCGCCCACTGCTCCCCTCAGCAGTGTATTTTGTCAGTCTACCTGTTCTGTTCCCCACTCTGTCTCTGGTGATTCTCTCACCCTCCCGCACCTCTGGCCTGTACCCCGGTTCTTGTATAAAAATAAATAAATCTTTAAAAAAAAATTTTTAATAAAAAATAAATAAAAGTCAGAAAGTGGAAACAACCAAAGGCCCATCAGCTGATGAACTGATAAACAAAATGTGATCTACCCAGACGATGGAATGTTATTTGGCAGTAGAAAAAGGAATGAAGTATTGATACATTCTACAACATTGAAATCATTCTGTTCAGGGTGGGGGAGGTGTAGGGTAAGGAAAAATGTCAGGCTTTTCTGCCCTCTTGCCATCAGGATAGATGATGGATCCTTGTGGTCCTGAATGCATGTCTGATGGCAGGCACCTGGAATAGGGTATAGGCCTAGGTAGATGGGATTCACCTGGGCTAAGACTGGACTTTTAAGGGCAGTGTCATGAGAACACCAGTAGAAGCCAAGAGAGAAGCAGAGAAGCAGAAGGAGAGATCACTGGAGAACCCAGATAGAGTGAGGATTTGCTGGGGGCTGGAAGGACTGCCAGCCTCCCGGCCTCCCAGCACCCTTGCCTGCTGTGTACCGGGTAGTCTAAATAAATGACCTGCAAAAACCACTGAGGACTCTGACTCCTCCTTTACCCAGTCTGCTGGATCATAGAAAACCTGCACTGTGGTCCTCCTGACCCTACAGGAGGCAATCATTAAAGTCACATACTTTATGACTCCATGTGTATGAATTGACCAGAATAGTCAAATCCATAGAAGTAGAAAGATTAGTGGCTGCCAGAGTTTGGTGGAAATGAGGATTGACTACTAATAAGAATAGGGTTTCTTTGGGGAGCAATGAAAATATTCTGGAATTTGAGTGTGGTGATAGTATATTCACAGCTTTGTGAATATGCTGAAAGCCACTGACTTGTATACTGAAAAGAGTGAATTTTATGGTATGCAAACTATAGACCAATAAAGCTATTATTTTAAAAGGGAGAGAGAGAGGTAGGGATTGTCAGAAACACTCATAGACCCTCCCTCCTGATCTTTCCCTTCTATGGGAAGGGCTTCCATTGGTGTAATGCTCCTGGCTTCTCTTCACCACCAACCCACTCCAACTCCAAGGAGAGAAGTGATTTGATCAACCTGTGAGTTTGGGTCCTGAAATGACAGGTGCATCTCGTGTTCTACCTATTTCTCCGTCTTAGGTTCCAAGGTAAAAACAACACCCAGTAAATGGGTGGTTACATTGGTAACCTAATTCTGAGGTCAAGTTTAGGAGGCACACTTATCCACAGACATACCCACCCTGTCCAATACCCATTTGTCCATACAAAAGCTGCTGTTTTGGTCTGCATATGCTGTATTCCTTCATCTTATTAATCAAATTGTTTTAAATGTTTCCAATTAAGGTAGGGGCTACTTAGTGACTGCTCTTCAAGAGCCCCTGCAGGGGGAGTGTGGGGCAGACAGGAACACTATGAAGTGGTTACTTGTGTATCACAGACACACTGTGTTTGGAGAGGTAGCATGGAGCAGTAGAAAGAGTCCATGGACATCCTTTCTTCCTCCCTCCCTTCCTCCCTTCACGCAACATATATATGCCAAGTACCCAGTATGTGCCAGGTATTATTTAAAGGCACTGGAGAGTGAGCAGCGAACAAAACCCTGTTATAATGGAGCATATGTTTTAGTGGAAAGAGTGACAAGAAACAAGAATATGTATTGTTTTAGATGGTAGTAAGTTCTGAGGAGGAAAAAAATAACATAGGAAAGAATAGGACATAGGAAAGAAGCTGTGAAATTGTGGATAGGGTATTCAGGAAAAGATGGCATTGGAGTAAAGCCCTGAAGGTGACCTGGGTATCTGGGGGAAGAGATTTCCAGGCAGAGTAAGCAGCATATGCCAAGGCTTTGAAGTGCAAGTTGTATGGTCTGAGCAAGAACAAGTGGAGTGGTGGGGTGGGAGGTGGGGTGACTGGAAAATAAAGTAAAAGAAGTCTCAGGAGGCCACCTGTAGGGTAAAGAAAATATCAGGCTTTTCTGCCCTTCCGCCATCAGGATAGATGATGGATCCTTGTACTGAATGCATGCCTGATGGCGGGCACCTGGAATAGGGTGTGGGCATAGGTAGATGGGATTCAGCTGAGCTAAGACTGTGCTTTTTAAGGGCAGCGTCACGGAGACGCCAGCAGCAGCAGCAGCAGAAGCCGAAAGAGAAGCCGAGAAGCAGCAGAATGAACGCTAGAGAGTCCAGATAGAGTGAAGACTTGCTGGGTGCTGGGAGGCCTGCCAGCCTCCCAGCCCCCCAGCCAGCACCCCTGCCTGCCATATGCCTGGTGAACCCCAATAAAAGACCTGCAAAAAACCAATGAGGACTCTGACTCCTCCTTCACCCGGTCTGCATGGGATCAGAAAACCTGCACTGTGCCCTGTCCTGCCTTTACAGATGCCCATTGGACATTCAAGTTGACGTGTCAAGTAAGCTGTTCGTGTGAGTCTGGAGTTCAAGAGGGAGATCCAAGCTACTTACTAGCTTATCATTCAGCCATTTGCTAGCCTTGTGACCTTAGACAAGTCCCCTAATTTACCAGAGCCACACTTTCCTTCCTCTTCTGCAAAATGGAGAGAAAAAAAAGAGCTAGATTTAAAAAAAGTAGCTAGATTGCAAGGTTGTTGCAAGGATTAAATGTGATATCAATAAAGGAATTGAGGCTTTGAATAATTATTATGAAATTCAATGAAAGATGCAATTATTAGTGGCTGGAAACACAAAAAATGAAAAGATAGAGCCCCCATCCTCAATCCCAGTGGAGAAGCTTAGTCAAAGTTTTCAACCTTTCAGGTAACAACTTGGGGGCAGAATCGCCAGGTTCTGGGACCAACTGAGCAAAGAGAATAAAGGGAGTGTCGAAGGTAATGAAACTAGACAGAATGGAACAGTCTGGGGGAGTGGAGAGAACAGTCTAGGGGACTGATCCTCACACAAGTTGGCTGAGAAGCTGGGACTCATCAACGCTCTACCTTTCACTTCCCCAACTTGGGGAAATGAGTTCTTAAAGTGTCCAAAGATGCTCAGGGGAGGGCCTCCCTGGTGGCGCAGGCAATTGAGCGCTGAGCTGTGAAGCTGTCCACAGCCTCTGAAGCAAGGGTCCTATCCCAGCCAGCCAGCAAGAATCCCACATGGTGAGCAGACCAGACCTCTCCTGTAGTGCCCGCTGCTCCCCTCAGCAGTGTATTTCCTCAGTCTGCCTGTTCTGTTCCCCTCTCTGTCCCTGGTAAATTCTCTCAACCTCCCGCTCATCTAGCCTGTACCTCGATTCTTGTATGAATAAATAAAATCTTTAAAAAAAAAAAAAAGATGCTCAAGGGAAAAACACTGATGCAGTGATGCTAATGACATCCCTTCCCCGGGCCTTAGCTCCCCCTGCTGTTCTCTGCCTACACCCCCTTCTCTCTTCCCCATCATGACTTCTCCCATCTTTTGTAGGGCCAGAGTCTGGTTCTTCTCAGCTTCAGGATAACAGGGAAATAGTTTAGAACTCCCCCCCAAACCCCCCAACCCTGGTGGCACAGGGGTTAAAGACAGCACTATCAAACTATCACCAGCACTGCAGCTTGAGTTCAATACCAGGCCCGCCAAGAAGAAACCCACATGGTGCAGCAGACCCTCCTGTCTCGCCCTCTGCTCCCCTCAGCAGAGTGTTTCAGTAGATCCTCCTATTCTGCTCCCCACTCTCTCTGGTGAATCCTTTCACACACACACCCTCCCCCGGCACTTCTGGCATACACCCCAGTTCTTGTGTGCATAAATAATAAACCTTTAAAAAAATAGTTCAGCGACCCTGTGCAACATCAAAGAATCTAGACTGGCAAACACCAGGGTGATGCTTGATCCAACAGGAGAAATTAGGAATCACAAAGGGAAAGAAGTTACCACTGAACTGCTGCTGGGCCAGGGGCTGAGCTAAGCTTTTCAGGGCTAAGGTAGGTGTTGCTAGGATTAAATATGAATCCACATACAGCATTTGACTCAGGGTCTGGCACATAGTAAGAACACAATAAAACATGGGTTGTAGTCTTTTTATTATATCTCTTTTAATCCTCACAAGCCTGTAAGCTGTACTTCTAACCGAGAGGCATTTTGATATAGTGGCAAGTGATCTTACACCAGAAGGATATGGGTTCAAACGCCAGCTTTGCCATATCTGTTTTTTGTGACCCTAGGAAAGCTCATTTCCTCTTTGAATCTTGTTTTGTTCATCTGTAATGTGGGGAAAATAATTGTACCTGTCAAATAACGATTCATCTAAAAGCCTTTGTGTAGGGCCTGGCTCTTGGTAATTGCACAATAACTGTTAGCTATTCATAGTATTCCTGGAGGGGAGGACACACAAGTTTCAGCGGTTAGATCACTTAGCCAAGTTCACATGGCCAAATAGAACAGACTTGTGGCCCTGCCCTACTCAGCATTCAAGCCTCCTCTTCTGGCTACAGTACCTTCACCCTCCCCTACTCTCAGGCCATGTGATCTGGGTGGGGTTGACACCTCTATTTCAAGCTCCAGGGGAGAATATGTGACCCAGTTCTGGTCAATTGCTATTCCATCTGTCTGGTTACAGGGGTAGGCTTGAGAGTGGAACTGTGACCAAGTCACCATAACTTGGTCACAGTTAACTTTGTTGAGTCCCTTGCAAAAGAGATGAGCCTATCTTTGGACTTGACATTGGAAGGATATAAGGTTAGAGTGAGGCGGAGAGAGTGCCTTTGTGCAAAGCCAGAGAATTCTATTGGGAATCTCTATGGAAAGAGTGTGGAGCCTGAAAACTTCAAGCTTGTGCCTAAATGCTTGACAGATCTATGTAAAGTCTACACTTCAAGTTCCCGGTATACCAGGCAATAATGAGACAGTAGTTCTCTCTCTCTCTCTCTCTCTCTCTCTCTCTCTCTCTCTCTCTCTCTCTCTCCCCCTCTTCCCTTCCCCCCTCCCCCCTTTAGGAAACCAAAAAAATCCTTATTTGGCAAACTTATCACTCAGGATCCCAACTGAAAACAGATGGCTACACTCAAATTAGAATAATTTAAGAGGGTTTATTTACAAAAGTATAGGCAGTGCAAGAGTACCACAAGGGATGACATGGTGACTGGGAGCTACTGGATGACAACTGAGGCGCTGTCACCACCTGTAAACCTGAAGGGACAGAAGATTGATAGTTACCTGAACCCTGAGGGAGGGAGCTTTGGAGAACAGACCCGCTTAAGAAGAGCAATGACTGTCAATGAAGACACACTGCTGGCCCTTGTAGGGAGACAGAATAACCACACACACACTTTCTCTCCTGCCCCACCCTGCTCCCCCCCTCCACCTTGACTGAGCCTAGCTAGAGACCAGAAGGGGAAAAAGCCACTTGACATGTCCAAACAAGTCAGACCCAGAACAGAGTGAAGTGTGGATCTGCAAGGACAGACAAGAGATAGCTGTTTCAACAAGAAGACAGCACAGACTGGTTTAGCTGTCTCACCCACAGTCCCATGAAAACCATATGGAAAGCCTAGGAAAGAACTCATAGGATGGCACAAAGGAGATAGGAACCCTAAGCATCTGGGAAGAAATCCTGAACCAGCCCTGATCACTTTACAGAGACAAAGATGACCACGTGGTCAGGAAACCCCAGGCTGACCCTCTCACCCACTCCCTGCCAGCTCCTTTGTCCCCAAAGAATTCTGTCTGCATGGCCCCAATCTGGCAAAACCAGACAGTAGCTCCGTGACCTCCCTTTCTCTCCATAGGAGATGTCTGTTTACTTCTGTAGCCAAGCCAAGAAGCTTCTGGGATTCCCCGCTACTGGCAGGAACCCAACAGTGCCCTGAGGACAGGGCTGAGCTGCATCCAAGTATCTCGCTTTGGTCGCACAGACACCTGTTCCCTTTCTTCCTTCCCCAAACACGTTCCCTAGTCTCCTTTGCCATATGGCTTCCTCCCCACCTTTCACATCCAGTTTCAACCTTCGAATCTCCTCAGAGAGCCTTCCTCTTTAACTGGCATGACTGTACACGCTTGTGCTATTAGGAAGGTTATTAGCAGAAATTCTGCATGTAAAATAACTAATAACAGCAACCCATACTTACCGAGTGCTTGCTGCATGCCCATCACAGGGTTCAATGTCTTGGGGAAACCATCTTCTGTGGTCCTGTTAAAATAGAAACAACAGACCCAAAATGGAGTCACTTATGCCAGGCCCACCAAGACTTAATCCCTAACCAAATTGTAGTTATAGCCTCCTAAAAAGTAGAATTTTAAACCAACCAATCTGGAAGTTTCTGGTCAGCATATTGAAGTCATCCATACAAGATACTACTCCACCCCACCTTCTCCTAAGGGAATTATTTTGCCTGAAATAATTTTTTTCTTTTGCTAATAACCTTGTCTTACTCTCTGACTCTAAGAACTTTTCAGGGGCCTCCCTGGTGGTACAGGGGTTAAAGTCTCAGCGCTATCAAGCTACCTCTAGCCAAGGCAGCACGAGTTCAATCACCTGTCAGGGAACTGACCCACATCCTGCAGCAGACTTCTTCTGACTCCCACCAGCAGTGTATTTCAGTTCTGCTCCCAACATTGTCTCTGGTGAATCCTCTCACCCACTCCCACACCTCTGGCCTGCACTCCAACTCTTGTATGCATAAATAAATAAATATAAATTTTAAAAAATTTTCATTTTGGGGCCTCTCTGGTGGCGCAAGGGATTAAGCACCGCACTATGAAGCAATCCACAAGTTCGATATCTGGCCGGCCAGGGAGCAACCCAGAGGGCACAGCAGACCTCTCCTGTCTCACCGGCTGCTTTCCTCAGCAGTGTACTTCAGTCAATCTGCCTGTTCTGTTCCCCACTCTGTCTCCAGTGAATCCTCTCTCTATCTCTCTCTCTCTCTCTTTCTCTCTCTCTCTCACACACACACACACACACACACACGCATCTCTGGCCTGTACCCCAGCTCTTCTATGCATAAATAAATAAATCTTTTTTAAAAAAAAAATAAGAAACTGAAGCACTGAGGGCCTCCCCGGTGGCACAGCAGTTGGTTGAGCGCTGGATTGCAAAGCTGCCCGCACCCTTGCAGCACCGGTTCGATCCCCGGCCACCGGGTGAGGGTCCCACATGGCGCGCAGACCTCTCCTGCCTCCCGCTGCTCCCCTCAGCAGTGTACTTCGGTCCTTCTGCCTGTTCTGTTCCCCGCTCTGGCTCTGGTGAATCCTCTCACCCTCCCGTGCTTCTGACTGTACCCAGTGCTTGTATAAATAAATAAATAAATCTTAAAAAAAAGAAAAGAAAGAAACTGAAGCACTGAAGCACAGAGAGGTTAAATAATTTCCTCAAAGTCACACAGCTGGCGGCGCGGAAGGTTGAGTGCTGAGCTGTGAAGCTGTCCACAGCCTCTGCAGAGCCTGTCTGATCACTTCGGGCTGGCTGGCAAAGGTCCCACATGGCGCAGCAGACCTCTCCTGTCACGCCCGCAGCTCCCCTCAACAGTGTATTTGCCTGTTCTGTTCCCGGCTCTTTCTCTGGTGAATCCTCTCATCCTCCCGCGCATCTGGCCTGTACCCCTGTTCTTGTATAAATGAATAAATAAATCTTTAAAGAAACAAAAAAGCCACACAGCTGGTAAGTAGTAGAGCTGGGATCAGACCCTTGAGTCAGACTCCAGAACTTGTGATTTTAACAACTATTATTCTGTACTTTGACAATAAGGCATAGTAAAGATAATCAGGAAACCCAGGGAAACACTAAAAATGCAGAAATGGTTGTAGAGGAGTGCTTTTTTGTAGAAACAATGTGCTCCAGGAATTTGGAAAAGAGATACCCCATCAAAAATGTGTGGCCATTTGTTTGAATTTACCACCAAAGAAAAATCTAGAAAGCAGACAACTGAAAAACAGCCACCAATCTCTGGTGGGGTAGGCATACAAGTTTAAGGAGGAATCAGAGGGCCTCCCCGGTGGCGCAGCGGTTGAGCGCTGGGTTGCGAAGCTGCCCGCAGCCTCTGCAGCGCTGGTTCGATCCCCGGCTGCTCCCCGGCCACCAAAGGAGGGTCCCACATGGCGCGCAGACCTCTCCTGCCGCCCGCTGCTCCCCTCAGCAGTGTATTTCGGTCCTTCTGCCTGCTCTGCTCCCGCTCTGGCTCTGGTGAATTCTCTCACCCTCCGGCACTTCTGACTGTACCCAGTGCTTGTATAAACAAAACAAACAAGCAAACCAGCAAACAAATAAATAAAGCATGCCTCTATAAAAAAAAAAAAAAAAAAAACCTAGGAGGAATCAGAGAGCAGAGATCCGTGGTCAAGAATGAGGGAGGGAGCCTGGGACCAGCAGGGGACTTGGGGAGAGCAGTATGGAGCCTCAGCTGGCTGGGAGAGGCAGGAGGAAGGGCCCAGCCAAGTGCTGAGGAGAAACCCTTTCCTCTGTCCATCCCTCACCCCCTATTTGCTGAATTTCTATTTCAGTCTAGCGGGAGTGTATGAGTCAGCACAGTTGGGTTGCAAGGACCTGAAACAGATTCAAATTGGCTTAAGCAAAGGGGGAATTAATGGCTCACTTGACTGACAAGTTGACTGGTAGGACAGGCTTCAGGCTGGTTGATCCAGGAGCTGCAGAATGTGAGGAGAACTCTGTGCCTTCAAATCTGGGCTCTGCTCTCCTCTGGCTTTCCTCCATTCTCAGGCAGGCTTTTCCTTGTGGTAACCCAATGGCTGCCACTGGCTCGCAGCTTTTACCTTAGTAAATTCCTCCCAAAAAGACTGCCTCTTTACCAGTTGTTCCAGTAAAAATGCTAAGATTGATTCTGCTCAGCTTCCTCAGTTCCATGTTTACTATTCATTCACTTGGGGGTCTTACAGATGGGATACACTGACTAGCCAGGGTGCTGTGAAGCCCACCTCTCAGCACAACCACACTCAGACCAAGAGGACTGAGAACAAAGAGATGGTTCCTGCAGGAAACTGGAGCACTGAGAAGCAAGGGAATGAATGCTGAGTAAGTGAAAACAGCAGATGTCTGAGCCAGGCAATGAGGCTGGCAATTACAACACAAGTGTGAGAAATGACATGAAGGGACAGGAAACCCCTAGCCCAGGGGAAGTGACTTGTCAACTGAGATTTGAGGAGGAGATTTTAGGGAAAAGAAACAGCTCGTGCAAATTTCTTGAGATACATGAGACTGTGGCCTGAATATTAATTAGCAGGGACAGTGAGAACGACGATGATGGGCCAGATCATGGAGTGAGCTGAGCAGGAAAAAAAGAGTGTGGGTTCGGAACTGAAGAGGAGATCAAGGTTTCATTCCTGTATGTGGATCCCAGGAGCACGTGGAGCGTCCTGCTGGAGTTAATAAAGAGCCAGCTGGGACAAGGATGTGGAGTTCAGGAGTGGGATGTCTACACCGAGGTGGTCACTAAAGTGTGACCACTAATGTGTGACCACTAAAATGTGGATGTGACACACTTGAGTGAAATGTTCAAGGTTGAACAGACTCTTCTAAAAGGACATCCAAATAGCCAAAAGGCCTATGAAAATCCATTAAGCATGTAAAATAAACATACGAAAACAATATCTTTACTTATTAGGGTAAAGACATAAAAACATACCATTACCTATGCACCAGTTTGAGTGAAATTAAAAGGATTAATATCAGATGCTAGAAGGATGTAAAATAACTGGAACTCCCACACACCACTGATAGGCAAGTGAACTGGCACACCATTTTGGAAAACTGGCAGTATTTACTAAAGCTCACCATGTATCTTTATTCACCTGGTAATTCTAGTCGCATATATAAAGCCAAGATAAATAAGTACTAAGTCCACCAAGAGATATGTAAAAGACTATTCATAACAGCAGTATTCATAAGTGCCAGAAGCTGGAAACGCACCAAATGTCCATTGTAACATATTCATTCAACACAAGACTACACATACACACACACACAGGAGGAAACAAGTGCCGACACACATGAATTATACACAGGGAAAGACGACAGACCTAAAAGAATACATATCGAGTGATGCCATTTATAAAAAGCTCTAAAACAGGTGTGACTAGTTGGTGACAGAGATGGTGAAAGAGGTCAGAAAAAGGAGCCTGCTGGATGCTGAAAAGTTTCTATATCTTGATCTCATTGATGGTTATAAAGGTACAAGGTATATATATACATGTATAAAAGTTCATCCAGGGCCTCCCTGGTGGCTCAAGGGGTTAAGACATAACCTATGAAGCTATCCGCAGCCACTGCAGCACAAGTTCGATCCCTGGCAAGGGAGCTACCCACATGGCGCAGCAGATTTCTTCTGACTCGCCCGCTGCTCCCCTCAGCAGTGTATTTTTATTTATTTATTTATTTATACAAGCACTGGGTACAGTCAGAAGTGTGGGAGGGTGAGAGAATTCACCAGAGCCAGAGCGGAGAGCAGAGCAGGCAGACTGACAAAGTACACTCCCCTCAGCAGTGTATTTCAGTCAATCTGCCTGTTCTGTTCCCCACTCTGTCTCTGGTGAATCTTCTCACCCCTCCACCTCACCTTGGGCCTATACCCCCAGTTCTTGTATGCATAAATAAATACATCTTTAAAAAAAATTCACCCAGTTGTTGATTTAAGATCTGTGTACATCACTGTATCTATTTTATACCTATGGTAGTTGGGGTGGGCCTTCCCCCTTCCCCCAAAGATAAAGAACCAAAGCAGCACTGATCAGGAACTATCAATATTTGATAGTTAGTGATATTGTTATAGGACAGGGAGAGGGGCAGCCCAAACCCCGCAAACCTGTCTATTCTAAATGGGTTCTGCCATCCGCTGCATCAACACAAAACATAGGAGACTTTAATGGGAAGGAACTTTAATAAAACTAGGAAACAATACAGGTAAGGCAAAGAATAGTTTCTAAATTAAGCACCCAAAGTTATCCGTCCCCTCGTGGGTAAAAGTCCATCCATATGGGATTGGCCCAGAACAAGGCCCCAAAGCCTGCCACAAGTCTAAAGCATCTTCCAGTGGGGACCCACAGAAAAGGATCAAAAACTACCAGACAAGCCCGAAAGAAAAAAAACAAAATCAACATCAAGATAAAAGCTTGTCACCTCTCCACGGGTCTCACCCACATCTGTGTTACCCAGTCCAGGACCAAAAGACAAGCGCAGTTTCTTCACGTGTCTCTAGGCTCCATGTGCCTCCTCCAGGTCTCCTGGCTCCATCCTGCTTCCTTCCTCAGTCTCTTCTCCAGCTTCTCCTCTTCCTGCTCAGCTCCACCCTCCCTTGGGTGGGGCAGGGAACCTCCCCCTTTCCTGGGGACCACCCTGTTACAATATGATCTGTTGCAGAGGCTGGAGACCCAGATTGATGTGAAATTGCCCAGAGCCAGTCTTTTTTTTCCCCCCAAGCTTTCTTTTTTTAAAGATTTATTTACTTATGCATAGAAGAACTGGGGTGTAGACCAAAGGTGTGGGGGGTGAGAGGACTCACCAGAGACAGAGTGGGGAGCAGAACAGGCGGAAGGACCGAAATACACTACTGAGGGGAGCAGCGGGTGAGACAGGAGAGCTCTGCTGGGCCATATGGGTAGCTCCCTGGCCAGGGATCAAACTTCCACTGCAGTGGCTGGATATAGATTGATAGTGCTGTATCTTTAACCCCTGCGCCACCAAGGAGGCCCTCTTTTTTTTTTTTTTTTTTTTTGGTTTTTATTTCTATTGTTCCATAGCATCTATTTAGGGTTCAGATCACAGCAGGCCCACTGCATCCGTGAGTCAGTGTCTGCTCAGCACACCCTTGAGTGTTAAATTCAACACTCATTTCCTGAGCATCTGCTCTGTGCCAGGGCTGGGGCTGCGGGGTAGGGGGTACAAAGACAAATAAAACACCATCCCAGCCCTTGAAAAGCTGCCAAGCAAGAGGTGGGTGCTCCAGGATGAAGGACAGGTCCTGGCAGCAGCCAATTCATCCATCCGTACATGTAATATAATAATAGTAACAACCACCATTTATGAACTGCCAGGTGCTTGTGTGTGTAACAGATTTTTTTTTTTTTCTTAATTGCTATTTAAAAGCACAACAGCCTGCAGCTACTTTTGTCTGTTAGAGGAGTGGCATGATTTTTCTCTGGGTAGATGGCTTTTTGTTTAGGAAAATGCTTAATAAGTTGCTTTGGTTTGAAGAATGAGGCTCCCCAGGGCTGGTGCAAGACAAAGGGAGGTGAATTGCTTTGCAAATTAGAGTGGGACTAATGGGGGGAGGGGGACTCGCAAAGAGGAGGAGGGAAGATATTTGGGGGTAAAGTTAGGAAGATAATGCTGTTTTTGTTTTCCCAGACTCAGTTCTTTAGAGAACCACCCCTTTGCCTTTCTAATCTCCCTCATTCTTCAGGTTTTACCTTTCAAAAATCACTTCCTCATACCACACACAGTCTTCAAAAAAGAATGAGGCAAAGCTCCCTCTACTGACATGGAAAAATGCACTGGATATATGATGAAGTAAGAAAAAAAAAAAGGCAGGGAGAATAAGTGCATAATACAATCTCATATATATTTTTTTTTAAAACAGGTGCTTTCTCACTTTTTATTTTATTTTTTTTTAATTTATTTATTTATACGAGCACTGGGTACAGTCAGAAGCGCGGGAGGGTGAGAGAATTCACCAGAGCCAGAGCGGGGAGCAGAGCAGGCAGAAGGACCGAAGTACACTGCTGAGGGGAGCAGCGGGCGGCAGGAGAGGTCTGCGCGCCATGTGGGACCCTCTTCCGGTGGCTGGGGAGCAGCCGGGGATCAAACCGGCGCCGCAGAGGCTGCGGGCAGCTTCGCAACCCAGCGCTCAACCGCTGCGCCACGGGGGAGGCCCTACAATCTCATATTTTTATAAAGAGAGCCACATATATATGTATTCATACTTGAGTAATATGGAAAATTCCTGGAAAAGTATATAACTACATAAATTCCTAGAAAGGTACCAAACAATATACTTACAGCTGTTATCACTAGGGAAGGGCAGGTGCTTGGGATATTCAGAAGTTTCTATTTTCATTTTTACCCTTTTTACCTTTAAATATTTACCATGAGATTTTAGTCCTCTTTCAAATCTATTCCTCCAAACAACCTCCCCTGACTCCAACTGTAGATCAGATCCCCATTTCTGTTGAGACATTTGACACCTTTGTAATTGCCTGCTCCTCCCCCTCCCCCTTCCACCTCCTGCACCCATCACGCTCTCCTCAGCTCCAAGACAGGGACCAGGGACTCCTAGCAAATTGCTTGCAATAGCTGTTAACCCAAATAAATGCCTCCTTCCACCTGATTTTGTCTCTTCCAGAGAAAGGAAGGGGCAGCTGGGCCCCACCTGTGAGTGCTGCCCCGGCCCAGCTCATGGTGTTTCTGCTAATTCCCCACCCAGGGCAAAATAAGATGCCTTCTTTCTTATTCTGGAGAAAAGTGCAAAAGCATCAGCTCCTGCCTTCTTCACTGCCTCGGCCCTGAAGGACACCAGAATGCCTGAGACCACAACAACCTGTGAAAGGTGTGAGCAGGTAGGGAAGTCAATTACCATTACAGGCCAGGGCACCCTGGCTGACCTTGGCAGAAGCAGGACCTGTAACAGGGTGGTCCCCAGGAAAGGGGGAGGTTCCAGGTTTCCTGCCCCACCCAAGGGAGGATGGAGCTGAGCAGGGCGAGAAGCTGCAGAGGATATTGAGGAAGGAAGCAGGATGGAGCCAGAAGGAGACCTGGAGGAGGCACATGGAGCCTAGAGACACGTGAAGAAATTGTGCTTGCCTTTTGGTCGTGGACTTGTTATAGGACAGGGAGAGGGGCAGCCCAAGCCCCGCAAACCTGCCTATTCTAAATGGGTTCTGCCATCCGCTGCATCAACACAAAACATATGAGACTTTAATGGGAAGGAACTTTAATACAACTAGGAAACAATACAGGAAAGGCAAAGAGTCTAGTTTCTAAATGAAGCACCCAAAGTTACCCGTCCCCTCGTGGGTAAAAGTCCATCCATATGGGAATGGCCCAGAGCAAGGCCCCAAAGCCTGCCACAAATCTAAAGCATCTTCCAGTGGGGACCCACCCACAGAAAAGGGTCAGAAACAACCAGACAAGCCCAGAAGGAAAAGAGCAAAATCAACATCAAGATAAAAGCTGCCATTGTCACCTCCCCATGGGTCTCACCCACATCTGTGTCACCTAGTCCATGACCAAAAGACAAGCGCAGTTTCTTCACGTGTCTCTAGGCTCCATGTGCCTCCTCCAGGTCTCCTACCGGCTCCATTCTGCTTCCTTCCTTCCTCAGTCTCCTCTGCAGCTTCTTCTCTCCCTGCTCAGCTCCACCCTCGCTTGGGTGGGGCAGGGAACCTGGAACTTCCCCCTTTCCTGGGGACCACCCTTTTATAGACTGGGTGACACAGATGTGGGTGAGACCCATGGGGAGGTGACAACGGCAGCTTTTATCTTGATTTTGATTTTGCTCTTTTCCTTCCGGGCTTGTCTGGTTGTTTCTGACCCTTTGGGGCCTTGCTCTGGGCCAATCCCATTTGGATGGAGTTTTACCCACGGGGGACGGGTAACTTTGGGTGCTTGATTTAGAAACTAGATTCTTTACCTTTCCTGTATTGTTTCCTAATTGTATTAAAGTTCCTTCTCATTAAAGTCTCATGTTTTGTGTTAATGCGGCGGATGGCAGAACCCTATATAAAATAGGCAGGTTTGCGGGGTTTGGGCTGCCCCTCTCCCTGCCCTGTAACAGACCCGCTTCCCTTCTAGCTTCCTTTTCTTCCTAGCAGTTGGAAGAGGAGGCTCAAAGGCCTAATTGCTTTCATCTTGAGAAAAATCTGCTGACTGTGTGTGGAGCCAATCATTCAGTTATACAGCAGGAGTTCAAAATTACATCATATCAGGAAGCCTAACATTTCCCTTAGGCCCTCTGACTAAAGACCAAGGGGAAGAGATGCTTGGCCTGACGCCCTTCTCCTTGCTCAGGCCTACCCATCACCCAGAGTCAGCTCAGCTCACTCTCATTTCAGCCCAGAACCCCACAGGGAAATCCCCATGTCGGTCTCCTCCCCACCCAGGCTGCTTTCACTGAGATGGTGCCTTCACTCTAGGTCTTGGCCAGGTCACTGCCAAGGTTGCTGCTGGGAGAGGATTAGAGTTTGTCTTGCAGGCCCCCCAACTGACAGGCAGACACCTCTATCGACCCAGTCCACCTCTCCCCACTGAGTTCAGACAGGAAAAGTGATGTCGGCCACTGGAACCGCCAGGGAGAGGCAGGCTGGCCACAAGTGCCTAATTCTCCCTGAACACTTCTGACAATTTAGGCAGTGGGTAAACTCTGCTGCTTTCTCCATCCCTAATGAAAAGCCAGTTCAAAAGCCATACAGTGTCCTCACCCCCTGGGGTGAAGCAGGAGTGTGATAAAGAGAAAGCACTGTAAGGCCACAGAGCAGTCTTATGTGATCCTGATGACTGTACAGACTCGGCCGCCAGAAGCCCAGCATTCAAGTCCCTGAGAATGACCCAAGAACCATGTGATACTGGCTTTCTACAATTAATGACTTATATAAAGCTTTGGAGTACGAGCTGGTTACCTGTTGGGTCCCAGAAATTTCCTTTGAGAAATTCTCAAGAGGCAACAGAAGCCCACAGCTTTATCTGTAGCTCAGTCACTTTCTAGCTATGTCACTTAGTCATGTCACTTAACCTCACAGGGCTTTAATTTCCCCATCCGTAAAGTAGAATTAATGACATTTACTTCAGAGGGTGTCATAAAGTAAAATTAAAATAAACCGAGTAGGGTTAACTGAGTACTCGGGAAGAGCTCATTAAATGGTAGAGGATCTTGTTACTGTTAAGGAGCCATCAGCACACACTCCAGCACAGACAGTGGATGAGGTGAAAAGTGGGGGCCTTTAGGAACATGCAGTCCTGCTTTGAAATCCCAATTCTATTACTTCCATTATGTGGCCTTGGGAGAGTTCATTTCTTTGAGCTTCAGCCTTGCTCTCCAAGAAGACATTGATAATACTGGCCTTGTCCACAGGATCAAGTTCAATCACCACCCGGGCCTGAGCACACAGATGCTCAGGAAATATTAGCTGCACTGGAACAGAATCATTGCTCTCTTTCGACCATCCTTCATCTTGTTCATTCGGTGTTTTTTTCTGTGAGATGAAACCCTGCTCAGAGTGATTTACTTTCTGGGCGCAGATTGATTTTCTCAAAGCAATAGTCTCTTTCCTGTTGTGATCCTTCTTCCATCTCTATACTATTTTTTGACCCTGGTGCTCACTTCCCCTTGGTTTTCTTGCTTCTTTGATCCTCTGATTCTCTTTCTCTCTCTCTCTTTTCTCCTCTCCTCTTTCTCCTCCCCCCAACTTTACATCCTCTGGCTTCTTCCATTACTCTGCTCTGCACATTCTATCTACTCTCACCCAGAGAAAGGCCATACAACACAGTCACCAAAAGCAATCACAGTTTGGTTTTGTTCCTGATCTTAAAGGCACCATTATTCTCTTGGCCACCCACACAGCAAATCCCAGATTCTTGTCTTTTTTCCTTCCCTCTCTTTTTGAATCCAATCGATTGCCAAGCGTCTCTATTTTTCCTTCAAAACATCTCTCACATCCGTGCCTCCCTGGTGACAAAAGGGGTTGGGTCTCAGCACTATCAAGCTATCTGCAGAACAAATTCCATCCGAGGCCAGGGAACTACATGGTGCAGCAGACCTCTCCTGTCTTACCCGCTGCTCCCCTCAGCAGTATATTTCACTGGAACCAGCTGTTCTGCTCCCCACTCTGTCTCTGGTGAATCCTCTCATCCCCCCACAGCTCTGGCCTCTACCCCAGTTATTGTATGCATAAATAAAATAAATCTTTTAAAAAAACTCTCACATCCACCTCCTTCTTTTCCATTTCTCTCCTGCCACTCTAAACCAATATCAACCCAGATTTGAACCAGTTTAAATGGCTAATTCCAATCTATTCTGAATATAAAAGTCTTCTTCCTAAAAAGATCACATTAAGAATGCTAGATATTCTTCTTCCTCCACTCTCCTACATCCATTCAAAATCCTATTAGGACATTTTCCTTCCTAGAGCATTCAAATTCTCCCAGATTTGATCTTATAGATTTGACTTTCCATCTGGATTTCACAATCCAGACTTTCCATTCCATGCATACCTGACCCATGCTCATCTTTGCACCTGCAGCCCCTCTGCTTAGAGTGCCATTTCTTCCTTTATTCAAATTCGTTCCATCCTTTAAGGCCTGGCTCAAAACTCAACCCCTTCCTGAAGTCTCCTCTGCTCATCTCAGTGTATAGTGATCACTATCTCTGAGTTTCCTTTGATGATGTTAGTGTGGTATGGTGATGGAGAGCTGCCTGTCTGAGGAGTTGGTCAATGCCAGCCAGCACACCTGCCTATGCCTCCAACTTATACCTTAGGGCAGAGCTGGTATCTCCTACATCCTCCTGGATGACGGTATAGTGTCATAGCATGGTACTTTGGAATTGGACAGACTTGTGTTCAAATCCCAATCTCTCACGTTCCTACTGGTTGTCAGGCCTTAGCAGGAAGCCCAACCTCTCCAAGTCTCACTTCCTTCATCTGAAAAATGGGGGTCAGAATGACATCATAGAGTTATTTTTTTTTAAGATTTATTTATTTATACAAGCACTGGGGTACAGTCCAGAGGCGTGGGAGGGTGAGAGAATTCACCTGAGACAGAGCAGGGAGCAGAACAGGCAGAAGGACTAAAATACACTGCTGAGGGGAGCAGCAGGAGAGACAGGAGAGGTCGGCCACTCCATGTGGGAATCTCCCTGACCGGCTGGGAATCAAACTGGTGCTGCAGAGGCTGCGGACAACTTCACAGTGCTGTGCTCAACCCGCTGCACCACTGGGGAGGCCCTGACCTCATAGAGTTATGAAGATTATTTTTTTAAAGATTTTTTTTATTTATGCATACAAGAGCTGGGGTACAGGCCAGAGATGCGGGGGGTGAGAAGATTCACTAGAGACAGTGGGAAACAGAACAGGCAGATCTACTGAAATACACTGCTGAGGGGAGCAGTGGGCGAGACAGGAGAGATCTGCTGCACCATATGTGTAGCTCCCTGGGTGGTCTGGGATCAAACTCAAGCTTCATAGTGCTGTGCTTAAACCCTTGCACCACAAGAGAGGTCCGAGTTAGGAAGATTAAATGACAATGGAGGCAAAAGACTTTGCACAGTGCCTGGCATCCCATCTACATTTCAATAAAAGGTAGAAATGATTATAGTTTCTGGCACCCTGCAGTCTAAACATTACTTGTGCAGCTCTATTCATTTGCAAAGCCAAATAGTAATTTACATAGACTACAATGTTTTACTATAGGTATATGTGCTTTCAGAACAGCTCTTTTTCCCCAACTTTCCATTTTTATAAATGGTATCATTGTTCCAAGGCTCCCAGGCTCAAATCTTGGCAGTGTAGTCAGCTTCTCCTGCCCTTTCATGGGCCAAGCCCATTGGCACTTAACCATGGGCTGTCTGATCGTTCTGAGAATGTCTTAACTCCCTCCCCATTGGGACTGTAAATGCTTTGAGAGCAGGAACTCTGACTTATACTGCCTTGATATCTATTACACTGGCATAGAGCAAGGACTTAATACATGTTTTCTGACAAGATGTTATCAACAAATTAATTTACGGGGCAGGTGTGAAGGAAGTATTACAATAATCTGAAACAAGGATAACATATTCCATGGTTTTGCTTAATTCTCTCCCCTTCCTCTAGCCAGTGGATTCCTCCTACTTATTCCTCAAAGCCCAAATCAATATCCTCCTCACTGAGGTCTGCCAGAAGCATTATTTCCTTTCTTTCTCTCAATTATACTATATATTTAATGGCATAGAGTTTACCAATTCTTTAATTAAAAAAATTTTTTAGGGATCCTGCCGCCCGCTGCTCCCCTCAGCAGTGTGCTTCGGTCCTTCTGCCTGCTCTGCTCCCCGCTCTGGCTCTGGTGAATTCTTTCGCCCTCCCGCGCTTCTGACTGTACCCAGTGCATGTATAAACAAAACAAACAAACAAACAAACAAATAAATAAAGCATGCCTCTATAAAAAAAAAATTTTTTTAGGGAAACGCTAGCAAAGGTAAAAAGTAACAATGAACTTTTTTTCTTAGCCCATTTCTCAAAGGTAACAATGTGATCACTTTGGTGGGTATCCCTCCAAATCGTTTCTGTTGTGCTGGGAATTCATGTCCTATACTAACATAAAATATAAAAATAATCTTTTTAAAATGATCATTTCTCTTAGATTTTACATACCCCAAAATGGCCATTTCTTGGGCAGGGAGAGGGGAGATTAAAACAAATCCAAGTAATGAAATAAACCAGTAAACTCTGAAACTGTTCCACAGCATTTCGATGCTCTATAACAGAGCACCTCTCCTGCTGTGTAGCTTGTGTCTACGTCTGCCTCCTGCTGGCTCCTATGCTGGGACATTCATTTTGATAGTTCCAACAACTAACAACTAATTTGCACATAGTAAGTACTCAATAAATGTTTGTTAAGAATGACAACTTTCTGTTTTTAAAGATTTATTTATTTATTCATATAAGAGCTGGGGTACAGGCCAGAGATGAGGGGGTGAGGGAACTCACCAGAGACAGAGTGGGGAGCAGAACAGACAGATCCACTGAAATACACTGCTGAGGGGAGTAGCAGGAGAGACAGGAGAGGTCTGCTGTGCCATGTGGGTAGCTCCCTGGCAAGTCCAGGATCGAACTCATGCTATAGAGGCTGTGGATAGCTTCACAGTGCTGTGTTTAACCCCTTGCACCACCAGGGAGGCCCATATTTTCATTTTTGAGAACATCTTGCATTTTCTTGAACAAAACATAACCAAAATAAAAAGTGAAAAATATTTTTGTTCTATAATGATCCTTTTAGGTTATGTAGGCATGGACACCTAAGATACTTGGCTTTAGCTATGCTATAATGAGCCGAATTATCTCCCATTGCTCAGCTCTCATTGCCTCTCCCCTTGTAGTGGAGAATGTGTCCACTATGTTTACATCAACCATTTCATGGAGATGTTTTAGATCTCCTATAAGAACCACTGCCAATGATTATCTCCTAATTGCTTCTGTGGCATTCATAAAGTGTGATATGCTCTGTAACTTATCAACAAAATGTTAAACAGACCCTGTGATGAGGTAAAGAAAAAAAGACTATAATCCCTAACACTTCCCATTCATATTTTAATCCGTTAACTTAGATTAAAAATAGGCATAGTTCCTGATCAGAATAATCTGACTTCATATTCAAAATTGTAGAAGTAGGGCCTCCCTGGTGGTGCAGCAGGTTGAGTGCAGCACTGTGAAGCTGTCCACAGCCTCTGCAGTGCGGGTTCGATTCCTGGCCAGCCAGGGAGATACCCACATGGAGAGGCAGACCTCTCCTGTCTTGCCTGCTGCTCCCCTCAGCAGTGCTTTCAGTCCATCTGCCTGTTCTGCTCCCCTCTCTGTCTCTGGTGAATCTTCTCACCCTCCTGCACCTCTGGCCTGTACCCCAGCTCTGGTATAAATAAATAAATCTTTAAAAAAAAATTGTAGGAGTAACACCCTCATTATAAGAATCATCCCCACACATTTGAATAAGGATATATATTTTTAACATTTATTTATTTATGCATACAAGAGCTGGGGTATAGGCCAGATGTGTGAGAGGGGGTGAGAGGATTCACCAGAGACAGAGTAGGGAGCAGAACAGGCAGAGCTTCTGAAATACACTGCAGAGGGGAGCAGCAGGCAAGACAGGAGAGGTCTGTTACACCATGTGTGTTAGCTCCCTGGCCAGGGATCTAATTTGTGCTAAAGTGGCTGGCCACAGCCTCATAGTGCTAAGACTTAACCCCTTGCACCACGAGGAAGGCTCAGAATAAGGACATATTTCTTAGAGCAAATCTCCACAACTTTTTTTTAAAAAAGATTTATTTATTTATGCAACAAGAGCTGGGGTACAGGCCAGAGATGCGGGGGTAGGGGTGAGAGGATTCACCAGAAACAGAGTGGGGAACAGAACAGGCAGACTGACTGAAGTACACTGCAAAGGGAAGCAGCGGGCAAGACAGGAGAGGTCTGCTGCGCCATGTGGGCTTCTCCCTGGCCGGCCAGGGATCGAACTCATGCTGCAGAGGCTGCGGATTGCTTCATAGTGCTTTGCTTAATCCCTTGCACCACCAGGAAGGCTCTCCACAACTTTTTGTAGTGGCTTGACCTCCTTCTGCTTTTATTTTTTTCAACTATAAAATAGGAATAACAGTACCAGCCTCAAAGGACAGCTGTCAGAATTAAATTAACTCAATATATGTAGATGTTGGCTATTATTATTTATTGTTTCTGTGATTCCAAGTTCTTAGTAAGAAATGAAAAGTGGAAAGAGGTAAGAAAAGCCTGTCCTATCAAAAAAGATATCTGAAAGTCATAAGTGCCCTAGTGAACTTTTCTTTTTTTTTTAAAGATTTATTTATTTATGTATACAAGAGTTGGGGTACAGGCCAGAGGTGTGGGGGAGTGAGAGGATTCACCAGAGACAGAGTGGGGAGCAGAACAGAATGACCGAAGTACACTGCTGAGGGGAGCAGTGGGCGAGTCAGGAGAGGTCTGCTGCGCCATGTGGGTAGCTCCCTGGCTTACTGGGGAATTGAACTCATGCTGCAGAGGCTGCAGACAGCTTTATAGGTTGCATCTTAACCCCTTGTGCCACCAGGGAGGCCCCCTAGTGAGCTTTTCTCAAGAAAAAATGTTTGATTGCACAGATAATGATCTACTGTTTCAAGAAATGCAGGCCAACTGTGCTAATAGGAATCCATTCTATGCACACTGAGAAGTTTAGGACAATCATAATGAATCAGCTTATTGGAGCATAGAACCAACTGACTGGTCCCATCCTTTGATAAAATGGATTTTTCGGGAATCCATTAAAAAAGCTTAAAGCAGGTCCCTAGTCTCTTTACCACAATGTACCCCTGGGCTGTGGCCTCACGGATGGTAGGATCCAAGTACTCTCAGGCAATTTCCTGGGTAGGTCTTTTCCATTATTCAGAGAGAAATGATTTTTCCTTTCTCTATTCCTTTTCATCTAGTTAGATGAGAATAGAAGTGTTCAACCAGCATGCTTTATTTTTTTTTTTCAACATTGAGTATAGTATCAGATTCAAAGTTATAGCTCAACCAATTATTATTAAGACTGACTTGAGATTAGGGAGAGAGATAGCTGAGAGTTGAGCAGGCCCCTGAACCATGTCATTCTGCTGCTGAACAACCTTTGAATGCCTTTCCTATGCAAATTAAAAAAGTCATATCTATATGAATTACTTCTTTTTTATAGGAAATATACTTCTAAGATCCAACCATGCTGAACTACTTGTGGGTCTTCAAGTTCCTACTCCTCTCTATGCCCCATCAGTGCCTTAGATGCCCTTGTTCAGCCCTTCACCTGGCTAATTCCTAAGGTACTTCCATTTCAACTTAAATGACAACTCTTCCAGAAAACATTCTTTGAATCCCCCAGACTGGTAACCTCCTCCAAATTACCACTGTACCTTGGAGCTTATCCCTATTCTAGCTTTTTTTTTTTTAAAGATTTATTTATTTATACAAGAACCGGGGTACAGGCCAGATGTGTGGGAGGGCAAGAGGATTCACCAGAGACAGAGTGGGGAACAGAACAGGCAGACTAATGAAATACACTGCTGAGGGGAGCAGTGGGCGCAACAGGAGAGGTCTGCGCGCCATGTGGGACCCTCGCTGGTGGGCTGGGATCGAACCAGCGCTGCAGAGGCTGTGGACAGCTTCACAGTGTAGCGCTCAACCACCTGCACCACCAGGGGAGGCCCCCTATTCTAGCTTTTATGCACCTAAAATGCAATTGCTAGCTTGTCTGTGTCCCTTGCTGTCATCAGCAACCGAGGATAGGAAGCTACAACTATTCACCATTATATCCCTAGCATCTGGCACAGTTCTTGGGGCATGGTAGATGCTCAATAAATAATTGTGGAATATTTACTGGAATAGCCTAGTAAACAGTCTTAATTTTTCTGTTCTTCTCCCAATTTCAACACAATCATCAGAGAAAACTTACAGGAGCCTAGTCACACAGGATTCTAATACTACCTACCTCACCCGTGTCACTTCTTTAACTACCTCCTGTGCTTACTTTATTCTCCATCCATATGGCCTTTTTTCTGTTCCTATAATTCAATCAATTCCAGCCTCAGTGTCCCCACACTCGCTGCTCCTTTTTTTCCAAAGCAGTCTTCCGCTAGTTCCTGCCATGGCAGCTTCTTCTCACTCATCAAGACTCCCTCAAGAGAGACTTTCCTGGTCTATTCTACTTGAAGTAGCCACCCTCTATCCCTTCTCAGTCACTCTATCACAGTTTCTTGTTTTATCTTATTGTTTTTCTAAAGTTTATTATGAGGGCCTCCCTGGTGGCACAGGGGTTAAAGACACAACACTATCAAGCTACCACCAGTCACTGCAGCACTAGTAGATCCCAGGCCAGGGAACTAACCCACATGGCGCAGCAGACCTCTCCTGTCTCGCCCGCTGCTCCCCTCAGCAGTATATTTCAGTAGATCTGCCTGTTCTGTTCTCCACTGTCTCTGGTGAATCCTCTCACCCCCAAACTTCTTGCCTATACTCTAATCCTGTATGCATAAATACATGATTTTTAAAAAATAAATAAGTAAAATTTATTATGACCCTCTTAGCTTACTAAGTGATTATCCATCTCCTCTATTTAGAAAGAAGCACAAAAGCAGGGATTCTGTCTATCTTGCTCATACTGTTTATGTCAACAATTGAACAATGCTCAGCATTTGTTAGGTAGGTTTTTAATACATATTTGTTGAATGAAAAAATGCATGACTTAAACTAGTGCTGTCCTTGAAGTAGATGGATATGTCTATACTTCTGACAGTGCCATCACCACACAAAAGTATTTTGGGATCTCATCGCTTTAGAATTGATTTTAGGGTCATTTTAAAAGTTACACAAGAAAATGAAATTCAATACTCTATAATCACACCTATTTTTTACTTAAAATCTTTCTCCCCAAGATTTTGAGTCTTCTACCTGATTGATTCTTACCTTACTCAATAACTTCAACTCTGAATTGTTTCCCAAAATGAAATTCACCCTCAACAATAAAATTTGTCACCTTTGACGACAGTCTAAAGAATGAACTTTAGGGGCTTCCCTGGTGGCACAGCGGGTTGAGTGCCACGTTGTGAAGGTGTATGCATCCTCTGTACCCACGGGTTCGATTCCCGGCCGGCCAGGGAGAAACCCACATGGCGCGGCAGACCTCTCCTGCCTCGCCCACTGCTCCCCTCAGCAGTGTCTTCAGTCTGTCTGCCTGTTCTGCTCCCCACTCTGTCTCTGGCGAATTCTCTCACCCATCCCCCGCCTCTGGCCTGTACTCCAGTTCTTGTATATATAAATAAATCTTTTTAAAAAAATGAACTTTAGGCTATGAAGAATATTTGAAAAGAGGAATTCAAATACCTCTTATATCAATGTGTAAGTTCTGTAGTGTTGTGTTGATTTAAAATGATTATCTCCTTGGGCCTCCCCGGTGGTGCAGCGGTTGAGCGCTGGGTTGCGAAGCTGCCCGCAGCCTCTACAGTGCCAGTTCCATCCGCGGCTGCTCCCCGGCCACCCGAGGAGGGTCCCACATGGCGCGCAGACCTCTCCTGCCGCCCACTGCTCCCCTCAGCAGTGTACTTCGGTCCTTCTGCCTGCTCTGCTCTCCCCTCTGGCTCTGGTGAATTCTCTCACCCTCCTGTGCTTCTGACTGTACCCAGTGCTTGTATAAATAAATAAATAAATCTTAAAAAAATAAAAATAAAAAAGGTCATTTTCTGTTTAAAAAAATAAAATAAAATAAAATGATTATCTCCTTTTACAGTGAAACTTCATATAATGAAAAAACAGCATTTTTACCTGGTCTGGTTTGTTGTTTTAATTTTTTTGGTAAGATTTATTTATTTATGCATATAAGAACTGGGGTACAGCCAGAGATGCAGGGGAGGAGGGTGAGAGGACTCACCAGAGACAGAGTGGGGAACAGAACAGGCAGACTCACTGATAAACACTGCTGAGGGGAGCAGCGGGCGACAGGAGAGGTCTGCTGTGCCAGGTGTGTTAGCTCCCTGGCCAGGGATCGAATTCATGCTGTGGTAGCTGCAAATAGCTTCATAGGTTGTGTCTTAACCCCTTGCACCACCAGGGAGGCCCTGTTTGAGTTATTTTGAAACAGTTCCATTTTAGAGAATTCAGTTTCTACAAAGCAATTCAATGGTATTTGGCTTAAAAGGCAATTTAGGGTCTAAAGAGTTTTTTTTTTCCTACAAAAACCACTCCAACTCAATACTTTGCTTCTCCTCAAACACCTCATATTCTCACTAGTTGTTCTGGTTCTTTCTTCTAATTAGAATGGACTTTCTATGTTCCAACACAAACCCTAACAAATTTTTTAAAGGTTTATTTATGTATATAAGAGTTGGGGTGTAGGCCAGAGGTGCGGGAGGGTGAGAGAATTCACCAGACAGTGGCGAGCAGAACAGGTGCATCTGCTGAAATACACTGCTGAGGGGAGCAGCTGGCAAGACAGAAGATATCTGCTGTGCCTTCTGGGTTTGCTCCCTGGCTGGGGATTGAATTCACACTGTAGTGGCTGCTGTTGATAGCTTCATAGTGCTGATACTTAACCCCTTGTGACACCAGGGAGGCTCAAACCCTAACAGAATTTTATTCTTCCTTCTAGGCTCATCTCAAATGTTTGCCTTCCAGAATTCCCATAATCATATAAACCACCTTCTAAATTAATTCCATCATCCCCTGATCTGCCAAGCCACTTGGGTATAATAAACTTTATGAGGGTAGAGGCTATGTCTGTCTTCTTCAAAACAATATCCCCAGCATCTAACAGTGTCTGACACATGGTATGTGCTCAGCATATATATGTTGAATGAATGACTGCTTCTCCATTCTATTATGTAATATATTAAGTTATTTAAATATTTTCCTCCCCCAAGTCACAAGATTGTCAATTTCCTCTATTGTAAGGACCTTGGTTTTATTCATCTTTTATCTCTGGACTGTAGCAGAATTTATCTTGCTAAAATTCTTGTTTCCATTTATTTACTCCCAGATCAGCCAGAATTACTGTGGATTTCCTGTTTTGTTTTTATCTTCCCTTTAATCCAGAGTTTCTAATGGTGGAAGGGGCTGGGAGGAACTTTTTCCTAAACCTTATTCCCTCCCCCTACCCCACACTTGGACAGATTGAGTCTAGTTGCAGTGTCCCTTTGGCCTAAAGGTTTCCGCCTTGAATGGGAACTCCTTTCCCTGCATTTCTCTGGCTACCATTGTCCTTCCCCACCCTGCTACATTCTCTTCTCCCATTCCACCACCAGAATGATCCTCTAGAACAGGGTCACTAAATCAAATGCTTAGAGTCAGGCTTATAAGCAAAATACCAGAGGAGGCAGAGGTGGTGCCCTCTAAAGGCAGAATTAATTATTGCTTGGAGGAATATGAAAATAGGGGTTCCTAGCATATCTGACATTTCAAGAAAAACTAGAAATCTAGAATTTTTTTATTGAGAAATGTCCCAATGTTTCCATATTGGCAACCATTTCATTTTTTTTAATTAGGCAAGCTAATTAAAATATGTGCACAGGCCAAATACGGCCTGTGAGCCACTGGTTTCTTCCTCTATTCTAGATCACAGCTGATGTCATCTTGTTGTTCCCCATGGGTATTCTATCTCCTTCCTTGAGCATTAAGACACAGAAGGGTGGGGCCTCCCTAGTGGTGCAGGGGTTAAAGACAGCGCTATCAAGTTATTGGCAGCCACTGCAGCAGCAGTTCAATCCCAGGCCAGGCAGGGAGCAACACACAGGGCGCAGCTGACCTCTCCTGTCTCGCCTGCTGCTCCCCTCAGTAGTGTATCTCAGTAGATTTTCCTGTTCTGCTCCCACTCTCTCTGGTGAATCCTCTCACCCCCCACACCTCTGTCCTGTACCCCAGTTCTTGTATGCATAAATAAATAAATCTTTAAAAAAAGACACAGAATAGGGCCTCTCTGGTAGTCTAGGGTTCAGTCTCAGCACTATGGCCTAAGTTCGATCCCTGGCCAGGGAGCTAACCCAACATGGTGCAGCAGACCTCTATCTTGCCCACTGCTCCCCTTAGCAGTGTATTTCAGTAAATCCACCTGTTCTGCTCCCCACTCTGTCCCTGGTGAATCCTCTCACACATACCCTGCTAATTGCACTTTTGGCCTACATCCCAGTTCTTCTACACACACACACACACACACACACACACACACACACACACAAAGACGCAGAATACCTCAGAATATCTCCTGCATTTCTACATACACATACCCCCACCACCACACCCCGCTCCCAATCTCAGCCATACCACAGCATTTGCCATTCGAGGGACCAATGCCAAGTTTTGCCACACTTTAATGTCTCTGCACATGCTGTTCCTATTTCTATTTTTTTTAATTCTTTTTTTTTAAAGATTTATTTATGCACACATGAACTGGGGTACAGGCCAGAGATGCGGGGGGGGGGGTTGTGAGAGGACTCACCAGAGACAGAGTGGGGAACAGAACAGGCAGACTGACTGAAATACACTGCTGAGGGGAGCAGCAGGCAAGCCAGGAGAGGTCTGCTGCGCCAGGTGGTTGCTCCCTGGCTGGCCAGGGATCGAACTCATAGTGCGGTGCTTAACCCCTTGTGCCACCTAGGGAGGCCCCTATTTCTATTTTTGAGCCAACAAATCTTGATTGATCAGTCAATCCAGCCCAGCACTGTGCTGAGTACTTAACCTAAAACTCCACAGGCAAAGTTCTTGCTTTCATGGAACTTACATTCAAGTGGCAGGTGAATGTGACTCAAATCATCACACACAGGAATACAAAATGTGTTAGGAATGAGACTTGAGAGCATATAACAGAAAGCTAAGCCAGCCTGACTGAAGATCTGGGAAGGCTACCCTGAAGAAAGGATGTAGAGAAATTACAGTAAGGAAAAAAAATTACATGTAAGAAAAAGAGGCAGTGGAGAACGGAGGGGCCAGAATGGAGAAGGGAGTAGTGACTGGAGTTTTATACTAAGGAACCAGAACGTGCAGTCTGGGGGAGGCAGGAGTTTGGCTTGTTTAAGGAACTGAAAAAGGCCAAGGTTACTGACTATAGGAACTGAGGAGGAGCACGGCATGTGGGGAGGCAAAAAATCCAGCAGGACTAACCACATTGGCAGCACCAGGTCAGACATGGCAAAGATTCTGGTGTTTATCCTAAGACAATGGAAAGCTGAAAAGGTTTAACAAGGTGGGGGTGGAGGAAGGAGGGAGAGAAAGCCTGCCCACCTGCCCTTGGCACAGTCTTTTTGTGTCATTTCTGGGAATTTACCCCCAGATACATCGATATTATTCCACAAATATGTTCAGTACAGTGATGCTAATTGCAAATGGTTTGCAATACTGAAAAGGTGGAATCAACCTACATTCCTATTGTAAGGAGACTGGTTAAGAAGTATTCAGTGAGGACCTCCCTGGTGGCACAGGGGTTAAAGTCTCAGCACTATCAAGCTATTGCCAGCCACTGGGGCACCAGTTCGATCCCAAGCCAGGGAGCTGACCCACATGGCATAGCATGCCTCTCCTGTCTCACCGGCTGCTCCCCTCAACAGTGTGTTTCAGTGTGTTTCAGCCTATTCTGCTCCCCACTCTGTCTCTGGTGAATCCTTTCACCCCCAACCCCCCGCACATCTGGACTACACCCTAGTTCTTGTATGCATAATTATATAAAAATAAATCTTAAAAAAAAGAAGTATTCAATGAAATACTTTGCAGTCATGTGAAAATGAAATGGATTTATATAAACTAAGAAAGGAAGTTGACCAGACTGTTTCATTTAAAAACAAGTCAAAAAATAAGAACAAGTTAAAACTGTATAGTTTGCTGCAGTTTCTATCTAAAACAAACAAAAAAAATAGACTTGAATATAAATGCATGATAAAAACACCTAAAAGACAACATAAGCAACAACTACTTAAGAGTGGGTATCTTTAGACAAGGGCAGTCAAAATGAATGGATAAGCTTTGGGGGAAATTTTACTTCTCACTTTACCCCTACCTTATGTTTGGATTTTTATTAAAACTAGGAACATATATTTTTGTAATTTAAAAATTTTTAATATTGAATCTCCGCCCCCATCTCTTTCTCCATCCTCCACATACTTGGCACCAAGTAGGTGTTTAAAATTGAACAGATGAACCACACTCTTGGAAGAGAAACCTCCAGCCCTGGGTTGGAGCCTTTCGCCCACCCCCCAATAGATTTTGAAGCATGGCGATAGAGTGGCTGGTGGATCCTCTGTTGGCAGAGATCATACGTGTCACGAAGCTACAGGCAAAATGATCATCAGTTCCAGTCCCTCTGTTAGGGACTTGGATGAAAGTAAACATCTGCAGTAAAGTACTTGTAAGGCAGGAACTGGACACGGTGCAGGTTTTCTGATCCCATGCAGACCGGGTAAAGGAGGAGTCAGAGTCCTCAGTAGTTTTGCAGGTTTTTTATTTGGGGTTCACCAGGCATATGGCAGGCAGGGGTGCTGGCTGGGGGGCTGGGAGGCTGGCAGACCTCCCAGCCCCCAGCAAGTCTTCACTCTATCTGGGCTCTCTGGCGTTCTCTGCTTCGGCTTCGGCTTCTCCTTCAGGTTCTGCTGCCGCTGCTGCTGCTGCTGGCGTCCCCCCTCCCCGCCCCCCCACGCCGCCCTTAAAAGCACAGTCTTAGCTCAGCTGAATCCCATCTACCTATGCCCACACCCTATTCCAAGTGCCCGCCATCAGGCATGCATTCAGGCAAGGATCCATCCTGATGGCAGAAGGGCAGAAAAGCCTGACATTTTCTTTACCCTACAGTACTCAATACAAGTGTATAGTAATAACAATGGCTACTATTGCTCAAGCACCTACTAATCACCAGCCCTTATACTGAATGCTTTACAGATACTATCCCTTTTAATCCCAACAGCCCTGAGGGAGGTATTTTTATCACCCCGCTTTCATCAAAGAGGAGGGAACCTAGGCTGAGTAAGGTTAAGTAATGTGTTCAATCAGCCGGTAGGGGGAAGGGCCAGTGTTTGGAGCTATCTTCATCAGAATGACTATCACTGAACTGCATCCTACACTACAGTAATTGGATTTGGGAGGGAAAAGCATAGAAGAAATTTGTCTTTTTTTAAGATTTATTTATGCATACAAGAGCTGGGGTACAGGCCAGAGGTACAGGTGGGGGGTGAGAGGACTTAACAGAGACAGAGTGGGGAACAGAACAGGCAGACTGACTGAAATAACTGCCGAGGGGAGCAGCGGGCAAGCCAGGAGAGGTCTGCTATGCCATGTGGGTTGCTCCCTGGCCAGCTGGGAATTGAATTCATGCTGCAGAGGCTGCAGACAGCCTCACAGGCTGTGTGTGTCTTAACCCCTTGCGCCACCAGGGAGGCCCAAGAAACTTAAGTCTTTTTTTTTTTTTTTTGTGGGATCCTTGCTGGTGGCACTGGTGCTGCAGAGGCTGCGGGTAGCCTCGCAACCCAGCGCTCAATGGCTGCGCCACCAGGGGAGGCCCGAAACTTGTCTTTTTGAACCTCCCCCAAAAACAAATTTAGCTAATCATGAAAATGAGACAGGTTAGAGAACAGGCCTCTGAGATCACAACCAACATACAAGCACCCAAAAATCTTCATTAGACACTAAATGGCATAATAACAATTACTACTTCTGTTTACAAACCTACTGCCAGGAAGTTTACATTTTATTAAGTTCACAACCATTCTGCAAGATTGATGTCATTCTTCCACTTTATAGAGGAGTAAACTAAGACTCAGATAGGCTGTGATTTTCTTTTTTTTTTTTTTTAATTTATTTATTTATTTATACAAGCACTGGGTACAGTCAGAAGCACGGGAGGGTGAGAGAATTCACCAGAGCGGGGAGCAGAGCAGGCAGAAGGACCGAAGCACACTGCTGAGGGGAGCAGCGGGCAGCAGGAGAGGTCTGTGCACCATGCGGGACCCTCCTCCAGTGGCCGGGGAGCAGCCGGGGATTGAACCGGCGCTGCAGAGGCTGCAGGCAGCTTCGCAACCCAGCGCTCAACCGCTGCGCCACCGGGGAGGCCCAGGCTGTGATTTTCTTAATGACACACAGCAAGGACAAAGCATTGTGAGGTTTGAATATGTCTGCCTCAATCTACTCAGTCTTTTTACAGGGCCATGCTGTTAAAACCTTCAAAGGAGGGCCTCCCCGGTGGAGCTGCGGTTGAGCGCTGTGCTGCGAAGCTGCCTGCAGCCTCTGCAGTGCCGGTTCAATCCCCAGCCGCCGGGTGAGGGTCCCACATGGCGCGCAGACCTCTCCTGCCGCCCGCTGCTCCCCTCAGCAGTGTACTTCGTCAGTCTGCCTGTTCTGCACCCCGCTCTGGCTCTGGCGAATTCTCTCACCCTCTCACGATTCTGACTGTACCCAGTGCTTGTATAAATAAATCTTAAAAAAAAAAAAAAAAGAAAACCTTCAGACGAACCTGGGGCTGCATACTGCTATCAATACAAAATGAACCCCAATCTCTAAGCTTTCAGAACAGAAATTACTCTTCCCTGCCTCTGGAGAAACCTCCCCTCACCCTCCAATACACTCACACACAAAGGAAGGCTGCTGCATCACTCAGTGGGCGCCTCACAACCCAGTCTCCAAGATTACTGAAAGGTTCGGCGCGGTAAAGAAAAGGAGAGCCAGGCTAAATTTCTCAAAGGGAGGGAAAGTTTATTGCGCCCCGGGCGGACCTCACAGACCCAAGGCGAGGGTCAGTGGAGTCGCACGTTGTTAGGGAGAAGCAGGGTTTTATAGGGCGAGGAGAGGTCAGGTGGGTAGTTGGGCTCGTATGGCGGGAAAAGTTTGTAGGGCAGGTATAGGTTCTTTGTCTGAGACAGACTCGTAGGGGGAGGGGGGAGGCTCATTGTCTGCGTCCTCCAGGCAGGTATCCGCATTCCTGCCCCCCAGGTGGGCTTCCTGGTTGGCTCCTGCATTCCGGCCTCCTGCATGGACCTTTCAATTACCTTTTGTGTTTCTCACTATGAAGAGGAGTCCAAACCTCCCCCTAGCCTCACCCTCAGAGAAAGTAAGTAAAGGTTTGACAGTCACCCAGAAAAACTTTATTCTAGTAGAGAAACCCACAGCTACTACTACCCAGCTCCATCTCAGACACTTTATCAAAGTTTGATTAGTTCAGTTCAAGGTACCTTTATCCAGGTGTCTCATTACAGAGCAAGGGCACTTCAGCCATTTGTAACACCACCACCCAAGCAGGATTTTCAAGGACAGCAGCAAAAATGAGTTGCAAGGGAGCTATAAATCTTCCTTGTGTTACAGGGCAGGCTGCCCCTCTCCCTGCCCTGTAACACTTGCCCGTCGCCCTGCCTTCATGCATTTGCTCTCTCAACTCACCTATTTATTCACAGTTCGTAACTGGATTACTCCCATTCCTCAAACGTGTCTGACATTCTTACCCTTGTTCATTTACTCACACTTTGCCTTTGCCTGGAACTCATTCTCCCCTGGCCGAGATCTGTCTTCCGCTTTGAACTCCAATTCCACTTAATATTCACTTATCTTTTGGCACTCGTCACCTTGCATTCTTCATTACAATTAATCAAAAAACATGTTTTTCCTCCTATTTGACTATCAGTGATCCATGTGACCTCAAAGTACTCATCAGACATTGGAGACATATGTATAACATATATGTGATCATTTATGGCGATATTTATTTTGTTCTCAATTGGGGGGGGGGATCTTTCCCCCACTCCCAAGAATGTAGCCAGCCCTTAATGTTCCCTAGTTGAAGGCTTCTAAATTTCAGATCCATAAATCGAGTTTCCAGGCACCCAAAAGGTAATTTCCAGAAATGCTTTGGAAAAGTGTGGGCTTGTTAGGGAAACTGATCCAGAAGGAAAAGTGATAGGAGTGAGTGCTTTCAAAGTGCAAAAATCCGTGGAAACAAGAAAAGGTTAGCGAAGGCACCACGTTTTTGAGACTTTACAGGAGCATAGCGACCTCGGCTTCATTTGCCTACAGAGCCCATGGTGAGGACAATGCCGAGGGCGGCTGTGCACTCTCCGCCTTGGTCTTGAGAGCAGTGGAAAGGATCTGTGGTTCTGAGCAAGGGTGGAACGATCCATTGTGAAGGGCCCAACGGAGGCAGGAGGAATCGTACTCACATCAGTATTTAAGGACCTGGTCTCCACCCCACTGTTCTGCGGAGGAAACACGTCAGCAGAAAGCACTATATGTAAAGACTAAAATGCTTCGTCTTGTCAGACGGCTTCTGATCAAGAAATGGCTAGCGTGTTAGAGCTTACTATTATGGAAACCCCAGGACACGACTTCTTGGGTTCCTGCTTTGGTGTGGGGCTCTTTTTCCTGCTAGATTCCAAGTCTCCAATCTGAACTGCCCCTCGCGGTTCAAGTCCTCCAATAGCCTTCAGCCTTCCCACTGACCCTCCTTCCTCGCTCCAAGCTTCCTCTCCTCAGCCCTACGTCAGACTCTCCTCAGTCGTCCCTTGCTCGCCCCTTCTACCCCTCGGCCCGTCTCCCGCTCTTCCTGTTCCGACGGCCTAAATTCTCGTTCCCCTCCCGCGTCGCCCAAGCAGGTCTTCCATTTCCGCGCTTCAGTGACCCCCTGTTCCCGGCCGCCCCCCGCTCCGCGGGGAACACAGCCCCCCTCCGCCGCGCAGCCGTTGGAGGGGGCGTGGCCCGCGTACCGGGTCCCCCGCCCCGCAATCCGCGGGCCCGCGCGCAGACAAAGACATTCCACAACCCCCGCCCCCTCCGCGCGTTCGGCCAGAAGGGGGAGGAGACACGTGTCCCGCTAGCGCCGAGTCACGTGGAAAAGAAAACGTACGAAGCCCGCGGCCACCTGCGCACGCGCACTAAGCTCTGGCCTGGCGGGCTCGGAGGGAAAAGTCGAGTACGGCGGCGAATGTGCGCAGGCGCGGTGGCCTGAGTGGGGACTTTGTTCTCCGCGGAGAGACCCAAGGGCGGTGCCGGTGGCTGGCTGCGCACGCGCGCCGTCTCATTTCCGGTGCTCTCTTTCGCTGGGTCGCTTGGGTCGGCTTCGGTCGCCGTCGCTCCGTCTCTCCCGCCCCCGCCAACCGCCGCTCGGGCCTTTGCCGCTGCCGCGTCGCTTCCTCGATCCTCCGATCGCACATCCTCCCTAATGCAGCGCCGGGACGACCCCGCCGCGCGCATGAGCCGGTCCTCGGGCCGCAGCGGCACCATGGACCCCGCCGGCGCCCACCCCTCAGTGCGTCAGGCGCCGTCTCGGCAGCCGCCGCTGCCTCACCGGTCCCGGGGCGGCGGCGGAGGGCCCCGGGGGGGCGCCCGGGCCTCGCCCGCGACGCAGCCGCCACCGCTGCTGCCGCCCTCGGCCACGGTTCCCGACGCGACAGTGGGCGGCCCGGCGCCGACCCCGCTGCTGCCCCCCTCAGCCACGGCCTCCGTTAAGATGGAGCCGGAGAACAAGTACCTGCCCGAGCTCATGGCCGAGAAGGATTCCCTCGACCCGTCCTTCACGCACGCCATGCAGTTGCTGACGGCAGGTAAGCCGGCCCCGGGTCCCCCGGCGCGCCCGGCCCCCGGGGGCCTGCGTGGCCGCAGCTTTGTTCCTCTGTTTTCCCGCCCCCTAGGGACCGGGGCCGTCACCCGCTCCCCTCCCCAGCGCATCCTTTTCTTCGGGAGCCTGGGCGCCGCATCCCCGGCCCGGCCCGGCCCGGCGCGCGAGGGAGACTCTCTGGGCGGCAGTGGAGGCCCAGATGCGACTTGGCGACCTCGTAGTGCTGAGCTCTTGCAGGGGAGCGCCGGCCCCCGCCCCCTCGCCGGCACGTTCCCCTTCCCCTCCCGCCCTCGCCGCTAGCTGCCCCGCTGAGCGCTCAGATTCTTCCAGAAACGAACACTCCCCCGAAAAGAAAGCTTTTTTTGATGGCGGGTGGAGGCAGGCGCCTCCACCGAGGGTGTAGGAGGCGAAGACCGCCTGAGCGGGGAGGGATCGGGGAAGGAGGGAGGCCGGGGGAGGTGGGGTGAGGCTTGCCCTGTCCAGCGCGCCGCGCGTGCGGGGCCCGGTCCTCCCTGGCGGTAACTGGAGCTTGAGTTGATCGAGGCGGGAGCAACCTGTAGTAATCCGAGCTTGAGCTTTTCCAAATCAGATTTCCGGCTACGGCCCATAAAATAATTGCTACAGAGTCGGCAAGTTGTGCCCCTTTATTTCACAGCGCGTGTTCACCATCATTCAGGGTGAGGGTGACAGGGAAATGGAGTGATAGCAGGAAATAAAGGGTGGTTTGCATTACGTTTCCCCCACGAAATGAACAGATATTGGGAGACATTGCACGATGTTTCTACCTGAAAGCCTTGGTCTCTTTGGCTTTTTTTTTCTTTTTTGCTTCCGTGAGGAAATTGCTGGGAAAGTAGTCTTTGTTCTCTGTAGACCAGCGCTCCTTTACCGCTCGCATTGTCCCATCACCTAGTCGCTCTGATTTCTCTAAAGTCATCTGTTTTGCCCCTACTTCTAATTAAAATGCTGCTTTAGTAAGCCTTTTTCCTTAATGATACCTAAATTTTATTAAGCAAATAAAAATTCAGTTATCAACGCTGAATGAGTAGTTGGATTCTTCACAAAGGTTGATACGATTGACAGATTCTTTTGAAAATATAATGTCCTTCTTTTGTTCTCTATCTCCCAGCATTGGGAAAAGGTTTTTACTTCTAAGCACAATCAACAGAGCACGTGGGGGGTCAAGAATAAGAACATTAGATAAACTGCTAAGGTTTTCAACTCAGTGTTTGGCTGTTCTGTAACACCTTCTGATTGAGCATTGTTCTTTGTGTTCTTCTGATAAACCCTTTGAGGGTAAGGAGTGCTTTTTATAGTTCTCATATTGTCTTGCACATAGCAGATACCAGTGTTTGAGTCTGAAAACAAGTACATTCAGATTCAGGAATGTCAAAGTAAATGGTAAAGGTTGACTTGCTAGTCTAATTTTTATTTCCCCAATTCTTAATTAGTTCAAATTAAATGCATGAGAATAAAATAAACATTAGAACTTGAAGATGTTGAGTTGGGTTTGAAATTCTGACCCTTTCTGAACCTCAGATGTAGGTAAAGTAGGATGGTGAGTTGGGAGGATTAAATGATCTATAAAAAGCACTATCGCAGTTTCATTTGACCTTATAATCGTTAGCTGATTTGTCACCACAGTTTTCTTCTAGTTGTAAATCCACAGTACTGAATAAGAAAATGCAAGATATTTTTTGCTTTTCTGACTGCATCTAGTGTTCACTATGGTGTTCACCTTAGGAAAAGATCATTTTTTTCTGTTACAAGAGCGCGCTCTTTAATTTTTTCAACTTGGGCCTTTTTGATATCACATTTTATTTATAAAACCAATCTAAAGTTTTAGTTTGAAAAATGGAATTGAGCTAATGCTGCACATCGAGGAAACAAAAACAGACTGGGGGGGAGTGGTTTGGGGATATTTCTTAGCATGAATAAATCTTGATATATGTTGGACCAAGCTTTTGAGGTATTTTTGAATGATCCAGAAAAGGAATATAATGAAGTCGACTGGGGAAGTAACGTGAGAAGACAGTATTTAAGTTCTGATGAGGATACATGTAAGAAGAATGTAGCTAACAATGTGAAGGGCACTGGTTTGAGCGCCTTATAGCCAAATGTTTGGGCTTCGTAAAGAAGTCGCTCTGCTGGCTTTTAGCAATGAGGAAACTAAATCGCAGAGATTGAATAATTAGTCTAAGGTAACAAAATTACAATAGTAAGCAGCATAACTAGGATTTGAATTCAGTGGAAGTCTGGACTCACCCCCTCTCTACCTCACCACTATAGTACCTGTAAAAATTGTACTTTTCAAAAATACAGTTTGTACTAATTGGGCAAAATATTAAAAGAAAACCTGTTTGAAAGCATAAGAGTGCTACTGAAGGACAGTGATAGTGACAAGGCCAAGATACATAAGAAGGAAACCCACTTGGGAACGTGATGCCTCCAGGCACCCCTACCCTTTTTGCGGGACCTAGAACACGCTTCTTTTACCAGCCACACATCTCATCTAGCCTTGTCTCTTTGCCAGCTTTATTTTGCACTTAGCATCTTAAGCACCATATATTGTGTGTGTGTTGACTGCTCCTCTCATTCTCCTTCACAGCTACAGTGTCAGCTCCGTCCGGGCAGGAATCTTTTGTCTACTGTGCTCCCCACTGTCTCCTGATGCTTGACAGTGTCACACAGAATGTCTCTTCTAAACTTAGGATGAATGAATTCTTCGTTGCATAATGTACAGCTATTAACACAATTACTAGGGATTTAAATTTTGAATATAGACTTCTGTATGATGCCAAAGTGAGATTCAAATATGATGATTAAATGCATTTGCAGACCTGCAAGGATTCAGTGTATGCATGCTTTTTCTGAGACAAAATAACTAGCTCTGTTAAATATTTGTTATAAACATAAAATGCTTTTTATCTTTTTTACAGTTAGGAAGTCATAAATGAGTCAGGAATAGTAACTATTTTGAATAGATCAACAATTATGAGATCTTGAAAGAATACTCAGAAATCCTTCCAGAAGTACTCAGTGGAGAATTTTTTTACACACAAAGTCCATTGAAACTTCAAAATAGTAAATTTTTTTCTGTCCACAGTATTTAGCTGTTTGTTTATTAGGATAAACTATTCCTTAACTCAAATCTACATGATCCGTAGAAGGAACACAGGTCAGTGACAGTTTCCATGGAAGTCAAGCCAAAGAAATTCTCTGTTTCAAGTTCACTTTGCAATCTGAAAGACACCAGCCTTATCTCCTCAGAATCTTTCAGGGAATCATAATTTTTTTTAAAGATTTACTTACTTTTATTTATGTATACAAGAACTGGGCTGTAGGCCAGAGGTGCAGGGAGTGAGAGGATTCACCAGAGACAGAGTAGGGAGCAGAACAGGTGGATCTACTGAAATATACTGCTGAGGGGAGCAGTTGGCGAGACAGGAGAGGTCTGCTGTGCCATGTGGGTTAGCTCCCTGGCCAGGGATCGAACTCATGTTGCAGTAACCGGCTTGCTAGCCGGAAGGCCCAGAATCACCCTTTCTGTAAAAATCTGCTTATGTTTTGTTTCTTGGGTCAGCCACAGCAAAAAAAAAAAAAAAAAAATACAAGAGCTGGGGTACAGGCCAGAGATGTGGGGGTGGGGGTGAGAGGATTCACTAGAGACAGAGTGGGGAACAGAACAGGCAGACTGACTGAAATGCACTGCTGAGGGAAGCAGCAGGCGAGACAGGAGAGGTCTGCTGTGCCCTTTGGGTTGCTCCCTGGCAGGCCGGGAATTGAACTCCTGCTGCAGAGGCTGTGGATTGCTTCATAGTGCGTTGCTTAACCCCTTGCGCCACCAGGGAGGCCCCAGCCACAGCATAATTATAGAAAGCGATGACCCCCCCCCCGCCCCCCCCCCCGCCCGGCATACAGTGAATGCTCCAACAATATAAAATCACAGACACCCCCCCCCCCCCCGCCAGAAATCCTTGCATAGAAGTCATGGTAGTTATTCTCAAAGGTGACAGACATCCTTCCACACTGAGGGAGAAATGGAGAGTGCTGGAACTACCCTCAAAATAGTTAAGTATAAATGTGAGGAAAGACGCAAATGCTATCACTATTTGCAACAATATCATGGTTATTTACCTAGAAGAGTGGTCAGTGATAGAACTGATGACAAGATGAAGATGTACAAATCAGTATGTTTCTAATATACAAAGATTAGCTTTAGAAAAGACTTAATCTTGGTTTTAGAATCGTATCAAATGCCATGGGCTAAGCAGTAAAAATCATCTCGGTGTATCTGAATAATCATAACAAATGATGACAATAATGTTTGACCTTTATATGTAATGTTACTGTGAGGTATGGTCCTCATTAATTCCATCTTCCTGGCCATTCTGAGGCAGGAAGCATTTTTATCTCAAAATTATAGATGAGGAATATCTTCATTACGTATTGTCACCTCAGAATTTTACTGAAGGCAGTAAAAGAAGGCTTAAATAAAAAGACAGATATGCAGGGGGGAGATGTGGATAAGTCGGAGGAGCTAGTAGAATTAAGGTGACAGAACATTTAACACCTTTATACATTTCCAAACTAATTATAACTGAATTTGCTTTCTCAACACAGTGAATATAAAGTAACTAAAAGAATAAATGAAAATAGTGCTCACTTTGGCAGCACATATAAATTTGTGTATTCAAGCAATAAAATCATTGTTTAACTAAAAGCAAAAAAAAAAAAAGAATAAATGAAAATAAATGAGAAAAAAGTTTTAGAGACAAAAAAGTAATGAAAACATGCAATATTGACAAAATTAAGTCAAACTAGACTTACAACTTGAGAGGAAATCATAAACATTGCTGCTGGAAGTATGAATTAGTACCACTTTGAATAACAGTTTGGCATTTCATCTGAAAGCTTAATACTCAAATTCCTTAAAATTCATCAGCACCATTCCTAGGAATATGCCCAAAGAAACTTGCACATGAATGCCTCATTCATAAAATGGTGCACTTTTTTTATAAAGCAATGTGGCTTGTTTCACCATTAATTGGATAGCATGAGATTTACAAAATGAAATATTTATACTACAAATAAAAACTACAGCTATATGTAATATGGAGAACTCTTGGAAATCTAATATTATGTGTAAAAGTAAGTCACATAATGCTATATGCAGTTTAATATTTTTCCCCCTCCCTACAGTTTAATATTTTTATAGAACATAATAAAAACAGATTGTTAGGATAAATATATGTAAAGCCATTTTTAAAAAAAACTTGTTTTCCATACGACTCAACAATTGTACTCTTGGGCATTTGTCCCAGAGAAATTTAAACTTGGACTCAGAGGAAACTTATATACACATGTTTGTAGAGGTTTTATTCATAAAAACTAAACACTGGAAACAAATTATGTGTCTTCAGTGGTGAATAAACTGGCACATCCATACCATGAAAAAGTATGTATCATTAAAGAGAAATGAACTGCTAATAAATGCAACAACTTTGTAGGGATCTCAAGCAAATTATGTTAAGTGAAAAAAGCCAGTCTTAAGAATACATACTATATAATTCCATTAATTTAATAGTCTTAAAAAGACAATAATAGAGACGGAGAACAGCTTAGTGCTTGTCAGTGGTAACAGATAAAGGAAAGTGACTGACTATGAAAGGATAGCTTAAGGGATCCTAATGATAGAAGTGTTCTGTACCTTTACAGTGGTGCTGGTCTCCTGAATGTAATTAAATTATATGGACCCAAACAGATGAATACATGTAGAACTGTTAGAATTTAAAAATAGTATATTATAGACAGGAGAAAATAAAGGCTGTTTGTTTTTTTTTTAAAGAAAAAAAATAAAAAGCCCAGAACTGTTAGTCAATATCTCATAATAGGGCTTTCCTCTGTCTTGGAATGTGAGAATTGATCCCCTTTAAGATCTTTTAACTCAGGCTTTGGAGTATATTTTTTAACCAGTATCCACCCTTAGTCAACATTGTATCTGAAATACTGTGTTGGAAGGACCACTCTGTAGCTTTCATGAGATTCTCAAGAGTTTCATGACACAAACACCTTTAAAAACCTGTTGCTCTGTGGGGCTCCCTGGTGGCACAAGGGGTTAAATCTCAGCACTATGAAGCTGTCTGCAGCCACTGCAGCACAAGTTGATCCCCAGCCAGGGAGGTGACCCACATGGCTCAGCAGAGCTCTCCTGTCTCACTCACTGCTCCCCTCAACAGTGTATTTCAGTCAGTCTGCCTGTTCTGTTCCCCACTCTGTCTCTGGTGAGTCCTCTCAGCCTCCACACCTCTGGCCGGCACCCCAGCTCTTGTATCTTTAAAAATAAAGAAAAAAAAAACCTATTGCTCTGTGCTCTCAAAACAAATAATATGATGGCTTTTTTTTTTTTGTACAATAATAGTAAACTTAAAACTTACTGTTCTAAACGTTGGTACCAACAGAAAAGATATAGGGCAAAGTATTATAAGCTTGAGAATGATAAAATCATGAATTGTTAAGAGAAGTTGAAGGTATTGCTGGTGCATTTTTTTCATTCAGTAAATGTTTATAGATGCCCATTGTATATTACACATTATACTAAGAATCGGTGTATGCTCAGTTTAAGGATCAAGGGGTCCAGAAATCATTAACAGGAGGAATAGTGCTATAGTTGGAGGTATGATCCAAGTACATTGAGAGTGTAGATGAAGGCCTGAATCTCCCTCCTAGAGATACCTGAGTCAGAAAATCTTGACCAGTTTTTTTGTTATGCAGCCTTTATCAAGTGTTCAGTTAATGGAATGTACATGGCAATCTGTTTTTTAGTTAAGCCAGTCCAGTTGATAAATTTGTGTACAATTTTCTCAAACTTTTCCAGTAAAAGCAATTTTGTGTTCATTAACTCTTTTTTTCAAGGTGAGAAGGGAAGACTACGAGTTAATGACTTGTTCAAGGTCACACACTAAATAAGCATGTAGCAGAGCTGAAAATCAAATCCAGTTCTTTCTAACTTCAAAATTCATGTTCTTTCCTCTGATACATACATTTAAGAAACAGTCCTCATCCTTTGGAGCTTACAGTCTGATAAGCACTTACTAAAAAAGGAAAGATTAAGTTAAGGTAAAAGATAGTGTTAAAAGAAATGTCACCAGATTTGTTGAATTTGCTCCTAGGAGTAACCTGAATTTAAATACTTGCTGTCAGCAATTGGTTTTGTGGTCTTTGATAAGTTACATGATTTTACTGAACTCTTATTTCTTTACCTGTTAAATGGAAATAATCCTGGCTATCAGGACAAAAATCAAACAGTAAATACGAAATTCCTAGCACATAGAAGGCACTGGAGAAGAGATGACTATTATAAGTGTCTAGCTAGGAAACAAATTGGTCACCTCTCTGTGTTGTTTACATGTTAGCTTTTCTTTCTTTGACTCCTGAGACACCCAAGGTCTCCAGAGAGCCACTTGAAGATCATTTAAATGAATCCTTTCCAAAAAGTTTGTCTAGAAAGTACTTTTGCCTCATGGTAAGCTATTTTTGGGGAGCTTCTTGATTTCTTTTTTTCCCCCCTTGCATTCTGCTCCTAGCTCTCCAAGAGCAGTAAGGTAAAGAAAAGAAACAGTTGAAAAAGAAAAGATCAGGCAACTGAATGTGTGAGGCACTGCAGAGCCCTTCCATTGCCTTTAACCACATGACAGTAGGGGGGGGGTATAGGCTATACTTCCCCAAATTTTACAAAATAACACTTTTTTGCTTACATAAAGTGCCCCCCCAACACAAACCCTTCATTGAAAGGCAATAATAAAAGCATGAAGTTTGAAGATAAAGTTTTAATCTTTATTCTGATACTGTAACAGCTTTTTTTTTTTTTTTTTTTCCCCTCCCCGTGGGACCCTTGCTGGTGGCCAGGGTCGCTGCAGAGGCTGCGGGCAGCCCAGTGCTCAACCACTGCGCCACTAGGGGAGGCCCTACTGTAACAGCGTTTGACAGATTTCATTTCTCTGCGATTCAGTTGTAAAAGGGGAATAGTACAATCTACTCCACCAAGTTATATTTTAGGATAAATAAGGTAATAATTGTACAGTATTTAATACACAGTAGTCATTGAATATGTTTAGTTCTTCCTCTTCCAAACATGAATTTTGGCCCTTCTTAAAGACTCAAGTTGCCTATTAGTCTTTTTTTTTTTTTTTGCTAGTCCAACACAGAACTGAATCTATTAGTCTTTTGCTTTTTCGGCTAAATGAATTTTATGATTCAATTCTCAATTGTAATTTAAGCATAGTGAACATGGCGACCATATCTGCTTGCTCTTTGTATATCTTAAGCTTTACAGGATAGGTGTCTTACCCTGAATAAGTCTCCCATAGTGGATAAATGATCTTACCTGTATCTGTCTTCACCTGCCTCTCCGCTGGAATCACTCACATATTTGCAATCACTGAATGAAATAAGGAAGAAATGAAGTTCTTTAATAGGAAATCTTGGGTTTTATGTGATGAAACTCTCATAACTTGGACATTGAAAGTACCTCAGTACATTTTCTCCTTTAGGACTAGATAATGTTACCTGTGTAGTAAGCCTTTCTTTAAAAATGGGCTTTAATTAGCATGTACATATATTAATCAGTCTTTATAACAACCTCATGAGATAGATAATGCCTCCATTTTACAAATGAGGAAACCAGAATTCAGAGCAATTAAATAACTGTTCAAAGTTCACACAACTAATGAGTGGCAGAGTAAGAGTCAGGTGTCAAATCTTTCACACTCTTAAGGACTACTAATATCCAAAACACTACTGTCACGGAACTTTAATGAAACTCCATGGTATATTTAAATGATTGACTTTTGTCTCTTTATCACAATTAGGTTTTTTACTTTTTCTTGATGCAGAATTTTGTTTTCTTGGTTCTTTTACACCCTCCCCCCATTTCACCCCATTAGTTTTATTAAATATTTTAAGAAAATACTTGGATGTATCTGATGTATGGGCTTCAGGTGGCGGTGGGAGATACAACTGCTCTTACTGGAAGTAGGCTTTTAGCTTCCTAGTCAACTTCATATAACTTTGGTGTTTTCACCCATCTGTGTTTGAAGTAAGCACATTCCATGTTTGGTCTCATGATACAGTACTCCATGTTATTTCTGTAAGCAGACGTGGAAATTTACCAGAATGAAATAAATTCTGTTTTGTCCTAATCAGAAATTGAGAAGATTCAGAAAGGGGACTCAAAAAAGGATGATGAAGAGAATTACTTGGATTTATTTTCTCACAAGAACATGAAACTGAAGGAGCGGGTACTGATACCTGTCAAACAGTATCCCAAGGTAAGCATAAAGTACCTCACTTCTTTGAGTCATCTTTGTGGATATGAGAGCCATGGGCCATTTTGTAGACTTGTGGAGATTGTGATGCGTCAGAAACTCAAGCCTGTGAAACTTCTCTTCCATACCTACAGTACTGTTTTTAATACCTGAAACATACAAGTTTATAACTACTAGTATAGCTGTAGCCAGCCAGGAAGGAAATTAAGCTCATCTTTTTGTTACCAAAAAAGAGTTTCTTTCAAATGTACATTGTTCAGACTCCAAGTTGAAAGCAAAAGTTGAACCCTGAAGGGTTGGTCTCTGTCAAAATATTAAACCTGCATTCTGAAAAAAGGAACTCTAACACAAATCCTTAACTGAATGCAGTTAATTTTATTTCCTACTCAAATTTTTACTTTTAAGTAAGTGCTTTCTTGTTCTTCTCCATCTTTTCTCTTTTTTTCCCCTTTTTTTTTTCTGGAAAACAATCAGTTATATATAGTTTAGCAAATTAGTACACCAAAGGGTGCCATTCTGAGGTCACTGCCATAAAAATGTTTTGGCAAGGTACTTAGGGTTGCCATGTGATGATAACGAAAGAGCACTAGACTACATCAGGAAACCAAATTCAAGGCTCAGCTTTCTTATTTAGAACTGTCACTTTCTCATTGCATAATCTTAGGCTAATCATTTTATTGGTACAGCCTCAAACCATTTTTCAGTAAAATAGGAATGATAATCTTCTACCTATTTTATTTGGTTGTTAAAGATCAAATGAGATCATTAACACGGAACATGTGTATTTAGATATCTGTTTTTCATTTCTGCAGTTCAATTTTGTGGGAAAGATCCTTGGGCCACAAGGAAATACAATCAAAAGACTGCAAGAGGAGACTGGTGCCAAGATCTCTGTCTTGGGAAAGGGCTCAATGAGAGACAAAGCCAAGGTAAGTTCAAAATCAGTGAAACAAGAAAACAATGCCTTCCATTAACATAGGGTTCAATATAATACCTTATGGAAGGTAATAGTTGAATATTTACAGAATGTGACTCCTTTAAACTCTTATAGACATAAGAGATGTAGAGCCAGTTAATTTACTTGCTTGGCAACCCTGGGTCTGCTTGTCTGATTATTTTTTTTCTGGCTTTTGAGTGCATAATGGAAACAATTGTAGCAATTTTGGCATTAGTAAGCTTATTTATGAAAACTTGGAAAGGGAACTGGAGGTACTAAAACCTACCCAATGTAAAAAACACTAAAATGTGGGCTTCCCTGGTGGTGCAAGGTGTAAAAGCACAGCACTATGAAGCTATCTGCAGCACGGGTTCAATCCCTGCAGCCAGGGAGCAACCCACATGGCTCAGCAGACCTCTCCTGCCTAGCACGCTGCTCCCCTCAACACTGTATTTCAGTCAGCCTGCCTGTTCTGCTCCCCGCTCTGTCTCTAGTGAATCCTCTCACCCCCCACAACTCTGGCCTGTACCCCAGTTTTGTATGCATAAATAAATAAATATTTTTTAAAAAAATATTTAATTCTTGTCTATTTAAAAAAATACTAAAATGTGAGCAGTGCATTCCCTTTCTAAATAATGTGGGGAAATAAGATTAGTAGTGTGGTAAGTGCATGCGAGTCTGTGGATTAGTGACTAGTTTATTTTATAGACAGCTGGATTGTGGGGGCCTGCTAAAAGAAAGTATGCTCAAAGAACTATAACAACAGAACCTAATGCTTACTTTCTTCATGCCATAACCCCATATGCTTTGTACAGTAAGTGCCAAGAACTCTTCTAGGGCCAGCATTTTATTTTACTTTTTTTTTTTTTTTTTTTTTAAAGATTTATTTTGCCTCATAGATTGCGTCTTAACCCCTTGCGCCACCAGGGAGGCCTGGGTCAGCATTTTAGATGAGACATATCTGCTATATCCTAAAAACTTAAGCTTTCAGGCCTCCTGGTTTTGTTTTGTTTTGAAGAATTTATTTTGCGTAGGAGAACTGGGGTGCAGCCAGAGGTGTGGGGGTGAGAGGATTCACCAGAGATAGAGTGGGGAACAGAACAGGCAAATTGACTGAAATACACTGCTGAGGGGAGCAGCAGGCGAGACAGGAGAGGTCTGCTGTGCCATGTAGGTAGCCCCCTGGCTGGGGATTGAACTTAAGACATTGTGGTGGGCCTTCACAGTGGTAGCACTGAGACTTAACCCCAGGGCCACCAGAGAGGTCCAGGTCTCCTTTTTATTTTTATTTTTTTAAATAATAAAAGTTGACATTTATTATGTACCTGTCAATGTAAGTTCATTAGCACTCTTCCATTCAAATAATGTAGTCTGAATCCCTTTATTTGAATGTGAAGTGGACCTTAGTGACCCTTTCACTGACAGATGTGGTGAAGGTGATGTTAATGTAACTGCAGAGATAAAATCATGATAAATACACATCCTTTTCTCCCCTAGTCCCCTTCTCTCACTGCAGGAAAATAGCAACCCTTGACATGAAGCTATTCAAGCATTTTTGGGCTTCTTTGACAAACGTCGTTTTCCCAGACCTTCTTCTCTAGTCTATTCATTTCTTACTAGGTGACTACAGTTAGTGCTAAAGTATGTTATTCTGACTAATGAGGTTTTCTCCTTTCTAGCCTGACTTCTTTCTTCCCATGGAATTCCCCAAACTAAGCAGATAAGAGCTAGTGATTAACATCTCTACCTGGGATTTAAAAGCAAATACTTGGCAGTAAATGAATGAATGTATGCTTGGCAAACATCTGTTATCTGAATGAAGGCTGGAATTAAATTTGCCTTTTCTATGCATTTTAACATGAATACCCATGAATATATCAGTGAATTCAAGGCAGTAGTTACTTTTAGCAGGAGACCAATCACAGATTTAGCAGGTTGTGTAAATTACTGTTCTCTAGAATTTGTTTTACTTTTTTCTTACACTTGACTGTTTCTCTTAGTTGTTGGGATTATTTCTTACTGTCACTTTGATCTAGTGATAAAGGTGTCATTTTCTCCCTACTCCTTATGATGTGATGTTTTTCTGCCTTTTTCTGCAGGAGGAAGAACTGCGTAAAGGTGGAGACCCCAAATATGCTCATTTGAATATGGATCTGCATGTCTTCATTGAAGTCTTTGGACCCCCATGTGAGGCTTACGCTCTTATGGCCCACGCTATGGAGGAAGTCAAGAAGTTTCTAGTTCCAGTAAGGAAATCTGTGTTCTATCTTTTGAACAAGAGAGAACTGGGCTTTTGTGGTGTTATTAAGGCAGGGGTTCCCAGCCAGGGTCTCTGCGTAACTGGAAAACTATGTACCAAATTCTTCATTTATGTTAGTGTTTCTGAGGTGGTCTATTACTTGTGCCTAATTCTCAAAGCACAGTACCCCAAGGCCACTCTACTCCTTGTCTAATGTGGTTTTAGTTGTATACCAGTGTCTTGTATCCATGATGTATTTGTAATTTTAATAGGTGGTTAATAACAATTTAACAAAATCTTTACTAAGCCAAAGTATTTTGATGTAGAACCTAGAACATTATGATAGAAATAGACTAAGATGGTCATAAACCCACTGCACTTAAGGGATTTGTGTTGTAAACTCTAGAAACTAGAAGATAATGGCAGAAAACTTATAGCATCCCATGTTAATGAGTTAAATTCTGGCCGGGGTGATTCAGGGCTTTCTCTCCTGAAGGAATTTATTCAAGTAGAATTTGATTTGAAAGAGGCATGATTGTTAACAAGCTTGACTTTTGACGATATTAAACATTGTGTAACTTTTTTTCAGAAAGTAATTGAAATGCAGGAAGTTGGGATAGATTGGGTTTCCTGTCTTGCTTATTACCACCTGATCAGAGGGTCCAGTCTTTGAATAAGTAGAAAATGGCTGTACTTTTTATCTTTTAGCAAGGCCTATTGATCGTTACAGTTAACATATTACTGTTGAATATTTCATCACAATTGATGAGTCTGGAACCTCAGGAAGCATTTGAAATACTATCCAACTAGAATTGAGTAGGCAATCACATTTTCATTGCTATAATTAGGAGGTGAGATAGAGTTCTTGGTTTTCTTGTGCATGTAAAATGAGGAAGTTGGAATTAAATGTGATGTCAGAGGATGTGAGAATTGGTAAAGCAAAAATGTTTAAGCAGTATGTGCCTATAATGTTGAGCTCCAAGGATTCCAACGCTGTCTCAGATGTCTCAGCAGCCACTTTGCTTCCAAGTACATCATCTTCATTGGAATGTTCAATATGAAACAGCCAACTTAAACTATCAGTATACTAGAGAAAAACTCAGAGCTGGTAAATCTTCCCTTGGGGTAATTATTTTCACTATTTTTGAGGTATTAAAGCATCCTGAGTTATGAAGAATTCCAGGGGAATCCCCATCTTTATCCATTAGTTTCAGCATTTGTTTCAAAAGAGATAGGTTTACAAGACTTCTATGTAAGTGGATCCTCAAAAAAGAGGCTTGCCAAGGACATTTGGTTTCCTCAGTGTTAATGTGGTAGTTGGAAGCATCTGAGTAAATGGGCTATCACTGATCACTTGATTCTTCATTGTGAGTCTTAAGCAGCAGTAATATGTAAGGTAGGAGACTAGAATCTTCTATTCTTGAAGCTTTATCCACCTAGAATATATAAAAATTAAATGGCTCTCATCAGGAAATACGTGAAAAGATTTGCAAATGGCATTTGACTCAATTCTTCCCTCTTGTGAAGAAAAAAAAAGTGAGCCTATTTATGCATCCGTGACCAGAGCCCTCCATTTTCCCCTTAGAACCATTAACTGTACCAAGGAGACTTCCTGGTACGGTAGGAAGAACACTGGACTGGGAACTTTATCTGCATCATCTTGGACAAGTTGTTATTTCAGTTTTCTGAGCCTCAGGTTCTTTGTTCATCCCAAACATTTGTTAAGTATCTGGTAGGTGCCTAATATTATACTTGAGTCTGAGGTTACAAAAATGGCTCCTGAAAAGCCCACCCTGCAGTGAGAAAGACAGAGAAACGATTCTAAAATGATGTGGTAAGTGCTTGGGTAGAGAAAATTACATGGTGCTGTGGGAAAAGAGTAAGGAGTGGGGTTGACATCAGAGAAAGTTTTTCAAAAGAAGTGATATTTTACATTTAAGTCTTGTAAGAGTGGACAAAAAAAGGCAGTAATAGTCTAATGAGTCAAAGCCTAAATTTTGGAAACGGTAATTCCGAATTTCCGTCTAGAATCTGACACGAGGTTTATGTCCTTAGGCTGGTTTCTTTATACTTCGTGAAACTGTTTTTCCAGCTGTAAAAGGGGAAGATCTGCCTACTTATTTCAGGGTTATTTTGAAGATTAAAATGAAAAATCTGTATAAATCTTTACTTAGTGCCCAGCACAAGAAGCTTAATGGTAGTGGCTTTTATTACTCTAGGGAGAGGAAACTGTTGATGTTTGCAGGAGTGGATGTATAAGACTGTGCCAGGTTCTGAACTACGAGTTGTTTGGCATGGCTTAAAATGAGGTTATACTTGGAGAGAGGATAGAAGTGATCTGGAGAACTAGGCAAGGACCACATCATATAAAGAACTTCATCTGAATAATGAGGGGTCTGCCATCAAGATTTTCCTCAGATATGTGACAGGTAGGATGCCATTTGACTTCAGAGAATGACTGACCCAACACTTCATCTGGGTTTTCAAAATGTTCCTTAGCAGCCAAGGCTTATGTGGGCTAGATAACTTCTTAGCTGAAAATGGAGATGTTGTACAGTACTCCTCATTACTTTTCCTTCACAGGATATGATGGATGATATCTGCCAGGAGCAGTTTCTAGAGCTGTCCTACTTGAATGGAGTACCAGAGCCCTCTCGTGGACGTGGGGTGCCAGTGAGAGGCCGGGGAGCTGCGCCTCCTCCTCCACCTGTTCCTAGGTAAATATAATGGAGACTGCCAGAAATGAGATATAATTTGACTGGTAGTGCCACCTCTTCTCTCCCAATGGTGCTCTTATTTCCAGCTTAGACAGATTTTCAGGATTTGTATGTTGCATCAAGAGTAGAATTGGGCACTTTGGCTATAGTCAGTACTGTGGTCCCCGTGAAACTTTTGATCTTTTAATTTTGTACACTTTTAGCATTTTTTTTAAAGATTCATTTATTTATGCATACAAGAACTGGATGCAGGGTGGTGAGAGGATTCACCAGAGTGGGGAGCAGAACAGGCAGACTGACTGAAATATATTGCTGAGGGGAACAGCGGGCGAGATAGGAGAGGTCGGCTGCGCCATGTGGGTACCTCCCTGGCCGGGGATCGAACTCATGCTGCAGAGGCTGTGGATAGTTCATAGTGCTGTGCTTAATTAACCCCTTGCACCACCAGGGAGGCCCCATTTCTAGCATTTTTAAATGGTCTCTGATTTTAGAATTTTACCTTTTCTGACCAACCTTTATAGAATGTTAAGACCCTCCAAGGCACTTTACTGATGAGAGAGACATTTATAGGTCCACCTTGGAACCTAGAGAGTCATCCAGTAAGGATCCTTTACTCTCCCCCATGTGCCTCTGTGCTTTAATAATAGTCCACTGAACACATCATGAAATTATCTACCTCCAGAATTTGCAAGTAAATATGATCATGAATGTAGCCTGTTTGTAAAGAGTTTCATTTTAAATAAACTTTATTTACACAGGGGGCGTGGTGTTGGACCACCTCGGGGGGCTTTAGTGCGTGGTACTCCAGTGAGAGGAGCCATCACCAGAGGTGCCACTGTGACTCGAGGAGTGCCACCCCCACCTGCTGTGAGGGGTGCGCCAACGCCAAGAGCCCGGACAGCAGGCATCCAGAGAATACCTTTGCCTCCACCCCCTGCACCTGAAACATACGAAGAATATGTAAGAAGTTTGAACAATATGCCATTTCTTAATACCTAGAATGTTACCAAAGGAATTTGAATGAGAGTGACTTGGTTTTTAATATGGGTGGCAGGGTCTGCCTGTAAGATCTGGAATCTGCCTTTTTCTTGCAGTAAATATATGTAGATTAAACAGGAAATAAGCTTTCCTTGATGTACAGAATTTTATTAAGGAATCTCCCACTACAGTTACTGCTGATAATACCAAAGTTCATCTTTAAACCTTATTTCCTGCCCACATTTGAAGGTTTTGGTATTTTTTTAAATGTATGGTTGGTTGGTTGGTTGTTTCACTTAAAATAAAAATTTGTCTTAGACCTTATTCCACACTGGGTGGCAACATTTCAGAGGGAACTTCCGTGTTCTGTTAATCCAGAAACCTACCATACTACCATGGGCTTTAATTACCTTCCATATTCTGTGATTCTGACATTGTTTTACTTTATTTTTCTAGGGATATGATGATACTTACGCAGAACAGAGTTATGAAGGCTACGAAGGCTATTACAGCCAGAGTCAAGGGTGAGTCAGGCAGTGGAAGTGTTGGTTTTTTTTGTCCTAGAGACCGGTGGAGGGAGTTGGAGGAGCTGATTGGTTTAGACAGCACAGATTAAAGGAGCAGTGCCTTACTTTGGAGGATATTTCCTTTACTTTTGACACCTGTAAAGTATGTGCTTGGATATGCAAATTTGGATAACCTGTGAATCTTAAATTGTAGTGCAGGATTTGGGAATAGCAGATGAAAAGTTCCTGACCTGTGGCTACATGGAAACAAAGGGGGAAATACATTTAAATTATTTTGATTAATTTTTTTTTAAATAACACAGCTACATTAAAGTTGTATAAAAGGAAACTAGAATCTCACTACCATAACTTAGCTTCTTAAGAAACATTTTTTGGGTGTTTTGTGTCTAATTGATTTTAGAAGTGTCTCATAATCCTACAGTAGGGATCGGACAGTTCTTTTCATATCTGCTTATTCTCTTTCAATGAACTGTTGACTGCATGTGTATGTACAATCTGGTTAAGATGGTCAGTTTTGGATTGTGCTCTAAAATTGTGTGATATCCATTTTTTCTTTGCTATAGTTATCCTTTTTATAAGTACTTTGTGCATACATGTTTTAAAAATATTTTGTGGTTTGGAGATGGAGCAGAATGAGCATTTTTCCCTATATTATACATAGTTAAATGACTAAAATATTGGAGTATTTTGGAGAGAGGAGAAACTTAAACATAGTTATCATTCTTACTCTGTCTTTGACTTTCAGGGACTCAGAATATTATGACTATGGACATGGGGAGGTTCAAGATTCTTACGAAGCTTATGGTATGTCTTTATTTCTGTGGTGAGACAGAATGTACAAGTAAGTGCCTGGGAGGATGCTGGTGACTGGGTTACTGGGAGTCAGTCACACACTTAAGGAGACACCTATAGAAGACCAAGAAGATATTGGCAGATGTAACAATAAGAGTACTACTCTCATTTAAAATATTTGGTATACAGTAAAAAGAGGAACCACTAAAGTGATTTAAAGTTGTACTACTCTTGGAAAGCTAAGTAGGTGTCTTAAGACACGGGCTCTGGGAGCCTCCCTGGTGACGCAAGGGGTTAGTCTCAGTGCTATCAAGCTATCAGCAGCCACTGCAGCACAAGTTTGATCCCTGGCCAGAGAGGTAACCCACATGGCACAGCAGATCTCTCTTGTCTTGCACACTTCTACCCTCAGCAGTGTATTTCAGTCAGTCCACCTGTTCTGCCCCTCACTCTGTCTCTGGTGAATCCTCTCAACCCCCACATCTTTGGCTTGTACCCCAGCTCTTGTATGCATAAATAAATACATTTTAAATAAAAAAGGACAGCTTAACAGCCCCATAAATTGGAGCAGCAGACTTTTAAGCTGATGTTGATTTTTTTCTACTTCTGGCCAGCAGATAGCTAATCCTAGGTTATGTTGCTGGACCTTTGCTGCTAACACTTAGGCTATATTTATTGGTAGGTAACAACAATTTACACCTACCCAATTTGACACTTCTGACTCCTTCATTTTTAAAACCGAGTTTGGATCTCACCAAAAAGAATCTCAGTGTAGAGGAAATAGCTAGCTAAAAGGGAGCTATATGGCAAATAGCCAGAGTAAGGGGAGGCAAGAGTAGTGCTGATTAGCCTCAGATCAGACTAGAGGAACTGGAACCCATCATGGGGCAGTACTGACCCCAAGCTCCTTACTGAGTTGGAGAGAACTCAACTCAGTTCTTGATCACCAGAGGGTTGCAGAGGCTGGTACGGCAACAGGACCAAATTGCCTTCCCCCAAGGTTTGGTTGAAAACATGTTACTCAAGAATGTCCTCAAGAGCCAATTACAGCCTGGTTTTAATGGGCCCCAGAGGGAGTGCCATGTGGCAGTGGATGCAGAGAAAGCAGCCTTTTAAATGTAAGGTATTTTCTACATTCTTGAGGGAATTCCAGAGTCCTTGGCAAAGGGCTCAGAGGTTGACAATTCATCTTAAGATACTAGTTGACTGTCTTCCCTTATCCCTAAAGGGGATAAAGGGGAGCCTCTTAGGGCTTTCTACAGAGATGACTTCAACTCCTCAGCACAATATGTAGTAGTCAATCAGCTTCTTGCCCAGGGAAACAGTTTTAACCATTGTAACTAAATGGTGCTGGACAGTTGCTGTCAGTAATACCAGACTATTCAATTCATATGTCACAATTTAGAAGGATTTAGTGTGATTGCCCCTGGGTATTTCCCTCCACTAGAGAGGTAGTGTAATGGGACCTATGTATGCATTTAACTAAATTGCATTTCTGTTTTGCCGGGGAAAAGACAACTGGAAAAGGTAGGCTTCTCTTTGTGCTTCTGGTGTGTTGCAATTTATCTGTTTTGATTTCTTCCTTTACAAACAGAAAAATAAACTGTTTGTTGGTATGAAGAAGCCACTTAGAAAGTGATAGACATATCTATTATACAAGGAGTATAAACAGGTTTAGATAGGGTTCTTTGTGACTTTAGATCCATATAGAGGCTTTAGATCTGTAGTAATGGGAAGCAGATGTTTGTGACTACAGATACCTGGAGACATACTTGAAAAATGAACTGGCCTAAGTAAAGTGTGGGGGTGAGTGGGAAGAATTAAATTTATAACCACAAACCACAACCCATTTTTGTAGGAGGTCAACTCTTGAAATAAGTGATCACCTCCCTCAGGCTTTTTCTTTCACAAAGGCAAATGATTTGAGGATGTTCATCATGTCTGCTTTCTCTGGCTTATTGGCATGAGAAAGGAGATAATGAATTCCGAGTAATCAGTGCTGTAAACAACGGGATTGTACTTCCCTCCACCAGAGCAGTGGGCCAGCTCTGCTAATAGAGGACCTCAGGAGATTTAGCCCTCGCGTTCTTCTCCCAGAGCACCAGAAGGTACTTCTCCACATTTGCTGTTGCGTGGAAAGGAAGCTGCCTGGTTCTAGTCTGAAAGACTTCTAGAAGTTGTCACCTTACCTGACACTGTTTACCAAATTGCTTTGGGAACAGGAAAGGGATCTACCCTGCTGAGATTGATTTCTTCCCTGAAATCAGTGTGTTTCTCTGGGTTTGGGGGATTGGATATAGATTGTTACCTGCAGAGAACCTCTATTCTGGAGTAGACGCCAGGCCTTTTCAGAGCTGTTTCTGTTCATTCACTCAAAACTACCTTTCAGTTGGGAAGTTGCTTAAGTTCCTCAGGGGAGCCAAATAGGGTATAAAGTAGGGACTACCAGGGAAGTGGCAAGACATTGAAAGTAAAGCAGTGTTGGGCCTCCCCGGTGGTGCAGCGGTTGAGCGCTGGATTGCGAAGCTGCCCGCAGCCTCTGCAGCGCCGGTTCGATCCCCAGCCGCCAGGCGAGGGTCCCACATGGTGCGCAGACCTCTCCTGCTGCCCGCTGCTCCCCTCAGCAGTGTACTTCGGTCCTTCTGCCTGTTCTGTTCCCCGCTCTGGCTCTGGTGAATCCTCTCACCCTCCCATGCTTCTGACTGTACCCCAGTGCTTGTATAAATAAATAAATCTTTTTAAAAAAAAAAAAAGAAAAAAGAAAGTAAAGCAGTGTTTTTGGTGATCTTTATTAGGTGACCTCTCCCTTCTCATTCTAAAATGCTACTAGCACTTGATTTATAAATTGTTCTTGCTTTCCCCACAGGGCAAGATGACTGGAATGGGACCAGGCCGTCGCTGAAGGCCCCTCCAGCTAGGCCAGTGAAGGGAGCATACAGAGAGCACCCATATGGACGTTATTAAAATCAAACATGAGGGGAAAATATCAGTTATGAGCAAAGTTGTTACTGATTTCTTGTATCTCCCAGGATTCCTGTTGCTTTACCCACAACAGACAAGTAATTGTCTAAGTGTTTTTCTTCGTGGTCCCCTTCTTCTCCCCACCTTACTCCATTCTTAACTCTGCATTCTGGCTTCTGTATGTAGTATTTTAAAATGAGTTAAAATAGATTTAGGACTATCGAATTAATTTTTTAAGTGTGTAGATGCTTTTTTTCTTTGTTGTTTAAATATAAACAGAAATGTACCTTTTATAATAAAACAAAAGTTGAGTAAAAAAAAACACACAAACCTGTTAGTTTCAAAAGTGACATTGCTTGCTTAAAGGTTCTGAAGTTAAGGCTTGTTAACTTTCTCTTAGTTTTGATTTGAGGCATCCCGTAAAGTTGTAGTTGCAGAATCCCAAACTAGGCTACATTTCAAAATTCAGGGCTGTTTAAGATTTAAAATCACAAACGTTAACGGCAGTAGGTGCCACCATGTAAAAGTGAGCTCAGATGTTTCTAAAAATGATTCCTTTAAAAGCACATGGCGGTTGAACCTTAAGGTTAAATTTTAATATGAAAGATCCTTATGAATTAAATAGTTGATGCAATTTTTAACGTTAATTGATTTAAAAAAGCAACAACAAAATTAGGTTTGTAAAACTGACTTTTTCATTATGTGGGTTTTGAAATCTAGCCCCAGACATACAGTGTTGAGAGATACTTAGCAGGGAGTAGGTTTTGAAGAGATTAATTGGGGGAGAAGGGCTAGTCACTTGAATTGAATCTGATGTAAAGCTTTTATCCAGAAACAAAATTTTTCAGTACTAGTAGTAATAATTAAATTTTTCAGTATTTAAAAAGACGAAGTATTTTGTCCATCTGAGATTCTGCACTCCATGAAAAAGCTCACTTGGACACTGGGGCCAAAAACTGATACTCTTAAGTTGACGATTGTCAATATCAAACTGTTCCCAAGTTAGCTAGTCAAGTATGTCTCAACACTAGCATGATATAAAAAGGGACACTGCAGCTAAATGAGAAAGGAATCAAAATCCACTTTGTACATAAGTTAAAGTCCTAATTGGATTTGTACCGTCCTCCCATTTTGTTCTTGGAAGATTAAATGCTACATGTGTAAGTCTGCCTAAATAGGTAGCTTAAACTTATGTCAAAATGTCTACAGCAGTTTGTCAATAAAGTTTAGTCCTTTTTTAATCAAAGTAAATGTGATGAATTGTCATTTTTTTTGGGTGGACAATAAAATAGTTTTCTCTTTCAAATAAACTTAAATTAACTCTAAAGTTAATGGTCTTGTTAAAAGTTGGAGACATTCTTAAAAATGGTGGGGGGATTTTATTTTAAGTTTACCAAAAAAAGTTTATTGAGTTGTTAAGTTTTAGTTTAAAAATAACCAAAGCTTTTTCACCCCCTGGAAGTTGTTGAAGTTCTGTTGAATCCTGTCATAAGCTGCAATTTTTTGAGAAAACTTCAACTGAGCCGAAACTTGTATAGGCTTCCATATATATATATTTATATATATATATATATATAGGCCTCAGAATTTAAAGTGCCAGCCACTCTAGTTTGCATCTTCTGTAGAGCCCCTAAGTGGTCCTAAGACTGATACCAAATAATCTCTGCAACCTTGGAAAAGAGTAGCACCTGCATTTAGATGTGACAATTCAGCAAACATTGGGTGCCCTTAAGGATTTCCCTTCCAATCCCAGTAATGCTATAATAAATCAGTTGGTCTGGGGCAGGATCTGGCATGAAAGATTGGCTCTCACCTCCTCCCTCCTAAGAGATCAAAAGGGAAATGATGGAATTGGTTGGCCTTGTTTCCACTCCTGATAATTCTCAGGGTTCTCATGCCTTTTCTAAGGGAGCCACCTAAACTGCTCGGGGGTGAAAAATCCTCTTGTATGAAGTGCCAAGCTGCCTGCAGCAGTGCATGATGGGCATTTTTTTTCTTTTTAAAACACACCAACAAAAAAATGTATTTGTAGATTGTGATAAAGTGTAAATAACTGAATTTTCAACCATGGTTTGAAGTCAGCTTTCAGGGCATTATGTCTTGTTTTGATGAAAAGAGATCACTCTATACCCCCCTTTTTAAAGGAAAATTATCGCAAGAGAATCAGGATGTGTAAAGCTAACATGCATCGCAAAAAACCAAAGGTAACCTAAATGTCTGATTTTAATAGCACATATTTCTCTTTTACATAAACTGTGACAGCAACTTGCATAAACAATTCTTTAGCTGTTAATTTTAATGTTAAAACTTTGCAAAACTTGTTTAATAAAAATAGCTGTAAAAAGAAAAACCATATGCTGCCGCATAAATTAGCCATAACTCTTAATAATCCTGCCCATCACAAGTGAATTGTAATGTAATCTGGGCACAAAGTCTGACATCTTAAATGACACATTGTAAAATTTCAATGATTATAGATTAGACCTGCTGCTCCCCAAAGTAAAGCTTTCTGCTGAGCTATTTTAAAATGTACAAGGATGAGCCCCTATAGGTCCCATATTGATATTCATAAAGAAATGTTACTTAAAATTTCTTTAAAGTTGCATGTTTCTCTCCTGTAATGTGTAAATTGCATGCAGGATCTCTATCTTTTATTTTGTATGTCTTTAAAATTCCCTCTTCAAAAGACTGATATCCTGCTTCTCCGTTTTCAGGTGATTGAAAACTTCTGAGATATTTCCTAAAGCAGAATGGGTAGTGAAGACCCATGTCAGGTATGTTCAGGTGCCTTTCTATGAAGGATATGAAACTCTTATAAAACAGTTTTGCTGGGAGGTGGCCTATAAAGTGATCAATGGGCAAATTTTTTCTGCATGTTACGTCTATCATATTTGCAACATGACCATGCTTATCTGTTTATAGTCCCTATTGTATTTACTTGTAATAACTCAAGTGTCAATGTAATACCTGTTGTGTTCCACTCTATACATTAGTAACCTGATGAGGTACTGTTTCATCTGGAGTTCACTGGCTATAAGCAGCAAAGACAGTGAGTGCTAGAAATAAAATGGAATTTGTTAGAGGGATGTTGAGGGCTCACAGGTTTAGTGTTAAGGTTTAATTTTTTAAAAGGCTAGAAAATTTGGGGAACCAGAAAAGCTGCAAAGAATTGGGACACCAGTGGTAGACCACAGGAATAGTCTTGAAGCCATGACTATTTATTGTGAGTAAGCGCTAGACATTTTTTTATTTCTTTCTCCCCCTACTCAAGATTCAAGTTCTGGGGAGGGAATGTCAGACTGGATTAGCGTGAGTCACATGCCCATACTTTACTAGTATATCATAAGGAAAATGGATAATGGGCAGCCAGGAAGACAATTGTTCAGTAACATCTACATCTATATTGTAAAAGAAGTAATAACGAGGTTAAATAACTTCTCAGCATCGTGTAATTTGTATGGTTAGTAATCAAGTCCAAGTTTGTGTGTGCCAGAACTTGACATCTTAACTCAAAATTATGCTCTTTATTTAGTCTAAGAGAGCAATATTTCTCACATTTAGAAGAGCCCTGGCATAAAGGATATTGTGGTGTTTTAGAAAGGACATGGAACCTGAATCTAGGAGCTGTCTTTTGTTTAGTAACTTAACACAAGCAACTTATTTCCGCATCTGAGAAGGAAGATAGTGATCATATAAACCTTGCAGTGTTTGGTGAGCTGGAGGAATTTTAATTTTTATATGGCCAACCAATTCCATGCTCTATACATAATAAATGTTAGTATTTCTTCTCTAAGACAGTTGATCTCTTTTGTTTGGGTACTTGAGGGGTGGGGGGGTTGACAACTGAGTACTTTCCTCTTGCTTGAACCCTAAAAATAAGTTTTTAGGGTTAGGAGAGGTTGATACTGGTCACTCAAATTACTAGGAAATTTTAGGGAAAGTCCCTGAATGCGGAAAATTTAGTCTTACTTCTTTCTAGGATGAGCTTTCTTTTCTTTTCTTTTTTTTAAGATTTATTTATGCATACAAGAGCTAGGGTGCAGGCCAGAGGTGTGGTGGGTGAAAGGATTCACCAGAGACAGAGTGGAAAACAGAACAGACATATAGAATGAAGTACACTGCTGAGGAGAGCATCAGGTGAGACAGGAGAGGTCTGCTGCGCCATGTGGGTTGCTCCCTGGCTGGCCTGGGCATCAAACTCATGCTGCAGAGGTTGTAGACAGCTTCATAGGTTGTGTCTTAACCCCTTGCGCCACCAGGGAGGCCCCTCTAGGGTGATCTTAAGAGCAAAATTTGAAGAGAATTTTCTTCATTGACATGTAATTTGTACTTGGAAAGGCAAATTCTGTTGTTGGCATACGCAGGCCTTCCACTGACTGCCTATTCTGGGTGTACAGCTTAGTCAGTTGGCCCAGTGTTTTCTATAGCTTTCTGTCACTATCTGCGAACTTTTATTATATAAGCTTACGAGCCAAGCAAGATTGGGAACCTTTCCTGGCTCTGCCTCCTCACAGCCTTTACTTTTGTTTTGACAAAAGTAAAAATCCTTAACACTTTTCTATGCCTCATTTTTTGTCAAATGAAGTTGATGATAATAGCATAATTTCCTAAGCAGTTAATAAAGATTACTTCATTTGACCATTTTAAAGTCTATAATTCAGTGGATTTTAGAATATTCACAATGCTGTACAACTGTCATCACTATTTAATTCCAGAACATTTCTGTTAACCCAAAAGAGAAACCCTGTGCCTCTTAGTAGTCACTACAAATTACTTCTCTCCCCAGACCCTGGCATCTTCTTTCTGTTTCTGTGGATTTGCCTTTTCTGTAAATTTCATATAAATGGAATCAGATAATCTGTGCCTTTTGTGTTTGACTTCTTTCACTCGCATAATATGTTCAAGGTTCATCGGTGTTACAGCACATATCAGGACTTCATACTAGCGATAGGAAACAAATTACTTCCAAAAGCAGCTTATTTCATTTAAGACAGCTCCACATGTTAGATTTCCCTAGTTTGAATGAGCCCTATGTGTTTGTAACTGAAACCAGTTGTCCCTTGTACCCCTGAAGGAAAATCCTTTTAAGCATTTGAAAATATTTTTCAAATTTGTTTTATTTCCCATCTCTAAAAATTTGTTAAACTTGCTAGATCTGATTTTCAAGGAACACTTTAAGTTTGGATTTTATATACTATGTATTGTTTAATGTTTATTCATATTTATATGAATACCTGTTAAACATTGCTGCAAACCAGAGGTGGTCCATAAAGTCTACCAGTTTTCTGCCTGTTTAGCTTTCTAATAGAAATTAAAGGACTTAATAGGATTATTCGGATATAGTTCATATGCCATATATCCACCCATTTAAAGAACAGTTAAGGGACTCCCCTGGTGGCGTAGGAGGTAGAGCACCACCACGCTGTGAAGCTGTCCACAGTCTGCAGCGCTGGTTCAATCCTGGCCGGCTGTGAGGGTCCCACTTGGCGCGGCAGACCTCTCCTGTCTCGCCCGCTGCTCCCTTCAGCAGTGTATTTCACCAGTCTGCCTGTTCTGTTCTCCGCTCTGTCTCTGGTGAATCCTCTCACCCTCCTGCGCATCTGGCCTGTACCCCAGTTCTTGTACAAATAAATAAATCTTTTAAAAAAAATAGAACAGTTCAACATAAGGTATCTGGTGGAATCTTGTTTGGATGATTTGTTCCTTTTTTTTTTTTTTTTATAGAGGCATGCTTTTACTTATTTATTTATTTATTTATTTATTATATTTGTTTGTTTGTTTTGTTTATACATGCACTGGGTACAGTCAGAAGCGCGGGAGGGTGAGAGAATTCACCAGAGCCAGAGTGGGGAGCAGAGCAGGCAGAAGGACTGAAGTACACTGCTGAGGGGAGCAGCGGGTGGCAGGAGAGGTCTGCGCACCATGTGGGATCCTCCTCCGGTGGCCGGGGAGCAGCCGGGGATCGAACCGGCGCCGCAGAGGCCGCGGGCAGCTTCGCAACCCAGCGCTCAACCGCTGCGCCACCGGGGAGGCTCTGATTTGTTCCTATTACTCCCCAATTCTTTTGCAAAAAAAAATCTTTTTAAGTGTACAATGTTGCTTAGTACATAGAGTTGTATAATCATCAACACAGTCAACTTTAAAGTGTCTTTATCACTTTAGAAAGAAGACCCACATCCTTTAGTTGTCTTCCCCCCATGGCACTTACCCGCTCCACCTTACCATCCACAAATCAACTTTCTGTCTGTCAACTTGCTTGTCCATCTCTTATGAATAGAATCATATAACATAGGATCTTTTTTGACTCTCTCCTTTCATTCAGCATATCTTCAATATTGATCTTCAATATTGATCAGTACTCTGTTTCCTTTATATTGTCAATTACTATTTCATTGTATGCCTGTACCACATTTTATTCATTTACCCAATGATAGGTATTTAGGTTGTTTCTGCTTTTTGGCTATCATGAACACTACTACTATGAATAATACTGCTATGAATATTTGTATATATATTTTTGTTTTCAATTTCTTTGGTATGTATCTTGGAGAGGAATTGCTGGGTGATACCATGTGGGTTTTTTTTTTTTTTTTTTTTTTTAGGGACTGCTGAATTGTTTTCCACTGGCTACACCATTCCCATCAGCAAAGAATGAGATTTCTAAATTCTCCATATCCTCACCAACACTTGTTATTTTCTGTTTTATTTATCGCAGCCAACCCACTGGATGTACATTGGCATCTCATTGTGGTTTTGATTTGCATTTCCCTAGTGACTAATGTTGAACTTACCCTTGTGCTTACTCATAATTTATCTTCTTTAGAGAAAGATCTGTTTATTTTTTTGCCAGTTTTTAAATTGGGTTATTTGTCTTTTTTTTTTTTAATTATAAGTTCTTTTTATGTTCTGATGATAGACCCATATCAGGATGTGATTTGCAAGTATTTTCTACCATCTGGTTCTCTTTTTATTTTCCTTGAAATGTAAGTTTTTTTCATTTTCATGAAATCTAATTTTGTAATTTATTTCGCTTGTGCTTTTGCTATCTTAGGTTAGAAGCCATTGTCTCATTTAAGGTCTCATTCCTTCAAATTTTATAGTTTCAGTTCTTACACTTAGGCCTATGGATTTGTTTTGCATTCTTTTTTATATGGGGTGGGGTAGAGCTTATATATTCTATTCTTTTCTATGTGGATATCCAGTTGACCTAGCACCATTTATTAAAAAGCCTATTCTTTTCCCCTATTGTTGGCACCCTTGTTGGAAATCAGTGAACCATAGACTCTACTGCCTTTTTTTTTATTTTTATTTTATTGATGCAAATAAGAAATGGGTTCTAGGCCAGAGGTGTGGGGGTGAGCGGATTCACCAGAGACAGAGTGGGGAGTAGGACAGCCGGTTCTATGGAAATACACTGCTGAGGAGAGCAAGCAGACAAAACCGGAGAGGTCCTGCACCATGTGGGCTAGCTCCCTAGCCAGGGATCAAACTCATGCAGCAGTGGCTGGTGATAGCTTAGTGCTGAGACTTTAACCCCTGTATCACCAGGTAGGCCCGACTCTACTGCCTTTTGAAGTAGGTATTACTTAAAGTGATAAATACCATTTGGCATATCATAGTTACTCAGTAGCAAATAATACCTGACTGGATTATTTTGGCATCACTAAGAGCTAGTAAGTTGTGTCTGGAATTTGATCCCAGGTATGGGTGCCTCCAAATCATGTCTCTATGCTGTGTATTATACTGCATGTTGCAAAAATGGAAATGAGGCTGTTCTCGCTTACCATGACTGGCCATAGGTAGTTCTCCAAATGCTTAGAGACTAAGCTCCAACGTGACCTCTCACCATCAATTTCCTTTGCTCCTCTCCCCTCTCCTTCAAGGGTTTCCATGGAGTGTCCAGGGGGCTCTTGCATTGGCAGTTGCTACTAAAGAACACTCTTATCCTTCCTTACCTAGGGATATTCAAATAACCTAAGGATTTATTCACTCTTGTTTTCTCTCCCAGCCCCTGCCCCAAGCTAGGAATGAAGGTAAAGAGGGGTCAGGAACTGCTGAGGCTTTCTGACCACTAAGGATGAAACAGACTTAGAGACTATTTCAAGATAGTAACCACAGAGTTAGATCCCAAAAGGCTTTTTGCCTTCAGAGTGCTCCTGAACCAAGTAAACACGGGCCATAGAGGTGGTAATAGATGTTTTGCTTGGGTTTTTTAAACTCAAGTACTCCCTTCATGGTCTCAAATCCTGAAGTTCTGTGTCCCTCAAGGCTTTGCCCAGAAGTCAATTCTGGGTTAAAATACATAAGGTGACATGTGAACTACCTCTTTGTTGATACATTCTTAGGCTTTGTGTGAGCCTATCTAGGTTGCTGTTTGCTGGCAATGACTATTAAGTAGTCATTTAAATTTTTTATTGTGATGGGCCTCTCTGGTGGCACAAGGGGTTACATGTCAACAAAGCTATCCACAGCCACTGTACACAAGTTGGATCCCTGGCCAGGGAACTAACCCACATGGCATAGCAGACCTCTCCTGTGTTGCCTTCTGCTCCCCTTAGTATATTTCAGTTACTTTGCCTGTCCTGCTCCCCACTCTGTCTCTGGTGAATCCTCTCCCCCGCCCCCCGCACCTCTGGCCTGCACATATGTATAAATAAATAAAAATAAATCTTTTTTTTTTTTTTTTTAAGAGAGCTGCAATGTAGATCCAATTCTTATGCTCCATTTAGCTGCCTCTGGTCTCTCCTCTGTACCCAGAGTGGTCACAGCTTACGCCAAAACTGCTTCTGCTTTTGTACAGAATGAGTGTCCCTAGCTTGGTTTCCAGATTCCTGAAGTTGAACGAATTGGATCCTTCTACGTTTTCCCTTTCCTCTTTCTCTGGACCCTCCTGTACCTCTTGATCTCCAGATTAATAGTTGTTGCATGTTTAATATCCCATCTGATGAATACTTAATAGCCTTCAGCAGACACACTGGGTACAGCTGTCTGAGACAGCAGTTGTTCGGGAGGGGAGGGAGTATGTTGTACTACCTAACTACTCATTCTTTTGTTTCTGTAGACCCGTTAGATCAAGGGCCTGTGCTGGGCATAGGCCTGCTCCTTTTGTGGCCTGATTACTGCCCTAGGCTTCCAAGGAGACTGCATTCAAGCAGCAGACCAAACCCTTTTGGGAGATTAATGAGTAGCCAACATGTTCGCTGACATTAGGAATCAACTTTCCAACCCCTGGGCTAGAGCTGTTCATATATAACCTGTTCTAGCTCTGGGGTGGAGTATCTCTTCTCATCCAGTGTCCTGTCAACTAAGAAAATTAAATTTCATAACTATACTGTTGACTTCAGCTTCTTCACATTCCTTGATTCTCAGCATTAGATACTTCACTCATTCCTAGCCTAAGCGGTAGTAAATGTCCTTGACAGCATATTAAGCAGGAAACAGGCAAGTATGAGTTTTCAGATACCAAGTTATCCCTGTCCTTCTCTCCATCTATTCTCGAGAACTTTTAGTTTCAAAAAGGCCTTGTTGAGTTCAGGGCAATTGGAGGAAATTGTGGGGACAACCGACAAAAGGCAGCTCATCTGCAGTGTTCAAAGTATGAGGCATGGCTAGGCTATCAGTCCAGATTAATTAGCTAAGTAGTATAGCACATTGCTGGAATTTGAGCACTATTTCTGTTCTTAATACTGGCATTAAGATGCCTGAATTAACTGTTTCCTTGTCCATCTTTCCCACCTCAGGATAGCCAGTCCCTTCCCCCAGGACCATGGATTATGTGAGAATGAGATACAAGAGTCTGGGTCAGACTTTATCATTCAAAAAGTCACCACTTGTTGCTATGCATTTGAGGAGTGTAAACCTATCCTCCGAATCACATACAGCGTTGTAAACCAATATCACCTCAACAAAATGAACAAGTATTTCGCTTCAGTTTAAAAAAAAAAAGTTTGCATCAGATAATTCTCTGGTATCTTCCAATTCCTGTAGCTTCATGCTTCCTCTCTGTGGCCCACCTGTAGGTATAAGATGGTTGCTTCCCATCTCTCAGGCTCTCTGGAGTTGGAATATACAGGCTCTCTGCGTCTGCCCTAGAGAAAGAGAAATACTTTGTATTCTTACATGATAATTCATAAACGTCTCTCCAGATATCAGTATAAATTATCCCTTTCATTCATTTGCATACACACACACACACACACACACACTCTTGTATATTGGGACACCTGCTATATGCTAGACACTGTAGATTCAGTGGCAAGTAAGACAGAATGATCCCTGGCTTGCTTCATTGTGCTTACAATATATTATGGAATCAGATGCTAAATGGGGATTAAGCTCAGATGTTGTAGTTGGGGTAAGTGCTGTGGAAGAAATGAACAGGGTCTTTGAGGGCATACAATAGGGAGCAAACCTAGCTCTGGGATTTTCTTTGAGGAAATGATGTGTAAGCATGACATCTGAAGACGAGTTCACTGGACAGATAGTTTGGGGAAAGGACATGAAACTCCTTTTAGGCAAGGGTAGAACTTTCTGAGATCATCACTGAAGACCATTGAATCCGGGAATGAGGGATGACATGGTTATATTTCTGTTTTTTAAACTTTACTTGCTCCTGAGTAGAGAATAGACAGTGGGGCCTACTGGGAAATTTTGTGTTGGCCCAGACAAGAAGTGAGGAAGGCAATGAGTAGGGCGATATCAGTGGACATGTAGTGTAGTGAAATAGATTCAAAATTTTTAGGAGATAGAATTAACACAATTTGATGATTGATCAGATGATGTGGGAGAGGAGAAAGAGGTGTTAAGGGGAGCCCCAGGTTACTGGTTTGAACAAGGCAGAAGGGAGGTGGTGGTAGAGAATTAGAAGTGCCATTTTTTTAAAAGATGGGGAGAACTGCTATGCACTTTGGCATAAGATCAGGGCCTTGCCCTGTGCCCCAGGCTTAGACTATATCTCTCCTGTGGCTGGGATGAGTCCCTCATAAGTCCAGAAAAAAGGGATCCCTCAGCCTAGGGTTGAGGTCTACTCCAATTCCTTTCTTCGTAAGGTCTTAAACCTCATTTATCTTTTCACATCTCTGGAAGAACAGAGAACATTTTTCCCTTTGTACAACCGGAAGTCCCAAAGGCTTGATTTCTGCCCTAATCACTTAGCTCAAACATGGCTAAGGATAGGGGCATCTGTGAGGTGTGAGGCTCCATTTTCATTGCCTGAACAACAGCAAAGAGAGAGCGAGTTCATAGGCTGTGGTCTTCTCTTTTTACCTAGCTTTATACCTGGAATCCTTGTACTGAATGAAATAACTGGAGCAGGGTGGGAAGATTGTAAGGGAAGGCAGCCTGGTCGAACGGGAGGCTGGGAAAGCCCCCTGATACAGCGATTTCATGTTCCTTAATTTTCTGCCTGTGTCTTTGCAGCCATCAGAGGACTCTGGAAACCAGGAGAACTACCTGCTGTGTCAAGGCTGGCCTGAGGGCATTTGCTGAGCACAGAGAAACCCAGGAGAGGAGCTCCACAATCTTTTCCCACCCTACCTCTTGATCTGTCAGATTTACCCACAGAAAGCCAGCCAGAATCCCCTAAGAGTCTCTAGGCCCAGAATGGAATCCTCAGGGCTTCAGGAGACTTTGGTACTAACAGATAACCTGTTCAGGACTTCTCAAAAGTTGAAGGAAATTAACAATATCCCCACCACAATCTCCTAGATATGAATAAACTGGCAACCCCTACTGTGCCATTTCCAGTGTGACTGCTACCCCTTAGCCTCCAACAGAATTGGCTAGAACACCTTGCTGCCACCACCTGTTTCCCACCCTGTCACACCTGTGCTGTGGATGCCAGCCTGGGCACCCTTGCATCCTCCAGACAGCTCCCAAAGAGAGGCTGGTCACCACCTCTGTAGCAGGCTGAGGAAAGCCAGGTGGAAGGTGTCATTTACTCTGCGAGGGTTAGTTAACCCTTGAGCCTGTTTGTCCTTCTGTGTTGATTACTGACATCGGAAAGCTTTGGGAAGGTAAGGCTTTTCTGCACTGCCCTTGTACCTTCCTCAGCCCGTACCTGACAGTGAGGCGCTCAAGAAAGGTCTGGCCAGGTGATGCCTAGTCCCACTCTGCTGACGGCTGTGCGCTGTGCAGCGCCAGCCCTGTCTGGGACTCCCTCGGCGGCGTGGGCTGGCAGCCAGCGACGTTCTCTGCCGGGATGGGGATGTCAGCCTTTGATAAATTTCTGGCTGCTATGACCTGTGTTCTAGGCTGATTTTACAGGGAGCAGAATTCTAGAGAAGTCAAGAATCTAATATCACACGCTTCCTTTAGTGCCTTTTTATCCTAACGAGGGGAGCAATGGGATGGGAGCGCGTTGGGGAGAGAATCCAGCTGCATTTTCACCGTGCCCAAGGTGTTCTGATGAGCTTGGAGTCATTCCTAGCAAGAACTCAGATGGAATTCAAATGCAATCAATTGATTTACTTTGGGCAAGTTATTTAACCTCTTGAGCCTGTTTTTATCTTCATATTGATTACTATGAATAATAGTTAATTTATTTGAGTGCTTAGTATGTACCAGGCACTATGTCAAGCATTTATATGCATTATTTCACTTCCTCTGGTCTCATTTTACAGATAAGGAAATGAGGTTCCAGGGGCATAAATCACTTGTCTAAGTTAAAAAAGGTGCTGCCATACTTAATAGCCCAGTCTACCTCTTAGAGCCACATGTACTTAGAAGTAGTGAAGCATGTCTATGTGAGAGATTCATCTAGATTGATAGACCATCCAGGTTCACCCAGGACTGAGAAAGTTCTAGGATGTGGGACCTTCACCTGGGTTTACCAGGGAAGTTCCAGGTAAATCCAGCAGGTCCAGTTCGTTACTCTTTGCATTGAGAAACTGCAACCAGGACTGGCCACAGACTGCCTAGGAGTTCACAGGGCTAAAGCAAAAATAGACCTAGGTTCAAATCTTACTTCATTTGCTGTGTATTTTCCTGGGCCTGTTTACAAATACAGAAAAATGTCTCTCCACATAATGGGATCTGAGAAACACATGAAATGTCTGAAATACCAACCACAGGGTCTACACATAACTACTCAACACTTAGGTTTCCTTCATCTTGTTGCCTTGTGTTTCATACCATTGTGTCACCTGCCACATCTGACACATACAGCCTCTCATTACCACTTGCAGCCCTAGAGTTCTTCTAAGAGCCCTGACTTAGTGGGCTTAGCCCACCATCCAGCTGCCCTGTATATCAGTCATCTCCCCAGAAAGCAGAGAAAGAATGACATCAGCCTTCCTACCATCCAAAGCCTCTGGACTGTTTTGAGCCATAAATATTTTAGCTGGGTCTTTCTCTAGCTGTTGCCTGGGTGATGGTCTCTCAAGGGACTGAGGTGGGAGTGTGGGGGCAGGGCTGGCAGCCTGGAGCCTAGCTGCAGAGCTGGCCCCAGAGGCAGATTTGAAGCCTGGCCAAGAGCCGGTGCTTGCTGCAGCAGTTTGAAGGCTGTTGCTTTGTCTGTCTTCTTTTCCCTAGGCCTTTCAGCCTCCTGCTTCCAAGACCAGCTCAGCCCTTGACTGCTACTTGATATTGGGTAAATTGCTAGATGTCCCTGTGCTTTTCACTCTAAAATCTGCAACAGAAAAATCACTACTCACAGGGCCTCCCTGGTGGTGCAGGATTTAAGTCTCAGCACTGTGAAGCTATCTGCAGCACAAGATCAATCAATCCCTGGCCAGGGAGCTGACCCACATGGCGCAGCAGGCCTCCCCTGTCTGGCCCTCTGGTCCCCTCAGCAGTGTGTTTCAGTCAATCTGCCTGTTCTGTTCTCTGGTGAATCCTCTCACCACCCTGCACCTCTGGCCTACACCTCAGCTCTTGTATGCAAAAATAAATCTTTAAAGAAAAATCACTAGACTCAGTGTAGTTAAGTGGAGAAAAAAGAGGTAAAGGAGAGGTAAAAATCAAGTCATGATTGGAGAAGCTAGGCCTCATAGCCCTTTCTGGTAGATGTAAATTAGACAGTCTTAAAACAGTGTTGATGCTGCTCCAAAGACTGTCAGATGTGGCACTGCCTCCCTGTCTTCCTCAGTTTCTGTCCGTAGTTCCTTTTCCTAAGGTTTCTAGGAGCAGCTGGACTTTTTTGACCTGGCACCAGATACTCTAAGGAGTTGCACCCAGCCATGTTGATGAAATCATTTTTTGGTAAAGGTATAAAAATAAGCCCCCAAACTAGATCTGACTCATAGCCTCTATGCTCTCCTCTCCAGTAGACTCCCCTCCCCAGGGGTACCTGTACTCATGCCCCACACGCCTACTATTGAGAAACTCTACAATGGATCAGAATTGCCCATCCCCTGCCCAGTCTTGCCCTTAATCCTCTAGGGCTGGAAGCAGTGAATTCCTTTGTGTGGGGCTCCCTCTGGTGGTTGATATGTGCACTGCAGGATAATATGTGAGGCTGAATTGCAGGCTACCTTGATGGGGGGTGGGTGGTTTGCTCTAATCCAGGGTGAATCTGTCCCCAGCTCCAAATGACATTTCATTTCTTATGTAGGATATTTCTGCCTTCTGCTTTTCTCTGTCATTAATCCTCATAATTCAGTGATACAAGGATAATCCTAATTATAAAATGAAGCAGGTTTAAAGAGGTGAAATGAAATCCAAACTTTTTCCTGTTTATAGCATTCAAGATCTTCAAGTGATAATGAGCTTTCCACCTTCAAAAATTGTCCTCAAGTCAAAATGGACGTGCTCTTCTGGGATATAGCATACCTCTGGACCTTACGTTATATCCAAATGTATTATCTACCAAAATTCTATTCATTTTTAAAAAGCTGAAGAAATGCAGTATTTCTAAAACTTGCACATACTGTGTTTATAATAACAAATGCTGTGAGGTGTGGGGAGACTAATGACACATGGGAGTGAGACTGGCCCAGGAGATAGCAAGAACATGAAGGCACCTGGTTCTCTTTTAGTACAAATTAGATGTAAGTATTTCTGCTGGCAGAGGAAAGTGAGAGCAACTCCCAGAGAAGCTAGAACAGAGGTGCAGGTAAGATTTCAAAGATTTATTTATTCATGCATACAAATCTTACATTTCTTTCTACGTCATAATATATCCATGTTTTAATAGTAGCCAATACTTAAATAGCACCTATTGTGCACGAGTGAAGGCCCAGGGACATTCAGCAATTTATCCAATATCAAGTAGCAGTCAAGGGCTGAGCTGGGCTTGGAAGCAGGAGGCTAATGGGCCTAGGGAAGGGAAGACAGAGCAACAGCCTTCAAACTGCTGCAGCAAGTACATAGAATAACAACTTTACCATAATCTCATAAGACAGGCACTAATACTAACATCACTTTACACTGAGAAAACAAGCACAGAAAGGTTAAGTCACTTCCTAAAGTCATTTGATTCCATGTGAATCAAATCTGGTTCAGAGAAGGCTCTGGATAATTACCCTTTAATATTGAAAATACTGCCTTATATTTCCATGAATAAGACCAACATTCCAGAAAACAGTATTGTATTTTAACCCGTGGTTTCAATACCTCCACGTAATACCAGGGATTTGCATACTCAACTTGAAAATTAGCGATCCAGGGGGCCTCCCCGGTGGCGCAGCGGTTGAGCGCTGGGTTGCGAAGCTGCCCGCAGCCTCAGCGGCACCAGTTCAATCCCCGGCTGCTCCCCGGCCACCGGAGGAGGGTCCCACATGGTGCGCAGACTCCTTCTGCCTGCTCTGTTCTCCGCTCTGGCTCTGGTGAATTCTCTCACCCTCCCGTGCTTCTGACTGTACCCAGTGCATGTATAACAAAACAAACAAACAAATAAATAAATAAATAAACATGCCTCTATAAAAAAAAAATTTAAAAAAAAAAAGAAAGAAAATTAGCGATCTGGAGGGCTGTCCTAGTCCCAGAATAACATGAACAAAAGGAGATCCCAACTCATGACACATAACTGGCATAAAGCCAGTGGCATTTCCTCAAAAACTCAGACTTACGGAAAATCCAATAGAGAGTAAGCTAGCCAGGACATGAACATGTAGAAGAGGGACGTGAGGCCTTCCAGGTCACAAAACAACTGAGATTTGTGGTCACATCTGGAGGACAAGAACCTAACATCCTGATGTCTTTTATTACTTTCCCCAGGGAGTCTGTAGGAGAAGTGAAGGGGTTGAGGCCCTAGATGTTTCTGTGAGATACAGGGATAGAATTGAATATTCAGGGCCTCCCCGGTGGCGCAGCGGTTGAGCGCTGGGTTGCGAAGCTGCCCGCAGCCTCTGCGGCGCCGGTTCGATCCCCGGCTGCTCCCCGGCCACCGGAGGAGGATCCCACATGGCGCGCAGACCTCTCCTGCCACCCGCTGCTCCCCTCAGCAGTGTACTTCAGTCCTTCTGCCTGCTCTGCTCCCCACTCTGGTGAATTCTCTCACCCTCCTGTGCTCCAGTGCATGTATAAACAAAACAAACAAAACAAACAAATAAATAAATAAAAACATGCCTCTTAAAAAAAAAATTACAAAACTATTGTTTAAAAAAAAAAAAGAATTGAATATTCATCCTGAGATCAGTTTGCAATGTCTGACTGAATATACTAACAAAATCCTTAATGGCCACAGGTGTGGATCCAGAATTTCAGATGATGCCATTGAATGCTTCATTGTCAAGTTCTTTCAAAGAAGTGACACAAACAACTCCAAGTTTCTAATCTACTTAGCAGTCCCTGAGGTCACGGTGGTGGCGGAAGGGGTGGGGGAATCACTTCCCAGTATTTGCAGAAAAGATCATAATATTACATCCCATTTGGCCGGACTTGGGTCATGAGTCATTAACATGCTGCCCTTCCTCCTCCCTCCATCCCATCCCCGCCCCCACCTTCCAGTCACTGTAACCTGAGGGGGTAGGGATGGAATGGTTAGATTCACCAAGGCAGTCTTACTGCAGATTAAGGCAGTTCCACCAAACCACATGTACTCTGAGAATGAGCAAGGATAGCTCCTCAACGGAAAACCACAGCGTTCTTACCAAAAGAAAGGAATGAATGCTGGGCAGAAAAATCAATAGTTCACCTGTACAGGTGGTTAGGAGCTACAGGCAATTCACAGCATGCATAGCGGTCCATTTGTGTGGCCTTACCCATTTATACTAAATTGTATGAAAGCCCTCAAATCAGTTCATCGAACATTTTGTGAGTAGTTGCCATGCACAAGGCCCAGGGCCTTCAACATCATAGATGCATAGCAGGACATTCGTCTGCCTTCAGGCCCAGTGAGGCAATTAACAGACTCAAGCTATTACTTCCTCCCATAGGACTATAACGGAGTTCCTATCCCTCTCAGAAAAGCTTTGCTGTCATGTACCATGAAATCTCCCGTTAAGAGTCACCTTCCATTCATTCACCTGAACTTGCATGCATGTTACATATTGGACTGTCAAGAAAAGTCATGACATTTTTTCTGTTTTTCAAGCAAAAAAGTGCATCATGACTTTTCCAACAACCCAATAGTATAGTAGCACTGTAGGTACACCGTGCCAATTCTCTCTGTCCACCTAGTAATGAGTGGCATTACTGTATCTCAAGTACCCAAGGATATAGTCAATGCTTGTTTGTGGGCCTCCCTGGTGGCACAGAGGCTAAAGTCAGCACTGTCAAACTATCCTCAACCACTGTGGCATGAGTTCAATCCCAGGCCAGGAGCTAACACACATGGCGCAACAGACCTCTCCTGTCTTGCCTACTGCTCCCCTCAGCAGTGTATTTCAGTAGATCCAGCTAATCTGCTCCCCACTCTGTCTCAGGTGAATACTTGGACCCCCTGCATCTCTGGCCTAGACCCCAGTTCTTATATGCATAAATAAATCTTTTTGTAAAAAATGCTTTTGACAACAGTTTCTATGAATGGCCAAGCCTCAGTAGTCCATGGACTATTCCTGAAATCATTTCATCAGCCAATTTGCCACTACCTGAGTTCAATTCAACTAATATTCATTGAATGTTTCTCGTATGCCAGGTAGTGTTAGGCTTTGAGGATTCAGAAACAAGATACATTTCAAATATAGCACTCTCTAAAGAGGCCAGAAGCAGCTCTTTCACCAAAATTTGTTTGGTCAAAACACAGACTCAGCCCTGGTTTCTTTTTTTTTAAGACATTTATTTTTACAAGAGCTGGGATATAGGCCAGAGTTGCAGGGGGTGAGAGGATTCACCGGAGACAGAGTGGGGAACAGAACAGGCAGACTGACCGAAGTACACTGCTAAGGGGAGCAGCCAGTGAGACAGGACAGGTCTGCTGCACCATATGGGTTTCTCCCTGGCCTGGCCAGCCACGAATCAAACCCATGCTGCAGAGGCTGTGTTTTGATGTAGTGGGGTGCTTAACCCCTTGAACCACCAGGGAGGTCCTCAGACCTGGTCTCTAAATTGTGGCCTGCTCATTCTCCCTCAGAAGGGAAGAACTGACTTGGTATAAAATCTATAATTTCCATTTGGCGAGGCTGAAAACTTTAGAGTAATCCTTTAAAAAAAATGATTTATTTATGCATAGCAGAACTGGGGTACAGGCCAGAGGTGCAGGAGGTGAGAGGATTCACCAGAGGCAGAATGGGAAACAGAACAGGCAGCCTGACTGAAATACACTGCTGAGGGGAGCAGCCAGCAAGAGATCTGCTGGGCCATGTGGGTTGCTCCCAGGCCTGCCGGCGATCAACTCATGCTGCAGAGGCTGTGGATAGCTTCATAGTGCTGTGCTTAACCCCTCATGCTAACAAAGAGGCCTTTTAGAGTAATCTTTGATATTTCTTTCACGCATCTGTATAATCTGTCAACAAATTCTGTTGACTTTATCTTCAAATCCAGGATTCAATTGTGACTCATCATGTTGTCACTTAATCTGATACAAATCATTGACCTCTCTTGCTATGATCATTGCCATGGCCTTCTGTCTGGTCTCCCTGCTTCCACCTTTGTGTCCACACAATCTGTTTTCACACAGCAGCTGGAGTAAGTCTAAAAAATGAAAGTTCAGATCCTCTAATAAGTCCCCATCTCATTCAGAATAAAAGCCACCTGGCACTACAGGAGCCGCCATCTCTTCTCATGTCCAACTGTCATGTCTACCCCATCCCAGCCACAGTGGCTTCCCCGCTGTTTCTTAAATACATAGAGCACACTGGCTAGCTGATGGCCTCTCCTACCACTGACCCTTCCTTCTGCCTGGAATGCCCCTTTTCTCCAGATATCTGACTCACTCATTTCCTTCAAGTGTTTTCTCAAAAGTCAGCCTCACAGTGAAGCCTGTTCTGACTGCCCTGTTTACAATTGAAACCTCCCATCCGCCTTTCCTGTTTTTCCTCGACAACAACCATCCTCATCTAACACACTATGGAATTTACTTGTTTTATTTATATCTGTCTCCCCTCATTAACTGAATACCTTTTAAGGAAATATCTACAGATTCAATTAACATTCATGTAGACTATGTGCTAAGCACTGTGCTAAGAGATGGACTTTGTTTATGTCTTATGAAGGTAGAAATCATAATAACAATTAGGAGCAGTAGCTCATGTATTGAGTGCTTCCTCTGTGTTAAGTGTTTGCCAAATATCGTAATAAAAATGGCTAACATTGATCCAGACTCTTCTACATGCATTATCTCATTCAATCCTCTCCAAGGCCAAAGTGGTAGCTATTGCCAGCCTCATTGTAAACAGCTGGTAAGAAACAAGATTGCAAAGCTCGAAATGGGCAGTCACGATTTGGACTAAGGGGGTGGGGGCAGTGTAGGGTCTGATGTGCCAAATATTTAGGATTTGGGGTCAGCAACAATAGGTGAAAGATTGGATGTGGTGGCGAGGGGAGAAGAGAAATGACCCCCAGGTTTTGACTGGGGCAGACCACAGTGGAATAAAGTCGAAGAGAAAGATGAAATCCCAACTTGGGGCGCGTTGAGCTCGAGGTGCCTGCGGGCTGCTCAGGGGTACATTTCAACACCGACAGGAGACGGGAGGAAGTTCCGGCCCCAGCCCCTCCCTCGGGCCCGAAGAGATGCTGGGAGAAGGCACGCACGGGAAGAGCGGGAGGTGGGTACCCCGCCCGCCAGGCTCTCCAGCAGCGGCGGCAGCACTAAGCAAGGCGCGAGGGACCGGGAGACAAAGAGCGCTCCGGCAACGCCTCCGTCCCGGCGGCCCCTTTAAGAAGCGCGCCTCCAGCTCCCAGCCCGCCTCGTATGCAAATTTGGCGGCGAGGCGGGAGCGCGCGGCTGAGACCCAGGGACCGGGCTGCGGCGGTTAGTCCTCTCCCGGCCGCCGTCGCCTCCGACATATTGCCCGCAGGAGCTGCGGCGGCGAAGCGGAGAGCGCCGGGGGGAGGAGATGGGTGAGCAGAGTGGGTCCAGCTCGGCTCGGGAACGGGCGGGCTTCGGGGTTGGGATGGCCAAGCTGCTTAATTGCTCCCCCACGCGGACGGGATCCCGGCGAGGGGCGGGGGAGGGGATTCCGGCGCAGTGGGACCCGCCCCCTCCCTTCGTGGGGTGGGGCCTTTGCTGCTGGGGGCGGGGCATTGGCGTGGTGGGCGGGGCTACTGGAGTGAAGTGGGCCCGTGGGGGTTAGGGCTTTGCTGAGGACCCGCTCACCTGGGCTAGGGATGGGGGAGGAGCTTATTGTGGGCGGGGCCTTAGTGCAAAGGGCGGGGCTTAAGCGCTCTGGGTGTTTGTGCCGGGAGGGACTTTTCCGATCTGTAGGGTCTTTGCTCTGGAGTGGGTGGAGCTGGAACGAGACCTTCCAGAATAAGGCAGCCCATTCTGGAGTGGAGTTTCTAGGTTGAGAGAGCTTTTATTGTCTTGGGGGCGGATTTTCTGGGCTGTCAATTGTGTAGGCGGGACTTCTGGGTTGAGGGACTTTTAGTAGGTGTAGAGCTTCCAAAGAGAGGCGAGTAGGTGTGAGCTGAGGGTGCTTGTGTGGAATTTTCTAAGCCAGTAATTCATGAGCAGAGCTTCTGAGCTGGGGGCTGATGGGGGCAGAGTTCCTGGATCAGTGCTTTATGAAGACATGTGAGAAAAGCTCCTGGCTGTGTGTAGGGCGTGTGCGTAGGCTGCTGTGTTGCTGTGAGGGGTATGACCTGTAACTTGACCAGTACTTGGGTGGTGCTCAGGAGCTTTATAGGGGACATTAGTGCAAGGTGGGGCCTAGGAGCTCTGACTAGACGTCTAAGCCTAGGGAAATAGATCGTGGGTCCAGGTTTTGTGTCCACAACCACACAGTGCTTTCAAAGGCTACATCCAAAGGCTGACCTTGTGTTCAGCCCCCGGGTCTTGACCACCAGACACCAGAATGTCAGTTTAGCTGGATCTCAGACCCCCAAACTACCAGTAACACAGTGTAAGCTCAGTTACCTAATCTGTGGAAAACTTTGCTCAGTTCATTGACTCATCAACATATATGTGTGGGGCACTTTATCCTGGAAACTGAGATGGGGGTCCAACAGTTTAAAAAGGACAGATTCAGTTACTGGTTACACTGATCTTCCATTCTAGCAGGAAAGACAGACTATAAATATGTTAACAAATAAATGAGATAAATTCAGCAAGTAAATTGTTGTGAATAAAAGTAGAAATAAGAGGGAAAATAAACAGGACTGTTTAAAAACAAAAATAAATAATTTAGGTAAAATTTTATTTCAAAATTTATTTTTAAAGATTTGTTTTATTTATGCATACAAGAACTGGAGTGTAGGCCAGAGGTGTGGGGGGTGAGAGGATTCACCAGAGACAGAGTGAGGAGCAGAACAGCAGATGGGCCAAAATACACTGCTGAGGGGAGCAGTAGGTGAGACAGGAGAGGTCTGCTGCACCATGTTGGTTAGTTCCCTGGCCAGGGATCAAACTCATGCCACAGTGGATACTGATAGTTTGATAGCGTTGAAATTTTAACCCCTGCCCTACCAAGAGGACCTATTTCAAAAATTTAAACAATGCCATGATTGCCTCAAGATTTCTCAAATTATGTGTTGTGCTTTTTTCATTTAAAAAAAAAAAAGTAGAAGTAGAACAGAGTGATGGGGCAGCTACTTCAAAAATGGCAGAGTTCTCCGACAGAGGAAACATCAAGTGCAAGAGATTACTTGCTCATGGTGAGAAATACCAGATTGCTGAAGCTTAGGGATGAGGCAGGTAATGAAAGATGAAGTTGAAGGGATGGGCAGGGGCTAGATCAGATGTCTCTGAGGATTAATCGATCAAGTGAGACACCAGATAACTGGTAGCCAGTATCATTGCTATTATCCTATTGTGTGTCCTCTGGCTTGAGGATCTACCTTGTGTTGAGCCCCACAGGAGGACGAAGAGGTCCCAATAGGACATCCTACTGTCGCAATCCGCTCTGTGAACCAGGATCCTCAGGAGGCTCTGGTGGGAGCCACACTTCCAGCGCATCAGTCACCAGTGTCCGTTCCCGCACCAGGTAAACCACCTCTCTGTCTCTTGCCCCTCACTGTGAGCTGTCTCCACAGTGAGCAGTGGCAAGGGGCAGTGTGGACAAAGTTCTCCTTGATTGGGCTCTACAGTGTAATACCACAGATGCCATCTTAGAGGTCAGTGAGCCTCAGAAAAAAATCCAGAGGGTAGTCACCTGGACAGACACCATAGGATATAGTGTAATAAACCCAAGACCTGGATTCCACAGTTTTGCTCCTGATAATGCTGGTGGATTAGACAAGTTGTTTTTCCATTTTGATCCTTTTTTTTTTTTTTTTTTAAGATTTATTTATTTATACAAGCACTGGGTACAGTCAGAAGCGCGGGAGGGTGAGAGAATTCACCAGAGCCAGAGCGGGGAGCAGAGCAGGCAGAAGGACCGAAGTGCACTGCTGAGGGGAGCAGCGGGCGGCAGGAGAGGTCTGCGCGCCATGTGGGACCCTCACTGGCAGCCGGGGATCGAACTGGCGCTGCAGAGGCTTCGGGCAGCTTTGCAGCCCAGCGCTCAGCCGCTGCGCCACCAGGGAGGCCCCATTTTGATCCTTCTTTTCCTCATCTGTAAGATAGACTCTCCTTTCTGGAGAGTGCTGGAAAGGCTGAATACGATTAGGGATAGGAAAAGGCTTTGTGGGTGCCTTTGACTGACAGGCAGCAGTAGAAGGAAGTAAAAGGACTCCATCATTGCCAGGACTCCTGCACCATGATTCTGCCCCCAAGAAGTCCTCCTTGGTAGGGTTCTTGGGTCAGCTCCTGATGTTGTTCCCTCCCCACTCCTAGGAGCAGTTCTGGAACTGGTCTCTCCAGCCCCCCACTGGCCACCCAGACGGTCGTGCCCCTGCAGCACTGCAAGATCCCTGAGCTGCCAGTCCAAGCCAGCATTCTCTTTGAGTTACAGCTCTTCTTCTGCCAGCTCATAGCCCTCTTCGTCCACTACGTCAACATCTACAAGACAGTGTGGTGGTATCCACCCTCCCATCCACCCTCCCACACCTCCCTGGTAGGTGCCCAGCTAGGACCAGCTGTGTAAGAGTGAGTGTGTGTGTGTGTGTGTGTGTGTGTGTGTATGAGAGAGAAAGAGACAGACAGACAGACAGACAAACACACATCTGGTATCAGTTTAGCATGACTTACCCACCACCCTGTACACTTAGCCCTGTGCTGGGTATTATAGAAGAAACAGGAAACTGATGATTCCTGAACATTCACTCCTAATACGCGCAGTACCACACTAGACCTTGTACAGGTGGCCGAGATGAATCTGACACAGATTTTACCTCCAGGAGCAGTCTGAGTCCTGTGGGGAGATGAACCACAGTTATATGTGAATGTTTCAGGGACTGGAAAGAGCTCTGTGCAGGAGAGGTGCATGGGTGGTCAGAGCAAGAGGGCTCCCTCACCACTCTCTTATCTCCAGGGACTGTCCCACCTCCCTCCTCTGGGTCCTGTTCTACCCCTCTAGGTAATTTCCTGGCCTGACTCAGCTAAAGACCTGTGAAGGTCAGAGTGGGGACAGTCCCTATGGAAAGGACTGGGCAGGGGAGGTGGGTATGAGAAAAGCCTGTATATGGGCGGGGGGCCCATGTGACCCCTAGCCTCTGCCCCCTGACAGAATTTCCACCTGATCGACTTCAACTTGCTGATGGTGACCACCATTGTTCTGGGCCGCCGCTTCATTGGGTCCATCGTGAAGGAGGTGATTGGGTCCTAGAGGCTGTCTGGGGACTTTGGGGTTTCTCTATCCCCTGGGGATGCCAAGGACATATGCCCTTCCACCCTGAGGCATTTCCTTGGGGTTCCCTTTGGACTTGGTTGAAGAACATTACATACTTCCCATTGACTCTTAGAATTTTCTGGGTGTCAAAGAGAAGGATTCACCTTGCCAGTTCTGCCCAGCCTGCTGCCCCACATTTCCCTGGGTGGGATCACAGGCCATGCTGGGTGGGATTTGGGCACAGCCCCCGTGATCTCCATCCAAGATTCCATCCCGTCCTATCTCGCCCTGACCCAGGCTTCTCAGAGGGGAAAGGTCTCCCTCTTTCGCTCCATCCTGCTGTTCCTCACCCGCTTCACCGTTCTCACGGCAACAGGCTGGAGTCTGTGCCGCTCCCTCATCCACCTCTTCAGGACCTACTCCTTCCTGAACCTCCTGTTCCTCTGCTATCCGTGAGTACCCCTCACTTCACCCCTCACTGCCTAGTACCTGCTCTTAACCTTTGACCTGAGTGTGGCTGGGTCCTCAGCCCCCATACTTGGAAGACTCATAGGCAGGGCAGCAACAGTCTCTCTCACTGTCTGACAGAGAGGGCAGGATGATTGGTCTTTTTCAGGAGCAGAAACTGAGAGGGCACAGTTTACGCAGGGTACCAGCGACGGGGAGGTCAAAATGGGACTCAGACCTGAGTGTATTCCCACAGGAACATCCCGAGGGGATGCATGGACTTTGTCTCCTTCTCGCTTCCTTTCCTCTTTGTCTGGTTTTCCCTGTCTTTTTGTGAATTTCATTGTTTATGTCATCTCTTGGTGCCTCCCCTGGGCTTGTGAGCACCTGTGTGTGTGCATGAAAAACATGTGTGTTTGTGTGTGTGTGTCTACACATGCATGTGTGTATGTCTGTCTTTTTGTCTGTTTTGCTCATTTACTCTGTCCATCTCCTCTCGCTCTGTCTCACCAGAACCCAGACTATTGAGGAAAGAGCCCAGGACTGCCCTTTTTCTGGCATAGATTTGGGGAGGGCTTTTGCAAGGTGTCCACTCTGGCTGCTCCTGGGGCAGGCTCCTGGCTGCCTGGGCATTGACAGTTATTTCCCAACCTCTGGGCTTTCTGGCTATTGAACGTCCTCAGGCCAGGCCGACCCTGTTTGCAGGGAAGCTTCAAAGCTGGACATTCCTCTCTCTGCCCCGCATGACCAAAAGGGTGCTATCATGGGAGGAGCCCAGTCACATTTGCTTCAATTGTACCTTCTTTTTATTTCTAAAAGTGACATGTGTGATATTAAAACATTAAACTTTACAGAAGATTTTAATATAGAAAATGAAAGTTCCACAAAATCTCAGTCCTTGGAAAACTATATTGACAGTATATCCTTCCAAACTCTTTTCTGTGCAAGTTTACACACATACTTTTTTAAGACAAAGGTGGGATTATATTCTTTGTGATGTACAACTTACTACATTTTTTACATCACGTATATACTCATATAACTTGGATGTTTCCACGGCAATACATTTATTATGGGTCTGACCAGTTTTTTTAACGGTCTCATTGTGTAGACCTTTTTCTTTTTTAGATTTATTTATAGATCTTTTTAAACAATTTGTCTTATTTGTCTTCTACTAGTAGACTTTTGGGTTGTTTTTAGCTTTTCTCTATTCGAAACTATGAGGAGGGAACACTTTTTTTGCACACATCTTTGCACACTTATCCAATATCCCTATACAACAGATTCATAGAATTACTGAGCCAAAAGGTATGGCTCTATTTTCTGATAGATGGAATATGTAGCAGATGGCCCTCAGAGGGTTTACTGGTTAAAACTGTCAACAGTAGCTTTAATTTCTGGCTACGCTCTAGTAAGTCTCTCTAGGTATAGACATTACCCAAATGTTCATATTTTGCTTTGTTTTTTGTCAATTAGTTAAAAACTTTAACATTGTTTAAATACATCATCAAAATTAAGTCCAGTAGTGCCAATAGGCTAATGATAAAAAACAGCCTCCACCCCCACCTTCCAGGTTTTTAAGTGCTAATTCTTAAAAACACTCTAACTGTTTTAAGTGATTTTCAAGTTACTACCATCTTTTTTTTTTTTTTTTTTTTTTTTTTTTTTTTTATAGAGGCATGTTTTTATTTATTTATTTATTATATTTGTTTGTTTTGTTTATACATGCACTGGGCACAGTCAGAAGCGCGGGAGGGTGAGAGAACTCACCAGAGCCAGAGCGGGGAGCAGAGCAGGCAGAAGGACTGAAGTACACTGCTGAGGGGAGCAGCGGGCGGCAGGAGAGGTCTGCGCACCATGTGGGATCCTCCTCCGGTGGCCGGGGAGCAGCCGGGGATCGATCGAACCGGCGCCGCAGAGGCCGCGTGCAGCTTCCCAACCCAGCGCTCAACCGCTGCGCCACCGGGGAGGCCCCAAGTTACTACCATCTTTCCAATATCGTTGTACCTTTATTTCTTTTACATAGTTAAAATTCTAAAGGTGCAAAAGAATGAATAACCCCCCCCCCTTGACTTTTATTCCTAGCTCCCCAGTTTTTCTTCCAAGGGGTAACCACCAATATTTCTGATCTCCTGTATAATTTGGAAGTAAATGTTTTGCATGTGTGCTAGCATCACACATGCAATGTGCATATGCCTTGTGTGCACATTGATTTTGTGCAGTGATGGTGAAGATATAGCTGATCCTTCCATTCATGCTGTTCCCAATATTTGATAATTGTTACTATTTTCAGTTTTCTGTTATTTTTATTTTAGTGATATGAGTATGCTATATTTTTCTGTCATGAACATAGTCAGCATCTTAATTCCTTTTAAGATGAGCATATTAGGAACCCTACCCATCCGTTTTTGTCCCCTCTTTCTCCTCTTACTTCCTGGCAGCTACACTTTTATATTGTCAAGCTTGATATTCACATTCTCCTATTTAACCACATGTAAGTCTTCCTTTCTTTGCGTAAGGTAAATTCTAGAAATTAAAAACCAATTAGTAGCCTTGATAGTATTATGAGTATGAAAATATCATTCACTGGAGACCCTTGTAGTGTGCGTTGATGACATTCCTTCTCTATAGTTACTGCGTTTTAATCTTGGACTTCTTAAAAAAAGAGTTTCTAGTATAAACATCAAATGGTTTCTCTTTTCTTACATTTCTGTCATTGGCTTAAAATCATGTCACTTTTTAGTTTGCTTCATATTTAGATTGTAACTTTCTGATACAGCTTTTTATTTTTCTTAGCATTTCTAATTGCCTTTCTTTTTTCTTGTTGACAAAAGAATGATGGGCCTTCAACATATCCTCAAGTTTATCCAGCCTCTCAATCATGCTACCTGGCCTGGAGTCCATTTTCCCCCCCAAAGACATCCCTCCTGGAGCCCTCCATCCTCCTGCTCCAGTCTGGAGCGGGTGCCCTTTAGGTCTGCTGTGCAGCTTTCAGCCTGGGACTTCCCTTCGCTGCCCTCCTGGGTTGGATCCACTGTTTCCTGGATCCCATGTCTTCCTCTTTCTTGGTTTTCTTCCTTATTTGGCTGGAGTGCATTATCAGGTAATTTCTTTAACAATGGATACATGGGAAGAATATACATTCTGAGTCTTTGCATGTCTAAAAATGTCTTTATTCTCTCTTACTTGATTGATAGTTCACTTGAATGTAGATTTCCAAGTTCAAATTCATATTCTTAGAATTTTGAAGATACTGTTCCATGGTCTATAACATCTGGCCTTTCTAATGAGAAGTCTGAAGCCAATTTGATTCCAATGACTTTGGTTTTTTCCTTTATGGAAGTTTTGGAATATTTTATTATCTTTTGATTATTTGAAATTTCACAACAATGTATCTGCTGTAGAACTTTTGTTATTCATCTTATCAGGACTTATTAAAAGATTTGGGTATTTCTTCAGCTCAGGGAAGTTTCTTCTCTCTCTCTTTTTTTTTTATAGCTTCCCTTCCACTTTTTCTGTTCTTTCTGGTACTTCTGTTCATCAGATGGTAGATATCATAGATTAGTCTCTTATATTTTCTCTAACATTTTCCCTCGGATTTTTCATCTCTCCCCCATTATTCTTTCTTTCTCTACCCATCTCTTCTCTCTTTGATTTCCTGCTCTCTCTCTCTCTTTATTTTGCCTTTAAGGAGATTTTTCAATTTGCATCTTCCAGCTTTTTTACTGAGATTTTTTTTTAACAATCATATTTTTCATTCCTAAGGTCTCTTTCTTTCTTCTGATTGTTCTATTCTCCTGGCATTCTGTGCTTGTTTAAAAAATGTCTTATGTTCCCTAAATTTTGTCTTTCCACTTAGATAACTTTTCTGTCTCATATTCCTAGTTTTTTAAAAGATAATTGGTTTCTTTGGTTGCCTGTTTATCTTCAAGAATGAAGGACTGAGTAGCTTGAAATGCATTTTTCTCTCTCTCTGTCACTGTAGACGTGAGTGGGGAGTTTGGCTGGGAGTTCTAAGAATTTGGCCAGGGCACACTGTCTGCAGACTTTGCTTTAGATTGAGTGAGTAAAGGGCTAGTTGTCAGGCTGTGGGACGCCACAGGCCAGAAAGGTGTTAACACAAGGATCCCCTACTAGAAGCCTCAGTTCTCTATAATTTATTTATTTATTTTAATCTTTTTTTAAAAAGAGTTATTTATTTATTTATACAAGCACTGGGGTACAGTCAGAAGCACGGGAGGGTGAGAGAATTCACCAGAGCCAGAGCTGGGAGCAGAGCAGGCAGAAGGACCAAAGTACACTGCTGAGGGGAGCAGCGGGCGGCAGGAGAGGTCTGCGCGCCATGTGGGACCCTCCTCCAGTGGCCGGGGAGCAGCTGGGAATCGAACCAGCGCTGCAGAGGCTGCGGGCAGCTTTGCAACCCAGCGCTCAACCGCTGGGCCACCAGGGAGGCCCAGTTCTCTATAATTTAGACAATTCTTTGGAGAAGAAGCCTTCAGGGTGGGTTGTGTGAGGTATGTAGGAAATTAAAGGAACTGACTCTTACAAGTAAATAAAAAAAATCTTTGTTTAATGCTGTTCAGCCCTGCTTTGCACTTCTGCTTTCTAACAAATGTGGCCACTTCAAGCAGGAGTCTCTTTTGGGTCACTCAGGCAGATAAGCTCCTACCCCCAGTACAACCTTGAGGCATCTTCTAGACCTACACCATCCAATTTAGTAGTGTCTAGCTTCCTGTTGTCATTGAACATTTGAAATAGGCTAGTCTGAATTGAGATTTGCTGTAAATGTAAAATATATATTGGATTCTGAAGACAGTACTAAAAAAAGAGAAAGTAAGTAAAGCATCTCATTAATAAACAGATTGCATGTTGAAATGATAATATTTTGCACATATTGGGGTAAAAGAAATTAAGTATTAAAATGAAATTTATCTCTCTACTAGAAAATTGAAAATTACATATGTGACTCTCATGGACAGCAGTGCATTAGAGGATGATTTCCTTCCTCATCTGTCATCTGTCATGTACTTTCTAGATTGTCAAAATCACTTGTGTCTTGATAACCCGCACCCTCATTCCTTTTTTGCTGATACAGATTTGTTTTCTGCATTTTACTGTCACATCTTGGATGGCAAGGATGAGAGGAAACTTGCCATCGTTCATGTGAAGCTGTTTCTAATTTCTTTTTTTTTATTATTTCTAACTTCCGACCCGTCAAAAGTCATGTCACTTGCTGTCACCAAATAATTGAGTGGATCACGAGGCCTATCTGTGTTCCTTCCTAGAGGCAAAACCAGGGAGATTCTTAAGTATGAACTCTCAACTTTGAGTCTGAATTGTATGTATGTTCATATAAGTGCCCCTTCCCCTCAGTACCACAAGGTATCCTGAAATATGTTTTGGAAATCCATTTCAGTCTTCTTTCCTGTCCCACAGGAATCACTGGCCTCTTTCTTTTCTAAGCAGGATGTATTGATCTTCTGCTCTGGGCCAGGCACCATGCTGGGGGTTGTTGCAAGGATTAGGAAAGACTATGAACACACTTACATTATGCTTGTCTGAATGTAGAGAATCAGTGCAAGCTACAGAGCATAAGGCAAGTTAAGGAAACTGAGGCTCAAAGAGTTTATATAATTGGTCCCAAATCAAAGCACTAGTAAGTAACAGAGTAGAGATTTTCATCCTGGCCTATTTGACCCAAAAGATGATGTTCTTTTTTTTTTTTTTTTTTTTTAAAGATTTATTTATTTATTTATTTATACAAGCACTGGATACAGTCAGAAGTGCAGGAGGGTGAGAGAATTCACCAGAGCCAGAGCAGGGAGCAGAGCAGGCAGAAGGACCGAAGTACACTGCTGAAGGGAGCAGCGGGCGGCAGGAGGGGAGCAGCGGGCGGCAGGAGAGGTCTGCGCGCCACGCAGGACCCTCCTCCTGTGGCCGGGGAGCAGCCGGGGATCGAACCGGTGCTGTAGAGGCTGCGGGCATCTTTGCAAGCCAGTGCTCAACCACTGTGCCATTGGGGAGGCCCAAAAGATTATGTTCTTAGCCAGAGTTCTCTAATTTATCTTACTTAACCTTACCCTGGGAGAATAGTAGTATCCCTATTTTATATTTTTATGGAAAATGTGCTCTGGATGTGGTTTATGTAAGGAGCATCGTCATTTTATAGATCAGAAAGTAGATACCCAAAGTAGCTGTTACTTGCCCAAGGACTCATGTATCCCTTCTTGGAACCTCAGAAAATAGGAAAAGAAAAAATTACTGCTGGGGCCTCCCTGATGGCGCAGCCGGTTGAGCGCCGTGCTGTGAAGCTGTCCGCAGTCTCTGCAGTGCGGGTTTGATTCCTGGCCAACCAGAGAGCTGACCCACATGGCCTTCGGGTCAGCTGCCTTGCCCACTGCTCCCGTCAGCAGTGTATTTCATTCAGTCTGCCTGTTCTGCTCCCCGCTCTATCTCTGGTGAATTCTCTCACCCTCCTGCACCTCTGGCCTGTACCCCAGTTCTTGTATAAATAAATTAAAAAAAGAAAAAATTACTGTTGATAAGAAAATTTAGCATTTTCAAAGCCCTTATACCTGGAGGGCAGCCCAAGGACCCTTCTGGATCTGGGGATATTGTGAGGCCCTGAGCTAAGTAAAAAAAAGGAATGTCTGTAAAGGACATATACCATGGACCTTACAAGTACTGTGGTCAGCATCCACCCACTTTCTGTAATTACCTACTCTTCTGGGCTATGGGTGTATCTAGTTTGCTCCTTAAACAGTACCAGCTACATACTCAACACACCCTTTGATGAATTAACTCTAGCCCTGAGGGACTGGTAAGGTTCAAGGGCCTGGTACACAGCACAAAATAAATATTTGTTCCCAAACTGCTTTCTATGAACTAAAGAGCTGCCTCTAACATAGGCATCCCTAACAATTTATACACCTCTTTTGTATCACTGAGTACTTTTTTTTTTTTTTTTTTTTTTTACACTGCTGAGGGGAGCCGTGGGCAGCAGGAGAGGTCTGTGAGCCATGTGGGACCCTCGCTGGTAGCCGGGGATGGAACTGGCGCTGCAGAGGCTGCGGGCAGCTTCACAGCCCAGCGCTCAACCGCTGTGCCACCAGGGAGGCCCTGAGTACATTTTTTTTTAAGATTTTAATTTTTTTTTTATGCTTACAAGAATTGGAGTGTAGACCAGCGGTGCAGGAGTCGGGGGTTGTGTGTGTGAGAGGATTCACCAGAGACAGAGTGAGGAGTAGAACAGGCAGATATACTGAAATACACTGCTGAGGGGAGCAGCGGGCAAGGCAGGAGAGGTCTGCTGCATCATGTGGGTAGCTCCCTGGCCACGGAAGGAACTCGTGCTGCAGTGGCTGGTGATAGCTTCATAGTTCTAAAACTATAACCCCTGGGCCACCAGGGAGTTCCTCACTGAGTACATTTTTAATTAATTGTTCATAGTACTTGTTGAGTATCTGCTTGATTTTTGGCATCAGACAGTTGTGAGTTTGAATCACAGCTCTATTAACTTCCTTTATTGTATAACCTTTAACTCTCTGAGCCACAGCTTCTCAGCTGAAAAGGGTACAAAATAACCCTAATAATAATGATTTTAGGAGAATGGAAGAAGAGAACACAGGTAAAGCACTTAGTGTAGTGTTCAGATCATAGGCTGTGCCAGTGTGAGCTGTTACTATGTTAGTCAGCACCTGCTTCCTGCTGTATCCCCAGTGCTCGGCCCAACATTCATGATGCACTAATGCCAATATGTGTGTCGAATGACTCATCACTGGTAGAAAGCTGGGTAAATTCTCCTCTTTGAGCGGCCAGGAGAGCTAAGCCCCAGGCAGGAAAGAAGATTCCCTCAGTGGTTGAGGGTTGGGAGCCAGGCCCATGAGCAGGCCTGCCCTCACCACTGTCTTCCCCAGCAGGTTTGGGATGTACATTCCGTTCCTGCAGCTGAACTGTGATTTCCGCAAGACAAACCTCTTCAGCCACATGGCCTCCATGGGGCCCCGGGAGGCAGTCAGTGGCCTGGCACGGAGCCGGGACTACCTGCTGACACTGCGGGAGACCTGGAAGCAGCATACACGGCAGCTGTATGGCCCAGAGGCCATGCCCACCCATGCCTGTTGCCTGTCACCCAGCCTTATCCGCAGCGAGGTAGAGTTCCTCAAGATGGACTTCAACTGGCGTATGAAGGAGGTGCTGGTCAGCTCCATGCTGAGTGCCTATTATGTGGCCTTTGTGCCCGTCTGGTTTGTCAAGGTGCGTAGCCCAACCCAGGAGGGGAAATGGCCTGCCTGGGGCCTTGCCTTCCTGCCTGCCCCCCATAAACCCTCCTGCTTGCATAAATAACTCCACTGTTTGTGATGAGATGCCCATCTGTTCTCTTAAGAGCTAAAGTGGCTACTGTCTCCATTTTAGAGTGGATAGAACAAGGCTGATTGAAAGGAAGTGACCTGCCCAAGGTCCCCCAGCCAATGAAGGAGACAGGCCATTGTTCACGACACTTGATAACAAAAAGCAGTGACTTGTATTCATTGTGGCTCTTTGGATACAGGCCTGCACCATGTCCTGCTTTCTCGTTAAATAGGAAAGCCAGGACTCATCCAGATCTGAGAGACCCCCAAAAGTCTGTGTTCTCTCTAGCTTGTATAGCCTTCTGAGAAGCTACCCTAGCTGACAGTTGACTTGTAACATTTCTGTAAGAATGGACAGCTCTGAATGATTTGAGGTTGAGAGGACTTATGTCTGTGGAATACCTACAACATGCTATAGTTTTCATGAGTATTTACTCCTCCTACCACCTCTCAAGTGGTTTATAACCCAGAACACAGAGGAAGTGAAATGACTTGCCCAAGGCCACATAGTTAATCAGCCTCAAGGCCACGATTTCAACCCATGTTTGTTAGACCCCAGAACCTCTCCTCTGTCTCAGAATGGTGAGCACTGGGAGCAGTTTTTCTTTGTAAAAACCGAGTAGTGGGTGGAGGGTCTCTGTCCATGATTAAGAAGTTGTGAGGTCTTTGTTGATCCTTGGTTTCACACCACCTGAGGTCTCTCCAGGGCTGTCCTGATGTCTAAGGCAGAGAGAATTAGGGAAGGGAGAGAGGGAGACCTTACGGGTGTCCCAGGCCTCACCCACCTCCCGCTGCTCCTAGAACACACATTACTATGACAAGCGCTGGTCCTGCGAGCTCTTCCTGCTGGTGTCCATCAGCACCTCAGTGATCCTCATGCAGCACCTGCTGCCTGCCAGCTACTGTGACCTGCTGCACAAGGCCGCTGCCCACCTGGGCTGCTGGCAGAAGGTGGACCCAGCGCTGTGCTCCAATGTGCTGCAACACCCGTGAGTTGCCCCACCCTTCTCTGCCCAGCCCCAGCCCTTCCGGTCAGTGTCTGGAGTCACTCATCAACTAATTCATTCAGCCAGCAAGTAATGACTGAGCATGTCTCATGTGCCAGGCCTTGTGGCCAGAGTGGGGCATAGCAGTGCCCAAGAAGGCCATGTTTTCTGTCCTTGGGTTATTTACAGTGTACTGGGGGCAGGTGGTAAATTCATCAGCTCATTGACTTTCTCCTTCACTGACTACTGTTTATTCGCTTATTGACTGAATTTGACCAGTCATTGCTTCACTTCTCTCAGCTGCTCACTCATCTGTTTGATCATTAGGTCACCTCTTTAAGCAGACATTTGCGTCTACCTAATCCATACCAGGCCTGGCCCTATGTTTTGGGCAAAGGAGTTTGGACTTTGACCTGTAGGCAGAAGAGAGTTTTGAACAGTGGAGGGACCCATTCTAGAGTATGCCTTAAAAACCTCAGCGGGTGATAGGATCTGGTGTGATGTTAACTGATGGTGAACCCTGGCCAGGGAAGGAGAGCCACCGGAGGAAATGGCTGAGACGAGATCCTTGAGGAGTTCACAGTCTGGTGGGGGGAAATAGCAATGGACACAGGATGAGTGCCGCAAAAGAGGCCCAGCTGCAGGATGGCACCGTGCCCAGAGCAGAGGCAGATATCGCCCTGCTCAGGCTAGCCCTGAGGCTGTCCTCCCCTCACCTGGCTGATCCTTCTTGGGTGCCTAGCATTTCTACAGCCCTTCATCACAGTACTTCCCACCCAGATTATACTAATTTTCACACCTGTATTACCCCATTAGACTGGAAGCTCCTCAAGACTGGGACCATCTCTGAATCACGTCTGAGTCTTGGGCCCAGCACAAGGCCTGGCAGAGAGGAGGCCCCAGGACAGGTTAGTAGATAGGCCCTTCAAGGAACAAGATTCAGAGGGAGGCTACAGATGCCAAGCCTCCTGGTGTTGGCCCTTTGTGCTAGTCAGGATCCTTCTCAAACTCTGTCCACGTGGTCCAGGAAAGGGGCTGGGCATTGCCAATTAGCCAAAAATAGGACACAGCTTAGCCTCAGGCTCTGAGGAGAGGTAGTCGAACAGAACATAGTTGAACAAGAGGATGAACCTGGCCATGGCTCACCATGGTCTGCAGGTGTAAGCTCCAGGCTCCTGCACAGGACTTCCCATCTGATGAGCAGGCCTCTCCAGCCTTTTCTGCTTCATTTCTTACCATGCCACGCCTCCACTCATACCCTGCTCAGACCAGACCTCTTCAGATCCTCAGATTCTGTACTTTTGTATCTAGGCTTTTGGCTATGATGCCTGTTTTGCCTGGAATGCCCTTTCTGTCTTTCTCTTCCCGATGAACATCCTTCAGCACTTTGCTTCATCCTGACCACACAGGATGGGTTCAGTGTCCTGTCCCTGTGCTCCCGAAACCTGTAACACCACACACAGTGCTTTCTGCTGTGTTTGCTTAGTTACTTGCTGTCACTCCAGGACCACCGCCCCTGGAAGTCAGGGTCCTTGCCTGTCAGGCATTCAAATGTCTCCTTACCCCTGGCAGACTACCTGGCTTATGTTTGGTCCATGGCAAATTTTTGGTCTTTTTTTTTTTTTTTTCTAATTTTTCTTTTTTTAAGATTTATTTTATCTGTACAAGAACTGGGCTACAGGCCAGATGTGTGGGAGGGTGAGAGGATTCACCAGAGACAGAGCAGGGAACAGAACAGGCAGAATGACTGAAATACACTGCTGAGAGGAGCAATGGGCGAGACAGGAGGGGTCTGCCCCACCATGTGGGTTGCTCCACGACCAGCGGTGATCGAACTGGCACAGCAGAGGCTGCGGACAGCTTCACAGTGCTGCGCTCAACTGCCTGTGCCACCAGGGAGGCCCCCATCTTTTTTTTTTTTTTTTTTTTTAAGATTTATTTATTTATTTATACAAGCACTGGTACAGTCAGAAGCGCGGGAGGGTGAGAGAATTCACCAGAGCCAGAGCGGGGAGCAGAGCAGGCAGAAGGACCGAAGTACACTGCTGAGGGGAGCAGCGGGCGGCAGGAGAGGTCTGCGCGCCATGCGGGACCCTCCTCCTGTGGCCGGGGAGCAGCCGGGGATCGAACCTGCATTGCAGAGGCTGTGGGCAGCTTCTCAACCCAACGCTCAACTGCTGTGCTACCAGGGAGGCCCAACCCCCGTCTTTTTTTTAAGGTACAGTTTATACATAGTGAAATGCACAAATCTCAAAATGTGCATTCTTTGAGAACATTTCCAGTTCCTCAGAAAATATCTTCAGGACCCTTCCCAATGACTCTTCCCTACCCTCTTTCCCCCCCAAAACAACCCAAGTTCCATTTCCTTTCACCATAATTTAGTTTTACCTACTCTAGAACTTCATATAAATGGAATAATATAGTAAATACTCTGTGTCTAACTTCTCACACTCAGCATTTTGTCTGTGAGGCTCATCTGTGTTGTGTGTAAACGCCATGACTTTTTTTTCAATGAATGAATCAACAGGGCAGCATGAGATGAAGCTTCTTGCAGATACTGATTCTTAATCCTCTGGCCCAGGGTCTTTTGGCATTCCTGGGAGATCTTGTTGAGCACTGGAAGAAAGCTTACTGATCCCACTATCCCACAATCTCATTCACTGGTCACTGGGACCTCTTTGTGCGAGGCCTCATGGCATGCCTTGAGTTCACAGAGATGACTCAGACAGACTGAAGGGCTGCAGACTATTCAGGGATGTAAATATATGACAAAACACTAGGGAAAGTGGACCAGTGGCAGAAAATTCAGGTAGCAGTTAAAGGATGCTGAGCTGAACTCTGTGGGGAGTGTGAGAAAGGCTTCTTGGAGGATGCTGAGGTTTGAAAGATGATAGGGAGCTTGGCAGAAGAGAAAGGCATTAGGAGTGACATTCCACTTGTAGGGAGCAACTTAAGTAGAGACATGACCCAGTGATGGGTGCTGGAGAAACTGGAACTAGTATGGGAGTCCTAGAAGACCACACAAGTCCTTTGGCCAGGCCAGATCCATGTGTTGGACAGTTGAAGGATACATGAATAAAATGCACCTAAAGAGGAAAAAGGTACATAACTACTTCTCACACAGCATCAACCCTAGACCTTTTAACTCCGCATAGTGAATTTCTCATGACTCTTACCCCATTTTGCAGAGGAGGCAATTGAGATCCATAAAAGGAAAGTCACTATGTCTAAGAGATAGATGTAGAAGTAGAGTTCTGGTGGTCACCCCACGCCCAATCTGGTACCCCCTTTTGTGGGTGAACTCGGGGTAAAGGGCACTGTTGGGCTGTGCCTCCAGGTGGACTGAAGAATGCATGTGGCCGCAGGGTGTGCTGGTGAAACACAGCAAGAACGTCTACAAAGCAGTGGGTCACTACAATGTGGCCATCCCCTCGGATGTCTCCCACTTCCGGTTCCACGTGAGTCTCCTCCCCTGGGAAGGAGGGATGGGGTCTTATCTAAAAGGCAGGGCAGGAGAATCTCGGGGTAGCAAGGTGATGTCATAGCCAGAGAAGGTTATCTTTAGTATTTCCCAAATCCAAAGGAAGACAGCCTACATGCAGCACAAAGACAGCTGAGTCAGTCATCACGTCATAGCTGCAGCTCGCTGGTAACAGGTCTTTCAAAACATTGGGTGGAGCCAGGAAAGATGATACAATAAAAGGAATTCTTAGTGGGGAAAATAATAACTATCCTCATTCCCCATTGTGTGCCAGGCACTGTGGTGAGCACTTCTCAGGCAGACCTCACCGGAGCCTTGCATGAGAGAAGTGCCAGGGCTGGCCACACTTTTAGATACTGAAACCGACTTAAAGATTTTAACTGGTTTGAGGGTGCCTTACTCTGGGAAACTGGGGACTTAGTACTATGGAAAGGGCTGCTCAAAATCATCTAGGCTAGTGTCCTAGTTTATTGTACTATCAAAATCCTTTTTCAGTTGCAGCCACAAAATCCAGTATATAAGACCTTGTGGCACTGCTCTGTTTAGGAAAGGTTTGGAACTCCTTTCACTTCTCACTCATGCCTGCCATCCCCCCCCAAAAGTACCCTTCAGAACCTGGGGTTCTAAGGAACAGAGTTTGAGAAAATGATATGAGCAACCTTAAGCCTAGAAGGGAAAAGGCATTGTCCAAGGTCCTGCAGCCTGTTGGGTGCAGAGCTGAGTCTAGCATCTTGTTCTCTTAGCCTCCCATTTCCCATTTTTCTCATTTCGTTAGCCAGGAATTTTAGGCACCTAAATACTGATCATTCTTGAACTCTTCAGAAGATTTTTCTTGATTCCCTACACTCTGCCTTGCCCTGTTAACACCAGGTAAGGATGAAGAGTTGCCATGGTCCCTGGAAGCTTCTGGCCTAGCTGAGGATGCCACATAATGAAGTTGTAGGCGACTCAGAGTGGAGGGTTCATAACTTTCTGGACCAGTGTCAAAAGATTCTAATTTGTTGAGGCATGGCAATACCTAGAAGGATCACATATGAGGGGTATTGATTTTAGACCAGAAAAAGTTTGGGACCGCAAGCAAGACCTCCTACTATTTGGAGGAGATAGATGTGGAACAAGATCTTAAATGACTTATGTGGGAAGCAGTATGGTTAAGAACACTATAAACAAAAATAGGCTGCAAAGTACATGCCCATTCCTACAAAATCTGTCTTCCTCAAGTCTGCAGGGGGCCCTAAGCTTGTCCCTTTCATTGCCTCCTCCCCCCAGAGTCCCCACCTAAGAGGCAGGTTTCTGGAGCATACCCTTCTAGTCCTTGCCTCTTCTTTCCTGGACAGTTCTTTTTCAGCAAACCCCTGCGGATCCTTAACATTCTGCTGCTGCTAGAGGGCGCTGTCATCGTCTACCAGCTATATTCCTTAATGTCCTCAGAAAAGTGGCACCAGACTATCTCACTGGCACTCATCCTCTTCAGCAACTACTACGCCTTCTTCAAGCTGCTGCGGGATCGCCTGGTGTTGGGCAAGGCCTACTCGTACTCTGCCAGCCCCCAGCGGGATCTGGACCACCGCTTCTCCTGAGTCCCCAGGGCGACCCCAGGGACAGCATCCAGGCTTCGGCCAGGGTCTCTCTGGGAAGGGCTGTTGGGGCGGGATCGGTAAGGGGCAAAACAAAAACAAAAAACTGACAAAAAAAATCCACCAGAGTTTGTATTTTTGTTACATACTGTTTCTTTCTTTGTAATTGATGTGATTATGAGGAAAAAAGTCCTATTTTTATACTCCCAATAAGCTTGTGTCCTGTATTTCTTTTCCTTCTCTCCTGACAGAGAACAGAGGTGCGGTGTGGGATTCTGCACTGGGAAGTCCCATGTGTGGCTTTCAGGGTCCCTGTAGGCTCTCTTCTCCAGTGGAGAGGAGGAGAGAAAGCACCAGGGTAATGGTGATAGCTGGGAGCTCAGAGAGCTTATGTGACTTGCCCAAGGTAACACAGCTAGGAAGTGGTAGAGCTGAGCAAAAACAAGCAACCCCTTGAAGGTTGACACTACTATCCTGGCAGAATGTGATGTCCTGATTCTCTCAGCATGCAGACACTGAGCCCTGCATTGTGCCAAGTGCTCTGGTAGATGATGAGAGTGCCAGGACAGAAGCAAACAAGTCATACTACCCTGCAATGGTATAACAGTGACAAGGTACACAGTAGCACAGGGGAGAGGATGTTCTCTGGACTTCTGGAAGACGAACAGCCAGACTTCTATCAGCTATTTCCTAAATGGACAAGAAGGGGGAAAGGCATTTCAAGTAAAAGAAAGGACCTGTGCACTAACAGATTTGGAACATCCTGGTGTGTGGGGGGAGCGTAAGAGAATGTGGTTTCCACAGCATGAAGGATTAAGGAAGGTGTGGCTAGATGGGCTGGAGCTGGAAAGGTTTGCTGGAGCTGGATCTGGGAAGACAAATGGCCCTAAGCTAGGGAGGTTATATGAAAAAGGCTAAATGCTAGAGTAGACACAAAGGGGATTGGAGGGTCACCTGGCTCCTGTGGGCAAGGATGAGGGGCTCCAGGGGCTGGGATAAAGTCTTAGCCTCTCATCAAGTCACCCCTAGTTCCTCAGTTCTTTCCTTGAGCCCATGTTGGCCACAAAACACATGGATAAGAGCCTCCCTGGTGATGCAAGGGGTTAAGCACCACACTATGAAGCAATCTACAGCCTCTGCAGCAAGAGTTCAATCCCTGGCCGGCCAGAGAGCAACCTACATGGTGAGGCAGACCCCACCTGTCTCACCCGCTGCTCCCCTCAGCAGTGTGTTTCAGTCAGTCTGCCTGTTCTGTTCCCCATTCTGTCTCTGGTGAATCCTCTCACCCCCTGCATCTCTGGCCTGTACCCCAGCTCTTGTATGCATAAATAAATCAATCTTTAAAAAAAAAAAACCATACAGATAAGTCTACTGTGATGGACGGGAGACAGACACTGCAAGGAATACTTTGGTGACTGTTGAGGCAGGAATTGTGCTAGGCACTGGGACTGAGACAAAAAAGAGGAAGATAATGCCCCTTCAATACACAACCAGGAGAGTGAGCCACACCTTCTGAGCAAATTAGGGTACTAAGTGCTGAGGAAAACGTGTCCAGGGCTCTGGATTGCAGAGAGAGGATAGCTCTAGAAAGAGGCTTTTTTGAGGAGGTGAGTGCTGAATTGGGTGTTAACATGAGTTCATGTCATAGAGGAAGGGAGTTTCCCAAATATGGATGGAGCATCGGTTGCTGGGTGGGGAGTCGCTCCAGAAGCCAGTAAGGGCCAGCTTGTGAGGAAGACTGAAATGTCTGGGCATAACCTAAGGGCAGACAGTAGGAAATTGCTAAGCAGAGGGGTGCCCTGATGAGGTGCTGCTATTAAGGAGATAGTGGGTGCAAGAGAGCCTGGAGACAAAAGATCAGCGAGGATCTTTTGACATAGGCTGGGACAGAATGAAGAGTTCTGACCCTGAGTAGAGGCTCAAGTAGGAAGAGAGACAGTGCTCCCTTTCCTGAAAGAATGGTTTCAGAGTTGGCTTTTTGAGTTGTTTTCCTTAACGGACCAGGCACACAACTAGAGTTGGCAATTTGTTCAGCTTCCAAAAGACAGACCCCTCCTGGGACTAATGACAAAGACATAGGCTTCTCTGTGTTGAGGACTGGATGTTATGATGCAAAGAGGGAGGTCTAATGCGTACCAGGCATAAATTCCACAATTCAAATGCCACATGAATACTTAGGACCTCAAATTCATCTCCAAAAAAGGGAGATCACATTCCTTGCTCTGTAACTCAGAGGCCTGTTCATTCATTTGTTTATTCATTCAGCAATCATTTATAGAGCACATAACTTTGTGCCAAACACAGTCCACAGGGGCCACAAGCTGCAGTGATGAACAACGCAGAACCTACCCCTGCCCTCAGGGAGCTCGCTGTGAGGATAAAGGAAATATAAAGGTCCACTATAAAGCACAACTCGGGATTCATTCTTCTACTTACCTCCCAATTACTCTTCACTTTTTCCTTGTCTTATCTCTCTTTTCCCTTCTCCAGAAGCCTCCTTATTCATATTCAGCTCTGGCTCTCTGTATGGCTTAACCTAAAGGTAGGGATAGGGTTCTGAAGAAAAAGCTTCTCAGGGAAGAGACCTCACTACAAGAAATTGAAAAAGCTGGGGCCTCCCTGGTGGCGCAAGGGGTTAAGATGCAACCTATGAAGCTCACCACAGCCACGTCAGGCACAAGTTCTATCCCCAACCAGGGAGGTGATTCACATGGCCCAGCAGACCTCTCCTGTCTGGTCCACTGCTCCCCTCAGCAGCGTATTTTTGTTGATCTGCCTGCTCTGTTCCCCACTGTCTCTGGTGAATCCTCTCACCCCTCCAAAAACCCTGGCCTGTACCCCAGTTCTTTTATGTACAAATAAATAAATCTTAAAAAAAATAAAAAATAAAAATATGAAAAAGCTGAGAACTTCCACCCACACAACTTTCTTTAGTAGCTATCCCCCCATCCCAGTCTCTCTCCACCCACTCCTTCCAAATTTCATCCCTATTCCCTGCCTTTAATAGCTGCGTTCTCTTTAAGCGCGATCCTCCGTGTAAACTAAGCAGAGGGGCTGAGAGCGCGTTTCTTCCCGGATTGAACGTGAGGTTGTTTGTCCGTTTGGGGCTGCCGTCCTGCAGGTCCGCCATATTGTCTGCTGAAGCTGCCGCTGAAGCCGCCGCTGCCGCCGCCAAATAGGAGCGAGCGGAGCCGCGATGGGTGAGTAAGGAAACCGGGCAATCCGAGACTCGAAGTACAGCGGTGTTGGGGGGGTTTAGGGTCTGGCGAGCGCTTGTCTCAGGTTTGCGGAGGATGCCTGAGCCCCCTCCAAATAGGTTTGGGGGGAGAAGCCAGGCCGGGAGTGCCCCCCAGGCCAGTTGGGGCCCGCCGGGGGAGCAGCCCTCGGGGCTGATTCCGGGAGCACCTTGGCTCGCTGGAAGCCCCCACGTGGAGGCCTCGGGCCGGGGCCCACATATTCCCGGGGCCGTGAGGAGGCCGACGTTCCAGCCGGCGCCAGGACGGGCCGGGGGCCGGGCTCCCGGCCGCAGGCCCCGGCGGAGCAGAGGGGCCCTCTCCCGGCGTGTGCTTGACCCACACGCGTCTGGCTGGATGCGGCGCCTCCCCGGGGCTCAGGGAAATGCTACCCACGTCGCAGGTCGGGTCCTCGGATGAGGGGGACGCCCGGCGAGCCAGCTGCAGCCCTGTAACCAGGGGCAGCCAGGCCCGAGGCCGCCTGGGCCGCCGAAGGCCGAGAGAACTTCCTTAGCTGAGGCGGAAATGGGGCGGTTCGGTTGGGCTCAGAGTGACAGCCTTCGTGGTGGTAGCAAACCGGGGCCAAGACCTCATGGCCACACGTAGGTCGGGGCTTCACGCTTCTGGACTCGGTATCGTTAGAGAAAAGGAACGACCTGTTGCTGTTTTTGAAGGAACTCCTGCCAGCGAGGCCTGCACTCAGAGAGAATGTGCTAGCACAGTCGCTAGATTTACCATCAGTGGTGTGTCGTCTCTAGCAATAAGAACTGTTAAATTTGCTAAGCTGTTCCTAGGCGCAGGCATTAGTCTGCTTGCTGTACACGTCCTGTTTTACTTAATATGCGCAATTTATGTGAGATTTTGTCTGGTGTCATCCCTATTTTACAAATAAGGAAACTGAGGCTTAGAGAGGTAAAGTAACTTACCCAAGGTCACACAGTTAGTGGCTAAACCAGGGTTATCACTCCAGAGCCCCCGTTTATAGCTGCTGCTATAGCCCGGCCCTCTAGTGGTTGGACTGGGAGAAGAGGGACGAATGCTTGTAACCCTAGGCAAACTTATAAAGGTGTTGTGTATTTTGTTTTGCTTTATTTGCTAGTGGGCCTCCTCCTTTAAAATCTTTAGTATAAATGAAACTGAAAGACTCGAAAGTGAATTACTAATCCCAGCGAGAGAGAGAGAGAGAGCGCGCGCGCGCGCGCGTGTGTGTTTGTGTGTGTGTGTGTTTGGGAGGGGCTAGGTGAGATTCAGGGAATTTTGTAAGATCCCTGATCCTGAGGAAACAAAGTCCCTTGAGCTGCAAGGCAACGACTTTGGAATCAGGCCTTTCATTTCTTAGCTCTCCTCCAAAGAAGTCACTTAAATATCAGGTGCAGTAATGCATATGAAAAATATCTAGCACAGGTCACAATAAATGTTATTTTCCTTCCTTTATGAACCTTCCCTCTAAAAGGGGAAAGGAGCAGTATTATCAAGGTACTTGAGGACTAACAGATTTCAGTATTTGGACCTCGTAAGGGCTCTGTAAATATCCAAACACCTTCGATGATGTTAGTTCCTTCCCCTTATGCACTCTTACTTTCATTGGCCTCCAGTGAGTGATCAGATTGATAGGCCTGTCTTTGTAACTACAACTTTATGTACCAATGAAAAAATTTTAGGGACTTTCATGTTATTGACTTTGTGTTGGCTTTCAATTTCAGGAATATTGTTGCCTCAGAGGGAAAGAGCTAATATTAGGTTTACTAAGCTTAATGAAATTAATTTAGTAGCAATTTACTCAATTTTTACACATTGGAAAACTACCTCAGAGACCTGTAACACAGCTGTTGTGTTGCATAAGCACCAAAGCCAGAAATAAGATACTTGCCCACTTTGCTGCTTATAAACCTCTTTAAAAATATTATATATTTTTAAGTAAAGTTAGTCCATTTCTGGTAGACTTTGAGATGAACATGCTTTGGTGGAGCAACAAAACCTCACCAGGATCCTGAAGGGTACTTTTAGTCAAGTCAAGCACTCTCACCTTTTCTGTCCAGCTCCATTTCAGGTACCTCTGCCCTGTCCCACCTTTTCTTTGGGCTCAGAGGTTCCAGCTATTAGAGTTTGGTTTTGGTTTTTGTTTGTTAATTTTTAAAAAGGATTTATTTTTTATTTATTTATGCATACAAGAATGGAGTGCAGGCCAGAGGTGCAGGATGGGATGAGAGGATTCGCCAGAGACGGAGTGGGGAGCAGAGCAGGCGGATCTACTGAAATACACTGCTGAAGGGGAGCAGCGGGCAAGACAGGAGAGATCTGCCGCACCATGTGGGTCAGCTCCCTGGCTGGGAATTGAACTCATGCCACAGTGGCTGGCTGTCGATAGCTTGATAGCATTGAGATTTTAACCCCTGTGCCACCAGGGAGGCCCCTGTTAATTTATTTTTGCTCATCTTTATAACTTGACAAACTAGTGGAAGGGTACATTTAATTTTAACATTCGAGCCAAGTTAGTTTGGGTTATCTCCATTTACAAATGGAGACTTACTCATTTGTCTAATGATTCTAATTCTTTCCAATTTTTAAAAGCTTTGAAGGTGACTACTTCAAAACTAGGCCCTTTGGATGCTGGGGACACTAACACAGCCTGCGTTCACACCTTAAGGTGTATTTACCTTGAGTTCTGAATATATAATAGATGACGTCTCCTGTACCAAACCTCATCAGATCTTTGGAGTGATTTTACTGCCATTAAAGTGCCCTGTTTCAGGGGGATTAGGGGAAGATGCTTACAGTTCTGAAAGTTGCTTATTTTGACCCTCAGCAGAACTACAACCCCTCAAAACTAAGTCCTGGTAGACAGTGTTTTATCGCCATTCCTTGCTAACCAGGAATCTGAGTCATGTCTGTCCTGTCTGCCCAAAAGTTTTGATTAATGTAAACTTTAAGCCACTCTTAATTTTGTCTCTCTGAGTAGTGATTGATTTAGGCATAGGCATGTGATGCAGTTCTGGCTAATTAGATGTGAAGGGAAACCTGGGGCACTTCTGGAAAAGTCTTTTTTAAAAGGGATTTGTCAGGTTTTGTTTTGTTATTTTTAACAGCTTATATTTTAAGCCAGGTATCACTAAAGTGTGACAGCCAACAAGTATGCAAAATTTGCTTGGGCTAGGCACTCGCTTAGTACCATAATAGCAACTCATTTAATTTTCAGATTCTCAGGCTCTGTTGAGGAAACTGTAGTACAGAGCGGTTCAATAACTTTCACAAAATCATAGCTAGTAAGTAGAGGAAGTATGGTTCCAACCAAAATATGGGCCTTTGAGGATATGTTTGGCCCCTAGAAAGGAGAGAGTCCTTGTGTGGCCTCGAAATCACCATTTGCGATGTTGGGATCATGAGACAGAATTTATAAATAAGAGCAGGCGGTTCTGCGGGTGAGGGTAGAGAAGATGGAAAGAACCTGATCTCTTCGTGGATGGTCTTGAGCCACTGAATTAGCCAACTTGGAACTGCTCTCTCTCTGGACTACTGAAGGCCACTGGAGTTGGCTTTTAGATACAAGTAACAATACCTTTCTAATTTATCACTCTTCCTAGTCAGGCATTTAGCCCATCTCTTCTTTTTAGTTTCCCTCCATCCTTGCCCCGTCCACCCCACAGTGCTTTCAGAGAAAGCCCTAAACCATCAACCACCACCTGAGTGTCCCTCAAGCATCATTGCCTTATTGCCTCTTCCTGACCTGCTTCTCCTGCGTTCTGTTAACGGTGGTGTCATTGGCCCATACTCTAGGGCACGGACCCTCATTCTTCTTCGGTTCCTTGATCTTTTCTTGCCTTTCTATATTGGCAATTTTTTAAAAAAGATTTATTTATGCATACAAGAACTGGGGTACGGACCAGAGGTGCTTAGGGTGAGAGGATTCAGCGGAGACAATGGGGAGCAGAACAGGCAGATGTACTGAAATACACTGCTGAGGAGAGTGGTGGGCGACACAGGAGAAGTCTGCTGCGCCATGTGGGTCACCTCCCTGACTGGGGATTGAACTTGTGTGGGTGGCTGTGGATTGCTTCATAGTGCTGTGACTTAATCCCATGTGCTACCAGGGAGACCGTTAAAAATCTTTATGTCAAAAAATACTGTAAATTGTGTAAGTGTTACTCAGAAGCCTTCCCCATCTCTCCCCTACCAGTACCATTTCTGCTGTAGTCAAATACCCATCTGATCTTAGTTTAGAATCTACTCCTTAGTTAACTCCTTGCTGTTCACAGGATAAAATTATAACCCTAGGGTGTGACATTCAAGGCTTTCCTATTGACTTTACTAATTTTATTCCATTAAGGTACATCCCACAGTCTACTCACATCCCATAGTCTACTCAGACTGCTTTCCTTGTACTTTAGCACTCCTGAAAGAGAAAGTGACAGAAGCAATCCTTTCCCCACCCTTCTTTTCCTAGGGAAATTTTGTGTTATTTCATTCTTTAATAGTAGTTCTTCAATCAGTTACTTATACTGAGGCTCATTTTCCTCGTCTCTAAAATAGGGATGACAGTGTCTACCTCATAAGATTGTTGGGATTAATTGAGCCAATGCATGTAAAGCATTTTAGCATGGTATTTAGCACACAGTGAGTATTCAGTAAATAATAACAAATTAGTATTAGTCACTTACTGAACAAATAAAATGCTTACTGGGTATGGGCCTATGCTAAATATAAAGATTAATCAGTTGTCTTTAAGAAGGCAGAAACATACTATGAGTACTTGTCAGTACTTTTAGGGGAGGCAGCAGTTCTTAATTTCAGCAAAGATTTATTGAGTGTCTATTGTGTGTTAGGATATGGTTCTAAGTTCTTAAAGTTCAGTGGTGAACCCCAATGCCATGGGGGTCTAGTATCACCTTCTGCATAATTTTCCATCCTGATTCCACAATCCCCTTATCCCTTGAAGTTGGAAATCCAGATTTTCATGAGATGTTAATGGATTAATATTAATGGATGGATTTGTAAACATTACAGGTTAACTTTTTAAAATCTAAAAACATCAATCAAAGCCAGGATATTTGTTTTACTAGAGGTCTTGAGCATTTTGTATTAATTTTTCTAAATTCTATGTATTTTTTCAAACATTTTAAAGGGCTGAAGATAAGCATTCTTCAACATGCTTATCTTGACATGATCATGGCAGCATTATATACTTGGAATAAAGTGCACAAGAGATTGTGCATATAAAATATATTGAATTTAACATTATGTACTTGATCAGTTACTTTTACAAAAACTATTTTGATGACATGGGTGCAAATTGGAGTGCACTAAGAAATGAGAGAAGAGAGGCAAATGGAGAATGTTTGGGGTAGAGAAGAGAACAGGTTAATGGGAATCTTATAAAATCCAGGCAAGAGATCGTGAAGACCTGAATTAGGGCAATGGCAGCAGGAATGGAGAAAAACGAGGTCCAGAAATAATTAGGAAATAAAGTCAGCCATTTTTAGTGATTGGATGTGGGGGGAAAAATACCATACGGTGTTTTTCTTTCTGGCTTATTTCGCTGAGCATGATCCCTTCCAGCTCCATCCATGTTGCTGCAAATTGCATGAGTTTATCTGTTTTGATTGCTGAGTAATATTCCATTGTGTCTATGTACCACATCTTCTTGATCCAGTCATCTATTTTTGGGCATTTGGGTTGTTTTCAAAGCTTAGCTATTGTAAATAGTGCTGCTCTAAACATAGGGGTGCAGGTTCCCTTTGGAATTAATGTTTCTGTGTCCTTTGGGTAAATACCTAGGAGTGGAATTGCGGGATCATATGGAAGCTCTATCTTTAGTAGGTTGAGGAATCTCTACACAGCTTTCCATAGCGGTTGGACCAGTTTGCACTCCCACCAGCAGTGCGGGAGAGTTCCTTTTTCTCCACATCCTAGCCAACATTTGTTGTTGCTCGGTTTTTTAATATGTGCAAACCTTACTCTTTTTTTTACACATTTTAAAAGACAGGTTTATCAGGAAAAGGAGAAAAAGGGACGGCTTGTATTGTCATAAGTGTGCAGGAGAACTGCATCTTGCCAGTGCAGACCCTAATTTTTAAATTGAAAGTTATATTTAAAAGCTATTTGCAGGCCTCCCCGGTGGCGCAGCCGTTGAGCACTGGGTTGCAAAGCTGCCTTTACAGCGCTGGTTCGAACCCCGGCCCCCGGGCGAGGGTCCCACATGGCACACAGACCTCTTCTGCCGCCCGCTGCTCCCCTCGGCAGTGTACTTCGTCACTCTGCCTGTACTACTTTCCACTCTGGCTCTGGTAAATTCTCTCACCCTCCCGCACCTCTGATTGTACCCAGTGCTTGTATAAATAAATCTTTAAAAAAAATTTTAAAAAAAGCTATTTGCACTTAACTAAGTTTTATAGCTATATTTGCTTTGCAAATTTTAATATAATTCATTTACTTATGTAAATTATAATGTATTAAGTTGCATATGCAAATAAGTATTTATAAATACATATGCAATATAGTCAGAAATAATGTAAAACTTTCCCAGCAACGGTATGATAGAAAAAGTCAGTTTCTTTTTTTTTTTTTTTTTTTTTAATTTTTCTAGAGGCATGTCTTATTTATTTATTTATTTATTATTTGTTTGTTTGTTTGGTTTATACATGCACTGGGTACAGTCAGAAGCGCGGGAGGGTGAGAGAATTCACCAGAGCCAGAGCAGGGAACAGAGCAGGCAGAAGGACTGAAGTACACTGCTGAGGGGAGCAGCGGGCGGCAGGAGAGGTCTGCTCACCATGTGGGACCCTCCTCCGGTGGCCGGGGAGCAGCCGGGGATCGAACTGGCGCCGCAGAGGCCGCGGGCAGCTTCGCAACCCAGCGCTCAACCGCTGCGCCACCGGGGAGGCCCGAAAAAGTCAGTTTCTTAAAATGATTTTTAGTGAACTTTTCAACTTTTGCTTGATAGGAGAAAACAGCTAGCTGCTAGATATTCAGATATTGTTGGCGTTTTTCTTTCTTAAGCATTTGTCATCATTAATCATGACAAATTTTAATTGTAAACTTAATAAAATGTAAACTTTTTATTTAATTAACCATAGCCCATGTCACACACAAAAACACAAGGGATCAAACATAACATTCACAAGGGACAACAGGCGTGTGCCTATCACCTCTTGTCTTATGATTTAAGGTCCAACAGCTAGTCAAGAGCAAGTTCCCAGTTATAGTCATTTCTTCGCCATAGTGTTGTAGCACAAATCTAGCTTACGTTTTGTTTATTTTCCATGAAGTCAGTATCACTGTTACTCATGTGATGGTTGAGAAAACAATGAGAAAAAATAATAAGGAATAAGACTTTATAGAGAAGATTGAGCTTTGGGGGGGTCACATATAATTGTGATATCTAAGTCCCTCCTTGACCCTGTGACCAGTTTTCCCATTTTGGCGGCAGTATTGACAATGCATTGACATTGACAATGCATGCCCTGTAAGAAACCATTTATGCCACATATGTCAGAAATGTAATAGTGTAGATTTTAGAAGGCATCATCGTACATGTAACTTGGCTTATACCTCCAGCAGCCTTGGAAAAAAGCCCTGTATAGTGAAATATTAATAATTTTTAAAAGATTTATTTATTTTTAAAGAAGATTTATTTATTTATACAAGCACTGGGTACAGTCAGAAGCGCGGGAGGGTGAGAGAATTCACTAGAGCCAGAGCGGAGAGCAGAACAGGCAGACTGACGAAATACACTGCTGAGGGGAGCAGCGGGTGGCAGGAGAGGTCTGTGCGCCATGTGGGACCCTCGCTGCCGCACCCCCCCTCCCTCGGCAGCCAGGGATCGAACCGGCGTTGGAAAGGCTGCGGGTAGCTTCGCAGCCCAGCGCTCAACCGCTGTGCCACTGAGGAAGCCCCAAAGATTTATTTATTTATGCATACAAGAGCTGGGTTACAGGCCAGAGATGTGGGGGGTGAGAGGATTCACCAGAGACAGAGTAGGGAACAGAACAGGCAGACTGAATGAAATACACTGCTGAGGGGAGCAGCGGGCGAGAGAGGATAGGTCTGCTGCTCCACGTGGGTAGCTTCCTGGCAGGCCAGGGGTCGAACTCGTGCTGCAGTGGCTAGCAATAGCTTGATAGCACTGTCTTTAACCCCTGCGCCACCAGGGATGCCCCTTCCTTTTTTTTTTAAGATTCCACATGTAAGTGAGATCATATGATATTTGTCTTTCTCTCTTTGACTTATTTCACTTAGGTTAATGCCCTCAAAATCCATCCATATTGTCACAAAAGGTAAGATTTCCTGCTTGCCATTTGTGATTGAGAACATTGCACTGTGGCACACATGCACATTTTCTTCATCCATTCATCATCCATCAACAGACACTTGGGACCTAGGTTATTTGCATGCCCTGGCTATTGTAAATAATGTTGTAATGAACATGGGATGTGTATCTTTTCAAGTCAGTGTTTCATTTTCTGGGGATAAATACCCAGAAGTGAAATTTCTGGATCATATGGTAGTTCTATTTTTAAATTTTTGAAGAAACTCCATACTGCTTTCCATGGTGACTGCACCAATTTACATCTCTGGCAGAGGTGCACAAGGGTTCCTTTTTTTCCCACATCCTCACCAGTACTTGTTATTTCATTTTTATAATAGCCATTCTAGCAAGTCTGGGGTGATAGTGATGAATTTAATTTTTTTTTATTTTAAAACATTTGAAATGCTTATGGGGCATGAGTGGAAGGGAACCCTTTGGGTATTGGATATGGAGTCATGATCATTTAAATCTTCTGAAAAGATAGTAAGTAATTATCTAATGAGACATGACTGGAATTGCTCGTCTTGGGGTGAGGTAAATGGTAGGGAAAACTTTTTTAAAGTGTTGACTCATTTGTTCTTTTATTCTAGTTTGGAGTGAATACAGATGGAATAGAAGGGAAAAGATTAAGAGAAAGGTGCTCGTGTGCTAGGAGAAAGGAAAAGGAGAAACCACCTGTTAATAGAGAGCAAGAAAATATAGCTGTCTTCTTTTACCCTAACTTCCTGGAAATTACCCACAGAGGGAACTGAGGTCTTTCAGAGTAGTAGCTAGGAAGCATTTAGGTCTTAAACGCTTTACCTTGCTAATCCTGCAGGGCTATAGAGTATGTTATCCTTATTTTATAAATGATGGAAGTAGAGATTCAAAGTAAGTGAATAATTTGTTCCTGGTTGGGTTTGGAACCCAGCCTACCTAACTCCCAGAGTGTGGTCTTTCCCGTTACATCATCTTGGAAGGAGTTGATAGGGTTTGAGTGGCGACACTGGATGTCTTCTCTTCTGGCAGTCTGGCACTTCTCTATATCGTCCTAGTCCCATCACGCATGAGACCTCAAAAGATTGTGTCCCCAATTAGCTCCTTGTTGGATTAATATATACAGGTCAGAGAAATTCCTGTTATTAATTTGTCAGAAAGGCTGTTGGAAAAGTGCCTTCCCATATTATTGTAAGTTAAAACGACGAGCTAGTCAGAAGAACTATGTAATACATCCTACAGAAAATGTAGAATCTTCCCTGTCCAAACAGTGGGGAATATCAGGAATAGTGCTGCACAATCGAATCCAAGTAGCCAGCAGCTTGTTGTGGTATTTTGCTATGTGGACCTCTTTTTTTTTTCCTTTTTCTTTTTTTCCTTTTTTTTCTATACCTGTCTAACCAGCTGGTGTTGTTCCCCAAACCAACCTGGGGCTTGCTGATCTCCTAATCTTTGCTCCTGATGAACTGTTCTCCCTCCCCAAGTCTAGTATCTTCAGAAACATAATCCATCTAGCCTTCAGAGATGGAACTTCTGTTCAGTAAGAGAGCTCTCACTCACATCCTCTGAACTTATTGTACACTTATTCATTATCTTTCATATTCTTGATGCCATGAGGTAGAAATTTTACAGAGTACCTAGCACCACATATTAAACAGTGAATAATAAACCACTAGTCTATTCGATTCAATGTGGAGATCAACATTTGAAATACAGGGGCCTCCCTGGTGGCCTAAGGGTTAAGTCTCAGCTTTATCACTGCTATGGCCTGAGTTAGATCCTTGGCCAGGGAGCTGACCCACATATGGCGCAGCGGACCTCTCCTGTCTCACTCACTGCTCCCCTTAACAGTGTATTTCAGTAAATCCACCAGTTCTGCTCCCCATTCTGTCTCTGATGAATCGTCTCATTCCCCGCACCTCTGGCCGACACCCCAATTCCTCTACACAAATAAAATGTATTAAAATTTTTTGATATATGTATGTATATATGTATGTATGTATATTCCCCCAACCCCATGATATTTGAACTGTGTGAATTCTAAGGCGATATTCAGTGAGTATTTGGGAATTGACTTAAATAGAACTTGAGCTCTTTGGTTTCCCTACTCTAAGTGATTCATTTTAGTTCCTTGTATCTATTAGTAGTAGCACCCTAGGAAGGTGAGATTCTGCACAATCTATAATGGATAGTAGGAAATTTCCTTTTGGAAAAACTAGTCTGTAGCTATCCTAGTCCTTGCCTGTGTCTCTCACCACCCCTTCCCTAGGTGTGGGAATTGTATTTACATATAGACTCAAGGGCCAAGAGGACTAGTAAATCCTAGGAGAGAATTAGAATTAGAGAACTGGCGCTGTCAATCATCTAGCTGATTCAGTACCTCAATGTACCATACTTCATTTAGACCCTGAGTCATGTATATCAAAGAATTTTCCCTGCATGGATGTCTAGTCAAACCATCTAGCGTATAGATTCAACTTGTGTTTCCTACAGTGATCTCTGTTCGGTCCAGTTCTGTGAGGATCTGCTTGAGTATGAGCAATCTTATGGCCCCATTATGGACTGACCCACTTGTTCAGTAGAGCAGTCTCTCCCATTGTCTTGGTGACTGATAGTTCTGACAGGCTTGCCAGTAACACCCTGCGAGCCTCATGCTGTCAGACCTGTTCCATACTATTTTCTTGTTTATAGTACTTCCTGGTCATGAAACTCTGAGAGGAATTTCAGAAGTTTGAAAAGCCATTACTACACCTAATCCTACCTTTCTAGGACAGCATTTTACTATTTATAAAGTACTTTCATATATATTCTCATTTGATCTTCCCTAACTTTTAGGTAAACAAGGTAAGGTTAGGAAAATTGAGATAGCAGTAAGTGATGCCATGGTTATACAATCAAGTTGCAAGACCAGAAATCAGATCATCTGACTTGGTAGCTCCTTTCACTGGCACCACACTGTTTTCACTGTGCCTGTTGGTGTTCCATCCAGCACAGCTGCCTCTCTCAGCCTAGATATTTCTTTCTAATACAAACCCGTGAAGATATTCTGTATATTCACATAATGTAGAGCTTTTAAAAAAGATTCGCAAGCCCTATACCAGACTTATATAGCATTTATTTCACCTCATCCTGTTTGCTTTCTATCATTAACACAGCTGCTACCACCACCAATTACTCCCTCCTACACACACAGACACACATATCCACATATATATGAAGTGGGGGAGGGACCTTCAAATGCAAAAGCAAATAATTAATTCAAATGGCTGTTTTTGTTTTTCCTTTGAAGTGGCAAATTTCTGTCAAGTGACTACCTACCTGCCTGCCAGTACCTAAAGTTTCTGTTTGCATCATATCACCTGATGTTTGTGTTATCTGTTTCTGACAAGAAGAGGGATTGAGTCAGGAAATGGTTAGGGTAGTAGAACCCAAAAAGAAACATAGACTCTACCCCTTCCAGAAATAATAAAGGAATCCCCTTGTGGCTAGTAAATGCTGTAAAGTATATGAAATGGAAAGAACGTGGACTTCAGGGCCTCCCTGATCACCTAGGGGTTAAGTCTCAGTGCTGTCACCGCTGTGACCTGAGTTTGATCCCCGGCCAGGGAGCTAACCCACTTGGCACAGCAGACCTCTCCTATCTCACCCACTGCTCCCCTCGCAATCTATTTCTTTTTTTTTTTTTTTTTAATTTTCTAGAGGCATGTCTTATTTATTTGTTTGTTTGTTTGTTTGGTTTATACATGCACTGGGTACAGTCAGAAGCGCGGGAGGGTGAGAGAATTCACCAGAGCCAGAGCAGGGAGCAGAGCAGGCAGAAGGACCGAAGTACACTGCTGAGGGGAGCAGCGGGCGGCAGGAGAGGTCTGCGCGCCATGTGGGACCCTCCTCCAGTGGCCGGGGAGCAGCCGGGGATCGAACCGGCACCGCAGTGGCCGCGGGCAGCTTCGCAACCCAGCGCTCAACCGCTGCGCCACCGGGGAGGCCCCCTCGCAATCTATTTCACTACATCTGCCTGTTCCCCACTCTGTCTCTGGTGAATCCTCTCATACACCCGCACCACTGACCTATACCCCAAGAATTGGCATATACCCCAATTCTTCTATGCAAAAAAAAAAAAAAAACAGTATTTTTGAACAACTGAACAATTGATAATATAAAATCTGTATTTCTAATTTTCTCTTGAAAATAAGATCTAGCAAGTCTAACAATAGCAACAAAAAATGTTAGGGATAGAAGAAAAATGTAAGTGAAAACAGTCTTTAAATACTTGAAAGGATATTGCTTCAGGGACTGGTGTAAATTTTCCCCGTACACGGGTATAGGTCTCATTCAGAATGTTGAAAACCTAATTCCTGGAACTGTGTGAAATGAAATAGGCAGTTTTTGGAGTAATGTTTCTTATCATTGGTAGTGTTCAGACAGATACAGGTATAGGTCAGGGGAGTGAGGAGTAATTCAGAGTATCACAGGGACTATACAGACTAATAATCTAAGTCTCTTCTGATTCAGCCTGTGGATAAAGTGTCAGGTTATTTTTTTTTAGGATTTATTTATTTATACACACAAGAGCTGGGGTGCAGGCCAGAGATGCTGTGGGTGAGAGGATCCACTAGAGACAGAGTGGGGAGCAGAACAGGCAGATGTACTGAAATACACTGCTGAGGGGAGCAGCGGGTGAGTCAGGAGAGGTCTGCTGCACCATGTGGATCACCTCCCTGCCTAGGGATTGAACTCCTGCTGCAGTTGCTGCGGATAGCTTCATAGTGCTGCGTCTCAACCCCTTGAGCCACCAAGGAGGCCCCAAGTAACAAGTTATATGGAACAAACAGAGTGGTATTCTCTTAGATTTTTATTCCTCCCTTATTGATTTTATTTTGAATGAAGATATGGGAGATATCTACTGCTGCCACCCTTTCTGGTTCTAGAATCAAAGCCTAAAGGGTGGACTCTAAAATCATAGCCATTTATTCATTCTTGAAGGTAAGTTTCAGAAATGCTTGGCTTTCCAAGTGTACTTGAGTGTTCTCTTCATAGATAAAAATGATTTAAGTACTTACATTACTTTATTTTAGCTGCCAGGTAGCTGACATTTCAAAAATGCAACTCAGTCTTAATCAAATATAATTTCTTTGGGTTCTGCTTATCTGTATTCCCCATTCCCCATTTTCTATATTCTATTCCAATTATTTTATTCCAAATTTTTGTTTTTGTATTTCTGTTTTGTTAAATTTATCATAAGCCACTTCAGATCTTTTGGAAAATTGAGTTTAAAATCTTGGATGGACGATCTGAGAGCATATATGTGCTGTAGACACAAAGCTTGAATGTTCTAAAGGTGAGATGTAAGATTTTGAGTTAAAACTGTTATTGGAGGTTGTCATAGGAACCAATTTGGGGTAACTGATGTCAAAGATAAAACTGGGCACTAACTGGGGCCTCCTGGTGGCATCGCGGTTAAATCTCAGCGCTATTACCACTATGCCTGAGTTCAGTTCCCAGCAAACCCACATATGGCATGGCAGACCTCTCCTGTCTCACCTGCTGCTCCCCTTTGCAGTATACTTCAGTAAATCTACCTGTTCTGCTCCCCACTCTGTTTCGGGTGAGTCCTCTCATCCCCTGCACCTCTGGCCTACACCCCAGTTCTATGCAAAACTGAGAGAAAAAAATTCACACACACAAAAAAACTAACAAAACAAAACTGGGCATTGGTTAAAGAAGTAAGGATAAACTTTTTTTTTTTTTAAAGATTTATTTATGCATACAAGAGTTGGGGTGTAGACCAGAGGTGCGGGAGGGTGAGAGGATTCACCAGAGACAGAGTGGGGAGCAGAACAGGCAGATTGATTGAAATACATTGCTGAGGGGAGCAGCGGGTGAGACAGGAGAGGTCTGCTTGCACCATGTGGGTAACTCTCTGGCTGGGGATCGAACTTATGCTGCAGTGGCTGTGGATAGCTTCATAGTGCTGAGACTTAACCCCTTGTGCCACCATGGAGGCCTCAATAAGGACAGATTTTAATCAATAATATACTGTTCCAATTGGAAGTTGTTGAGTGGGGGCTCAGTAGAGTCAGAGAAGGGAAAGATTATAAAATGTGTAGAGTGGAGTGATCCATGTAATACCCCTCTGGTATTTATTGAAGTTAAGCACCCACAGAGCCTGAGAGACAGAGATCCTTTTTTCAGGTGTTGACTGGAATAAGCAGCCATGAAATTTTCTCCAGTAGACACTTTAAGAAGCTGTTAGAAACTATATTAGTGTTTTTGTTGAAGTCTTATAGGCCTAGGTTGAGAAAGAGTTCAGCGACATCGGGGTAGAGTGTGGATAAGTAGAGAATCTTTGGTACAGATGAAAATTAGTTTACCAACCTGTCGTCTTTGGGAAGTAGTTTCATGGCTGACTGTAAGAGCAAATGAATGGCAGTGGCACTAACTCTGAACTAGGAAACATAAGAGAAGAAACTGGCTTAAGGAGAAAGTAAGTGAGGTGGAGATAGCTGGTAAGCATTTCTGAATACACTTTGAGGCAAGAGTTTGTGACTGATCAGGAGGCTATTCAGGATCTCTGGCAGTGGAGAAAGCCTCTTTAAGGAAATCATTTAAACAGTTTGTTAAAAATTTCCACCTTATTTAATTTCTTTAATAGTTGATATCTGATTGTCCTTTTTATAATGCAGAGTGAGAACTTTCCATGTCTGATACATGTTGTCCAGGTTCCATTGCCAAGAATGTGTTGTCCGAAATGCCTGTTTAGTTTTTAAAGATGGGACTACACCCTTTGCTTGGTTTTAGGTATGTATGGAATGTTATGATAGGATATAATAGTGGTCAGACAAATGGAAATGGTGGGGAGACAAAACTATACTAATGTGAAATAAACACGGCATTTTAATAAAGTTTAAAAAAATGTGATGTAAGAAGGCCCTTATTATAAGAAACATACTGAAGTTATTAGCGTGAAGTGCTGAGTCATGGCATGCAGCTCTCACATGTTCAGTTAAAGAAATGTATGTGTATATACATATACACATTGAGAGTAAAACAAATATGGTATCTTAGTAAAGAATTTATAATTGGGCCTCCCTGGTCGCGCAGGTGGTTGAGCGCAGTGCTGTGAAGCTGTCCGCAGTCTCTGCAGTGCGGGTTTGATCCCGGCTGGCCAGGGAGATACCCACATGATGTGGCAGACCTCTTCTGTCTCGCCCACTGCTCCCCTCAGCAGTGTATTTCAGTTTCAGTCTGCCTGTTCTTTTCCCCGCTCTGTCTCTGGTGAATCTTCTCACCCTCCCACACTCTGGCCTGTACCCTGGTTCTTGTATAAATTAAAAAAAAAAAAAAAAAAAAACTTAAAAAAAAAAAAAGAGGGCCTCCCCTGGTGGCGCAGGCAGTTGAGCGCGGCTCTGTGAAACTGTCCGCAGCCTCCACAACACCGGTTCGGTCCTGGCCGGCCAGCAAGGGTCCCACATGGCGAGGCGGACTTCTCTTGTCTAGCCAGCTGCTCCCCTCAGCAGTGTATTTTGTCAGTCTGCCTGTTCTGTTCCCCGCTCTTTCTCTGGTGAATCCTCTTACCCTCCCGCACATCTCGCCCGTACCCCAGTTCTTGTAAAAATAAAAAATAAATCTTTAAAAAAATTTATATTTGCTGAGTGTAGTATTTCAAACTTGTATTGTTTGATTAATTGATAATAGAAAGAGGTGCAGAAAAAGTAGTTTGGTTGTGGGGGGAAGCAAATATTGTTTAAAAATGAACAATGATGTAAAAAATTAAAAAAATTAATATTAAAAAAAGTAGTTTGGTTATTCATGAGAACAAAGAAATGGGACAGTGACTTGTGGGGGATGAATAGAAAGATGCACTTACAACTGTCTGACTGATTCTCAGTATGAAGAATTACAAGTGATGAGATTCCCTGGGCTGTCCCTACAGTGCTTATGTTAGCTAGCAGATTGAAAATCAGCAATACCAAAATTTTGCCATCAATTCTATATGCATTCACAGTAATTATCTAATATGTGGACCAGCAAGAAGACAGGCAAAATTAAAACTAGTCTATGTTATTTTCTTATGGTATATTTAATAAGAAATTGCGCCTAGTAAGTTTTGGAAGAATAGTCTTCATTAGTCTCTGTATCTGTCACTTGTGTATTATGTGCTGTCTTCCCACCTTCGAATCTCAGCATCATGGCAGACTCTGCTTTGGAAGAATTTTTATTCCATTAATTTTGATGGAATAGGTGTGCACTAGAGTTTTGTGATTTGCTTGTTGGTTTGTGGTAGAGGGAGAGAATTAACTACAAAAGAAAAACTTGTGTTCCTAAAGTCAGATATGGTGGGTGAAGGGGGGAACATATATCTTCAGTAACAGTTTTCAGATGTTCCTTGTTCATATGCACTTATTAGAGAGTTGGTTGCTAATAATAATGAAGTTAAAATCACTAACTAAATAGGTCAAGATAGAACCTGTCTAAGGGTGGGAGCAAAATTTAAATAGTATTATATATGTTGGGAGGGATGGAAAGCAGTTCTCAGAGGTTGGTTAAAAGAAAAGATCTGGGCCTCCCTGGTGGCGCAGGGGTAAAGTCTCAGTACTGTCAAGCTGTTACCAGCCACTGTGGCCTGAGTTTGATCCCCAGCCAGGGAGCTGACCCACATGGCGCAGCAGACCTCTCCTGTCTCACCCGCTGCTCCCCTCTGCAGTGCATTTCAGTCGATCTGCCTATTCTGCTCCCCACTCTGTCTCTGGTGAATCCTCTCACCGCCACGCCTCTGGCCTGCACCCCAGTTCTTCTGTGCAAAAATAAAAATGAATCTTTAAAAAAAAAAGAAAAGAAAAGATCTGACTTTACTAAATTGCCATGGGGAAACTGGTGGGCTTGGTTTCCCTCTAGCTGTCAACACCTCATCTGTGGGTACTTTCCCAAATCAGGTGAAAATTGTGGAAGTTGCTCCCCAAGATGGACTACAATGTAAAAATATCGTACCTACTACAGTGAATATCAAGCTGATGATAGACATGCTTTCCAGAGCAGGACTCCTATTTTAGAAGCCACAGCTTCGTGTCTCCCAAGTGGGTTCCTCAGATGGCTGGCAACACTGAAGTCTTGAAGGGCATCCAGAAGTTTCCTGGCATCAACTACCAAGTCCTGACCCCAAATTTTCAAAGGCTTTCAGGGAACAGTTGCTGCTGAAGCCAAAGAAGTGACCATCTTTGGAGCTGCATCAGAGTTCTTCACCGAGAACATCAACTGTTCTTTGGATGAGAGTTTGTAGTGGTTTGACAAAGTATTGAAGGCAGCTCAGGCAGCCAGTATCCCTGTATGGGGTGCGTCTCCTGGGTGCAAGGATAGCTCTGTGAAGGGAAGATCTTCCCAGCTAAAGTAGCTGAGGGCTCTAAGAAGATGTATTCAGGGGGCTGCTATGAAACCTCTCTGGGGACACCATTAGTGTGGGCATCCCTGGTGCCATGAAGGACCTGCTGTCTGCTGTCATGCAGGAGGTGCTGGTGACTGCCCTGTCTGTCCAATGCCATGCCGTTTATGGTCAGGACTTGGCCAACACCTTGATGGCCCTGCAGATAGGAGTAAGTGTGGTGGATGCTTCTATAGCAGAGCTTGGAGACTGTCCATATGCACGGGGTACATTAGGAAACTTGGCCACAGGGGACCTTGTCTCCTTGGCTTGGATATTCACACAGGTGTGAAAATCCCGAAGCACCAAGAAGCTGTGACCTTTGTCAAGCACCCAACAGAAAAACTAGCCTCAAAGTGATTCAAGCCACCTGTAAACTGTGAGGCCCTGTGTGTACCCAAAGCCCTGGGAGTTGTGTGGGAGTAAGGGCAGGCATGCATGGATGGACACGTGGAAATGGGGGTGAAATGAACAGAATCAGGTATTTCACCTGCATGTACGTTTCTCCTGGCAGAAAGGGGGTGAGGGACAGCAGCTGCATGGCCTCAAGTCCTCCCTGCCAGATCTAGGTAGGAGTGAAGAGGCTTCAGAGGCTGGATTTCTTATATTATTTTTTTTTTTTATAGAGGCATGGTTATTTATTTATTTGTTTGTTTGTTTATACATGCACTGGGTATAGTCAGAAGCGCGGGAGGGTTGAGAGAATTCACCAGAGCCAGAGCGGGGAGCAGAGCAGGCAGAAGGACCGAAGTACACTGCTGAGGGGAGCAGCGGGCGGCAGGAGAGGTCTGCGCGCCATGTGGGACCCTCCTCCAGTGGCCGGGGAGCAGCTGGGGATCGAACCGGTGACCCAGTGCCCCAGAGGCCACGGGCAGCTTCGCAAACCAGCGCTCAACTGCTGCGCCACCGGGGAGGCCCTGGATTTCTTATATTATTGAAGGAAAAGATCTTAAGTTGGGAGTCAGTGGTTTATTTTTTTTTTTTTATCTCTCTTCCCAGGGAAATAATTTGAAATGACTGACTACTCTATAGTGTTTTAGGGCTCATCTCCTTTGAAGATTGCCATTACCTTGAAAATAAGACTAGTTCTCTTCTTTCTTTTTTTTTTTTTAAGATTTATTTATGCATACAAGAACTGGGGTACAAGAGGTATGGGGGGATGAGAGAATTCACCAGAGACAGAGTGGGGAACAGAACAGGCAGATTGAAATACACTGCTGAGGGGAGCAGCGGGTGAGACAGGAGAGGTCTGCTGCACCATATGGGTAGCTCCCTGGCCGGGGATCGAACTTGTGCTACAGTGGCTGTGGATAGCTTCATAGGTTGCATCTTAACCCCTGTGCCACAAGGGAGACCCAAGTTCCCTTGTTTGTTAAATAGAACTCTTTTGGGTTCTTCTAAGAAGATGCCTTTAAGAGATTGCTTGTTAATTTCTTCAGACATTGATCATGAACAAAGACTTTGATTTGCAAAGTCCTAGAGCCACCAACACTGTCTGGGATGCTTTAAGCACTTGTAAGCTTGAAAGCTGTAATATCTCATCCATACACAGCATAGCTGGCTCTATATAGCGTAACTTTATCAGAGACAATGGCATAATTAAAAATTTTTATGAGCCTCAAAATTTTAAACATACCACTGATAAAAATATTGTAGTCTTGCTACTCACTAAGTGTATTTCCTGTGATTCAGGTGCTTCATCTATCAGTTAGATGCATTCACTTGCTATAACTGAGTCCCACAAACTGGGTGGTTTAAGCAAAAGAAATTTGTTTTCTCAGTCCTAACGGTGTTCAAGATCAAGGCGTTGGCAAATTTGGCTTCTTCTGAGACCTCTACTTGGTTTATAGATGGTTGTCTTCTTGTACACATGGGCCTGGTTCTTCTTTTGTGTGCCTCTGTTTCTTTTTTTTTGTTTGTTTCTTTTTTTTTTAAAGATTTATTTATTTATTTATGCAAGCACTGGGTACAGTCAGAAGTGCAGGAGGGTGAGAGAATTCACCAGAGCCAGAGCGGGGAGCAGAGCAGGCAAAAGGACCGAAGTACACTGCTGAGGGGAGCAGCAGGCGGCAGGAGAGGTCTGCATGCCACGTGGGACCCTCCTCCAGTGGCCGGGGAGCAGCCGGGGATTGAACCAGAGCTGCAGAGGCTGCGGGCAGCTTCGCAACCCAGCGCTCAACCGCTGTGCCACCGGGGAGACCGTGCCTCTGTTTCTTAATCTCATTAGGACACTAATCATATTGGATTAGGGCTTTACCCCAGTATCTTCTTTAATATTAGTTACCTCTTTAAAAACCCATCTTCAGAGACCTCCCTAGTGGCACAAGGGGCTAAATCTCAGCACTATGAAGCTACTACAGCTCGAGCAGCAGACCTCTCCTGCCTCTCCCACTGCTTCCCTCAGCAGTATATTTCAGTAGATCTGCTTGCTGTGCTCCCCACTCTGTCTCTGGTGAATCCTCTCACCACCCCTGCACCTCTGGCCTGCCCACCAGCCCTTATATGCATAAATAAATAAAATCTTTTTAAAAAAGACTTATCTCCAAATATATTCATATTTTGAGGTATAGAGAAAGAACTTCAAAATATGAATGGTGAGGGTACACAATTCAGGCCTTAACAGGGCCCATACCTATTTTATATTATTATTGCTAGTCCCTTGGTTCTAAAAACCAATTGTTAATTGAGCTGCAGCAACTAAGGGAATATCATGAAAAAAAGCCCTTTTGTCTACTGGTCCCTGAAGTAGAGTCCTGCCCTCCTTTGGTTGCTGATTCCAGATGTGCTTCTGTACTTATTCCTTCTCCCAATCTAACCTTCCCTGACTGGCTTCTCCAGTGAAGTCACAAGCAAATATTTGTGATAGTTTGTTGTAACCATGGTTACTAAAGAAGCACAGCTTGATTCTCTTTCCAGCTTCACTGTCAGCTCTGCTCCAAGGAGGGAACAGTCCCTCTTGGAGAGCCTAGGCTCAATCATGAAAAACCATATGTCAGGAAATGGGGGACAGCATCCATAATGCTGCCTTTAGGAATCTGTCCCTTGTCTGTTACTCGCCATGCATGGGGGTAATCAGGGATCCCCAAAGGAAAGTCATCACAGCCCCTGGAATTTTTTTTTTTCAAACAATAAATTCACTTGGACTTTACTGGGTGGTGAAGACTTGTGCATTCTAAGACCCTGCTGCCGCTGTTAGTTTTTGAGTCTACTTTCCGGAATGACAAGAGGTACCTTTTCTGAAATGTCTTTTCTTCATTATCTCTAGTTCCAGAATTCAGTTCACCAACCTTTCTTTTTCTCTTTCTTTCATAGTTTCTTAATAGACTACCCCCCCCCATATTTGTATGCTTCCTTATCAGTTTTCACTCCCCCCTACCCCCTGTGCCCTAGGTGATCTTGAAGAGCCAACCCAAATCTTTTTTTTTAAGATTTATTTATTTATGCCAGGGGTTATCGGCATTTCAGGCAGACTGACTGAAATACACTACTGAAGGGAGTAGCAAGCAAGACAGGAGAGGTCTGCTGTACCATGTGGGTAGCCCCCTGGCCGGGGATGAACTCTTGCTGCAGTGGTTGCGGATAGCTTTACAGTGCTGTGCTTAAATCCCTTGTACCACCAGGGAGACCCTTAGCCCAAATCTTATCTGTGGAAGAATTCTTTTTAAACTCTTATCCCAGCATTCCAACCATTTCAAAAAGAGGGCAATGTTTGTTAATTGTCCCCTTCTGTGTGCCTATTATTTTATTTCCTTTTTGTAATAATTTTATTTATTTATTTTATAGATTTGTTATTTATTTATCTATTTATTTATTTTTTGAAGACTATTTTTTTTAAAGATTTATTTTTATTTATTTATACAAGCACCGGGTACAGTGAGAAGCACGGGAGGGTGAGAGAATTCACCAGAGCCAGAGTGGGGAGCAGAACGGGCAGACTGACGAAACACACTGCTGAGGGGCGCACCGGGCAGCAGGAGAGGTCTGTGCGCCATGTGGGACCCTCCTCCGGTGGCCGGGGAGCAGCCAGGGATTGAACCACTTATAGATTTATTTATGCATACAAGAGCTGGGGTACAGGCTAGAGATGCGGGGTGTGAGAGGATTCATCAGAGCAGTGGGGAACAGAAAAGGCAGATTGACCAAAGTGTACTGCTGAGGGGAGCAGCGCAGGAGTCAGGAGAGGTCTGCTGCGCCATGTGGGTAGTTCCCTGGCTGGCCGGGGATCGAACTCGTGCTGCTAAGGCTGCAGATTGCTTCATAGTGCTGTGCTTAACCCCTTGTGCCACCAGGGAGGCCCTGTAATAATTTTAGTTGCTGCTTCACATCAGAAATTTAGATGAGAAATGACTATAAAAACAGGGAGTTGGTCTGACTTCCTCTACTTATACTGCAACACAGTCAGCTTTGCTTTTACCAGTTTTTTTAAATACTGAGTTTTTTGGCTGTTGGGTTTTTGTTTCGTGTTTGATTATTTTAAAATGTAAATATTGAGTAAGGTGTGATAAAGTCACTGCAGCTACAGGAGGATACAAGAATGAGGTTTGAAAGGAAGAAGTTTATTATTTGTTACATTCACAGGTCTCAAAGAGCGAGTTAACACACTGCTCAAGTTTAGGCTAGAGCCATTCATTCTGAGGGAAAGTCAACGCAGCAGAGTAAATAAACAGTTTAGGATTAGATAGTTTGATTAATTCCAGAGGCCTTAGGACTGTAGTTGCCTATTAACTGACCATGGAATGATTAAAGCAGAGGAATATCACCTGCTGTGGTCTACAAACCAGGTAGAGAAAATGGGGCTCTGAATCTCTTAGTTCGCATATCAAAGGCATGCTCTTAGCAAGTTATCTTTAGGTGTTAGCCATTGTAGAGGCAGTTTCTCCCTATGTCTGTTAAGCCCATAAGTGCCAGAACATCTGGAACATAAAAAATAAGAAAGTCTAGTAATATAGTGAACATAAAATATAGTCAGTATGTTAATATGTGGTGAATGAATACAAATAGATAAAAACAAAATCTAAGAAGCAGTTCAGACATAGATTCTATGCCACTTAATTGGAGGTTTACTACAATTTAAGAAAAGTTTGTGGTAAAATATAAAATTCACCTTTTTAGCCATTTTTAAGTATATGATTAAGGGTCTCCCTGGTGGCGCATGGGGTTAAGCACCGCACTATGGAGCTAGTCCAGAGCCTCTGCGGCACGAATTCGATCCCCGGCCGGCCAAGGAGAAACCCACATGGAGAGGCAGACCTCTCCTGCCTCGCCCGCTGCTCCCCTCTGTTTCCCCTGCCTGTTCTGTTTCCCAATCTGTCTCTGGTGGGTCCTCTCACCCCCCAGCATCTCTGGCCTATACCCCAGCTTTTGTATGCATAAATAAATAAATCTTTTTAAAAAAGTATATGATTAAGTGGCATTAATTGCATTTACAATGTTGTGCAACCAACACCCTTACCCACTTCCAAACTTTTCATTACCCCAAATAGAAATTCTGTTCCCATTAAGCCATAATTCCCCCAATCCCTAAAAACCTCTCATTTACTCTTGACCCTTAAATAACTGGAAGATTGGTATGCCAGCCCCTTTTTCTCTTTTTTCAAAATCCACAAATACCCTGACTCCCCAAAAACTTAACAAATAGCCTGCTGTTGACCATAATCCTTAAAATAATATATAGTTAGGGCCTCCCCGGTGGCGCTGGTTGAGCGCTGGGTTGCGAAGCTGCCCGCAGCCTCTGAAGCGCCGGTTTGATCCCTGGCTGCTGGGTAAGGGTCCCACATGGCGTGCAGACCTCTCCTGTAGCCCGCTGCTCCCCTCAGCAGTGTACTTTGTCAGTCTGCCCGTTCTGCTCTCTGCTCTGGCTCTGGTGAATTCTCTCACCCTTCCACGCCTCTGACTGTACCCAGCGCTTATCTAAATAAATAAATAAATCTTAAACAAAAAATATGGTTGATTAACACATACTTTGTATATTATACACTGTATATTACATACAGAGTGTATTATATTGTATATTATATACTGTATTCTACAATAAACTAGAGAAAAGAAAATGATGGGGAGAAACATGAGAAAATACATTTATAGTACTGCACTGCACTGCACTTACTGAAATCCCACATATTAGTATATACATGCATTTTGTTTCATTTTGTTCAAGAGTCATCCTTACACTAAGTATAAGTATGTGGTAATTTAATGTTTCATTTTTCCCACTACCCCACTATGTTTAATGTTTTGAGGAACTGTTTTTCAGAGGCTGCACAACTTTACATGACCACCAGCAGTGCACTGGTTCTAGTTTGCCCACATCTTGCCAACACTTGTGGATTATTTTTTGTTTTGTTTTTATTACAGCATTCTAGTAGGTATAAAGTGGTATCTCTTGTGGTTTTGATTTGCATTTGCCAAGACTATGTTGAGCAGCTTCATATGTGCATGTTTGTCATCATGTTTCTTCTTTGGAGAAATGTCTCTTCAAATTCTTTGCCTGTTTTTAAAGTTGAGTTGTTTATGGAACTGTAGAAATTCTCTACATATTCTGGATATTAAACTCTTTTTTTTTTTTAAATTATTTATTTATTTATACAAGCACTGGGTACAGTCAGAAGCGCGGGAGGGTGAGAGAATTCACCAGAGCCAGAGCAGGGAACAGAACAGGCAGACTGACGAAATACACTGCTGAGGGGAGCAGCGGGCGGCAGGAGAGGTCTGCGTGCCTTGTGGGACCCTCGCCCGGCAGTTGGGGATCAAACCACCACTGCAGAGGCTGCAGGCAGCTTTGCAGCCCAGCGCTCAACCATTGTGCCACCAGGGAGGCCCTGGATATTAAACTCTTATCAGAAATTAATTTGGAAATAATTTCTCCCATTCTCTAAGTTGTCTTTTCACTTTCTTATTGTGCTTCTGATGTTACAGCTAAAAATCCATTATCAAATCTAAGATCATAGAAATTTACCCGTTTCTAAGAGTTTATTGGCCTTAACTTGTATATTTAAATTGTTGGATAGGCCTCCCCGGTGGCGCAGCGGTTGAGCGCTGGGTTGCAAAGCTGCCCTCGGCCTCTGCAGCACCAGTTCGATCCCCGGCTGCTCCCTGGCCACCAGAGGAGGGTCCCACATGGCGCGCAGACCTCTCCTGCCGCCCGCTGCTCCCCTCAGCAGTGTACTTTGGTCTTTCTGCCTGCTCTGCTCCCCGCTCTGGCTCTGGTGAGTTCGCTCACCCTCCCGCGCTTCTGACTGTACCCAGTGCTTGCATAAATAAATAAATAAACCTTTAAAAAAAAAAAATAAAATAAATTGTTGGATAAGTTTGAGTTAAATTTTGTATGTGGTGTAGGGTAGCTTCATTCTTTTGGACCCAGAAATCTAGTCTTCTGGCACATTTGTTGAAGAGAGTATTCTTATCCCATGAATGGACTTAAGAACCCTGTCAAAAAATCTGTTGGCTGGTCATAGATATGTGAATTTATTTCTGGACTCTCCATTCTATTCCATTGATCTATATGTTTATCCTTGTGCCAGTACCACTTGCATTGATTACTGTAGCTTTGAATCAAGTTATGAAATCAGGAAGTATGCATCCTCCAACTGTATTATTTAAGTTTTTTGTTTCCACAAATTGACAGGAATGGGATAGTAAGAAAGGAAGGCTATTTAGTAAACTATGCTAGGACAGTTGATTATTCACAGGGAATTATGGACATATAATAAAGTCCACGTAGATGAAATACTTGCATGTAAAAGGCAATCTCTAAAACTTCTAGAAGACGAGAGGTTATCTTTCTGACCTTGGGAACATGAAAGGATTTATTAAACAAAACAGTGAGGAAAAGCTAAGTATAAAAGAACAATTTAACTACATTATAATTAAGAACTTGTTAAAGAATGGGCCTCCCTGGTGGCAAAAGGGGTTAAGCACTGCACTGTGAAGCAATCCACAGCCTCTGCGACATGAGTTCAATACCTGGCCGGCCAGGGAGCAACCCACATAGCGCAGCAGACCTCTCCTGTCTCCACTGCTGTTCCCCTCAGCAGTGTATTTCAGTCAGTCTGCCTGTTCTGCTCCCCGCTCTGTCTCTGGTGAATCCTCTCACACACACACACACACCCGCGTCTCTGGCCTATATCCTGGCTCTTGTATGCATAAATAAATAAATCTTTTTTAAAAAGAAAAAAAAAAAGAACTTGTTAAAGAACTCCAGAAAGTGAAAATTGAACAGTATACGAAGATTCCCTTTCTCCAAATCAATAAGAAAAGGAAAAATAATTCAACTGAAAAATACTCAAACATTTTTCACAGGAGAAACATATGGATGGCTAATCAACATGAAATCTAACCTCTTAAGTAATCTGTGTAATACATCATTATCTCAATGAAATGCCTTATTTTACTTAGTAATTGACCAAATGAGAATTGCAAGCAGTAGGACTGAACATCAATAGGAACCTATCATATATTGCTAAACTAGTGTAAGTTGGCATTATGTTAGAAGACAAAATGGTACTAAGTGTTCAAGTTTAACATTTACCTGCCTAAAACTCAGTAATTATTCTCTAGAGTGGCTCTTCTCTAAGGTATGATCTGTAGACTGTTGCAGAATCTCTGGAAAGTCAAGACTAAGCTATTACTGACACAAAATGGAATAAAGACATAATAATAAGACCTAAAAACATGAAACTTGTAGAAGAAAACATAGGAAAATAGACCTTGGGTCTTTGCAATGATTTTTGAGATATGACCCCCAAAGTACAACATCCCTAGTGGCGCAAGGGGTTAAGCACCACACTATGAAGCAATCCGCAACCTCTGCAGCACGAGTTCAATACCCAGCCAGCCAAGGAGCAACCAACATGGCGCAGCAGACCTCTCCTGTCTCACCTACTGCTCCCCTCAGCAGTGTATTTCAGTCAGCCTGCCTTTTCTGTTCCCCACTCTGTCTCTGGTGAATCCTCTAACCCCCCGCATCCCTGGCCTGTACCTTAGCTCTTGTATGCATAAATAAATAAATCTTTTTTTTTTTTTTAAAAAAAGCACTTGCAAACCATATATCTGATAAAAGGTTAGTAACCAAAATATATAAAGAACTCATAAAACTCAGTAGCAAAAGAAAGATAATCAAAAACAGGCAAAGGATGTGAATCGACATTTTTAAAAATATTTATGCATATAAGAGCTGGGGTTCAGGCCAGAGGTGTGGGGGGGGGGGTGAGAGGATTCACCAGAGACAGAGTGGGAAACAGAACAGGCAGACTGACTGAAGTAGACTGCTGAGGGGAGCAGCGGGCAAGGCCGGAGAGGTCTGCTGTGCCATGTGGGATGGTCGCTGGCTGGCGGGGGCCGGGAATCAAACTCGTGCTGCAGAGGCTGCGAACAGCTTCATAGGTTTTGTCTTAACACCTTGCGCCACCAGGGAGGCCCTGAATCAACATTGTTTCCCAACGCACACAAATGGCCAACAGGTCCATGAAATGGTGCTCAGCATCACCAATCATCAGGGTAATGCAAATCAAACCCACGAGATATCATCTCATACCTGTTAGAAAGACTATTATCAAAAAGACAAGACATAAGTATTGGTGAAAATTTGGAGAAAGGGAACTCTTGTATATGAAGTGTCCATCAGATGAATGGAGAAAGAAAATATGGTGTATGTTTAAACAATGGAATTATTCAGTCACACACACACAAAAGGAAGGAACCCTGCCATTTACGACCACATGAAAGAACATTAAGGACTTTATGCTAAGTGAAATATTTAGGGGTAGTGTGTGTGTGTGTGTGTGTGTATTTATATATGTGATTAATAAAAATAGAAGCAAAGATAATGGCAACTCAGGATAGCAGTTTTTCTTTTGGTTGGTGTGGGAGTGGGCTTGGGGAGCTTGGGATGTGGGGAAGAGCCAGCAAGTAGATTCAGGCATATTGATAACATCTTAGCTCTTAGATTTGCTGGTGGGTTTTTTGTGTTGTTTTGCTTGGTAACTTAATATAGGTTTCATCTTTTTGTATATATCAAATGTTATGTAATTTTTTTAATTTAAAAAATAGATGCTGACTATATGGAGCATTAAAGAAAGATAGATGGTATTCCACTGAATTGAATATACTATAATGTATTTCACCTAGCTAGATTAAATATATTTGATATATTGGAAAAAGCATACAGCAGGTTTCATTTGTAATGGAAATGATCATAATTTGTGAGCGTTCACCATATGTTAAGCATAATTGTGAGTATTTCATATATATTAACCTATTTGATAATATCTCTATGAAATTGGAACTCTTGTGTCTCCATTTTATTTATTTTTTAAAGATTTATTTATACAAGCACTGGGTACAGTCAGAAGCGCTGGAGGATGAGAGAGTTCACCAGAGCCAGAGCAGAGAGCAGGACAGGCAGACAGACGAAATACACTGCTGAGGGGAGCAGTGGGCGGCAGGAGAGGTCTGCGCGCTGTGTGGGACCCTCACCTGGTGGCCAGGGATCGAACCAGCACTGCAGAGGCTGTGGGCAGCTTGGCAACCCAGCGCTCAACCGTTGCACCACCGGGGAGGCCCTGTGTCTCCATTTTAGAAATGAGTTCCTGAGGCACAGAAGTTAAAGTAACTTGTTGGATGTTGTATAACTAATGAATGGAAGCATTTGAAACCCACATAATCTGGTTCTGGAGTCCACATTTGACTACTATGCTTATATTAATTGCTATAAAGCACCCTTAACAAGTTTTTATGATTAATGGAGGTTGTGTGTGTTGCATTTGTTGAGATCACTTGCATTTATTGAGATTATTAGGCCTCCTTTCTGGAGGTCTGATCCCCTCCAAGTATGGGAGGATGGGTAGAGACACAGGCCCAGTGAAAAAGAAATGCTGTCTTCTTAAGAGCCTTTGCCAATGTATTTGTATTTTCCCTTCTTCTAGAGACCATGGCGAGCCCAGGGAAAGACAATTATCGAATGAAAAGCTATAAGAATAATGCCCTAAATCCTGAAGAAATGAGACGAAGAAGAGAAGAGGAGGGCATTCAGCTCCGGAAACAGAAACGGGAACAACAAGTGGGTTAACGGGAGCAACAAGTGGAATGTTCTGAAACATATTGTTCAGGGAAACAATCCAGCTATGATGGTTGGCCTCCATCTTACACCTTCCCCTTCCCCTTCGGAAAGTAGCTTTACTCTGTGGGCCACTCATCCAGCTTTCTTTGTTGTAAAAAAATGTTGAAAACTTTGAGAGAGAACCAACCCTTTATTCCTTTTTCATTATTTAGGATAAATTAGACATCATCTTTGTCTTTAACATGGCATTTTAGATCTAGGCCCTTGTTGCTTCATATCTTCTTCACCCTATATTCAGTGTTAAGCCGGGCTTTCAAGGCCCAATTCCAAGCCTGACCCTTTAATAAGAGTTTCATTTGCTGCCATATTTGTTTCTTGAGCCCATTCATTGTAAGTCTCCATAGGAGACTATATTAAAGTCTGAGTCTATATTAAAGTCTCTTCACCTTAAAGTCTCTTCACCTGTGCTCTACCACACATCTAATTGGTGCCCTGCCCAGATCTAGACACAGTCACATAACCTGCTTCTGCCCACCCTCTTGCTTTACCATTATTCCTTTCCTCCAAAACCTTTTATACCCACCACCTTGCATACACAGGGGCATAGATAGCTTTAAAGACCATTTTGCTTATAAAAATGCTCTTTAAAAAAATGTAAACAATTAGAAAGTAACAAAGTAAAGCCCTTAAGTATCTTTCTATGTTAGTATATTAAACGTGGCATTTTCTCACCAATGCTGGCATTTCCTTGACAGTTACATTGGGTCATTGTTTATTTTCTTTGTTTCAGTGAGTGGTCTTAACCACTATCCTTTTTTTTTTTTGTGGGACCCTCGCCGGTGGCCGGGGATCAAACTAGCGCTGCAGAGGCTGCAGGCAGCCTCGCAACCCAGTGCTCAACTGCTGCGCCACCAGGGGAGGCCCTTAACCACTATCTCTTTATTTTCAGCTTTTTAAAAGGAGAAATGTGGAGTTGATTAATGAAGAAGCTGCCATGTTCGATAGTCTCCTCATGGATTCCTATGTGAGCTCTACCACTGGGGTAAGGCCCTTGCCTGTGCTTCGACTAAGCTTGGGAAGTACCACTTCTACAGAACAGAAATTAGACAGTCCATATCCTCTGGAAACTTTGCTGCTGAGACTATGCAGGTTCTTTCTTCCATGGGCCCTCTTGTAGCTAGTCAGCATAAGGAATCAGCAAGGAGATACCTAAGGAAATACCTAAGGGGAAGCATTTGGTTGGTTGTCGCAGGTCAGGAATCACTTTCAGATGCCCTGTCGTGTTGTAGCCATTCATTAAACACCTTCTTCTGAGCCTGTTTGTTATCCCATCTTCTTGCCCTCCAGTCTGTAGAAAGCAGGATGTCAAGCAAGGTGATGTGCTCATACCTCACTCTGGTGTTGGTTTGCAAAGGTTTGAACCTGTTTTATGTTCTAGGAGAGTGTAATCACAAGAGAGATGGTGGAGATGCTCTTTTCTGATGATTCTGACCTGCAATTAGCAACCACACAGAAATTCCGGAAACTGCTCTCCAAAGGTACAAGGCCTGGTCCTCCCCCAGAGAGTTCCTACATGAGTTAGCCTCTTGAGTCTTCTCACTGACATCATTAACTACTCCCCTTCACTCGTTCTGCTCTAGCCCTGTTGGCCTTGATGTTCCTTGGATAAACCAGACATATTTTTTCTTTGTCTATTGGAGATCTGTTCCCTCTGCCTGATATCCTCTACTTGCAGATACTATGTGACCACCTCCTCACTTCTCTGATCAAGTCCTGCCTTCTCAATAAAACTTTCCCTAAGGGGGCCTCCCTGGTGGCACAGGAGTTAAAGTCTCAGTGCTATAAATCTATCGACAGCCACTGTGGCATGAGTTCAGTCCCCAACCAGGGAGCCAACCCTCATGGCGCAGCCTGCTGTTCCCCTCTGCAGTGTATTTCAGTAGACCCAATTGTTCTGCTCCTCACTCTGTCTCTGGTATACACACACACACACACACACCTGCACCTCTGGCCTACACCCCAGTTCTTATATGCATAAATAAAATTTTAAAAATAATAATAAATCTTCAGGGCCTCCCCTGTGGTGCAGCAGTTGAGCGCTGGGTTGTGAAGCTGCCCGCAGCCTCTGCAGCGCCAGTTTGTTCCCTGGCCACGGGTGAGGGTCCCACATGGCGCGCAGACCTCCCCTGCTGCCCGCTGCTCCCCTCAGCAGTGTGCTTCGGTCCTTCTGCCTGCGCTGCTCCCCACTCTGGCTATGGTGAATTCTCTCACCCTCACGCGCTTGTGACTGTACCCAGTGCTTGTATAAATAAATAAATAAAAAATGAATCTTAAAAAAAAAAAGAATACTGATCTTTAAAAAATAAGTAAATAAATAAAAATAAATCTTAAAAAAAACTCTTTAAAAAAATAATAATAATAAATCTTCAACGAAAAAAAAACTTACCCTAACACTTTATCTAAAATTGCAAGCCAGGGCCTCCCCGGTGGCGCAGCGGTTGAGCGCTGGGTTACGAAGCTGCACGCGGCCTCTGCGGCGCCGGTTCGATCCCCGGCTGCTCCCCGGCCACTGAAGGAGGGTCCCACATGGCGCGCAGACCTCTCCTGCCGCCCGCTGCTCCCCTCAGCAGTGTACTTCGGTCCTTCTGCCTGCTCTGCTCCCCGCTCTGGCTCTGGTGAATTCTCTCACCCTCCCGTGCTTCTGACTGTACCCAGTGCATGTATAAACAAAAACAAACAAACAAACCAGCAAAACAAATAAATAAAGCATGCCTCTATAAAAATTAAATAAATAAATAAAAAATAAAATTGCAAGCCATACCCCAACCCTCAGCATTTTTAATCTCTTTACATTATACATTTTTAATCTCTTTACATTGTTTGTTCTTATTTTACCTATTTTGTTTTTCCCATTACACTCACTTCCTTCTGACATAATGGAATGTTTCTCACTAGGGTATAAGTTCTATAAGGGCAGAGACTTTTGGTTTTATTCACTGTTGTGTTCTCAGTTCATACAGCTGTGACACATTGTGCATGCTCTATAAATATTTGATGTATGATAGGAATAATGTCCCCTCCCCTTTTTGTCACAATAGTTAACATTTATTGAGCATTTTGAACATTACAGTGTGTCAGGCATTGTTATAAGCTCACTGGTCATTGTCTCAGAAAATACTTCTTGCCTTGGTATATTAAGCAGTCCTTCCAAGAAAAAAATTATGATCTTCGAGGGGAAATGTTTAGACTAGAGTTACTCATGCCTTGTCTCCCTTCCTTTATGACTTGCTTAGGTTCAGTGAATCAAAGGTTAGCACCCTCAAGATAGTATGGCTTTATTCTTTAGATCCTAACTATAGTGTAATGGTCAAAGATGATCAGCTATTGTTAAAACCACCTCACCAGAAGGGAGTAGGAATGTTTATAAGCATGGTCAGGAGTATCTAGGGAAGAAGGTAGGCTGATCCCAGTGAATGAATCCGTCAAAGCCTCTCTGACTTTTCCTCTCCTTTCTCTTTTCTCCTCTCTCAGAGCCTAGTCCTCCAATAGATGAAGTCATCAACACTCCAGGAGTCGTGGATCGGTTTGTGGAGTTTCTGAAGAGGAATGAGAATTGTACATTACAGGTGAGCCTGGGGTGGACGGGTACCAGGCGAAGGACCTCCTTCCAAGAAATTGCAGTAGGATATTTCTGCAGGTACATCTCTCAGGAATAGGCAAGTAATAACAGGAAACATTTAAGGAAAGCTACCAGTTGCCTTGGAGGTCTTCGTCTCAAATAAGGGAACCAAAATCTTTTTCCTAAAGCAATCTCAAGGGAAAAATACCAGAATGTGACATATTGCTCAATTATAAATCAGAGATCTAGTCTATGTCTAATACCTGTGTGACCTGAAGTAAATCATTTAACCTTTCTGGATCTCTCTTCTCAGAAATGTGATGAGTAAATCCACTGTAATTTACTAGAAACTAAACTGAAAAGGGACTTTAGGGTGGTCCATTCAGAAATGAAGAAAGGGAAGCTCAGGACTTGCCAGAGAACTCACAGGTGCTGTGTAGTACAGGACTGGGCCTGCGGCCTTTGAAGCCCGATTCTGTCTTCCCATTGTGTTACATCACTGCTGGTTCCTCTTCCTTCCATCTTAATCAGGGAGAAGAAAAGACTTGTATTTGTTGGTTGGTTTTCAGGCAGGGGGACGAAATTTACTGTTATGAGCCAGCTGGTGGGCATGGTATTTCTGGCTAGAATCAACACTTAATCATGGTTTAATCTCACTTTCAGTTTGAAGCTGCCTGGGCACTAACAAACATTGCCTCTGGAACCTCCCAGCAGACCAAAATTGTCATTGAAGCAGGGGCTGTCCCCATTTTTATAGAGCTGCTTAACTCAGATTTTGAAGATGTACAGGAACAGGTAATGCTTCAATTTGGCTTAATTTTCTGTGGTACCATAAAGATTATTTCACCTTTGTCCCCAGTTTCTGGTAAAGATCTTGAAAACCTTGCAATTTTCTCAGTCTTTTTTTTTTTCTTAAGAAGCCAAGTCAATAAATAATTTTATTTTACTTATTTATTTTTGCATAGAAGAACTGGGGTGTAGGCCAGAGTGCAAGGGGTGAGAGGAGTCACCAGAGACAGAGTAAGGAGCACAACAGGTGGATTTTACTGAAATACACTGCTAAGGGGAGCAGTGGGCAGGACAGGAGAGGTCTGCTGCACCATGTGGATTAGCTCCCTGGCTGGGGGTTGAACTCAGGCCACAGCAGTGATCGTCTTGAGACTTAACCCCTAGGCCACCAGGGAGACCCTCAGTCTTTCATAATGGGCCCTTTTGAAATACACTGCAATGATATAATGAAATGATTTGGGATAGGGCCTTAGAGAGCCTAAGGATGAGGGCCTGGTCATCAGAAAGACCAAACATAAGATTACAGGGTGGGAACTCTCAACCTCAACCTTCCACCTCAGCCTCCCAAAGGATATTAGGGGGCTAGAGATGATTCCAGCAGCTTCTGGGTTGGGGAATACATTGATGTGGTATGTCTGGAAAGGACATGGAAGTTCTGCACCACCCCATTCCTCACCCCATCATACCTTGCCCTATACCTCTCTTCCATTTAGCTCTTCCTGAGTTGCATCTATTATAATAAGCTGGTAAAATTGTAAGTAAATTTTCCTGATTATAATTGTTCTATTAAATTTTGGGACCTGTGGGGCTTCCCTGGTGGTGCAAGGGGTTAAGATGCAGCCAATGAAGTAGTCCGTGGCCACTGCAGCATGAGTTTGATCCCTGGCTAGGGAGCTACCCACATGGCCCTGCAGACCTCTCCTGCCTCGCCCGCTGTGCCCCTCAGCAGTGTATTTCAGCCATTTTGCCTGTTCTGTTCCCCACTCTATCTCTGGTGAATCCTCTCACCCCCCTGCACCTCTGGCCTGTACCCCAGTTTTTGTATGCATAAATAAATAAATCTTTACAAAATAATTTAAAAAATTAAATTATGGGACCTGTGGAGGGGACTGAAAGAACCTGTACTTTTATAGCCAGTTGGTGGTTCCTGGGACTTGCAGTCGGTATCTGAAGTAATCTTTCGCAGGTCTAAAGTGGGCCCTTTTTATCTTGTAGGATCTGCACTAACTCTTAGGAGTTGAGTTGAGTCAGAATTAACTAGAATTGTTGGGCACACACAACTGGTGTCAAAGAACTGGTTGTTAGTGTGAGAGATAGTATTTTTTAGTACCTACAGATCATAGAGCAAAGACATCTTCCATTTCTTCCACTGTATTTTTGTTGCTGGATAGAAGTAGAGAAGTAATGGGATTTTTTTCTCCTCTACTACTTATGAGGTCAGTACTATGAAGCCACAGAATGCACTTTCTCCCTTTTTTGAGAGGTGGGAGGAGGGGAGTCTTGGTTTAGCTTCTGTGGCTACAGAATATATATGGGCTTGTCTTCCCCACTGAACCAGAAACTCAGAAGAAAGGGCCCCATAAAGCAGGTACTTTATAAGGATGCCAATAAGAAGGGTACTTGAGTGTGTTGAATGTGTCTCAGGCCTTGTTTTGGTTTTAGTCCTGGTTGTTGGTGAGTGCTCACTCTGCAGTTGTGAGCAGAAACTATTCACAGAGGCTACTAGGCTCTGTGGGTAACAGTTTAATCATCCCTTTTCAGGCAGTCTGGGCACTGGGAAACATAGCTGGAGACAGCTCCGTTTGCCGAGATTACGTCTTGAATTGTTCCATCCTTAATCCTTTGTTAACGTGAGTAATTATAATCATCTGTACCAGGATCACCTGCATCTGCCTCTGTAAGGTAGCCTTGTGGCAGTTCTCTTGGGGGCAGCTTACCTTAAGATGATGAGTAAATACAAAAATGCTAAACTTGCATTCTGATTCCCAAAGTAAAAGATAGATATCTTTTGACAGTAAGAAGATTGTGCCACTGGCCTGTACTGAAAGAATCTTGTGTTTCTTCTCTTCATCGTATTGTAAAATCTCATGTTGGTCATCTGTACATCATTGTTGAGCCAGAGAAGTAAGGGATAGCTTTCTGGAACCATCTAGAAAAATCCAATCTTCTCTACAGAATCCATTGATTTGCTAGGGGTTTACACATGGGCACATTAAACTCCCTTGTAAACCACAGATAAAGACTCTATGAAAGATCATCTGGAGCCTTCTCCCTGCCCACAGATAGAACTACAGCTAGACCAAAACAGGTGGATGAACTGATCTTCATTGACCAGAATCTCATAGGCTACCACTTGGTTTCTTGCACCCTTCACAGAAAATCAATTCCTACTGCCATGGTGTTAATTAGCCACAGATTAACTTAATCTCTGGAAGTTTTCGGGTGGCCTGCTGGCCCAGAAATACTCATTTAACTTGGGTCTAGATGGGAGGGAATAATGAGGCTGCTACAATCTTTGTGGTCTGACTAGATTTCTCCTGGGGCTCTTTGGCAGCAGCCCTATACCAAGGGAGTCTCAGCTTAGGATCTGGTTTTGTTGTTTCCTTCAGACTCCTTACCAAGTCCACACGACTGACAATGACACGGAATGCAGTCTGGGCCCTGTCAAACCTCTGCCGAGGGAAGAACCCGCCCCCAGAATTTGCAAAGGTGAGAGAACTGAGTGATGAGAGAACTGAGTGTAGGCAAGTTGCTTATATGCAGGCATTTTTATATGGGGGTTTAAGTCTTTGGGAGAACCTCGGAGTCTCGGTCCATGGGAAGCTGAAAGAGGTGATTGTCACTGAAGTAGGTGAATTCATGTGCCTGGGTGGTAATGTGAAAAGGTAGGCCTAAGCATTTACTGTAGTAGAACCCACCAGGGCTTAGAATAACTTGGAGGGGTGGAGCAGCAATGTTAGAACTAGTGAGAACTAGTTAGAACTCCACTAGTGGTGGAGCTGCTGTCATCCTGTCCCCTTTTAAATCCCTCTCACTTTGCTCCCTACAGGTCTCCCCTTGTTTGCCTGTGCTGTCTCGCCTACTCTTCAGCAGCGACTCAGACCTGCTGGCAGATGCTTGCTGGGCCCTTTCTTATCTCTCCGATGGCCCCAATGAAAAGATACAGGCGGTCATAGACTCTGGAGTCTGCCGGAGATTGGTAGAGCTTCTAATGTGAGTGGTCTGGGTTAGAAAGGGCATAGATTCTGAAACTACTTAATGTTCAGAAAACTGCAGTCAGCTGCCCTATCCAAAGGTTTGGAGCCAAGGGAATGCTGCCAGCCTTGGTGGTCAGCGGGCTAATATGGTATAGGTATACTAGGCTCTCTACTGATCAGATCTACCTCCTCTGTAGGCACAATGATTACAAAGTGGCTTCTCCTGCCCTGAGAGCCGTGGGTAACATCGTCACCGGAGATGACATCCAGACCCAGGTAAGGAGGAGAAAACTCTACAGACAAAAACCCTTCCCTATCAAGGCTTTCTTCCTGCTGGCAGGCAGCATGGTGCAGGAAAGAAAACGTGGGCTTAAATCAGAAATTCCAGCTCTGCCTCTTTATAATATGATCATAGGCAATTTGGTTTTCTTTCATTTCTTCTATAATTGGATATAAATCATCATTCATTGGGTACTTTAGATCGTATACCCTGATTTACTCCTTGGGAGATCGTAAGATGATTGCTAATGATTTTGGGGTCTTGGTCTCTTTAAGAGCCTCATCCTAGCCTCTTACATCTATAGGCTCCATGGACACTAGCTCCTATTAATCTCATGTTAATAACATCTCTAGTGAGGGCACAGCAAATAGGGTTCCTCTTTTCAAAGGCTGGAGATCTGGGTATTTTTTGGGTCTTGAGTAATTGGCATAATTCTGTAAGATTCTTGACAAATTTTTTACAAGTAATTTCACTCAAAACCCACACACTTTCTGGGGCAGTGTGTGTGTATGTATGTGTATGCACACACGTGCAAGCATACTCACGTGCACACACAGGTATAAACATTTATAACATAAAATTTACCGTCATAACCAATGTTTAAGTGTACAGTTGTGTGGCATCAAGTATATTCACATTCTTATTCAGCCATTACCACCTTCCAGATCCAGAACTTTCTCATCTCATATTGAAACTCTGCCCATTAAATTATAAATCCCCATTTCTCCTTCCCCTCCGCCCCCAACAGCCACATATTATTTTCTCTCTGTTTCTTAAGAATGAGTTTAACCTGGGCCTCCCCGGTGGTGCAGCGGTTGAGTGCTGGGTTGCGAAGCTGCTCGCAGCCTCGCAATGCCGGTTCAATCCCCGGCCACTGGGCAAGGGTCCCACATGGCGTAGACCTCTCCTGCCGCCCACTGCTCCCCTCAGTGTACTTCGTCAGTCTGCCTGCTCTGCTCTCCACTCTGGCTCTGGTGAATTCTCTCACCCTCCCTCTCTTCTGACTGTACCCAGTGCTTGTATAAATAAATAAATAAATCTTTAAAAAAAAAAAAAAAAAAAAGAATGAGTTTAACCACTTTAGGTACCTTGTATGTGGAATCATATATATTTGGCCTTTGTACCAGTTCATTTTGTTTTGCATAATATCTTCAAGTTTCATCCAAATTGTAGCGCGTGTCAGACCTTCGTTCCATTTTTATGGCTGAATAATAATCCACTATATATGTAGAACACATTGTTTATCTGTTCTTATGTTGATGGACACCATTCATGTTTTCATCTTTTGGCTATTGTGAATAATGCCACAGTGAACAGTGGTCCTCCAGTATCAGGAGACCCTGCTTTCAACTCTTTGGATTATATACACAGAAGTGTGCTTACTGGATCATTACTGTTTTCCCTCCTGGTAATTTTATGTTTAGTATTTTAAGGAACCATTGTACCATTTTGCATAATGGTGTATATTCTGTTTTGTTTTTTCCTTTATAGTAGCCACCCTAAAAGTATAAAGTGTTATCTCACCATAATTTTGTATTTCCTTAATCGTTGATGTTTGACATCTTTTTGTGAACTTATTATCCAGCTGTATATCTTTCTTGGAGAAATCTACTCAAGTCCCACTTTTTATTTATTTATTTATTTATTTTTAAGCACGTAGTTTTGTTTTTGTTTTTAAAGGTTTATTTATGCATACAAGAGCTGGGGTGCAGGCCAGAGATGCAGGGCCTGAGAGGATTCACCAGAGACAGAGTGGGGAGCAGAACAAGCAGATGTACTGAAATACACTACGGAGGGGAGCAGTGGGCCAAACAGGAGAGGTCTGCTCCACCATGTGGGTCACCTCTCTGGCTGGAAATCGAACTCCTGCTGCAGTGGCTGCAGATAGCTTCAGAGTGCTGCATTTTAACCCCTTGTGCCACCAGGGAGGCCCCAAGTCCCACTTTTTAAATTGGGTTGTTTAACTTCTTTAGTTGCAAAGGTTTTTTATATATTGGGTTGTTGGAAAAGTCATGATGCATTTTTTTCTATGTTTTCAAAGAAAAAATATGTCATGACTTTTCTGACAACCCAATATATTCTGGGTGTTAATTTTTGATACTTTGTTGATGTATCTTTTGATATGCAAAAGTTTTTTATTTTGATTAAGTTGTTTATCTAATTTTTTTTTTTTTTTTTGTCACCTGTACTTTTGGTGTTCCAGGTCATTCTTAACTGTTCTGCCCTCCCTTGCCTCTTACATTTGCTGAGTAGCCCAAAGGAGTCAATCCGGAAGGAAGCTTGCTGGACCATTTCAAATATCACTGCTGGCAACAGGGCTCAAATACAGGTAGAACAAGGAGGTGGGGCAGTGGCAGATGGGAAGGATAGGAAAGGTTGTGGGATATTTGCTACTAGAAGAAAGAATATTTCCCTTTATAAGTTAGGGTTAGTGTGTGCTTTTTCCTATATGGGAAAAGCAAAGAAGGACTTATCGAAAGGGGAAGATGTTTAAATTTTAGCTGATTTTTGGACTGGTTTTGCTTTCTCTTCCTGAGCAACTTACTTTTTCCTTCTCCCCCAAATTCTGTTCTTAGGCTGTCATAGATGCAAACATCTTTCCTGTATTGATTGAAATTCTTCAGAAAGCAGAGTTCCGTACAAGGAAAGAGGCAGCGTGGGCCATCACTAATGCCACTTCAGGAGGAACCCCTGAGCAGATCAGGTACATCCCTTTCCATCATCTTGAGTGATATGTGTACCTTCCCTCTGGGTTCATGGCTTACACCTAAACTCTAAACTACTTTTTCCTGCAGTTGGGCTGCCCTTGTCCAGGTACAATAGGGTTTAATTGGCAAACAGCTAGAGAGGCTTTAGAACCTAAAATAGTTTCCTTTGGACTATGTATCTTTATCTCTCTTGGAGAATAAAAAACCATGACACAGACATCTACCATTTCCTGCCTTCCTGAGAATTTAAATTGATGTACTTCTTAACTATCTTTCAAGTGAAAGAGAGCCGCGCTATGGCTCATTCGAAGCAGGTACTCTGGGAAATATTTTTTTTTTAAATATTAATTTTTATATGCATTTTATTAAAGCTTTATTATTATTTTTTTATTTATACAATAGCTGGGGTACAGTCAGAGGCGCAGGAGGGTGAGAGAATTCCCCAGAGACAGAGCAGGGAACTGACAGGCAGATGGACCAAAAGCACTGCTGAGGGGAGCAATGAGCGGGACAGGAGAGGTCTGTCTCACCATGTGCGAATCTCCCTGGCCGGCCGGGAATCAAACCTGCTCTGCACTGCAGAGGCTGTGGACAGCTTCACGGCGCAGTGCTCAACCCACTGCACCACCAGGGAGGCCCTGGGAAATCATTTTTGAGAGTGATACTTAGGAGAAGCAGATAGACAGCTAGTGCGTGTGCTCTTTGATTTTCATTTCCATTACCAATATTAGGAGTGGTGGGAAATAGATAAGTGCTTGCCCTCAGTTTGTAGCCTACAAAAGGGAGTATTTTCCATATATATAAAATCCTAGGGAAAAGGTAAGTATAGGGTTGTAAAAGGTCTTTTGAACAGGAAAAGTACAAGAATCGGAAATCTGGAGATCTGTACGTGTTTGACTAGAATGTAGTGTTCTTGAAAGGGAATAATGAGAGGTGAAGCTAGAAAAAGAGGGTAAGAATTTAAATTGTAGCAGGTCTGTATTATCATACCTATAAAACTTGAACTGAAAATTTTTACGTGGTGATATTGCTGCAAGGAGACTGATTAGAGATTAGGAGCAATCTAATGTAGCCTTCCACGTGGAAATGAACTGGACCAAGAGTACTGGAGGGTGGGGAGATTGAGATAAAGGATGGGTTGTTCTGAAGGGAGGACTGCTGAAAGTGTTGACAAGTATGAGGGAGACCCACAGGTTCCACAGCACCTGCCTAGCACCTCCCATGTCCTGTATTAATGTAGAACTTACTGTTCTCCGGCCTGCAGGTACCTGGTCTCACTGGGCTGCATCAAACCCCTCTGTGACTTGCTGACTGTGATGGATTCAAAGATTGTGCAAGTGGCCCTCAATGGACTGGAGAACATCCTTCGACTTGGAGAACAAGAGGGCAAGCGCAGTGGCTCAGGGGTCAATCCCTACTGTGGCCTCATTGAGGAAGCCTATGGTATGTGCCCTCTCCCCAGCCTCTTCTGTGCCTTAAGTTGATAGATTTTAGATCAGAACTTACCTACTGCTGACTTCCAAAGTAGTAGTATACATATGTGAGCGTGGGGGTGGAATGTCATCATTGAATGTAAGATTATAACCCACCATTTTCTTCTCCCTCTGAGGGGAAATAGATCAGTTCTCTTTCTGATAGGCTCTACCCAGTAAGCAGGTATGGTACAGATGCAAAAATGGAGATCCAGAATTGATAATAGAATCAGGCACTAGGAGGTATGTTTTCAGCTTAGTTCCAATAAGTTCCAACAAGAAATACTACATTGACTGACTTATCACTTATCTCTAAGAGATTCAGAGATGCTAATGATTTGCCCAGGTCATCCAGATAGTTAAACACAGAATCAGAACTAGAACCTCTGGTTTATAACCGGCGTTTTGGTTTCTTTCCATTGGGCTGTATAGTTTTGGAAAAGACCTTAGCTTTCCTTCTCCAGGCCAAAGAGAAGCCGATCGTATTACTTGTGTTTGTAAACACCAACATACCTCAGGGAAAGAAAAATAGATACTTTTAAGCCCATGGCAAAGCACTCAAACTTTACTCTTCTCCCTCCTTCCTTCTTGCCACCATAGGCTTGGATAAAATTGAGTTTCTCCAGAGCCATGAGAACCAGGAAATCTACCAGAAGGCCTTTGACCTCATTGAGCACTATTTTGGCGTAGAAGATGATGATAGCAGCCTGGCTCCCCAAGTGGATGAAACGCAACAGCAATTCATCTTCCAGCAGCCCGAGGCCCCTATGGAGGGCTTCCAGCTATAATGTCTGCCTTCGGGGAGGGGAAGGGGATGGGAAGCACCACCAACCAGCGGAAAAGCAGCCCTCTGGTGGGCGGGAAAGCAGCCCCCCACCATCAGCCGCCACACACCTCTGCTGCCCTGGAGACTGTGCTCTTGACCTGCTCCGCCCCCTTCCCTGGAGGGAGCACCCTCTGGACAGACAGAACCATCTGAGGCTCACATTTGGGTTTTGTGACAAGAAGGGGACGTGTTGGGTTTTTCTTCCTTACACTATATTTTGGCTGCACACATGTCTTTAACCCAGGAGCCCAGGGGTAGATAAAGGAGGACTGAGGTAATCAATTTTGCACCTTTTTTTATTTTTATTTTTTTCTTTAGTGGTGACTTCCTTCCCTTTTATCTTTCTTCATCCTTCCCAGTCCTCTGCCCTGATCTGTGTAACTCTTATCTTGGGTACTTGAGCAGATGGAATATTCCAGAGGTGGGGGGTGGGGGGTGGGAGAGGAGGGGAGAAATCCAAAACCAAGTGTTCTTGCTCTGACAGAATATTAATCTTGTATGCTTGGATTGAGTTATTTAAGTTTTTTTCTTTTGCACATTTTTCTTGTATTAAGATAGCTCTTTCCAAGAGCCATGAGTTCCTGGTTTTAGGAATCCCAACTGCCAGCATTGTCTGGGACGAGAGGCTGAGGAGGGAGGTTACCATGAGACAAAGACCTCTTCCTCTAACCCCTTGCCCAGACCTCTCTAGTTTGGGAGAGCCCCCTCTCTCTCCTGGAGCAAGGATACCAGTGGGAGTGGAGGGGAGGAGCACAGGCCTCAGACAGGGCTTCCCATGTGTCGCTACTGATCCAATGTTTCCTACCCACCTTCCAATGGTGCGACCCAGCTTCATTTGTTTACTTGAAAATTCCCCCTCAGAGTTGAATGAATCTCTGAGGTAGCTGTATTTTCTCCTAAGCATGAGACAGGGGGTGTGGTCCTTCCTTTCTCCTGAGGAGAAAGTCCTTGCTCTGGTGACCCATAAGTTACAGAGGAGGTTGGAGTGAGAGTGTCATGTATTTGGATAGCCAGGGATCCCTGCCTTTGGCCTTTCTTCTTCCTCTTCCATAGCTGGATCATGTATATTTTACTTCCAAAGGAGAGAATGTCAAAAAGTTCTGTATTTTTTTATATTCTATATATTAGGTAGGTCAATCTTGATTGGTCTTAAGAGGAAGAACTGTCTGTAATTTCTGTGAGTAGGATACTGTGAGGAAGACCAAAAAGAGATGTGGAAGCTCCCTTGCTCAGAAGGTCTGAGCTTGGTCTTTTTCTTCTCTGCTGTATTCTGGGCTACCACCTGGGACCAACCCTTGGCTCTGGAACCTTCATATAGCAGGCCACCTTGGTCTGAAGGGAGCAAGGATGGCCCCAGGGCCTGGTGAAGTCTACCACTCTAATCCTTACTGCTGAGCATCTTGCTTACATCAGAAACCCAGAAAGCAGTCTGCCTTCTCCCCTTCAGTCTCAAAGATCCTCGTCCACTTAAATTAGCACTCACTGCTGTCTCTCCTGTTATCTCAGAAAGTTTGCAGCTTCAGTACTTTCATGAGACTTCCTGATACCTTCCCTGTTTTGGGACCCTTGCATCTGGTTTGGGTTTTGCCCTTTCTTGTGACAATTATAATCCTAATGCCTTTCCTTTCTCTTTGAGTAAAACTAGTATGGTGCCTCAGTGGCTTGCCTATGCTTCCGTGCTTTACGTATGACAGTGGAGTCCAGTGTGGGGAGGAATGAGGTGGAGAAAGTTGTCAGGTGAGCGTAGACCAACTGTGTTGCTGAAGGCACGATAGGGTCAGCTGCTGCCTCCCCGTGTGGTCCATCAGTGGTGTCCTCCCAAGCTGTACTTTTCCTTCCCCAGAAACGTGCCATGCTTGCTTCCACTCCTGTACATCCCTTCTGGCTCAGGTAAAATATATGTCTCTCTGCTTACAGATCTATAGTTCAGGTGCTCACGGTCAGCCATGGGTCTTGATTTACCCTGTCCTAGTGTTGAGCTCTACCTCTAGAGCCATTTTCTGAGGAAGGTAGTTTGGGGCTAGTGATTGTCACCGAGAAGTCACACCAATGCTGTGCCACCTCAGTGAGTCGATGCCATTATTGGGCGTGGCGATGCTCTACCAGTCCCAAAGCAGGCAAGGGCCATTTTCACTTGGCCTGCTGACTCCATTACAGAATTCTTTCCCTGCACTTCAAAGAAAAGTCCCCTCACACTCTTGTTGCAGAGCATTTTAAAGGGCAGAGCATCTGCTTTGTACGTCTCAAGCAGTAGTTAAGTCCGTGACGTTGGGGCTGAATTCTTATTGTGAGACATCCTGCTTTTCCACCTGTTCCTGCAAAATCTACTTCCACTTCAGATCTGGGGCCTATACCAGATTGAAGTTTGTGTTTGTTTTTTTATTATGTTGACATCTGGCTGCTACTTACAGTCAGTTTTCTCCAAGGACTTCAAAGGCTGAAATAGTCCAGGGCACGATCTGAGGACAGATTTCTCATCAGAAGAAAATGGAGCTTTCCTTTGCTAGTGTCTTCCCCAGACCATGTTTTCCACTATCTTCCTCTAACTCCCTTTCAGTCAATAGGTGAAATTCTTGCAGCCCATAGAGGCTGTAGCTTCAATATGTGTCTTCTCTCCTTTGGCCATCTTGGGAAGCAAAATGTTACTTTTTCCCCAAGTTTGCCAGCCAAGCAGCCCCCTACCTGGACTTCAGATCTTGGTCTTGGTGAGTTCAACGACTTCCTGGCAAATTTCTGGATGGATATTACAGGGATGGAGGGACTCCCCAGCATGCTGTAGAGAATAGTCTGATGATACATGTTTTTGGATTCTCCGGATGTTGGCACATGACTGGGTATTCATTTTAAGGTCTTTTGTTAGAGGTAGGGGTATCTAGGTTTGGATTTAGGGGACAAGGCCTTTTTCTTAAAGTGTTCAGACTATGTTGAACAGTGCCAGCTGTTCTTTATTGCCAACCCTCTGGGATTCCCACCCTCAAATAATCTTCTGTAATACTAACAGGGTCTCTGGCCTCAGAAGCCTGTCTTCAGTTCCCAGCTCTCCGGTGATTGCAACCTTTCGTTAGAACCTCATGGGTTCCACCCTCAGTTGGCCATCGTGGTTACTTGGAATAGTGGGTACAAATGACCCTTCCAAGGAACAGCTGTTGATGACCTCAGCTTTCAGGGACCCTTGGTGTTTCCCCTTACCTCGAATCCTTAGATCCGCTCCTATTTTCTTTGCACTGGGATCCACCTTTCTGGACCCTTATTTTGGGTTGCTGAACCACACATTATAGCTGCTACCATACTTAGTCATATAAGAATGAAAGAAGGCTCTCAAGCACTGCTTTCTGTTTCTCTCCAGCCAGACCAATTTAAAATGAACACTCTCCAGTAGCATGAATTGGATTTCTTCTTTTTTGTTTTGTTTTGTTCCCAGTTTGTAGCAAACTAGAAGGAAAGTAGATGGAAGCAGTACTTCCCTTCTCATCCTATGTATGTTCCTCCTTGAAGGCCTCGGCTCATTTGTTCTTCCCTAGACTCACTCAGCTAGGTATCGTGGCTGCTCCTCAATAGTCATCGTGTGGCCTCAGATTCTGGATTCTCAGTTTTAAGACTGAGAGCCAGATTCTCCAGGTTCCTGCAGGCACTACAGGGACCTAGTAGGGAGAAACGACCTAGTAGTGGAGGCCTCAGGAATGTGTGCCTGTTTGCCCCCACTGCAGGCTGGAGGAGGGTATAAGGCTCAGGACACTGATCATAGGAAATTCTTATAAACAGAAGCAGCATCTTCCAGTTAGAACCACCCTAGAAGTGAGTGTGAGACTGAGAAATTGCTCAGAGTAGGGTTCTTCCACAGCTGTTTCGGGATAACACATTCTAGTTCAATCTTATCCAGTATTTTTTCTGCATTTTAACTTTTAGAATATTTTATTAAGCCAGCAAGCTAAGAATATGGCCCTGCAGGGATACATGTGGTAGACACTAGCTGCTCTTTCACCCAAAGGTCTTCATAAGTCATCAGTCATCCCACTTTTCTGTCTTCTAGCACCACCCCCAGTTGATGGCAAGGGAACAATTTGAGGTCAGTACCAACCAAGTCAGTGAATTAAAGCTGTTATTTTTCCTCTAAGAGGGCATTTTCCATCAGGCCTGTGCTATGTGTAGAACCAAAACTAAGTGTGAAGAGGCAGCGTTCAGTTTTGGGCCCAGAACACCCCAGGGGAAAGGTTTGTATAATGTGCTTTAAAGGTCTTCAGTTGATTTGGGCCTTACCTCACTTTGGGGGTCCACATTAGCACATACCTGAACCTCTCTGCTAAACACTAGCCCTAGTTATGTCAGATTTTCACTGCCTTGCAGTGAAGAAAGGTCAAATCTCAGAGCCTGAACCTGGCTGGAAACCTGTCATTCAGAAATAATCCTGTATGCGGACCCTTAGGCCTTTGGGTATTGGCTTTTTTGGCTATCTTTTGTGGGAACTGTGTGAACAATGAAAGAAGCCAAGGGGTATGGATCCCAGCCACACAAGATAGACTGAATGTTCCTCAAGAACAGCTTGGATTCTCAGCTATAAACCCTAGGAAGGTGAATCAAACTCTTTCCTGACTGGTTTTTCTTTTCAAATTCATTTGCCTTTAGTTTTCCAAGAACTATAAACTCTGGCTCTTTTCCGTGTTCTCAGGGCCCCTGGGTAGACAGACAAAGCTTGATGATTTCAGAGCAGACATAGGCCAAGAAACCGTGGCATTGAGTGTGCTGAGTCCAGACAAATGATATTTATATACACATCCAAATTTGAAGAGAAAGTGTATTTCTTTAGGTTTTAAACACTGTAATAGATAATAAAGCAAAAATAAAAACATGTTGCAAAGTTCTAAATCGTCTTTTAAGTGACTCGACTAGATTTTTTTTTAGACGTGACCTAGGAGAAGGTGTTTAAACATGTAGCCTAACAGTGGAATTAATTACAACAGGGCCTCCCTGCTGGCGCAAGGGGTTAAGATCCAACCCATGAAACAATCCGCAGCCACTGCAGCACGAGTTCGATTCCCGGCCAGCCAGGGAGCAACCCACATGGCGCAGCAGAGCCCGCCTGGCTTGCCTGCTGCTCCCTTCAGCGGTGTATTTCAGTCAGTCTGCCTTTTCTGTCCCCCACTCTGTCTCTGGTGAATCCTCTCTCTTACACACACACACACACACACACACACACACACACACCCCTACACACACACACCCCTCTGGCCTGTACCCCAGCTCTTGTATGCATAAATAAATATTTTTTTTTAAAAAAGCTAAAAGAATGTCCAAAACCTTTAAAAAAAAAAAAAAAGATGCAACCTATGAAGCTGTCCACAGCCTCTGCAGCCTCCTGGCCAGGAGCAACCCACATGGCGCAGCAGAGCTACCCTGGCTCGCCTGCTGCTCCCCTCAACTGTATTTCAGTAGATCTGCCTGTTCAGCTCCCCACTCTCTCTGATGAATCCTCTCACACCCACGCCTCTGGCCTGTACCCCAGCTCTTGTACACATAAATAAATCTTTAAAAATAAAAGAATTACAACAGCCTCCCCATAACCACTTTAAGGGGAAACAAAGTGCCCTTTCCAGTTCCAACAGACTGCTCCAGCTATAAGGAATTTTTAACTCCACTTTATTGAAATTTAGTTGACATACAATAAATGGCACATATTTAAAATGTACAATTTGATAAATTTCAACATACATATACCCCTGAAATATCACCACAACCAAGATAAATCTCATCTACAAGTTTCAGTGAGCCCCTTTTGAATCCCTCTTCACCACCAAACTCCAGCAACCATAGATCACTGTAGTTTATTTTGCATAAACTATGTCTATCTTTAAAGAATTTAGAGTATCTCTAAATCTCTATAAAGAATTTTGATATTTCGGGCCTCCCCTGGTGGCGCAGCGGTTGAGCGCTGGGCTGCGAGGCTGCCTGCAGCCTCTGCAGCACCGGTTTGTTCCCTGGCCGCCAGTGAGGGTCCCACAGAAGAAAAAAAAAAAGAATTTTGATATTTCATCAGCACCACTCCACGGCCCTTAGAAATATAAACGGCTCAAATTTCGATCTATTAAGAGCTGCTCTACTTTACCACAATTACCACCATTCCTAATGGTTTCCCTAACTTCCTCTGACAGGTGCTAATTTCCTTTTATAGCAAAGGAGAAAGTAACATTTTCTATATAGTTTTCTTATTCTTGCTCGCCTGCCCATTACCCAGCTAACCCCTGTAGGCCACTATTGACCCTTGCCATACCACTCACCTCATGCATATCTTGTTTGTTCTTCTAACTTCCTCTGACAGGTGCTAATTTCCTTTTATAGCAAAGGAGAAAGTAACATTTTCTATATAGTTTTCTTATTCTTGCTCGCCTGCCCATTACCCAGCTAACCCCTGTAGGCCACTATTGACCCTTGCCATACCACTCACCTCATGCATATCTTGTTTGTTCTTAATCTCTACCTAGAACACTCTAGGATGGAAGGTCATTAAGACCTGATTTATGTTACCTCTTAATGAGATTTCCAACATGCTTTCTGGAAATAACCAGGGCTTTGGTTTCAAGAGAGCCCCAGATTCCAAATCTTCCTCAGCTTCATCCTCATTATATTATCATTACCTCTCAATGTTTGTTTTGTTTTTGTTTTTGTTTTTTTTTTAATAGAGGCATGTTTTTATTTATTATATTTGTTTGTTTGTTTTGTTTATACATGCACTGGGCACAGTCAGAAGCGCGGGAGGGTGAGAGAATTCACCAGAGCCAGAGTGGGGAGCAGAGCAGGCAGAGGGACTGAAGTACACTGCTGAGGGGAGCAGCGGGCGGCAGGAGAGGTCTGCGCACCATGTGGGATCCTCCTCCGGTGGCCGGGGAGCAGCCGGGGATCGAACCGGCGCCGCAGAGGCCGCAGGCAGCTTCGCAACCCAGCGCTCAACCGCTGCGCCACCGGGGAGGCCCTTGTTTTTGTTTTTGTTAAAGAGTTATTTATGTATACAAGAACCGGGGCACAGGCCAGAGGTGGGGGTGAGAGATTCACCAGAGAGAGTGGGGAACAGAACAGGTAGATGGAAATACACTACTGAGGGCCTCCCTGGTGGCACAAGGGTTAAGACGCAACCTATGAAGCAGTCTGCAGCCACTGCAGCATGAGTCCGATTCCTGCAGGCAAGGGAGCAACCCACATGGCGCAGCAGGCCTCTCCTGTCTTGCCCGCTGTCCCCTCAGCAGAAAACTTCGGTCAATCTGCCTGTTCTGTTCCCCACTCCGTCTCTGGTGAATCCTCTCACCCCTCACACCTCTGGCCCATACCCCAGCACTTGTATGCATAAATAAAATAAATCTTTAAGAAAAAAAAAAAGAAATACACTGCTGAGGGGAGCAGAGGTCTGTTGCACCATGTGGGTAGCTCCCTGGCGGGAGACTGAACTCGTGCTGCAGTGACTGTGGACAGCTTCATAGGTTGCATCCTAACCTCTTGTGCCACCAGGGAGGCCCCACCTCTCAATGTTACCTGGTAAATACAACTTCAGACTCCAAGCTGCTGAAAGAATGGGGGAGATTAGACAATACTACCTGGAAGTCTCTAATTAGGGGAAATAATAGTAAGGGCCTTAAAACAATGACCAATTTGAACAATTTAAAATATTCTCTGCCCCCACACTGATGCTAGGCTTTAGCACTAGAGAATTGAGCCAACAGTTCTTGCAGTGCTGACTGTTAAGAAAATAACTTTAAAACGTTGGATTGCGAATGCTGAATGAGACTCTATCCAGACCTGCTGAGCCAGGATATATTGCAGAGCACTGGGAAAACTCAGAAGTGACCTTTGGGCTGTGTTTTGCTCTTGCCAGAGGGCATTTTGGAAACTAAAATAGCATTTGCAAAAACCTGGGAAATCCTGGAAATAGTAAAAGTAAAGTTGAAGCAAAAAAAGGCAAAGGGCATGGGTAGGGTTTGGCTGGAAACAAGTCAAACCATTTAGGCATAAATGCCAGACGAACCGGTTGGATTTTTTTTTTTCTATTTACAGGCAATTGGATAAAAAATTGTATCTCACATTTGGGAAAAAGTTTGGCTTCTTTCCCTTTAGCCCGCGTGCAACTGTGACTTTAGAGAGGGTGTGCCAGTCAGAGAAAAAGGCTGAGATTCTGCTGATGCCAAACTCTCTGCAGGACCCCCTCCGCCCCTTCCAATGAGGGGTTAAAAGAAACCTAGTTTAACATTACCTTGGCTCATCCCTAGGGATCCCATGGTGGTTATCTCTTTTGAATAAGAGGCAAGGTAGGAAAGTCATTACGATGGGAGGCTGGTACCAGATTTCCTGGTTTGGAATTCCCTCTGACAACAGCGAGTGATCCAACCTGTGCCTCACCAACTTCAGCTATAAAATGGGGATAACAAATAGCACTTCTCTTCGTGAGCAGCTACAAGGATTGTGCTGCTAGATACCGGGAAAGCACACTGTTGGCACTAGAACACCCGCTGCTATTTAAAGCTCCAGTTTGAGGAAAGTGATGCCCTGGGGTACAGGTGTCCGGACTTCGAGCCCAGGAGTCGATCTCGCATCCGAGGAGTAGAGACAGCCATAGCTCTCATCACAGCAAGGGACGGGAGAGTGGGCGGACGCGCGCAGGGAACAACAGCCGGCCGCCAGGCTTTCTTCTGCGTGACAGAAACGGGGGTGATATGAGAGCACCTGCGCCGACCCACCGGCTCCTTCCCGACCTCCAGGGGCTCGGGCTCCTAGAACTCAATCCCCTCCCAGTGCATCTCGGGAGTTGGGGGTCAGCCCCGATGCATGTAGGGACATGTAGTCCTTTCCCTCCCCCGCTTCCCAGCTGTCCCGCCTCGGAGGCCGCCTCTCATCATCTTTCCCAGCAAGCCCTGCGCGAGCGCGGCTATTGATTGGCTGAGGCGGGAGCAGGAGCCTCTGCCGGCAGCGGTTACCCAGGGTTTCCGGTGGGAGGCCAGAGCGGGCGAAGCCGTCTGCACGTCGACTGTGAGGTGCGTACCGCGGGCGGCCGGAGGGACGAAGCGCTCAGAGAGTCAGCGAGCCTGGGCGCTTTTGGCCGGTGAGAGGAATCGCACCGACTCAGCGCACGGGCTCGGGCGGAGGGGGTGGGGGCAGGGCTCTGCACGCGCGCATGCGCGGGCGGGCGGCGCGCGGCTGGAGGGCGCGCAGGGCGTGGGTGGCTGCGCGCGCGCGTGCTGGGGGGGCCCACGTGGGCCCGCGGGGCGGGGGAGGGCCCGGAGCCGAGCGTCCCGCCACGTCGGTCTCGGCCCCTCAGCCTATCGTGCGTCCGGCCTGTCGGGAAGGGACCGTGTTGTGCCGGGAAGTGACTTCGGGCAAAAGGAGGCCTCTCCTCCCCGCGCCTGAGCAGCGGCCCCGAAACCTGGGCAGCTCAGGCCCCCCTGACCGGCCAGAGACAGGGAGACCGTTGGCTCCCTCCGGGCGCAGGCCGGCCAGTTGGCTTTAAGCAGCTTTGTGGGCCCGCTGTTGGGATCTCTGATCCAGGCTGCGAAGAATTTCGAAGTCTGGAAAATAGCAAATGTGTTTGTTTCTAAAGGACCTGCTCCCAACCTAGCGTTGCACACCACAATGAAGAACCAAGACAAAAAGAATGGGGCTGCCAAGCAATCAGGCAACACTTCCAACCCAAAAAGCCACCCGGGGCAATCGGAAGCAGGACCAGAGGGAGGCCAGGGGCGGCCCAGCCAGGCGGCTCCTGCTGTGACAGAAGCTGAAGGCTCCTCCAGCCCTGCTCCGGGGAAGACAGAGGGTGTGTGCCAGCTCTGCTTTTCCTGCGGGCGGGGGAAGGAATTTGTGGTCTGCCAGTGGCGCTTCTGCAGCGAGAGGCCAAGGCTATCCAGGAGGGCGGAAATGTTGAATGAGAGGACAATGCTGAGTCCCGGTGATTTCCCCCCCCACCCCACCCCGCCCAGTCCTGGGGAGTTGATAGGGCCTCCCCGCTCCCCAACACAGGAACTCCCTTGAGAGTATGCTCAGGATTTTAGTCAGGTGGCAGTCAGATGAGACACCCATCAAACCAGCTTAGAAACACCTGGTCGATTGGTGGTCACTGCTCTTCATATTTGAAGCATTTCTGGAACGTTTTTTAATAGCAAAAGATGACATGAAGGGAGGAAAGAGATTAGACCTTGAGCTCCTACAGGCCAGTCCTGTGTGCTGGAAGCTCTTTGATTTGTCTGTATTCACAATAAAGATGTTCAGGCAGTAGTTAGAAAGTTACATCATTCTATAGGTAAATAAGCAGGCTTAAAGAAGTTAGGCAACATTTAATCCAGTGAGAGCCTGCAAAGTCCCAGCCATTGGTTAACCATCTTATTTTCACTCTGCCCCTCATCCTCTGCGGTAAGGAGTGCAAGCCAGAACGGCTCAGGCTGGAGCCCTCCGTGACGTCTCTGAGGAGCTGAGCCGCCAGCTGGAAGACATCCTGAGTACATACTGTCTGGACAACAATCAGGGGGGCCCAGGTGAGGATGGGGCACAGGGTGAGCCTGCTGAACCTGATGATGCAGAGAAGTCCCGGACGTATGCCTCAAGGAATGGGGAGCCTGAGCCAGAGACCCCAGTAGTCAATGGTGAGAAGGAGACCTCCAAAGGGGAGCCCGGCACAGATGAGATCCGAGCAGGTGATGAGGTCGGAGACCGAGACCACCGGAGGCCACAGGAAAAGAAGAAAGCCAAGGGCCTGGGTGAGCAGAGGGCAGCTGGTGAAGGGAGGAGGTTTGGGCCTGACATTCCTTGAACATTGCCAGTAATCAGAGGAAACCCTGCTTTCCAGAGCAGCAAGTGCTACTAGTTTAAGCGAGGCTGCGGCTGCTGGATCAGAGCACACAGGTGTGCAGGCTGCTCACTGCTCAAGGGCTTCTGGCCCTACAAGCTAAGGGAATTGAAATCCAACCTGTTCTCTCTTTGTGTAGGTGGAACACAGGAGGCCGGCTTGGGCTTTTTTATTTTTTCTCTTAGGATTTATTTATTTATGCATATAAGAGCTGGGGTACAGGCCAGAGATGTGGGGTGGTGAGAGGATTCACCAGAGACAGAGCGGGGAGCAGAACAGGCAGACTGACTGAAATACACTGCTGAGGGGAGCAGCGGGTGATACAGGAGAGGTCTGCTGCACTACCTGGGTTTTGCTTCCTGGCCGGCCGGGCATGGAACTCGTGCTGCAGAGGCTGCAGATTGCTTCATAGTGCAGTGCTTAACCCCTTGCGCCACCAGGGAGGCCCTTTTTATATATATTTTTTAACCAAGGTTGTAATCCACTGATGAGTTAGGATATAGTTTGTTTTTTTAAGATTTATTTATTTATGCATACAAGAACTTGGGTGTAGGCCAGAGGGGCAGGGGTGGGGGGCAGGGTGAGAAGATTCATCAGAGACAGAGTAGGGAGCAGAACAGGTCAATCTACTGAGAAACACTGCTGAGGGGAGCAGTGGGTGAGACGAGAGGTCTGCGCCATGTGGATTGCTCCCTGGCCTCGTGCTGCAGAGGCTGCGGATTGCTTCATAGTGTGGTGCTTAACCCCTTGTGCCACCAGGGCGGCCCTGGGTGGGCCTTATTTTTGCCAGCCAGCACCATTTCTAACCTGCTGTGTGACGCTGGGCAAAACCTTATTCCTCTCTGTTTCTTTTTTTCACTTTTCCTTAGTAAGAGAATCGTACTAGACCAAGATTAAAAACTAAAGTAAGCCAAGCTTCCCAGAGGGCCCCACAGGGGTCATGAGAATGATCATTCAAAGATTGTGTCACCTGGTTCTAGCAAGTAGATAACATGTAAAACTACAGGCTAAGTAAAGCCAACATCTTTTTGTTCTTTTTAAAGGAAAGACAGAAATCTAGAATCGTGAAATCTTTATATTTTTAACAAGTTGGCAACTGATAAAAATTCTGGGAACAGAATTTTGGAATGCATTTGGCCTGTGTACCAGCAGCTTGATTTCTCGGTCTCCCTGGACTGACAGCTCAGGAGCCTGCTACTAGGTTATGTGGGAAACAGCAAAGAGATGATTCTAGGACTGAGGCACAGGGAAGTGGGGGAAATTCATTGGTGTTTGGGTGGGAAACAAGTGTGTGTTAAACAGTCAGAATAGGGAGGTGTTGTGCCCGTGTTTTAGTTCCTAGGCCCCGACCCCCAACTAGTGTTTTTAATCTTACAATTTAATATTAGAAGTGAAATTCACTTTTAAAGTTCACTGTTTGGCTGTCTCTGTCAACAGGCGTTTAGTAGTTCTCAAGAAGCCTTACTCCCTTTTCTGCACGCTTCCTTTTCCAGTCGGGCCTTGCTTACCTTGAGACGGTAGCACTAGTGCTCCACAGGTGGGGCACCTTTCTTTCACCTGTTGCTAGAAAAGACAGCTTTTTCCTTCCTCCCCCAGTGCTCACCAGGAAAAGTTAGTTCACTAAATGAGTGTTTGGTCAGCATGTCCTGTGACATGCAGTAGGGACAGGACTGGAGCGACAGTGATTGGCAGAATCAAGTTGGTCCCAGACCTCATGAAGCACACAGGTTAGCACACAGCAAACAAATATAAATTATGACAAGGGAGCTTCGCCTCAGGCTGGAGAGTGTGGGCTCCGGCCCGGAGGAGGCCCTCAGAAGAGGGACTACATGCCTTTGCTCCCTATGCTTTGCAGGGAAGGAGATCACGTTGCTGATGCAGACATTGAACACGCTGAGCACCCCGGAGGAGAAGCTGGCAGCTCTGTGCAAGAAGTATGCTGAACTGGTCAGTTCTTCCCCTTCTCGTACCCTCCCTGCCTTGGAAAGGCTGCAGGCCGCTTTACCTTAGGGTGAGGGTACAGGGCAGGCAGGTGGCTTAATTCCTGGTCAGCCCCTTCTGGGTGTTTCCCCATCTGTTAAGTTGAGAGCCAAGTCCCAGCCAGCCCCTTCGGGACTGACAGTGAGAGAAGAGCTCCTAGCTACTGGTCTGAGTCTCAGATACTGCACCTTGCCCCGTTAGCTTTACTTTGCTTCTCCCCAAAGTACGGACAGTGCTGCAACCACACCAGGATTAACATTGATCACTGGATATTCTCCAGTACCCAGTCATAGTCAGATTTCCTCCTCCTTTTGCTCCAAAGCAGTCTTCATCTTTTGCCCCTCTTTTCACGTGACATTGTCTTAATACCGATCAGTTATCCTATAAGGTACCCCACTTTCTAGCTTTGTGATGCATTTAACTTGTTCCTTTACCTCCTTAGTTCCTTAGTAAAGTTAGTGCTAGAAGCTTGTTTTAAGTGTGACTTTGTTGACAGGAATTCTTCATTGGTGGGACTCGCTACCCATGTTGCATCAGAGGAGATACAGTGTGGTCATTGCACTCCTAGTGGTGGGGAATTGTTCGCTGGGGTTGTGTTGTGACAACCGGGTCCCTCCTCTGTCAGATTCCCTATCAGAATATTTTTTAAAGATTTATTTTATTTATGCATATAAGAGCTGGGGTGTAGGCCAGAGGATTCACCAGAGACAGAGTGGGGAGCAGAACAGGCAGACTGACTGAAATACACTGCTGAGGGGAGCAGTGAGTAAGAAAGGAGAGGTCTGCTGTGCCATGTGGGTAGCTCCCTGGCCGGGGATCGAACTCATGTTGCAATGGCTGCCGATAGCTTCATAGTGCTGAGACTTAACCCCTTGTGCCAGCAGGGAGGCCCAGATTCCCTATCAGAATTTGAAGACTACTGAAGGTGATTGCCCATTATTTTTTTCTTTTATTCTATTAACATTTACTGGCTGTAATTCTCCTAGAAGGAACTTTGCTCATCCCTAAAATGGGGGGAATTTATAATGTTTAAATAAAGAAAAGGACATGAAAAGGTACCGCTCTTTAAGAATGATGCAGCCAGGGAAAGAGTGAGGATGCGAGAGAGGATGTGAGTTGCTAGAGTGAAGTTCTTGAGGGGTTGGCGCTGGTGAGAGCAGCCGGGTCACTGACTGCAGGGGTGGATACAAGAGACCTGGCGGGCGGGACAGGTTGCTTCTGTCTGGTTGCTTGCCCTGGTTGCTTCTGTGTTCTCGGGGAAAGGGAGTCATGGTTGTAGTAGGGGCAGAGGAGCTTCAAAGTGGATAAAGTATCTAAAAGAGGACTGTGACTAATGTGAGAAATGTCTAGGACTGCTTTGGAGTGAAAGGAGGAGGAGGAAATCTGGCTGTGACTGGGTGCTAGACAGTATCAAGGGATTAGCATTAATGCTGGTAAGTGTGGTCACGGCACTGCGTATAGGCTGACAGGGTCTTCCTGCAAGTGGCGGTGGTGAATCTGAAGCAAGCTCCTCTTTAAGTGCTGCTTCGGTGCTGGGGCAGAGCAAGCACTTGGGATTTTGCTGGGAAAGGGAGATGAAGAGAGTTGAGGGTGTAAGCGTCTAAGCCAGGTGAAAAACGAGTGGTCATTTAAAAGAAGGTTGAAGGGAAAGTAAAAGAATGATTGAGCCAGTTGATTGGAGTAAGATCTGGGACCACACATACTGGACGGAATGAACTGGACAGACAGGTGATGGAGGGAATCCTGGCCTGGGCTAAGATTGTGGAGATGGGTCGTGACAAAGGCTAGACCTGCGCTGTCCAGGGCAGTAGCCACCAGCCAACTGAAATGTACCTGTGCTGAATTTCCATGTGCTGAATTCAAAGTATAAGATTCAATTTCAAAGACCTAAGGGAAAAGGGAGAAGGTAAAATACCTCATTTAATATGTTGATTCCAATTGTGAAATTATATTATTTGGATTTTGGATTGCATAAATAAAATTTTCAAGTTAGGTTCCCCTATTCCTTTTTTTTTTTTTTTAAAGATTTATTTATTCATACATACAAGAACTGGGGTACAGGCCAGAGTTGTGGGGGTGAGAAGATTAACCAGAGACAGAGTGGGGAATAGAACAGGCAGACTGACTGAAATACACTGCTGAGGGGAGCAGCGGACAAGACAGGAGAGGTCTGCTGCACCATATGGGAGGCTCCCTGGCCAGGGATCGAACTAATACCGCAGTGGCTGCAGCGAGCTTCATGGTTGCATCTTAACCCCTTCCTCTACCAAGAAATAGGGCCTCCCCTATTTCTTTTATTTTTGAATTGGACACTGGAACATTTTTGATACATAATTGAGTCATATTGTATTTATGCCGTGCTGTGCTGCATGGGCTTTGGGAGGGAAGCAGAGCTGAGAAGGGGAAGGGTCCATGGAGGAGGTTGAGGACTGTGAAACCAAGGAGTTAGGACTGTCTGTCCCTAAGGAAAAAGGCCAAGACAATAATAACATCTTGTAGAACAGAAATGGTGACGTAGTGCTGAAGTCTCTGAGCCGTGAGAGGAGGTGATGGGGTCTGTCAGTGAGTACTAGGAGAGTAGCAGGTGGTCTCATCTGAAGACATGAATATCCGGAGTGGGGGGAAACATAACAGTCTGAGAATCCTGAGAGCTTTGTCTCTGGGTTAGAGCTGGGAGAGAAGCTGGGATCTGCTGACATTAACCCCTGCACTTGTCCTGACTGTCCATTTCTGTATCTCAGTACGGGACCCGTTGGGTTATCGTGCAGCCCAAATGGAGGAATGTGAAGTCCCTCAGTGTCCCTTGCACTACCCGAGTTGTTATGGCCGGAGTTGGGGGAGTGGGCCAGGATCAGTCAGTTCAGGAGACCCTGGCTCTTCATGGGGAGAGCCCTGCGTGATTCTCGCTACCTGTCCTGATCCCCAGCTGGAGGAGCACCGGAACTCGCAGAAACAGATGAAACTCTTGCAGAAGAAGCAGAGCCAGTTGGTGCAGGAGAAGGACCACCTGCGGGGTGAGCACAGCAAGGCTGTCCTGGCGCGCAGCAAGCTGGAGAGCCTGTGCCGAGAGCTGCAGCGCCACAACCGCTCCCTCAAGGTAACTGCCCGGTCCCCCTGCAGGATTCCCACTCTGTTTTCTTTGACTTCCCTTCACTTCCACTTACTTTTGGTGGGTTTTCCCCTTAAATAGTAGTATAGGCTTTCAGTGTGGAAATAGAGTTCCTCTGAGAGCTACTTGTAACTGTTGGACAAGTAAGGTGAGGTGGAAGTAAGTAAGGCAAAAGCTGAGGTGCTACGAGCACCCAGAATTCAAGGCTTCAGCATTTCTCAGTGGTTAGCAGGGACTGCGCTGAAAAACAGCTCCTTCTCCCAGGGCTGGTGAGTCAGGGGGAGGGTGTTAATCTGGTCAAAGCCTCAGTCACTGCTGTGGCCTCCAGATGGTTTTTGTATGCGTATTCTTTGCATCTTTATATAAAACTTGTGAATATGAGGTGTTTTGCAGTTTCTTTTGCTCACTTTGAGTTTGTCTTTATGACATTACAAATTTTATTACATACTTGATGTGAGGCATTCAGAGGTGATAGAAGTATAACAAATCAAAGATAATCGTTGCGCACCCTCGTGAACCCATGCCCAGCAGAAACCACTGGCCAGTAAACCTACTTACACGTAAAGTATGTCCTTTTTCTTTCCTGTTTACAGATAACACTTACATATGGTTTTAAAGTGACACCATTATACATGTACTGTTTCCTATGCTGTTCCCTTTTCTCACATAACGCCATGCCTTATCTCCCTGGGAGAGGCTGTAAGGCACTCTCATTCTTTTAGCAGCGTTGTTATGTCAGTATACTGGCTTTTGTTTTGCCACTATTTATTTCTTTAGGGAGGGAAGTTTGGTTTCCACTTCAAAGAGCTTTCCCAAAGAGTGGTTTTCATTACATATCAGGATGGATGAATAAACACTCTGCTAGTTTTCATGACATTTTGAATTCGGGGATATATTATATTTTATCAGTGTCCTATTTAAGGTTTATTTTGGTCACTTTCAACTTTTCACCATTGCATCTGTAGAGTGTTTGAGCATTCTTGTTTTTTATATGTGTTTCTGCCTACATGGAACTTATCTGTAGGATAAACTCAGAAGTGAAATGTGTGAGCCTGATTGCCTTCCCGATAGCAGTGTTGAGCACCTTTCTAGCCCTGGGTGTTCCTGAAGTTTAAGGACTGGTTGCAGGGGTGGGGCAGGGATGGGGCAGGGATGAAAGCACATTTAAACTTGAGTACTTAATCCAAAGTATGGGAGATAGGCTTCAGGGGATGCAGATTGCTTTCTTTTTTTTTTTTTTTCTTTTTTTTTTTTTTAAAGATTTATTTATTGATTGATTGATACATACATACATACAAGCACTGGGTACAGTCAGAAGCGCGGGAGGGTGAGAGAATTCACCAGAGCCAGAGCGGGGAGCAGAGCAGGCAGAAGGACCGAAGTACACTGCTGAGGGGAGCAGTGGGCGGCAGGAGAGGTCTGCGCGCCACGTGGGACCCTCCTCCGGTGGCCAGGGAGCAGCTGGGGATCGAACCGGCGCTGTAGAGGCTGTGGGCAGCTTCGCAACCCAGCGCTCAACCGCTGCGCCACCGGGGAGGCCCGCAGATTGCTTTCTAATGATACCTCACTTGATGTCACCTGGTTTACAAAGGGATCCATTGGGAACCCCCACTGCAATAACACCTTAGAGTCCACTTATTCCTTGAGAGCAGGGAGAGCTGTTGGGAGATACCATCCCTGACTAGCTGGGGGATCCTTGTGAGGTTAGCTGGGGAATAGTGGATGATGGTGCTCCGGCTGACTTCTCTGCCCAGGAAGAAGGTGTGCAGCGGGCCCGGGAGGAGGAGGAGAAACGCAAGGAGGTGACCTCGCACTTCCAGGTGACGTTGAATGACATCCAGCTGCAGATGGAGCAACACAATGAGCGCAACTCCAAGCTGCGCCAGGAGAACATGGAGCTGGCTGAGAGACTCAAGAAACTGATTGAGCAGTATGAGCTGCGGGAGGAGGTAAGGTATTGGACAGCCGTCGTGGCCAGAGAATTGTGAGGCCTAGTTGTGTGCTGGGTGCCCAACAGCCCTTTTAGGACTTCCTCCCTTCTCTCTTTCTCATGTTCTTCCTTGGGAAGGGAGTATTGTGCATCCTCACTCAGGCAAGGAACTGAGGTAGAGAGAGACTTCCCTGACCATCACACCAAGTCCACAGTATCTCCTAGACGGTAGGGCCAGGTGATTTTTGAAATTAGAACTGTCCAAGTTTTAGAATGGAGATAGATTCATATACTGTGTATTACGTAGCACCCCCAGATCAGACATGTTAATATTTGTGCAGTGCATTTTCTGAGTATTCACCTAGGTTATTAGCCTTATAACGATAAGGGTCAGATTTGCCAGCTCACAATTTTTCAGAATTTGGACATTCAGGGGAAGCAATCCATCTGTTTTCAGGTAACAACTCCAAGGACTGTCTCTTCTGAGTCCTTGCTGCTCTCCTGCCCCTGCCCTCTGACAGGGTGTCTACCTTAGCTGGCATCAGTCAGACACTCACATTCCTATCTTTGGGTTTCCACACGCCTGACAGTCACTTGGCTATTCTGGGTTGTTTATTCATCATAAAAAGGGAAGCCGGCAGCCACCTTCCCAGGCTAGACCAGGCCCCTTCCTAGGCCTTGCATTTGGTGCTGGGTGGAATGAACAAGAGCCCACCCTCTTGGTTTCAGTCCTCTCCTGGCCCACTCCTTTTCCTGTACCTCATCCCTTGGAACAAGACTGTGTGATACATTTAGTTTTAGAGAACTTGGCTTGGTTCTTATCCTTCAGCGTGCAAGCCATAGAGGCTTCCTAAGCCACCATAGAATGAGGACCCCAAAGACCTGATACTGCTTGTGGAGGTCCAGGTTTACTAGGCCCTGTTGCCCCTCCTTTACACCCCACCCCCAGTCAGATTCAGGCAACCCCAGCCTGACCTCTCTGAGTCACACAGGTGACTGAAATTCATCATGTCCCAAACTGGACCCATCTCTAATAAGCCACCTTCCCTTCGACATCCAAAAATTACATAAAATGCCCCACATCCCTTTTTCCAGTCGATTTTTACCTTTGAAGTAGCATGTGAATCCACCACTTGTTCTCTCTTGCCTGGTCCAGAATCCCAGTGCTCCTCCAGACAGTTCTTGGGATGCATATATCTACCCTCAGCTTGTAGGCATGGCAGATCTCTGCCAACTGAGCTCAGCTGTTGGGTGGGTGATGTCACTTCTTTGCCCTTTCTGTCCATATATAAGGGACTGAGGCTACAAATGTGAGTGTTGAGTGATCTCTCGTGAGTACATTTATTACCTAACTTCCTGGGGGCTGATTGTCTCCATAAACAAATTCCTGTTCTTACCCAAGACTGACTCAGTGGGAAAGAAATTAGGTGAGGTTAGAAAGTAGCCTTCGAGGGGCTTGGGGCCCATGTCTTATGGTGCACTTGGAAGTGCCCTGGTCTCTGCAGATGGGACATCCCTGTACTCACCAGACCCCCCTGAGAAAGGGACTCCTGACAGGTGGCCCTCTCACATCATGCTTTCCTGCAGCATATCGACAAAGTCTTCAAACACAAAGACCTGCAGCAGCAGCTGGTGGACGCCAAGCTCCAGCAGGCCCAGGAGATGCTGAAGGAGGCAGAGGAGAGGCACCAGCGGGAGAAGGATTTTGTGAGGCTTGTCTCGGGGATGGGGGCTCTGGGAGGACATAGGTTGGGTTCTGGCTTACAGTGCAGCTAGTATGGGAGAGGTTGCTGCCTGGCCAGACCAGAGCACTGCTTCCTAAGACACCAGGCTGAGAGCAGGACACCACCTTGGGTTCTGGTGCTTGTGGCTAAAAAATGAAAGCCAAATGTAGCCACTAAGGGCTTCTGATGAGTCTGGGGTCCTGTCTTGGAAATAGCTTCTCAAAGAGGCAGTGGAGTCCCAGAGGATGTGCGAGCTGATGAAGCAGCAGGAGACCCATCTGAAGCAGCAGGTAAGACGGTGTATCTTGACCCTTCGTGGCCACCTGGGCCGCATCCTGGTAGGGAAATGGGATCCTCATTCTAGGACCACCTTGACTGCAGTGTGACCTTGCTGAGCCTTTGTTCTCTCTGGACCCTCCCCCCGGCACCTGTGGTGGTGACCAGGTGGCAAGGTGAACTGGGAGGATTTCCTTCCTACTTGGAAGCGTGCTGCTTTTGAGGAGGTGGGGATAGAGTGGTGGCTTTTAATCAAATAGATTATACTTAATTCCAGAATTAAAGTTTAAAAGCAATGAATGTAAAAGCAAAATATGTCACCCTCAAATCCTGCTTTCCAGATTTAGCATTTTGTATCCTGTTTTTCCAAGTACATAGTTTTGTTTGAAGGAGAAATGGTGTCTTAATAGGATTGTCGTGTCAGAGGGCCAAGGATAGGTCTGAAGGTGTTAATCAGAAGTGTCTGCCAGTGAAGCTCAGTCTCATTTGTGCACTTCTTTCTCACCCAGCTTGCCCTTTACACAGAGAAGTTTGAGGAGTTCCAGAACACTCTTTCCAAAAGCAGTGAGGTGTTCACTACATTCAAACAGGAGATGGAGAAGGTAACAGTGGTCCCCGCCGGGTGTGCCTACTAGGCACAAACTCCTTGGTTCATAATTAAACTGTGGGTCTGCTTTCAGGAAGTTCCCATCCTAGAGCCTCCTGGGGAGCTGTGTATAGTAACAGTGTGATTGATGCCAGGGGTGGGACTAGAAGTGGAGATCACAGCCTCTCCCCCTCTCAATGTTGTACACTCCAGTTGTCTGGGGAAGAGCTAATCTTGTCAGTTCCTGTTACTAGTGGAAGGTATTTAATTTGGAGCATCATTGGTAGCACAGAGGCACTGACCATGCCTTATAATGCCTTGCCCTTGTCGAGAAATGGATGCACAGCCAGCCTTACCATCCTGACCGTGTTCTTCTGTCACAACCCAGATGACTAAGAAAATCAAGAAGCTGGAAAAAGAAACTACCATGTACCGGTCCCGGTGGGAAAGCAGCAACAAGGCCCTGCTGGAGATGGCTGAGGAGGTCAGCTGTGCTTTCAGTGAGGCTGGGTGTGCAGTTACTGAGGGGGCCCTCTCCTATAAGTGATGCAGCTGCAGGAGCTGGAGTTGGAGCTCACATCCATGTCTGTCCAAGGCCAAAGGCAGTGCCAACTGTCTCCCTGTGGCAGTTGGTGAGCCCAGTGATAGCTCTGCATGGAAAGCAAAGAACAAATGGAAGAAAGGCTAGGGGAACAGAAGAAGCAAGGGGTGCCAGTGATGCATGTAGTTTCTGTGCACAGTGGCAGGACAGATGACTTGAGCCTTTTCTGTGGGTTGGGGTGTAGGAGAAGAAAGTGACTGACATTGCTGGGGCAGCTACTGTGGGCCCAACCTACTGGATGTTTAAAATAGGTCAGTTCCTTGAGCCTTCTCTTGAGATCTGTGAGGTAAATGTTAGTAGTTCAGTTTAGCCAATAAGGAGATAAGACTCAAAAGCCAAGGACTTTATCAAGGTCGTATGGCAAATAAATGGAGGCAGGAATACATCATCTGACCTCCAAGCCATACCCCCTTCCACACTGCCCCATATGACAGCTGAGTCTTAGGTGGACCTGGGCTGTTTACTTGAAAAGAGCCAGCATTTGACTCTGCTTTCGCTCCTGCCATTGTGAAAGTGTAAATGTTTTCTACCAAGTGACAGGAGGCGCAGGGGGCAGCATGGCACTGAAAAGACTCCATTTCTCCCTAGAAAACTCTCCGGGACAAAGAGCTGGAAGGCCTGCAGGTGAAAATCCAGCGGCTGGAGAAGCTGTGCCGGGCACTGCAGACAGAGCGCAATGACCTGAACAAGAGGGTACAGGACCTGAGTGCTGGTGGCCAGGGCTTCCTCACTGACAGCGGCCCTGACCAGCGGCCAGAGACTGCCACTGCCTCCAAAGAGCAGGGCGGGGAGGGGCCCAGGGCCCAAGCACCCAGCTCCCCACAGGCCACAGAAGCTCCTTGCTGCCTGGGAGCACCAAGCACAGAAGCATCAGGCCAAACAGGGCCCCAGGAGCTCACCTCCACTACTGCCTAGGGAACCTATTACTGGGGGCACGCTGGGAAGGGAGCGAGCAGCCCAGCCAGGCCTGGCCCATGCAAGGCTCCCACTGCTAAGCAGTCCAGTGCTGAGGCCCAGGGTCCTGTAACCTGGCTGGCCTCTGACACTGCAGTTCTGGATTTTATGGGTCACTTTTTCATACTTATGGCATATGTGCAAGGCCTCATACATTTCTATTTGTAAGTGTAAAATGGGCTTGCACTGGAGGCGGGGTGTGTACAGATCAACTCTGGCTCTTATGTGAGTTGAAGAGTCTCAAAGAGGAGCTGATACCTGCTGTTGTCACAGTGAGCTGGCAGGACAAATAACGTGAGCATCTTCCTGCCCTACTTGAGACTCAGACCCCTCCTTCCCTGCCCTTCAGGGCTCGTGACAAGTGACACACCAGGCCTTGACTGTGTTTCTCTTGTGAGCGGAGCTTAGGCAGCTCTCCCAGCTCCCCTAGAAGCACCTTTGCTTCTGTTGACCTGGAAGAGGGAGTCCCCGAGCCGGAGCCCTGGCAGGGCACTCAGAACTGGTGATGAAACTGCTTTCCTGCTTAGGACAAGGGACCTGGAGAAGGTTTCTGTGTGGGATGATATGCTGGTAGGGAGCCCCTGGGGCCCGCTTCCCCTGCCCCCTGTTAGTGCCAGGACCAGGCCAATGATGCTTCTCAGTAGCCTTATCATTCACAGGTGCCTCTCTCGCCTGCACAAATGATTGACAAGAGATCATCCAAAGGATTCTTTCGGAAGGTGTTTGGTTTTCTTTTTTTATTTTGCACATGACAGTGTTTATATTGAGGATCTTCTGGGGTGAGCAGGTGCTTTGGCAGTGGTACCTGGGTGTCTGGCCTCCAGTGCCCACCACTCCTGCTGGCACCTTTGCCATGTTGGTGCTGAGGTCTCCTATTTGATGAAATCAGATTGTATTAAGAGAAAGGAAAGGACCTCTGATGGCTTTGCCACAGCTTGCCTAGGAATTTCAATCCCGGGAGGCCACCACTGATCCCATCACCACTGTCTCCATGTAGCAGTTGCTGCACCCTGACCCAGCTGCTCCCCTTGGCTTTATGAATCTCCGCTTTCTGACCACCCATCGCGTGCGGTCCTTGAGGTTTGCCCAGTTTCTGCCTGAGGAGTAGGAGCTGAGGTATGTCCTCCTTGACATCCCACTTGTGTGGGGGAGCCGTCAGCTCTTTCTGGCAGCTAAAGGATAAGAATGAGACTTAACAATTGACTGAACCCCAGAAAGCCACAAAATGACTGCAGGTATTTGTGGGTGTTCTTCCTTCACCCATCCCTGTTCACAGATCTCTAAGAGTTCTGCTGGTTGAAAACTTTAAAGGGTATTAGCCACCCTCTGTACAGAGCGGTTTTCTGCAGTAACAAAATGAGGCTTGGGTCAGGAAGCAGAACTCTGGTGGGCTTGCGGTACAACTTCCCCAGCCAGGGCACAGCTTCGCTGTAGCTGAGGGAGCCGCAGTCCGAGATAGCAGAATGGCAGAGTTTATGCTTCCTCCTATATTTCCTTGAAGCTAGTTCATTGTCTGTAGGGCCTTCATCTTCCACAGCTAGCCTGCTCTCTCAGCCTTTAACTTCAATCCCTCAGATAAGTTGGTTTCTGAAGAATGTCATGTTCTCCTGAATCATGTTACTGCTTAGACCAGAGATGGCAAATGAATGGCACACAATTTCCCTGCTGCCCCTGTGGGGGATACCAATAATCTAAGTGTTTCCTGCAGATCCCTCATTTGAGGTATATCCTTGAATCTCTAAATTCCCCCAGCAGCCAGCATAAGTATTGAAATCTATTTGCCATCCCTGGCTGAGATACTCCTCTCCTGTGGAGAAGTGTTTCCTAAGATCTTCCCTTCTTTAAAATTCCAGAATGGTCCCTGGGCATGCCTTTTTCACTTCTTGTACCAGACTGAGATACACAAGTGCTGCCAACCCCATACAGGGTTTGCTGGGCTGTGGAAGCGCAGGGAAGAGGTAGAAGCTTCTGCCTGGCACCTTTAAAAGAGTGGGAAGGCCAGCAGAGGTTCACATAATTTGCCTGCCTCACTTCAGCTACCTCTTAAAGCCCATGGGGAGGAGGTGGGGTGGTGGAGCCCATTGTGGTGGTACAGGAGGTCACAGCTGCATGGCAGGCCTCAGGCTTAAGTCTAGCTATTGTGGGCAAAGTGACCCCAGATGTGCTTACCAGGTCAAAAGCACATGCTCCGAGCAGGATATGGCCTTCGCTCTCAGCTCTAGCCATCTCAGTCCCAGGCCAGGCTGTAGAAGGGGATACCATTCTTCCTCTTCCTCTCCATTGACCAAATGTTATCAGTCACTACAGCTGCTCTGCTTGTTCTGCTTTCCAAAGTCAGCCCAGATACCTGGGTGCTTCCCGCACCTGCCAGGAGCCTGGGCAATATACAGGGGAGGAGGCCTTTGTGTGAATGAAGGCCAGTTCCTTCTTTACCAGGGCAGATCTCATGCACATGACCTCAGTTTTAGGACCAAGATCTGTGTTGGTTTCTTAGATTGCTAGCTTTTCCTCCAGGGACCAGACCAGGTGAGACAGAGGCCCTTGGCTCTGCTGACAGAGTTGTGTTCAGAACTGTCCAGCTGAGTGCTTCATGTACCAGATTCTGAAAGGTCTCGGCAGCACTTTTTTTTTTTTTTTTAACTTGTTTTCCTTGAGGTTTTTGGACCATGGGCTGAGCTCAGGCACTTTCTGTAAGAGAATGTTATGTCTGAAAATGGTTATTTTCCCTCCTCCACCCTCTTCCTGGTGGCCCTGCTTAGGGCTGATCAAGAGGCCAGTGGAGCTGCCCTGGTGTCTGGGGTGAGGCCTGCTGCGCTGATTGTACAGCTGCTACTCCAGCCCTCCCACCTTGCACAGCCAGAGGCAGTCACCCCAGGGACAGCCAGGCACCTGCCTGGGGGAGGGGTGCTGCCTTCTGTCCCTGTAACTGCTTCCCTTATGGCCCAGCCAGGCCACCCAAACTTATTTGAAGCTGTGCCGGCAGCTTTTTTTGTCTCCTTTTGGTATTCACAACTGCCAGGGACTTGATTTTGATGTATTTTAAACCACGTTAAATAAAGAGTCTGTTGCCTTACTTGTTTCTTTCCTGAACTTTGTGGTCATTTGGTACCTCTGAATCCACCTGGCGAAATCTGACTTGTCTGGGTCGGCTGTAGACTCTAAGGCACCATAGACTCAGACCACTAGCAAATTCACTTGAGCTGCTGAGTAGAGCTTTTGGCAAAGTTGGCATGGTGCTCATCTATGGAGCGTCAGATGATTTCTTTCACTAAACCAAAGACTGCTCCTGACAATTGAGATAAACCATCCTGGTAAGTTGTTATCATTACTTCTATTTCTTTCACTCTTGTTCATCTCTGGTAAGTGGTGGACATTAATACTTGACTATACTTTTTGTCTTGTGGAAAGTTCAATGTTCAAACCACATCAAGACCCAGCAGCAGAAAGATACCTGTACATGCTCTGACCCTGAAGAGAGGAGCATTTGCTAAAAGGGGGGCAATACCGTCCCCTTTTGAGTGACAAAAGCTCAGGAAAGCCACATTGCCAGCAAAGGTGACAGCTGTCAGTCTTTAGTCTGGGAGACCTATGATGACACATCATTAGCAATACTGTTGATGTCTGGATTCCGTGTTCTTAGCTCATGACCGTGTCAGGAAAGCTCTACCTTTTTGTCAGGGCTCTAGGCAAGTGTTTCTAACCCCATATACTATTACTCACTGACCGTAGTAAAGTTGGGTTGGTTGATTTGTCTCTTCACTGATTTTCCAATGTCCTGTTCCATTTTTCCTTATTTATAGAAGTGAATGTCTATAATGACCTATTGAGCAGTCAAATGACAAAAAAACTTAGCAACAGAAATGTGCGTGGGAATTACCAAGGTGACATTGGCTGTGGACGGCGTGAATGCCTGGTCACACAATACGCATTACTTGGATAATTGGATTCTGATGGAAGGTCCCGTATAATTCACAGGTTCTAGGGCTGGTCAACGTTCCATGTACTAGAAGCACGGGTAATTTTTGTCCAGGTGAAGGATGTGTTGCTACACAGGCCAGAATTCTGACCTCAAAGTGCACTGAATCCTCATTTTGTGTTCCAAATAAAAAAAACATATCTTGGGGAAGAAAATGCCCTGCTCTCTGAAGGCTCGAGTTCGGGAGGGGGTACTGTGGAAGTATAGAAAAGAACCCGCTCCCTTTCAGCAAGGCGACAAGAGGATAGGAAGGACCTACCTCCTAAAGGGCAGGGAGAAGCCATTACTGAATGCAGTTCACCTAGGAGGGTAGGTGCACAGGAGGATGATAGAAGATGAGGCCAGTTTACCAACAGTCTTTGTGCCAGGTTAAGGAATTTGGGCTAGGTCCAGAGGGTAGGCAGGGGAACTACTGAAGGTATTTAAATAGGACATGCGTAGGTTGTAAGGAAAAGCAGAACACAGAGAGCTATGCATAGGCCAGTGGAGGCCAAAATTGAGATGGGTGCATACTGTCGTCACTGCTATTCGGGCAGCACCCGTGGACATGTTACACGGGAGCTCCATTTTTCTTTGATTTTGAGTGTTTTGTGACAAGATGGGCTTGTTTCTTCCACACCCATTCACCCACCCAAGCCTGAATAACAGCTGAGGCACCTATGTGGGAGACATCCCGCTGGTAAGCCCTTCACCTGCCACCCTGTTCTGTCTGGGGCTTGGGTGGTTCTGTCATCAAAGGATGGTATGTGAATGTCCAACAAATGACAGAAAACTAAAGTGCCCTTCTGTCCAGGCAGCCGCTGGCAGGTAAGTCCACACTGGCCATGAGAGGCCCCACAGAGCTGCTGCCTCTCCTAGTCAGGGCCCTAATGATTGAAAATCTGTTATTCTGGCCAACTAAAGATTCCCATGCAAGGGGGGAGGGGAGGCCATCTGACTCTTGGAACTCCCAAGCAGAGCAGCCCTGAGCATAACTTCACCCTAGAGGTGCTCGGGGACCTCAGGATGTACAGCAGCCCTGGGGACACTAGCAGCTCTGGCAGGGGAGGGGGGGCACTTTGCAGTTGTCCTCTCTGCCTGTACAGACCTCTCCCTCTGACCCCTGGTTATTGAAAAGGTCCTAAATGAATGTCTCCTCTTCTGGAGCGGTCTCTGTTAGAAGCACCTGGAAAAGAGCCCTGTGCAGGTACCCAAGTGCCTCTCCCTAACAAGCCAGAGGCCCAGGTCTGGCCCAGGGAAGGTGCTCCCCGCAGTGGGAAGGGACCGTGAGGTGGCTATGCATTGCTGGGGAGCAGCTATTTGAGACTGTAGGGCAGCCTGGCCAAGGATAAGCCCCACTCCGGTAGCAGTGAATACTTCTCTGGGGACTAGAGCTGGGAGCCTCTGCCAGGTCTTTAAATAGCTGCCCGTTGACCTGGCCTCCGGGCAGCAGTGGATCAGCCTCCATCTGGCGCTCAGGTTTCTCTCCTGGGAACTGGAATCAAGGGCCAGGTAATCCTGCCGCTTCCCTCTGACCTGAGGCTCCCTGCACTCCTGGGGGTGGTGAAGGGGTAGACTTGGCCCCGTCAATTCCTCAGTGGCAGAATACAGCCCCACCACTTACCCTCCAGGCATGTCGGGTGTGGGCAGGGAGTGCTAGTGCCGTCAAAAGATTATTGTTCCGCTTTCGGTAAAACAGGATGACGCTATCTTCCTTTAGGGTTGTTATGAGAACTAAACTCACAGGAGTGCTTACGAGGGAAGCAGAACTCACTCAATAGAGGCTGCCTTCTCTTGTAATTTCCTGCTACTGCTGCTTGCAGAGCTTCCTACAGGTTTATATATATTCTCTCTCTCCCTCCTCCCCTTTCTTCAGACAAAGCCACCACCATTTTGTCAGGGATTATAGCTGCCCTCCAAGACAGGTGGGAAATTGAAAGGGTTTTTTAGATTGCCGTCACGGAACTAAACGGTCATCCGGTTCACGTAAAGTTAAGAGGGACGGCTTAGTAAGTGGGGTGCTGCTTCCACCTTGCTCCATCCTCAGTGCTAAAGGAGGTCACTTTCTCTTTAAATGCAAATTACCTCCTGCCAGGTCAGCTGCTGCCGGTTCCGTTCCCTAGGAGGAGAGTCTGCGGGGTGAAGGGAACCTGCCTAGAGCATCACTACAGACCCCAACTTCCAGGTCAGTTGCCCCGCGGTGAAGGGTGGACAGGGGAGCTGCACGATGTGTGACTGACGTTCCATTTCAGATCCTGGCCCCCGAGTTGAGCAATTTATTTGGCACATGGCTTTACAGGCTGAGTGTGGGAAATAGATTCCAGGTCACCCCCAGCTGTTTGTGGGGAGCGGGGGCTCCTGCTCCATTTTTTAAAATCAAGTCCCTAATTGGGCCAAACTGTGTAGGGTGAGGCATGTGACGCAGTCGTCTCCACGCCACGATACCCCCTCGGTGCCAGCCAGCCACGAGCCAGTTTAAATGGTCTGCCCCCAGCACCAGCACCATCCCAAAGCATAGTCACGCCTGGTGATGGCAGCTTGGGAAAACCCTGTAAGGAAGCCCAGACCTCCATGAAGGAGCGCCTCCGGTGACCTGAGGCTTAGGGGGTGGGGCCTGAGTGGAGGCTGAACTGTACCAGCCTCAGGCACAGCCATTGTTGGAGCCAGCTGCCAGACCACCCACCCACCAGGCTGCACGCCCTGGCTGCAGAGGATGCCAGCACACTCCTTCTGACTGGGAGGGGGAAACGGCTAGAAACTTGTCCTAGGGAACTTCTGGGGGTCCTGAGAGTGTGTGTTGGAGGCAGAGGGAAGAGGAGGGATGCCAGTGTCAATATGGGGAAATCCATACTAAGCTCTGCCCCACATGCCAGGCTTCTGTTTTGCATCCTCTGGTGGTTACTGCTTGACACTGGGGTCTTCCCAAGCACCCTCACCCATATCTTGGTTGCCTCCCATGCTGACAGTGTCTTGTCAGCTTCTGCTCAGGCAGTTGATAATCGGGTGTGCTGGACACCCCTAATCCTCAGCTTGGCTCCCCCTACATTTCCTCTGCCAGCTCCACTCCCTCTGCTCCTAGGACAGGAAACCCCAGCAGCAGCTGAACAATATCTTCTCCAGCCCTTTCAGGCAGGGCCTGGGTTTTCAGGCTAAGGACCAAGATAGGAGGGGAGGTCGGGTGGGCTGCAGAAGGTCCTTCAAAGGAACATCTACAACCCCAGGGACAGGCACTGACTTCCAGCCCTGCTCACACTCTGCAGTTATTGATAGAAAGTCCCAGGGCCTGCCCTTTGCATCTCTTCTCTCAGTGGGGTTGCCTGCCCACAAGGACCTGAGGCCCAACCAGCACCCAATGGAGGACAAGAAGAAGAAAAGGAGCCCCAAGCCTTGCCTCACTCAGCCAGCCCAGGCCCCAGGAACACTACGCAGGGTCCCTGTGCCCACCAGCCACAGTGGTTCCTTGGCCCTGGGACTCCCTCACCTGCCGTCCCCCAAGCAGCGGGCCAAGTTCAAGAGGTGAGTACAGAAAGCAGGGCAAGAAGGGAGGGTTCCCAGCTTTGTGCCGAATTCTGCAGGAAGAAAGGCAAAGGAGCCTTAGCCTTTCGTTACTAAGCAATAATTTAATGACGACCCCAGCTGATGCCTCCGACCCTGCCATGCTCAAGTGTGTGGGAAAAGGCTAGGTGGGTCACTGGGGTCCCACGTATGATGATGACCTCAGAGCAGGAAGCCACAACCCTGCCTGCCAGAAAGTGGGGGGTATGCAAGAAAAAATATGCCAGCAAGATTCTGGGAACCACAAGTGGTTTGGTGGCTCTGGAGTGTGGGGGGACAGGAAAGGATAAGGGGATATGCAGGTGTACCATTTGATTCCCTGCTTATTTATTTTTTTAAAACATTTGGGAATTTGTATTCTGCCCTAGAATGTCTTTGTTTCCCACTAGAACAAAATATGTTCTTGCTCCGGCCACTGGTTCCCCGTGCTACACTCCACCTGCCTGAGAGGCATGCTGGTGGACAGCCACAGTGGGGTGTAGCTGAAACTCCTTGTTGGGGCAGGAATAGTAGGAAGTGCAGTTGGAGAGGGAGGGGGGCCAGGCTGGGAAGGGAGTTATCCTGAGAGTAATGGAAAATCCAATTTTTAAATAGAAATGGGGCAGAAAGTTATTTTGGGGAGAGGTAAGGGGGCGCTCATGGCAGTGGGGAAGTAACTGCTCTCAGATTCACAGAGGACCAGGCAGGACAGGTGACTGGCCCAGGGTCCCAGGAGGAATGAACCCAGGGCCCCTTCAGGCATGGCTCTGCCTGTGTCATTGGCATAAAAAGGCTGCTTTTGCCCTCTTATCTCTACCCTTCCTCAGGCTCTCCCTTCCCTTTTCCCATCCTGGTGCTCATGGCCAGAAGAATAAACATCCATTTATAGTGGAGAGTGGATAGGAAGCTAAATCAGTGGATAGATAGATGGCACAAAAGATCTGGGGGTACCTGGCCACCCCCACACATGTGACCGAGTCCTGTCCACCCCACCCAGGGTAGGCAAGGAGAAGTGTCGCCCAGTGCTGGCTGGAGGAGGGGGGGGCTCGGCAGGCACTCCCTTGCAGCACTCCTTCCTGACCGAGGTGACTGATGTGTATGAGATGGAGGGCGGACTGCTGAATCTGCTCAATGATTTCCATTCAGGCCGGCTGCAGGCTTTCGGTGAGTCCTGGGCCTGGGCTTAGAGAGTGTATGGGTAGAGGAGGCTGGAGGGCCTGGTGTTGGGAGCTAGCTGGGGCTAGGGTCCCAAGTTCGCTCCCAGCACTCAGACAGCTGCTGTCCAGGAAAAGAATGCTCCTTCGAGCAGTTGGAGCATGTGCGGGAGATGCAGGAGAAGCTGGCCCGGCTGCACTTCAGCCTGGATGTGTGTGGGGAGGAGGAGGAAGAGGAGGAAGAAGATGGGGTCGCCGAGGGGCTGCCTGAGGAACAGAAGAAGACAATGGCTGACCGAAACCTCGACCAGCTGCTTAGCAACGTGGGTCAAGACCTTGTGCTTTGGTTTCTAGGGGTACCAGGCATTGGGGGAGGTATATGCTCTAAGGCCACTCTTGGCCCTGGGCGAAAAGTGGGTGGGGGTGCATGGATCCAAGAGCTCTGGGCCCCTCAACTCCCCCCAAAAGGTGGTCCCCATCATGTCTGGGTTTTGGCTGGTGCCTATCCTGACAGAAACCTTTTTTTATTAACAGCTGGAAGATCTTAGTAATTCTATGTATCCTTTTCAAGGGATCTGTGTGTGTATGTGTGTGTGTGTGTGTGTGTGTGTGTGTGTGTGTGTAAGCGTGCTCGCCCCTGACAAAGATGAGATCAGTTACTTCCTATCACGCTCCAGGAGTATTACATATAACAAAACATCCCCACCCCTTTTAATCCTACTGAGTCAGAACTGGTCACAGACTGCCCCCTTCCATGTAGAGGAGTGCAGAATCCTCCAAATATGAGGAGACAGGCGGTTGAGGGGAATGTTTTACCTGCTCATCAAATTCTCTGCACGCACTTTCGCTGATTATGCCCAAGCTACTTTGCTTTCTCCCTATTCCTTCAGCACGGGCAGTTACCAACCTAAGCCGAGTGCAGGCACCCACAGCGGGAGGGAGGAGAGGCGAGGGAGGAGTAAAGCACTGCGTAGCAGCAGCGGAGGATGCAACCTCAGGCCCCTCTGTGCAGGTGGGGAAACTGAGTCTGTGTTGGATGGGAAGCCGGGGCTGGAGATCCCTCGCAATCCTTGACTGGCACAGACAGAAGCTGCACCTGGCCGAGAACGCCGAGCCTGAGGAGCAGTCAGCCGCGTAGGTCTTGGACGAGGCCCAGACTGCCTTTATTCCTTCAAACTGTGATTTTTTTACGGACTCGACGGTCATCCGCGCCCCCCAGGTGCTATGGGGAGGGGGGCGCCCTGATGGAATAAAACCAGAAACAAAGATAGTGGCTCCGTGTCTTCCCTCCCCTGACTGCGTCCTAACTTGCCGAGGGCGCCCACGCCTCCGCGAAGGCACCCTGCGCGGCACTCGTGTTTAGGAGGCCGGCTCCGGGGCGCTGGTCCGCCCGCGGCCCCGAGGGCGGGAGCGGCAGGCGCGGCGCGGGCCGGCGGGGAGCGGCGGGCGCGAGACCGGAAGGTTGCTCTGGAGACGGCGGGGGCGGGGCCTGCGCGGCGCGGACTGGTGACGCACTGCGCAGGCGCCAGCGGGCAGTTGGCGCCCGGATGGAGCGCGAGCGCTTGGTTCGGAAGGTGTCGGCGCTGCAGGTGCGGAGCGGGTCGGGGTGTACATGACTTACCCGCCCCGCGGGTGCTCGATCTGGGGCCTTTGAGCGAGAGGGGCTGTCATGTTTAGTCACCTACCTTGTGCCCACCCCACGGCCCTGAAGCGTGCCGGGGCCCACGGACTTCCCCGCGCGCCCCCACTCCCACCAGAACAGTATCCAGCCCGGCGTGCTCCCTCGACTCCCCGGAGCCCAGGGCACAGCGGCACCCAGCCCCTTCCCCGTGGCGGGTCTTCTCTGGGATGACCGCTTCTGGAGAACCCCCGCCCCCAAGATGCTCCCGTTTTGGGGAGTGAGAAAAGGTTTTCTTTCCCCTGGTTCTCTACACCAGGCCTGCATACGAGGCTTCTTGGTCCGACGCCAGTTCCAGAGTCTGCGAGCTGAATATGAGGCTGTTGTACAAGAGATCGAGGGTGATCTGGGCACACTCCAGTGGACTGAGGGTTGGATTCCCAGGCCCGGATTTCCCTCGCAGGTAGTACACACCCCAAGGGGAGGAGGGCGAGGAAGGACCTGGGCAGGTGACTCGTGGAAACAGGAAAACCCATCCTTCTGCTGGCAAATTTTTCCTCACTGGAAGTGTCACAAGATTCATCTCACACCCCAATCCTTAACCCTCACCAATTTGCTAAATTATGTTGCCCACATACTTGGGAGGTTTTAGTCCTAGGCCTCTCATACACGTCTCATTTCTCAAAAGGCAACATCCCATTCAACCTGGCAAGCTGGAGAGAGGGTGCCAAATCCAGAGCAGAAACAATGGAGTCACCTCCTGTGTGAAAATCCTGAGAAAGAGACTGTCTTAGAGAAGGTGAAGAAGTCAGGAGAGGGTTCAGCAAACTCAGAAAGTCTCTGCAGAGATGACAACCCCTGGCTTCAGGATGTGCAGAGCAGAAAAATCCAGAATCCCTCAAGGATGGACAACCCAGGTAGCTCTCTGCCTAGATCAGGGCAAGCCTCTGACCCTCAGCTTTCCCATCTGAGTGTGAAAGTTTGTGCTAGATAAACTATCTTTTTTCTTCTGCCTGGTTGGGGGCAGGGGGAGGTTCCAGTGTCTAATGCTAGGCCAGTGTCCTCTTGTCTACCCCTCAAAGCTTTTCTCCCTTCTTTTCTCCCTCCTTCACAGAAGCTGCAGGGCCAAGGCTGCCCCATAACCAGACTCAGCTCCAGGAGCTCCAGTATCACTGCAGTCACTTGGCCATGGAACTGCTGTGGCTACAACAGGCTATCAATAGCCGTAAGGAGGTAGGCACTAGCCAGAGACAGTGTGGGGAGCAGAACAGGCGGATTGACTGAAATACACTGCTGAGGAGAGCAGCACACAAGACAGAAGAGGTCTTCTGTGCCATGTGGGTATCTCCCTGGCCGGCCACAGATCAAACTCATACTGCAGTGGCTGCCGATAGATAGCTTTATAGTGCTATATCTTAACCCCTTGTGCCACCAGGGAGGCCCTAGTTTGGAGTGCTTTCTGCACTTTGAGGGCCAAAAAGGAGGGGTTAAAGAAAAGCTTTCTGCCATAGTCAAGCCAGCCTTCTGGGTACAGTGTTTCTTCTCTTCCCCCAACAGTACTTACTTCTCAAAGAAACACTGGGATCCCCAGAAGCAGGCCAGGCCTATGAGAGAGCGAGGTCACAACCAAGTCTACCCCTGGAAGACCACTTCTTCAGAGACAGCACCACTGGAAAGCCAGACTATGCCAGTGACTCTTGCTGGAGACTCAACTCACAACCCCATGAAACCCCAGAAAGACTTGCTACTACAGGCAAAACCACTGCTGGGACCAAGTACAAGGACCTGTGCCACAAGAGTTCTGGACCACGGCAGCCCACACTATCAGAAAATCCAGCCAAAGAGAACAAGCTCACAAAAGAGCCAGATGGTGGCAAACTGCTCTTGGGAGGGAGTTGTTTGCAACTGACAGAACTCCTGGAGGACCAGTCCTCCAAAGACTTCTGTCCTGGAAAAGGCAGGACAAAGCCACCTGTACTCTGTGAGGACCCAGATGTTAAGGACAAATCTGAAGGGTCAAACTACAAAGAGCCTGATTGCCAAAGAGCTAGGCCACGGGAGTTGGGCTTCTCAAAGGACCATTGGGATGGGACTTTGGCAGGGCCAGAGCATGGTGATCTGGGTTGCTGGAGGACTAAACCACCCAAGGGCCAGGCCCCTAGTGATAAAAGTTCCAAAGATAGAAGCTCCAGTGGCCCTAGCCTTGAAGTGTGGGAACAACAGAGGATTAGACCATGGATCTCGAGGTCACCTGAGAAACCATCTTCACCAGGGTCAGACCACACAGGCGAGGACCACTGGAGGGGCAGGCTGTGGAAAACAGGACCGCCGGGCTAGACCCTGAGAGCCAGAGGAAGACCAGGTGCCAAAGGGAGATGCTATGAAAGGGCAATGAGTGGAGAGCCTGGGGGAGAATAAAGGTTTTCTTGGACTCTGAGCCTGATTGCATTCATTTCCACCTCTGGTCAGGACAGACTCTGGGCCTTCCTCTTGGCTGGGAGCCACACAAAAGGAGAAGACTAGCCATTCTCCTTGGGAACATCCCCTGAAGCTAATCCTCCTTTGAACTCAGCCTTTGGGCTACAGAGTGGCAGGAGGCCGAGAACCCCTCCCTCTAGTACTGGAACACCCGTGTTTCAGTGTGATCTCTGTCGCTGCCTCTCCCGCGCCCCAGGATCACACCTGCCCTACTCTCATGAGGTCTCACGCCAAGGGGACCTTGGCTCTTGGCTGTGCCAGAGGCTCTCCCTGCCTTCCTCAGTAAGAGGCCAGAATCGACCTCTGATTGGCACTGTTCCCGGCCCTGCCTTAGTTGCTTGGCAACAGCTCTGCGTCTCTAGAGAGGACACAGTATGGCAGGTGGCAGTCCAGCGGCTAAGAGGGTGGTGGTTTACCGGAATGGGGACCCTTTCTCCCCAGGCCGCCAGCTGGTGGTGACTCAACGCCGCTTCCCCACCCTGGAGACCTTCCTCTGTGAGGTGACAGCAGCAGTGCAGGCCCCGCTGGCTGTGCGTGCCCTCTACACACCCTGTCATGGCCACCGTGTCACTGACCTGGCGGACCTGCAGAACGGGGGACAGTATGTGGCTGCTGGCTTCGAACTGTTCCGCAAGCTCTAGTAAGTGGATGGGGGTTGGTAACAGGACCTAGAGAGGAAGGTGGGGAGGCAGAGAACCCTCTGGTGGCAACAGCGCCTGCCCAGTGCTGACTGTCCACATACAGGCAGGTTACACTTTGCTCATGGGAGACGGCGGCCCCGTGAAGGGGGCGATCTTTCCTGTGTCTTTAGAGGAAACTAGACAGTGAAGTAACCTGCGAAGAATACATAAGTAGACACGGTGGCGCCGCAGTGAAAGTCCAAGCCTGACACTGATGCTTAAGCCCCTATGAGCCAGGACCAGCCTATGTGAACCGGTTAAGCCCCTTCATCCAAACACTGCTTGAGCCCTACCACCAGGCACTCTAACGCCACCCTCCACCTCCTCCAGCTGCGCGGAGGCATTCTGTTCCCCTCCGAGGACTGGGCTGTGGTGGGAGACGAAGCTGAACTTTCAGCTCAGTTGGCTTCTAAGTCCTGCTCAGCTCAAGGCTGAGGTTACTCATCTCACTTAAGGAGCAAGGGGTCAGGAGCTAGAGAGGCTTCAAATCTGGGCTCTGTCACTTCTGTGTCACCTTAGATGAGTCATGCAAAAGAAGATAAAACCACCTACCTCCTGAATGAGGAAATTCCTGGGACGCAGTAGCGTGCTTAGTGAACTGATTTCTTTTAATTTGTGTGGTTTGTATCCGTGGGACCAGTCTGAATGTTCAGCCTGACCCAGGCCTTAAGGGAGGTTCAATGCCTCTTCTGTTTCTGGGCTGAGATACCTGAGAATGTTCCAACGGGAAGGGGGTCCTGGCTGATACTGGGCTGTTGAGGCCCAGGCTCCCCAAGATGACCTGTAGCCTGTCTGTCCTTTCAGCTACTTGCCCCCTGGAGGGAAGGACCCCGGAGGAGAGCGCAGCAGACCGCCAGTGAGTCCTGGTGCAGGCTGGCCCCCAGCCTTGTCTCCCCACCCCCCTGGGATTGCCCTGATTTGGTCTGGGAAGTTTGGCCCTGAGACAGCAGGATCTGCCAGTTCCACGGGGTTCCTCCACACCCGCTCCTTGCTGGGGTGCAGGATTTCAAGACACTGTCCCTTGCTCCTTTCCCAGCTTTTAATTTTATCTCCAGGATAAGGTGGCTGTCAAAGGAAAGATGCTGCAAACACACAAGGGGACAGGGGATGGGTTAGAATGTGACTTAGGGGAGGCAGAGAACCCTCTGGTGGAGGGTGTGACTAGCCCATAGCTCCTGCTCCCTCTCCTGTGACACTGGTTCTTTCCCTCCCCACCTGGGACTGACAACCCAAATCAGGCCTCAACTCCTGATTTGGGGCCCTGACTTGGATTTTAGGGTCCTCCTGTGACTCACCACCAGTGTGATGGGGACCTTGGATGGCAGCTACCTGCAGGTTCTCCCTGCCATATCCAGTGAGTGCTGATGTTGGGGAGGAGGGGCAGAAATATTTGATTCAGTGAGACCAAGAAAATGGGGGTGGTTTTTTTCCAGGACCCTCTAGTCAGTGGTGGGGGCAGAGAAGTCCAAGATGCTTGGTGGGCAAGAATGGGCCCCCTGTGCCAGCCTGTTCCTCTCACACACAGTCCTAGGGACCATCCACCTTACCAGGCTGCTCTTTGTCCCAGTGTGTTCAGGAATGGGGACCTATCAAGTCCCCCATTTAGCCTGAAGTTGTCCCAGGTTGCCAGTAAAGACTGGGAAACGGTGTTGAAGCTCCTGACGGAGAAGGCCAAGTTGAAGAGCGGGGCTGTGTGCAAGTGAGTATGGTGACTGGGAGGCCCAAAGTCCCCCAGCGTACCCCTCACTAGTTTAAGCTGTTCCAGAGGATTAAAAGGCAAAAGGAAAGCATGTTTCCCCGCATGGGACTTCCTGCCATGCCACAGGAGAGGCCTCCAAGCCCAACCCTCGCAGCTAGGGCGGAGCCTGGGTGATTGACCCCGGGACCAGGAGGACACCTTGGAATAGCTGTGCCCGCCCCTTACTGTCCACTGAATATGAGCAGGCATCTTGCCCACTGGTCCTTATTTCCTCCTCTCTCAGGCTCTGCACCATGGAAGGGCTCCCACTGTCAGCAGGGGAGGCACTGGTGAGCGGCCAGTACTATGTGGCTGTTGGAGAGGACGAGTTCAAGGCCCTCCCCTACCTGGAGCTGCTGGTGCCCAGCCCCTCACCGCCTGGGGGGTGCTGGTACGTGCGTGCGAGGTGGAGGAGTAGCAGGTCAGCGGAGGAAGCCGCCCTAAGCCCTGTCCTCCTGCCTGCTGCAAGCCTTTTCTTTTTTCATGGCAGGTATCCCCCAGATCTGAAGTCTAGGCCCTATAAGCAGGGGGTAAGTGAGGAGGAGGCCCTTGGGGTGGTTGGAGGGTGATCAGCTGACTCCGCCTTCAGCGTAGGCTCTGACTTTATCTCACTCTAGCCTCTCAATAAGCTTGTGAAGCAGAAATTATTATTCCATTTTCCAGAGGAGAGACTGAAGGTCAAAGGAGTGAAGTAATCTGTTCAGGGTGACACACCTGTTGAATGGCAGGGCCCAGACCAGAGCCTGGCCTGAAGGCTGGCTCATCCACGCTCTATGCCAGGTTGGATGCTGGGAGAGAGACATGGCATATTCTGGCATAGCAGAGCCTAAAGGAGCTCATCAGCGCCCCTTTTAACCCCAGATCTGAGCCCTCTCAAGAAATGAGCCAGTGAGCATTGGTGGGGGGATAGGGGACACTGCCTGATTACACTGGGCCCCTTGAGTGCCAGGCATCAGTTGCTTAGTCCATGGCCACGGCAGCCTGATGGAAACAGGGCAGGGAGGGGGGATGCAGGTTATAAAGATGGACGGCACCCCTCCTGGTCTCCCACAGGCACCAGGGGCACTCAAGCCTAGTCTGGGAGTAGAGAAGATCAGAATAATCAACACCCACAGCCCAATCCCTCTACAAGCCCACAAGCCCAAGCCAAAGGCAAGCCAGCCCTCCCTGAAGGAACCAAGACCAACCGAGTCATCTGCTTTCTATGCCAGACCCCAGAAGGCCAGTCAGCCAAAAAGCCAGCTTCCCACTCTCTCATTTTCATCAGGTGAGGCGTCCTGGGGACCCAGGCTCTTCTCAGCTACCCTCTGACAGCAACACGAGATGGGCCCTGCTGTTCTGGGGGAGGCCCAGCGGGTAGAATGCCCAAGAGCAGCTGGCTCTGACCTCAGCACGTCTGCCTCCTACTCCCCTACGTGCAGAGCCAGTCCCAAATCTCTTCACAGGGACTTGATGTTATGAGAAGCAGCACTTGGAGACGCAAAGCAATGAGTCTTCAGGGGTGGGATTTGGAAGGGACAGGTTGGGAGTGAAAGGCCTGGCTTGAGGTAGTGAGCAGCGTGAAGCAAGCTTCAGGGGCTGGAGGGGGAGGGTCAAGGTAGAGAATGCTAAGGGTGCCTGAGCCTGGGCATCAGCCAGCACTGCCTTCCTCATCCGCAGTCAGGGGAGTATATGGTGCACCCCGCCCAAGGAGGGAGACGGCAGGGGCGCCAGAAGTAGCAGAAGATGAAGACACTAGGACAGAAGAGCCCTTGGATCAGGTGGGCTGGGGCAGAAGCAGTATGCTGGGACTGGTCCTGAGCTGGAAACTGGAGCTCTGGGCGCCAGAAACAGTTCTGCCCCTTGACACTGAGAGCGTCTCTCCTCAGACACCAACTTCCCACATTTGGTGGCTGTGTGTGTTTCTGTCTTACTCCTTTTGACTTCCTACCCTTTATATGAGAGGGCAGGTCCTAGTTGCTAAAGTCTCTTCTATCCTGGGTGGGGACCACGAGGCTGTGGGCTGGAGCCTGGACATGGGATGCTAAATAAAGGCTCCATTCTGCCTCCAGAGGGCAGCACAGACAGTGGAAGAGGCCCTGGTGCCAGAAAACCAGCCTGAGGCTGGGGCAGCTCTCTCAGCTGCAGCCCCTACCCCATCCTCTTGAAAGCCAGCAGCTCCAGCCAAGACCTGGGGACAGCCACCCTGCAGCTTCCAGAAGCCTGTTTGGGATGAACCAGCACCTCCCTGGGTTCATAGTGTACACTGCAGCCTGCTCAGCCCTTCCCCACTCTGCTCTTAAACCCACAGCCCAGTCTTTTCCTCTCTGAGCAGAGTAGCCCTCCTGCAGAGGTCATTTCCTATGGGGCTCCCTGGCCAGAGAAAGGATCAGCCAGCTTGGGCAGGAGAGCACAAGTTGGGAGCGGGTCTATCACAATAAAAGAAAACTTACCAACCTCCATCTGTTTGCTGCCGATTTATTACAGGCTTTCACTCGCCAGGCGTTGCACCATGTGCTAGAGTCAGACAGTGCGGTGGCTCACAAGTATCTCTTCTCTGTTTGAGGGGCGGGCCATTGGGGAATGTCCACCGGCCTCATGGGTAGAACAAGCAAAGCTATGGACAGCTTAGCTCCCTGTCTCTGCCGTTCCTCCAGGTCCACCAGCATCTCTCCCCAACCCACCCCCAGCCAGCCAAGGCTCTCTGACCCGGAGCCCTGCAGGCCTCCTGTTTACATTTCTGGCTCAGAGGCTGCAGCCGGCTGGAGTTCAGCAGTTCATCCCCCTGTTGCTGTGATGGTCCAGATCACAGTAAATAGTGGCTGTGCTGGGCGTCTGATATGGCGGCAGGAAGAGAGCTGCTGGGGCAGAAGGGTTGCTAAGGGTGAGTGCAAAGTCTTGTCTGTTGTGCTAAATCCTGGCTGTCGAACAGCACTTGAAAGTTATAAAACCCTTTTACTCTTGTTCTCTTATTTCCATCCATGAGGTAGCTAGTATCCCCATCAGGGATGAAGCTGAGGCTTACAGGGGAGAAGTGCTAGGTCATCTGCCTGCACCTCGTGGCCCAGGGACTCCTGGAGACAGCAGAGTGGAGGGTGGCGCCGTCCCATTCAAAGGTGCCCCTGGGTCTTGCTCGCTGAGCTTATGATGCAGAGTGTAATTCCAGTCACGGTGAGCACCATGCCTGCAAATGCTCCTGGGAGAATGGGTAGAAATTGAGGGGCTATGCACTCAGCCATGCCAGGGAAGCTGGCGGAGGGCTGAGGAAAAGCCTCAAATGGGATTGGTCAGTCCAGAGGAAGGAAACTCAGATGGCCGCAAGGAAGTGGAAGAGCTGCAGGGGAAAGGGGCCGCGCCTCACCCGCCCACGGGAAATGGCTTTGGGTGAGAACCAGGTGTGTCAAAGCCCAAGAAGCTGCTTCCCCGACAGCAATGGCCTGACTTACGTTTTCCACCAATATCTTCTCCAAGGACCTTCCCCACGATCAGAGTAAAGACGATGGCCAGAGAGTTACTGATGGGCACAGCCAGCGTCAGATCTGAGTGATCAGAGTGAAGAGAATCTCTGAGATGTAAAAAAATGCGTTTAAGGCACTTTCATTTTGTCATCCGAAAATCCCTTTTAAAAAAATATCACGTGGGCCTCCCCAGTGGCGCAGCGGTTGAACGCTGGGTTGCGAAGCTGCCCGCAGCCTCTGCGGCGCCAGTTAGATCCCCGGCTGCTCCCCGGCCACCGGAGGAGGGTCCCGCATGGCGCACAGACCTCTCCTGCCGCCCGCTGCTCCCCTCAGCAGTGTACTTCGGTCCTTCTGCCTGCTCTGCTCCCCACTCTGGCTCTGGTGAATTCTCTCACCCTCCTGCGCTTCTGACTGTACACAGTGCTTGTATATATAAATAAATAAATAAAATAAATCTTAAAAAAAAAAAATATCATGTGGTCTCATTTTCCAAATGAAGTCACAGTCATGTTCAGGATTCAAACCTAGGTCTCCCAACTCCAAATTCCGTGTTTCCAGAGTGCAGAACAAAGATCTAAAATACAAAGTCTGGGACCACCTTGGATTGCTGATAAGGATTTGGTATCCGCACTCCAAGAGAGCTCCCGAGATTCCAACAAGACCTTGACAGACAGGCGCCCCAAAGGATGCAGTAGAATGAGTGCATGAACACGTCATTAAGCACACACTATGTGCTTGATGCTTTCTGTACATCTCATTTTATCTTCACTGCATGGGGAGCATTATCATCATCTTGCACAGATAAAGGAAAAAAGCCTCAAAGAAGTCACATAAATTGAAGCAAATTGAGGAGGGCAGCCTGACTCCAAAACCTGTGCCTTTACTGAACTAAGTGGATATGGACAAACCAAAACAGCAGGTAAAGTACATTTTGTTTTTGTTTCAGTTCAGACTCCAGGCTTCGGGAGATAAAGGAGAAAAGGGGGAATATGGGAATTGGGAGGCCAGGTGCCCGTTAGGGACAGGGCCCCTGGGGCTGGCATTAAGTAGAAGTTATTGTAGTCCAGCATCTGTTCCTTAGCTTTGAAACACCCAGGACTGACACCCAATAAACAGGGGGAAAAAGGACTAATGAAGTTAACAATACTGTTAACTTAAAATTTATTACACTTAAACTTAGGACACTTAAAATTTGCTAAGAGGATAGATCTCATGTAAGCTTGCTACACACATGCAAAAAAAATAACACTACTAATGGATAAATGAGAAGTTGAGTTACTTGCTTACAAGACTCCTACTGCCAGGCAGACCAGGATGTTCATATTGACTCCTCACCACATTCTTAGCACTCCCAGGCCTTATCTGCTTCAGGAGAGGAGAGAACGTCTTGCTCTTTATCCCCTGAGGGTCCACCATGGCTGGTGCCACCTATCTGAGAAACATAGTAGGTGCATAGTAGGAAGCAGCATGGTGTAACAGCAAGGGCACGGGATAAAGCAGATTCCCTACGTGATTCTGGCTAGGTGGCTGAGACTCAGCCTGTGCTCATGGGTAAAACAGTAACAGCAAGATAACACAATTTCAGGGTCGCTGTAAGATAAACTATGACAAAGCATGATAGTCCCCGGCTGAAGCAGTGACTACTGTTCTGATTATTATAATGGCCGGGTGGTAAGTGACAGAGGCAGAGTGGGTGATAACAGGATTTATCTCAGTTTGTTCAAAGTGGGTAACTGTGGTCAGCTGGGCAGAGGGCTCAGCAACTTGGGCAACAAGAAGTGCAGAGGATTGCAAACTTTCTCTTAAACGGAGTCTTAAGAGAAGCCCAACATGGAAAACAGATGGAAATGGACTCAAGTGGACACCAAGGCAGCAGGTCTGGAGGTCGGCTTATCCCTTTGCCTTCCTATAACCTCTGAGGGGCTCCCCAGAGTAATTTGGGGTCCAAACTCCCCTCAAGTCCCTTGGGGGCTTCAAGTAAGACCCAGAAGAGTGAAATCACAGCAGGGAGGTTAGAGCATAAACTCAGGAATAAGGGCTTCAAATCCTTCTGCACTGGGGCCTCCCTGATGGTGTAGGGGTTAAAGTCTCAGCGCTATCAAGCTATACCAGCCACTGCAGCATGAGTTTGAGTCCCAGTCAGCCAGGGTGCTAACCCCACATGGAGCACCAGATCTCTCCTGTCTCACCAGCTGCTCCCCTCAGCAGTGTATTTCAGTAGATCAGCCTGTTTTGCTCCCCACTCTGGTGAATCCTCTTACTCCTCACACCTCTGGCCTACACCCCAGCTCTTGTGTGCAGAAATAAATAAAAATAAATCTTTAAAAATAAAAACCCAATCCTTCTACACTGACATGGAGTTGGACTTAAGTGACACAAGTTGCCCAAAATTCTGTCACCTCACCTCCTAAGTGGGGATATCACATCTGCTTCACAGGGTCATGAGAGGAATGGAATACATTTTGTAAAGCTAGCACGGTATCTGCTACTGGAGAGGGCAGTCAGCAAACATGGAGGAAAGGAAGTTTATATTTGCTGAACAACCACAGAGCACGCCAGGTCATCAGCTAGATGCTTCTCATACACTTAATTTATTTATTTATTTATTTATTTTTTAATAGAGGCATGTTTTATTTATTTATTTGTTTGTTTGTTTGTTTTGTTTATACATGCACTGGGTACAGTCAGAAGCGCGGGAGGGTGAGAGAATTCACCAGAGCCAGAGCGGGGAGCAGAGCAGGCAGAAGGACCGAAGTACACTGCTGAGGGGTGCAGCGGGCGGCAGGAGAGGTCTGCGCGCCATGTGGGACCCTCCTCCGGTGGCCGAGGAGCAGCCGGGGATCAAACCGGCGCCGCAGAGGCTGCGGGCAGCTTCGCAACCCAGCGCTCAACCGCTGCGCCACCGGGGAGGCCCTCATACACTTAATTTAATCCTCACAATGCTGTGAACCCCATTATCTCCAACCAAGACTCAAGTAAGGAACTTCTTCAAGGTCAGGTGGGTAGCACGTAGTGAAAAGGATTGTCCAAGCCAGTCCCTTGGCGCAGCACAAAGAACTTTCTTCCTTCTGCTGCTGCACAAGACAACCTGCCTTCATGCCAGCCCTGGCAGCTCCTACCAACCAGCTAAGAGGGAACCAGAGAAAATGGACTATCCCTCATAGGAACTCATAGGACAAGGTGTTTCAGGCTCTCTCCCCAAAAAGACTTTTTTTTTTTTTTAATAGAGGCATTTTATTTATTTATTTGGTTTTTTTTGTTTACACATGCACTGGGTACAGTCAGAAGCGCAGGAGGGTGAGAGAATTCACCAGAGCCAGAGCGGGGAGCAGAGCAGGCAGAAGGACCGAAGTGCATTGCTGAGGGGAGCAGCGGGCGGCAGGAGAGGTCTGCGCGCCATGTGGGACCCTCCTCCGGTGGCCGGGAAGCAGCTGGGGATCGAACTGGCGCCGCGGAGGCCGCGGTCAGCTTCGCAACCCAGCGCTCAACCGTTGCGCCACCGGGGAGGCCCCCCCCAAAAAGACTCTTCCAGGAGGCCTCCACCCCCAACCATGGCAGTTTCAAGCCAGAGACCCACCTGTTGATGCCAGGGTGAGGTAGTAAAGAAGGGAGCCACACTGGTTGAGGAAAAAGGGCATCAGGTACTGGAAACAAAAGAAATCTGCAGTCAGTGTGATTGCCTGACTGCGCAGCGCTGCCTTCTCCAAGCTTCTAGATATGCCTCTCCTTGTAGGGAAGAGCAGCTCTAAGGGCCAGGGGATACCAAGCTTTCTGGAAAGAACCTTTCCAGAGCAGAGGGAAAACTGAACTCCATGCTTTGCCCTGAATGTCTCTCCCTCAACCCTGCTAGTTTCTTTCTTACCCCCACCCCAGACCCCTAAGTGCAGCACTTTAGCTCTGCTTCTTTCGTAGCCCTTAGGCCTGAGGGATGGTTATGACTTGTCTTGTTTTTCCCACCAGACTGGTAGCGTTGGGATCAGAGATAATTCTCCATATCCTTCTTAATCCTCCCTCCCCAGGGCCAGTTTGAATCCCAAGTTTCCCTCTGGGAAGGTCTGTTGGGAGGAGCATGATAACCATAGCAGTCATCGAGCACTAATGGTGCAGTAGGCCCAGTGATAAGTGCTTTATGTGCTTCACCTCACTGTATCCTCGAAGTGGCTCCAATGCCCTAAAAATGGTTACTGTTATTCCCATTTTACAGATGATGAAACTGAGGCTCCAGAAGGACAAGTGGCTGGTCTAAGTTTCTAGGGAGTAAGTGGCGGGGCCCAGATTCTGACCCAGATCTACTTGACTCCAGGGGCCATTCACAGACGCACCTCAGTATTCAAGAAGAGGGTCTTCATCTCCTGCAGCAGCTGCCGGGCCCAGGTCCGCTCATGAACCTGCTGCAGGCCCGAGGAGGCGCGCTTCAGCAGCGGCTGTGTGCCACCCCACAAAGCCGCCACCAGCACCAGAGCCAGCACCTGCCCTGGATGGAGATGCGAGTGACCCTTCCCCACCCCACAAACGGCCACCCGCGGGCCCAGCCTTCTCCCCTCCCGGCTGCTTCCTCCCCAGGACTCCCATCCTCAGCTAGCCGCCCTCCCCACCCGCCTCCGCTCTCGACGCCCCTGTGTGACTAATGGGTCGCGCACACCGCGGGAGGCGTGGAGATGAAGCCGGGTTTGGGGTTGGCCCAGCGGCCGCTCCAGGGGGTGTAGGTGGAGAGGGAATGAAATGCGGCCGAGGGTCGGGAAGCCCGTCAGGGGCGGGGCCGCCTACCCACCAAGGGACGCCGCCATGGCAACGCCGCTTCCTTCTACTTCCGGGAGCGATGGGGGGGGGGGGCGGGATCCATAATCCGGAAGTGGTTCCAAGCCTCTTCCGGTCCCGTCACGTTGCCGCCTCCTTGCTTCTCCGCCGGGATGGTGAGTTCCCCGGAGTTGGGGGTCCTGGGTGGGGCGCGGGCCGCTTCTGGCCTCTGACACGCTGGTCTTGTCCCCGCAGAAGCCGATCCTGCTGCAGGGCCACGAGCGGTCCATAACGCAGATTAAGTACAACCGCGAGGGCGACCTCCTCTTCACCGTGGCCAAGGACCCTGTGAGCCTCGGCGGGGGCTGGCGGGGGCTGGGGGGCTGGCTGGTGGGCCGGCGGGCGGGGCCCGGGTGAAGGGCGACTTCGTTTGGCCAGGGCAGTGGGTGGACAAGCCAGTTTTGCCCTCAGAGGGGAGCCAAGAGAAGTAGAGAGAGGCCTTCCTCGGGGTAGGTGGGCGAGAACCTTCTGCCAGAAAAGGTGGGTAAGGACCCAGCTGGTAGGAGAGAGTAGCCAGAAAGAAAAGCATTGTGGCAGGGTGGCGGGGACAAGGGTCGGCTCGTCCAAGGGACGGGAGACCATTCCTGGGAACACTTTTTATACCAAGACAGGGGGGCAGAACATCTTTGGGAGGGAAAGCAGATCCATGAGCAGCATGGGACACAGAGGACTTCATGAAGGTGTCCCAGGTCTCATTTCAGTCTGTCCTTCTGGGCCCCACCTGCCACTCAGTGACAGCCCCTCTTCCATATGGAGGAAATTAACTTCAGTGGTTAAAAGCAGGAGCTCTGAAACCAAACAAACCTGATTTAAATTCTGACTCCTGCATCTACTGGCAGCGTGACTTGAGCATATCAATTCACCTTTCTAACTTGTATTTTTATAAAATATGGCTGCTAATAGTACTTCCCTCATGGGTTTGTCTTTATGGTTAAACAGGATCATCCATATAAGGTGTTTAGTACAGTACCTAGGGCACAGAAATGCCTCATTAATGTTACTCACTTATATTTTAAATTCTTTACATACCATCTTATTGGAGCTCACAGCTACCCCTTGAAGACGGCATTATTGTCACGGCTGTTTTACAGTTGGGAAAACTGCAGTTCAGAGAGGAGAAGCAGTGTCTTTGAGATAATATAGTGAGATGGTACAGAGCAGGGACTGGAACCAGGCTTCCCTACTACCACTGCCTCCACTGTACTAAAGCTGCTGTTTTTTTACACAGGCACGTTTTGATATTTTATTCTTTTTTTAAAAAAAGATTTATACATACAAGAACTGGGGTACAGGCCAGAGATGTGGGGGTGAGCGGATTCACCAGAGACAGAATGGGGAGCAGAACAGGTGGATTGACTGAAATGCACTGCTGAAGGGAGTAGCGGGGGAGACAGGAGAGGTCTGCTGCGCCACCTGGGTCACCTCCCTGGCCAGGTTTTGAACTTGTGCCACCAGGAAAGCCCTGATATTTTATTCTTTTTAGGGATGGCACAGAGACAAATGGAAACACTTTAACAAGTGCTCTGTTACTTTCCTGCAGGGAGGAGGAAAAACTAGGATTTGGTCTTCTCACTAACCTGCTGTTTCCTGAGATGGGCAGGAGAGGGCAGAATCTGGCTTGGCTAAAGCCTACTGAGGGTAAATTAGGCAGCCACTGCTCTGCTGGGATGTGTGCCATTCTGTCACGTTTTCATTAACTCTTCTAGATCGTCAATGTGTGGTACTCTGTGAATGGCGAGAGGCTGGGCACCTACATGGGCCATACTGGAGCTGTGTGGTGTGTAGACGCTGACTGTATCCTTGTTTTTCCTCATAGTCTCAGCTGTTGGGGTCTGCCAGCATTGGAGAGGCTGCTGAGTTGGAGGTTGGGAATTTGAAGTGTTTGTGGGTCTTGAGAATGATACTTAATTGCTCCCCAACCCATTCACTGGTAGGGGAATCTACAGGACAAGTTCCTGTATGAAGGGGTTAGGAAGTTCTGGGGCAAGAGAGGAAGAAAGGTTTCTTGGAGCTGACCAGGGCGGTGGTTCCATTGGGCTCCCAAGAAGACAAGGGCTCAGGTGAACTCAGTCATGTTTCTTTCTTTTTTTTAATAGCAAAATTTCATCTTTTCTTATAGTTGAATGGTAGTCTACTATTTATATATGCCTTTTTTTTTAAAGATTTATTTGTTTATGATTACAATAACTGGGGTACAGGCCAGAGGGGTAGGAGGTGAGAGGACTCACTGGAGACAAAGTGGGAAACAGAACAGGCAGACTGACTGAAATACACTGGTGAGGGGAGCAGCGGGTAAGTTAGGAGAGGTCTGCTGTGCCATGTGAGTAGCTCCCCTGCCAGGGATCGAACTTGCACTGCAGAGGCTGCGGAAAGCTTCACAGCGCTGTGCTCAACCCCTTGCGCCACCAGGGAGGCCCTTGGTCATGTTTCTTAACACTCTTCAGGGGACACCAAACATGTCCTTACCGGCTCAGCTGACAACAGCTGTCGTCTGTGGGACTGTGAAACAGGTAAGCCTGGGTATTCATTTTTTCCAGCAAACACTGAGGGCCTATGGTACACTGTTGAAGTGAACAGATTTTACGGAGTTAGATAAATCCAAAGATGTTTCCTGGTGCAAGAAACAAGAGACAGAAGAAAATAGGAAAGAAATCAGAAAAGAGGCATGACAGTAAGCCGTAAAGCATGTTAGAGAAAGCATAGAATACCATGGAAGGCCAGGAAGTGGGGGGGGGGGGGCATCTAGTTTTCTGGAGTGGAGACAGCAGCCCAGGAAGATTTCCCAAGATAAATGTCATATGAGCTGGGGGTTAAAGGATGAGAAAGAGGTCACTGCTTTGGCCCATTCAGGAATGAAAGCACAACAAGTGTCACGTCCAAGTCATCTGATCTGGAGGGAGTTCCTGCTTCATGGGGAATGAAACAGACAGTGGAGAAGATGAGGCAGGCTAGGACCAGAACAGGCTTTGAGTGCCAAAACCAGAGGCCTAGTTTTGTTCTGAAGGACTCAGCGTGCTGTGGGGTTGGTCTGCTGCAGAGGGCCGTGAGGCTGGCAGAGTGATGGTCTGTGTTTAGTGTTTAGAGTTTTGTGTTAGCAATCTCAGGTAGCAGTGGGGACCCTTAACGGTGCTGCAGCTGAAGACAGGGGGTCTGTTAAGCTGTTCTCTTCAGTAAATATTTGCTGGGCACTGGGGACACAGAAATTCGTGCAGTCTTTGCTGTGAAGGGCGCATTCTGAGGGGAAGACAGATTGCTGTCTACTGGAACCATGCCATGTTAGTGGGATATCTGAGGAGGGGCTATGGGGAAGATGTTACAAGACATGACCCAAAGCACAGAGGAAGAGGATGGTGGTGGGTAGAGGTTATTAGTAGGAGAATAGAACTGATGCCTGGCAGGTACGAAGTGTCCCTCCCCCAATTGACGATGGCAAGGGTAACCCAGACTCCGCCTCATCCTAGGGAAGCAGTTGGCCCTACTGAAGACCAATTCAGCTGTCCGGACCTGTGGTTTTGACTTTGGGGGCAACATCATCATGTTCTCCACCGACAAGCAGATGGGCTACCAGTGTTTTGTGAGCTTCTTTGACCTTCGCGATCCAAGCCAGATCGGTGAGGGCTGGGGCTTGGGTGAAGGTTCAGGGGAAGGGAGTGGCTGCAGAGCCCAGGGCCTGACACCTGCTGTGCATACAGACAACAACGAGCCCTACATGAAGATCCCTTGCAATGACTCCAAGATCACCAGTGCTGTTTGGGGGCCCCTGGGGGAGTGCATCATTGCAGGCCACGAGAGCGGAGAGCTCAACCAGTACAGCGCCAAGGTAAGGGGTGGGTCGGGCCTGAGACCACTAGAGTGATTCCCTGCACAGGGCGGGAGAGTACTGCCCTCAGGTGCAGAAAGGCAGGTTTCACCACTTACCACCTGTGTGATCCTGGGCAAGTTGTATAACTTCTGGGAGCCTGTCAAATGACATCAGAAGTTGGAAAAATTGTCACAGAGAACTCAGAATACATTACTAGTGATCACAGTGAAGCATTTTCCTGCTTCCACTGACTGCCAGGCCCTGCGCTGGGCTCTGAGGACAAAATGAATGGGACATGTGTCTGGTCCCAGGGGAGACACTCTCAAACAGCCAGCCTAAGTCAGCTTGTGCGTTGTGCCACCATAGAGACCTCAGCCAAGTGCGCAAAGTGCCCTCTGTCACAGAGGAGATGGGGCTTCCAGCAGGAAGGACAGTATTAGGGGTGAAGGCACAGTTAAGGGAGTACATTTTTCAAAAATTAGAAACTGGTATCCTTGGTATGTGATGTTAGTAGACAGGGATTAGATTTTTTTGTGTGTTGGGAGGTAAGGAGTTTTGATTTTTCCTTTAGACTGTAGGGAGTCTTTAAATGGTTATCAATGATCACATTTTCTTTTTAGAAATCTTGCAGGCTATAGTTTGTAGAACAGACCTGAAGTAGGTAATAGCCACTGTCAGAATCTGACAATGACAGAGTCGAGACTTAGAGGATAGAGAGGGTGAGGAAAGGTTAACGTCCAGGCTGTCTTCAGATTTGTGGTGTGGGTGCCTGTGTTTCTGGGGAACGCTGGAATGCAGCGCCACTAAAGCTGGCCAGTCACTCAGTAAGCACTGATTGCCCAAAGGCACCATGCCACCTGCAGAAAGGGAACAGGAAGCAAGGTCGAGGCTTAGAGAATGCTTGATGCTAGCACACGGCAGAGATGATCTGCGTTGCCAGATCAGCCAGACTATGGAGCTGACGCTGGTTTTCTGAAATGTGGGGGTCAGATATGTCCCTACCACATGTCTCCGCTGGTAAGGAGACTAGAAAACATTCTTTCTACTGAATAGGTAAAGCAAAGAAAGTTCCTGAGAGTCTGTTGTGGGTGAGACACAGCTCAGATCTTTTAGTCATCCAGCAAGAGTGTTTACAGGGGCCTCCTTGGTGGCGCAGGGGGTTAAATCTCAGCACTATGAAGCTATCCACAGCCACTGCAGCCCGAGTTCAATTCCTGGCCAGGGAGCTACCCACATGGCGCAGCAGACCTCTCCTGTCTCGCCCACTGCTCCCCTCAGCAGTGTATTTCAGTAGATCCTCCTGTTCGGCTCCTCACTCTGCCCTGGTGAGTCCTCTCACTCCCCACACCTCTGGCCTATACCCCAGCTCTTATATGCATAAAGAAATAAAATCTTTACAAAAAAGTGTTCATAGAGCACAGGCCAGGTGCCCATCACAACAGAGTCTAAGACATAGTCCCTGTCCTGTGACCCCAGGCAGAGGGCTTTTTGGAATCTTGTTTCCTAGATAGAGGGGCCAAGAAGTTCTTTTCTTTTTTTTAAGATTTATTTATGCATATAAGAGCTAGGGTACAGACCAGAGGTGAGAGGAGTCACCAGAGACAGTGGGGAACGGAACAGGCAGATTGACAGAAGTACATTGCTGAGGGGAGCAGCGGGCGAGTCAGGAGAGGTCTGCTGCACCATGTGGGTTGCTCCCTGGCCGGCCGGGGGATTGAACTCGTGCTGCAGAGACTGTGGAAGCTTCATAGGTTACATCTTTTTTTTCTTCCTTTTTTTTTTTTTTAACAGAGGCATGTTTTATTTATTTATTTGTTTGTTTGTTTGTTTGTTTTATTTATACAAGCACTGGGTACAGTCAGAAGCGCGGGAGGGTGAGAGAATTCACCAGAGCCAGAGCGGGGAGCAGAGCAGGCAGAAGGACCGAAGTACACTGCTGAGGGGGGCAGCGGGCGGCAGGAGAGGTCTGCGCGCCATGTGGGACCCTCCTCTGGTGGCCGGGGAGCAGCCGGGGATCGAACTGGCGCCGCAGAGGCCGCGGGCAGCTTCGCAACCCAGCGCTCAACTGCTGCGCCACCAGGGAGGCCCCATAGGTTACATCTTAACCCCTTGCTCCACCAGGGAGGCCCAAGATGTTCTTTTTTTTTTTTTAAAGATTTATTTATGCATACAAGAACTAGGGTACAGGCCAGAGGTGTCGGGGGTGACAGGATTCACCAGAGACAAGAGTGGAGAACAGAACAGGCAGACTGACTGAAATGCACTGCTGAGGGGAGCAGTGGGTGAGTCAGGAGAGGTCTGCTGTGCCATGTGGGTAGCTCTCTGGCCAGGGATCAAACTTGTGCTTCAGTGGCTGCGGATAGCTTCGTAGGTTGTGTCTTAACCCCTTGTGCCACCTTGGAGCCCCCCAAGAAGTTCTTTAAAGGGCAGCATTTGAAACTGCTCCTTCTACTACAGTCTGTCAGGTGGTTTAGTGGGAAAGGAAATCAGGAGATGAAGTGGCCCTTGAAGGAGGCCAAACAAAGATGGACATACTATCCTCGTGGACTTAATGGAGACGCTGGAGGGAAGAGCTCAGGCTCTCTGCCTCTTGGGTATGCGCCCAGCCAGTCACATCACCTTTCTGAACTTTAGTGTCTTTTAAATTTTTCCATTGAAATACCCACTTTATAGGATTATTGTGAAGATTAAATGAAGCCATTGTCTAGTGCTTAGTACCATGCTTGGCAAATAGTAGCTCTTCAACGAGTATTTGTTGAAAGGAGGAACGAACGCAGATATCTCTGCCACTGTAAAATGGTGAATTCCTAGGTCCACAGGTTTGTCATCAGAGGCATGTGTTTTTCTAGATGTTTAGGAAATTTGTACACCTGGGCCAAGTTAAGACAGAGACTTGGGCTTGGGAGAGGAGTAAATGATAATTCAGGGGACACCCGGGCAGTCCCAGCCCAGAACCCTCCCCTCAATGGGATAAGACACAGTAGGGAGCTTGACTGAGCTGTGGGTTAGTGCGGTTCGGTCTTGTCAGATCTTCGCTCTTCCTTCCCAGTCCGGAGAGGTGCTGGTGAATGTCAAGGAGCACTCCCGGCAGATCAACGACATCCAGTTATCCAGGGACATGACCATGTTTGTCACTGCTTCCAAGGACAACACAGCCAAGGTGAGCCCGGGCAAGGGTCTCACTCCCCCTCTGTACGGCTCTCAACTTGCCTGACTTCCCTAAAGCAGGCGCCTTTCACAGATTTTTTTTTTTTTTAAAGATTTATTTATTTATACAAGCACTGGGTACAGTCAGAAGCGCGGGAGGGTGAGAGAATTCACCAGAGCCAGAGCAGGGAGCAGAGCAGGCAGAAGGACCGAAGTACACTGCTGAGGGGAGCAGCGGGCAGCAGGAGAGGTCTGCGCGCGCCATGCGGGACCCTCCTCCGGTGGCCGGGGAGCAGCCAGGGATCGAACCGGCGCTGCAGAGGCCGCGGGCAGCTTCGCAACCCAGCGCTCAACCGCTGTACCACCGGGGAGGCCCGCCTTTCACAGATTTTTCCCATCTTCTCTCTTCAGCTCTTTGACTCCACAACCCTTGAACACCAGAAGACCTTTCGGACAGAACGCCCCGTCAACTCAGCTGCCCTCTCTCCCAACTATGACCATGTAAGGGATCCTTGCCTCCGCTTTCTGTTCAAATGTCTGGATGCTTCCAGGGTCTAGGTGTTTGTCTAGCAGTTAAGCTGCAAACCCTGGTTGGGGAAGGGTGTCAGCAGAGTCCCTGACCAGCCACCAAGCTGAATGATGGGGAAGCCCGATGGAACAGGGCAGTAGGAAGCAAAGTAGCTCTTCATGTCCTATCCTTAGTGTCCTTCCAGCCTGATGGGGGATATATTAGAAGCTTATGTGGGGAGGGGCGGAAAATGGACTTGCCTGCCTGTTGGGCCTGTCCAGGGTATCTTCTTTCCTTCAGGTGGTGCTGGGCGGTGGTCAGGAGGCCATGGATGTAACCACAACCTCCACCAGGATTGGCAAGTTTGAGGCCAGGTAAAGGGGGAGGAGGCTCTTCCAAACTGAAACCCCATGGAATGTCTTTCATGCTGGACACGAACCAGGACACAGACTTCCCTTATAACATTGGCACTAGATTTATGGCCTTCCAGTGAGAGCAGTTAGAGCAGGAGAGGTTGGCTCCCTTGGAGGCCCTGAACACATTGTATTTCTCGGTGCCCACCTATTGGCAACTGTGTACTGGGGACCATGGTAATGTGCTTACCTCATAAAATTTTTTTTTTTTAAGATTTATTTATTTATGCATACAAGAACTGGAGTACAGGCCAGAGGTTGTGGGGGGTGAGAGGCTTCACCATAGACAGAGTGGGGAACAGAACAGGCAGACTGACTGAAATACACTGCTGAGGGGGGCAGCGAGTGAGACAGGTGAGGTCTGTCGTGCCATGTGGGAATCTCCCCAGGTTGGGCGGGAATTGAACCGGTGCGGTGGAGGCTGCGGACAGCTTCACAGCGCTGTGCTCAACCAGCTGTGCCACCAGGGAGGCCCTGTTTTTTTTTTTTTGTCCACAGATTTATTTATTTATGCATACAAGATCAGTGGTAGGCCAGAGGTGTGTGGGGGGGGGGTGAGAAGATTCACCAGACACAGAGTGGGGAGCAGAACAGGCAGATGTACTGAAATACACTGCTGAGGGGAGCAGCAGGCGAGCCAAGAGAGGTTTGGTGCACCATGTGGATTTCTCCCTGGCGGGCCAGGGATCATACTCGTGCTGCAGAGGCTGCGGATTGCTTCATAGTGCTGTGCCCACCCCCTTGCGCCACAAGGGAGGCCCCCTCATAAAGTTGTTGATAGCTGTGGAGCCCGTAGAGCAGCGAGCACATGCAAGGAAGTGTTAATTGTGTGTTCAGACTGGTGTTGGGGTCCAGTCTTTCCCTAACTTCAATTTCACACTCATTTCCCCTTATCCTAGTTTCCTTGCACTTGGGGAGTGGTACCTCTGAAGTGTTTTGGAAGGAGATGGAGAGTGAATTAACTGTCCCTTCTTGCCAGGTTCTTCCACTTGGCCTTTGAAGAAGAGTTTGGGAGAGTCAAGGGTCACTTTGGGCCCATCAACAGTGTCGCCTTCCATCCTGATGGCAAGAGGTAGGCCCCGTGAAGGACTGAGCTCAGCCTGGGTCCAGTCTCTGCCCCACAGCCCACCCTCTACCCCCTGCCCTCAGGCCCGCCTTTCCCAGAGCAGGCATCTGACGGGCCCCTGGTTCTCTCCTTCCAGCTACAGCAGCGGTGGAGAAGATGGTTATGTCCGCATCCACTACTTCGACCCACAGTACTTTGAATTTGAGTTTGAGGCTTAAGAAATTGGATCTCCCGTCAGGACCAGGAATCACAGAAAGTTTTGGATTCAAGAAATAAATTAGTTTGGAAATAATTGATTTCTGGCCAGTATTTTGTGGGGTTTTATTTCATCATGTTCCCTTTTTTTGTTGGTTTTAAAGATTTATTTATTTATGCATACAAGTGCTGGGGTGCAGGCCAGAGGTGCGGGGAGGTGAGAGGATTCACCAGAGACAGAGTGGGGAGCAAAACAGGTGGATCGACTGAAATACACTGCTGAGGGGAGCAGCGGGTGAGACAGGAGAGGTCTGCTGCGCCATGTGTGTCACCTCCCTGGCTGATGCTTAACCTCTTGCACCACCAGGGAGGCCCTAATTTTCCCTTTTCAGTGGCACCCCAGCAAGCTGATGCTAACCATGGATACCTTTATTGTCTGGACTTTTCTTCCTACACTTTGGACACTGCAAACCTGGAGCTTCAGTATTCGGGGCTAGGCCGGCTTGCGGTACCTTTGTCAAGGTCCAGGGGTGCTGGGAGGCCTGAAAACGTTCAGAACACCTCAGCCACTATCCAAGGGGCTGGCATTTAGAGTTGGAGCTGAGACCTGGAGGCTGTTGGCTGAGAGCCTTCTGTCTTCTTGTTTTCTGTCACTCACAACTTCTCCCACGCTCCTCTCAGGGTTCAATTAGGCAGATCTAATGCAGAAACAGACCTGAGGTAGAGGAAGATAGGTAAGGAGGCTGAACAGAGTGTTGGCTCTCTAGGAGAGAAAGTGGGTTGGAGAGTTACAGTCTCGAGGCCTGGGGCCAAGGGATTGAGAACATAGAGTGGCTTCTGGAGTTTGTGCTGCTGTTCTGGCTGGTTGAGCACAGACCACAAGGAGTGTGTTCTCCCTACGCACAGGCATCTGTTGAGAGAGTATTGGCTGTGCCCTCTGTGGTAGGATGCTGGAGTCCTAGCTCCGACGGGCCAGGTTTCCGCAAGGACCAGACGGCATAGGCGGCATCGGCGAAGTGGAGGGATGAGGGGAGAGGGGATGAGGTAGATGAGGTAGTGAGGAGACACTGACACTTGATAGGGTGCAAGTATCTCCTGCTGAGGGTCTCAGCGGTCCTTTATTTATACATCAGAAATTCTTTATGTGATCATTTCTGTTTACAAGCTTTGGAAACAATCCAAATGCCCAAAAATAGATGACTGGATCAAGAAGATGTGGTACATATACACCATGGAATATAACTCAGCATTCAAAAAAGATAAACACATGAAGTTTGCAGCAACATGGATGGCGCTGGAAGGGATCATGCACAGCGAAATAAGCCAGAAAGAAAAAGAAAAATACCGGATGGTCTTACTCATAGCAGGAATCTAGAAAACTTAAATAAGGGACCAAGAAAATGAATAACTATAAGAAAGTGAAAAGCAAAATCAACAAAAAACTATGAACCAGAGACACTCTATGGGGAGTGAGGGGTGGGGAGGTGAGGGATTGGAGTCAAAATAAGGGGATTGCAATTGTATGGGGAATATAAAAATAAAATTTATTAAAAAAAATTATGTGATCATTATATCATGCAATCATGTGATTTCATTTTACATTGTTTTAGAAATTATTAACAGTACACAGTCCTTTTTCTAATTTTCCTAGTCTATGATTAACTTGGTTGCTTGGTTACATTAACATGGCTACATATTTTCCTAGGTGATGTATGTTATTCAGAAAATAGAAACAGGTGCTACACATAATGTGATTCAAGCGGTCAAGCTAGGTAACTAAAACAAGGCTAAACAGGCATAGTAAAATTGAGGGCGGCCTTCTATTTCCTATTTAGAACCAGGTGGTCCTGGTGTCATGGGAACAGCATGTGGTGTGTTTTTTTCTCGGACCACTTTGCCTCCCGGGGCATCTCAGGGGCTTTCTCTTGTGGGGACTTTTACCGGGCTCAGTTCCATCAGTTCTACAAGCGTGGTTTGTTGGAGAACTCAGTGTTACTCATGGTAACTGCATGGAGGACATGGAGAATTATTGGAAACCGTTTCATTATCAGTCATGTTGGAAGGTACATTTTTTTTAAAAATACTGAGGTGTGCGTTACCGAAACTGGCATTGACGCCAACACTCATTGTGTTAGTCTAAAACTTAAAATTTCCATGGTTTCGATAACTGCCACAAACAAATGAAAGGAAGCAGCAGTAGCCAGCTATCGAGTTTTCTGACTTTTCAGAAATCTTCCCCATGCCCGGACCTTTGTCAGATGGCATGAGTAGCATGGCCTGCGCCAGTAGGGTTCCCCGGTTGGTGAGGTGACAGCCATCCTGGGGCAGTGATAACACTTTCTCCTGTAAAAGCTACTGTCAGAGCCTACACCATGCAGAAGCATGAAGCAGGAGGGAGACAAAGTCCTAGTTCTCAAGGGGTCAGCTTCGCTTTGCCTGGAAGGCCCCGGGCAGGCCAGTTGAAGTTCTGGCAGTGAAGTTCACCAGGTGTGCAGAGCATGGATACGCTCCGGAGAGAGACCTGCTTGAGCAAAAGTGAGAAAAACCCAGTATGGGTATGGACAGGTCCGGATTGATAAGTGCAAACACAGCTGCTGAAAGTGGAGGTAGAGCTGTGAGGAAGCTGTTCGTATGGTCCACATGGAAAGGAAAAAGCTGATTAGCTACTAGAAGTCTTTGGGTAGAGAGGACTAAGCCAAGAAGCCTCCAGGAGAAAGGCTAAATAGGAAGGAAGGGCTGGAGAGGGAGGTAAACATTGTCAGGGGTTTCTAACCTGGATGGCCCATGAGTTGGTGAAAATGGCAGGGCTAGGGTGGAATTGGGGCTGGGCAACAAAAGATGAGGCCCCTTCCCCATCTCAGTCTGAGGAGAAAATGGGCGCTTATGCAACAAGCCAATCGAAAAAACAAAAAAACAAAAAAAACGACCTGTGTGTGCCCACGACGTGTCAGGCCTGGTGCCTTTCCATGTGAAATTTCACTCCGTTAGTCCCGACCCCCCTGTATGGATTGTCCACGATGAAACCCGGGGCCCCAGGCCTCCCCCCAGCCAGCACAGCTTGTAGCAACTCCTCACTCTCAGGGCAGCCCGAGGCGAGCTGCAGCGGAGCAGCACCTGCGGACCGGGACTCGGTTCCTCCCGCTGTTCCCACCCAGGCCCAGGGATAGGGTCCGACACTGCAGCCCGGCCGGAGCCAGCCGGAGCGCAGGGGCCTGCAGCACGCAACCCGCAAGGGCTGGCCCTGGTCTTGGGGTGGGCTGCGGGCGCAGCGGGTGGAGAGCAAACGACTGGAAAGTGGGTGGGTCCTGCTTCCGGAGATCACCCGTGGGCGGGACTTCGAGAGCCGCGAGAGGGTGTGCGTCACGGGGGAGAAGGCGGGATTGAATGGGCGCGGGGCCGGCATTGGGCCGGGGCCGGCGGGCACATAGGCGGAGACAGGGCAGAGAGACGCGTTTGGCCCGGCGGGGGCGGGGCCCGGCGGGGCCCCGGGGAGCCTGGTAGCATCAGGGCGCAGGAGGCGGCCTGCCGGGTCCAGCGGGCGCCAGCGGGCGCAGGGGCGGGAGGCAAGCTCGCCGCGCCTCGCCAAGTGTTCCAGGCCACGCCGCATCGCCTTGCCATTCGTCGTGCTGAGCTCCCCGGCACAGAAGCCTGTTTACTCCCCTCGATACTGTCCAGGGGTAGCTTAGGGACTTCGGGTACACTCAACAGAGGTGGCGATGTCCAGCGTCGCTTCCATGCCCTGTGTCCAGCTGCAGTACCCGCAGGTCCTTACAGCGCCGCGTGATGGTGCCAGAGCCACCCGCGGCCCTGGGATGGCCTGGCTGCCACTTAGTGTCCCCCTCCCGCCTCCAGGGGGCGAGAAACAAGTTCTCCAGGATTGGGCATTTCTCTGAGGGGCAAGAGTTCCAGCTGCGCTTGCCCTTTGCCCTCTCCCCGCAGAACCTCACGTGCCCCAACTCCGGGGATGCCCCGCCACGTCTCACCTCTTCTGGGTGGGGCTGACTCTAGGCTGCAGCTGCAGCCACAGGTCCGGGACGATGACGGCAGCAGCAGGTGGTGGCCGGTGAAGCACAGCATGACGCCCAGGAGGGCGCCTCCAGGCCCCCAGGAGCTCAGCCTGAGCTCGACCCATATGGATCAGTTCCGAGAACTCCCTTCCCGTGGTGGGGTGCTGAGGCCCAGCAGCACAGACTCAGGCCAGGGGACGGGGGTGGGGTGCGGGGGTATGGGGTGGCTGTCAGGCTGGGCCAGCGCCAGCCTCCCAAAGGGGCAGGAACTCCCTGGGTTGTGGGCAACTGCTGTCAAGGAGGCCCCTTGGAGGAAAGTTCGCAGTTTCGCAAGAACTCCCCTCTCCTACTGCCAGCACCTTTTGGTGGCCACCTCGGCAGAACCTGTTAAGGAAATCTCAATTTCCTCATCTGTGAAATGGGGTGAATAATCTTGCTTAAAGCTCTTAAGCTCATGCCTGAGTCACAGGACTGACACACACACACACACACACACACACACACTGGGGTGCTGGCACTCCTAATGACTTAAAAAAGAGAATAACAATCTCTTCCACTGTGTGGGTGTGAAACTGGAAACTGCGTCCTTCCCTATCTGTGAGGCTGCATATGGGGGGGTAAGGCGGGTAGGGGGAAATCCCTTGGTCTACCTTAAATACAGGCAGTGGTGTGCCTCACACCAGCCCCCCCCCCCCCCACTGCTGGAAGTTCCTGATATAAGGGGTCCTCTACAGAGGCCTCTCCTGGTGCCTGCTCCCAGGCACCCTGGGGGTCAGTTCTTCCTCTTACTGTGGAGTGCTCTTACACTGGCCACCAAAAGGAGCTGGCAGTAGGAGGGGGGATTTCCTGTGAAACTGCATTCTTTCCTCCAAGGGGGCCTCCTTGACAGCAGTTGCCCGCAACCCAGCAACACCTGTATTTGGTGTTGAGACTGAGGAAGGGTCAGTTCATAGGGTTTTCAGTCTGGCAAGAGACATACTTAAAACTGGTTAATTGGGGCCTCCCCGGTGGCGCAGCGGTTGAGCGCTGGGTTGCGAAGCTGCCCGCAGCCTCTGCAGCGCCGCGGGTTCGATCCCCGGCTGCTCCCAGGCCACTGGAGGAGGCCACTGGAGGAGGCCACTGGAGGAGGCCACTGGAGGAGGCCACTGGAGGAGGCCACTGGAGGAGGGTCCCACATGGCGTGCAGACCTCTCCTGCCGCCCGCTGCTCCCCTCAGCAGTGTACTTCGGTCCTTCTGCCTGCTCTGCTCCCCGCTCTGGCTCTGGTGAATTCTCTCACCCTCCCGCGCTTCTGACTGTACCCAGTGCATGTATAAACAAAAAAACAAACAAATGAATAAATAAATAAAACATGCCTCTATTAAAAAAAAAAATGGTAAATTACAGGGCCTCCCCTGGTGGCACAGGAGGTTGAGCACTGCAGCCTCTGCAGCGCCAGTTCAATCCCAGCCAGCCTGTAAGGGTCCCACATGGCGAGCAGACCTCTCCTGTCTCTTCAGCTGTGTATTTTGTCAGTCTGCCTGTTCTGTTCCACGCTCTGTCTCTGGTGAATCCTCTCACCCTCCCCCGCATCTGGTCTGTATCCTGGTTCTTGTATAAATAAATAAATAAATCTTAAAAAAAAACAGCTGGTAAATTACAGGAGAGGAAACATTTAGTGGAGGATTCACCCATCACATTCATCCATCCAACTATTCTTTGAATTCTTGAACATTGATCCCCTTGCTGTGCTTAGCACTGAATACTAAGAATCTACTCTGCCTTCAAAGAGCCTTCTGGCCCACTAAGTTCCAGGCTTTTTTGGTGTGTGTGTGTGTGTGTGTGTGTGCAAAACCCTTCTCTCAAATTAAAAAAAAAAATAACATAGATGGGCCATATATTATTTAAATATAAAAATGTATTATATAAAATAGAAACTTGGAAGTGCCCTATAACAGGAACCAGACATAAAAGAGTACAAATTACAGAATTCCAAATCAGCCACAGCTGGGATGGCAATTCACTAGAAAAGTGAATAATCAGGATCCCATCTCAGGCTGGGGGTGGGGTGGGAGCTGTGAGAGCAACCTGTTTTAATACCCTTCCCAGGTGATTTCTATGCTAAAGTTTGAGACCACTGGAAAGTATATGGAGGCAAACTAATCTCTGCTTTCAGAAATGAGGGTAGTAGGGGCCTCCCTAGTGGCACAGGGCTTAGTCTCAGCTCTACCAAGCTATTGCCAGCCACTGTGGCATGAGTTTGATCCCCGGCCAGGGAGCTACCCACATGGCGCAGCAGACCTCTCCTGTCTCGCCCGCTGCTCCCCTCAACAGTATATTTCAGTTAATCTGCCTATTCTGTTCCCCATTCTGTCTCTGATGAATTCTCTCACCCCCCCCACACCTCTGGCCTGTCACCCCCCAGTTCTTGTATGCATAAATAAATCTTAAGAAAAAAAAATGAGGGTAGTTGTAGGGTGAAAGATTGTCAGGTTTTTCTGCCCTCCCTCCGGTCCTGAATGCATGCCTGATGGCAGGCACCTGGAGTAGGGCATGGGTATATGTAGGTGGGTTCACCTGGGCTGAGAAGGGGCGGTGTGAGCAGAACCAGCAGGAGAGAACCAGCAGGAGGGAAGCACCAGAAGTGAATGAGAGAGAAAGAGAAGCAGAAGAGAGAGAAGGAGACCTCGAGAGAATGCAGAAGAGCCCAGAAAGAGTGAAGATTTGCTGGGAGCTAGGAGGCCTGCCAACCTCCTGGCCCCCTGGCATCCCTGCCTCCCGGTTACTTGGTAAAATCCCAATAAAAACCTGAAAAGCCATGGAGGGCTCTAGGGCTCTCCTCCTTTACCTGTCTGCATAGGATCATAGAGACCCTGCTCTGTGCCTTCCTGCCCTGCTGCTACAGTATTCCCCTTAGGAGAGTAAAGACACACCAGCACAAAGGAAGCTTCCTGAATGCAGGTAGTATTCTGTTGCCTAATCTGGCTGCTGGTTATATAAGTGGTACAACTATAGGTGGGTGCATGTTATATTTTATACAAAGTTTAAAAAGGGGAACTGCTCTGTTTGAGGCCCTGAGAGAGGTATGGAGAGAGAGGTCTAGGAGCCAATTTATAGCTGACAAGACAAGCAGTTTTTAAGGGTTTCCCAAGGGAATCTGGAGTCCCTGTTAATGTAGCTTGAAAGCATCCATCAGTCCCAACAGTCCGTGACTTGTCCAAGGTCTCAGAACCAGCACCAGAATCTAGGGCTCCTGACTCCCAGGTCAGGGCTCTGGATTCTATTCCCTTACCGAAGGGCCAGTGTCATGAGTGAGCACAGGGCAGCTCATCAGCCTCCTATCCCCTCCTCGCTCCCTTAACATGGGTCGTGGGGAGAGGGCCAAGTCTGGTGGAGACAATGCTTTCCTTATCCTGGAGGAACTTCCTTTCTGGAAACTGGGTGTCTCCTTCTGGGCAAAGACAATAAAATTCACTCAAGGGGCCACAGGAACAGGGTTCCTCCTGCCCCCACCCGGATGGGCATCACGTGGCTCCCAGATTAGCAGTCAGGAAAATTCCAGCCCTTGCACACTCAGCCTCCCACACCCATCTACTCACCCAGCCTCCCTGACTCAGCCTCCCTGACCCACCTTTAGCATTCATTGCACACTCCTGGACACACTTCTACCCTTGGATCCTGCCACCGCTCCTGGGCAATATTGCCAACCTTTTCCTAATTTCAGAGCTGCAGCCTTGCCTATCACTCACCCCAAACCCACCATGTCCTTGGGGTCACTGAAATTTCAGGCAGTGGGTGAAGAAGATGAGGACGAGACAGAAGAGAGCCTGGACTGTGTGAAGGCTCTGACGGCTAAGCTGCAACTGCAGACACGGCGGCCCTCATATCTGGAGTGGACAGCCCGGGTCCAGAGCCAGTCCTGGTGCAGGGTCCAAGCCAAACCTGGGCCAGATGGACTTGGGGCCATTTGTGGCTTCAACTCAATGGATTCTGCCCTGGAGTGGCTCCGACAGGAGCTGGTAAGTGTGGCAGGGTGGGCATTTTGCAGAGGGCCTTGGGATCAGTCCTCTTCAGGGTATGGGGAGGGGATGAGAATGGACCCCCCGCCCCCAGCACTTCCCACTCCTGTGGCTGTGTGCTGGAGTTGAGGGCCAGGAATGAATTTCTGTGTATTATTTGGGGGAGCCTTGAAGCTGAAGAAGGATCCCCTCCAAACTTCTCTTGTGGTTCAAGGCACAGAGCTTCTGTCCTTGGAGGTCACCAATTACAGGGAGGAAGACATGGCCTCCCCTACTCTAGGAATTGCTGTACCCCAAAATACAGTGAAGTAGGAAAAGATGCACTGGCCAAGTCTAAAGCAGAATTTGAGGGGCGAGTATTGACTAGGTGACATGTGCCAATATAAAGGTGTCCAGGCTTCATATTGAAGCTTCCACTGAATTGATCTGGAACCCTCCCAACACCCCCGCCCCCCCCCCCCCCCCCCCGCAGACATCCGTATTTGCTTAACAATGGTCCTTAGTTTGGTTTTAGGAACACCAGTTTGAGAGATAGGGAGGGATCTGGTTGCTGTGAGATGGGGTGTGTCGTCCGGCCCCCATGCTCCCCTATTCCAAAAAGACCAGGGAGTTGACCAAACTGCAAGAATGGCCGCAGCGACTCAGGCTGGGCCTGCAGGCTTACGCCCCCTCTCGGCTGCAGCGGGAGATGCAGGCTCAGGACCAGCAGCTGGCGGGACAGCTGCTGAGGCTGCGGGCCCAGCTGCACCGGCTGAAGGTGGACCAAGCCTGTCACTTGCACCAGGAGCTGCTGGACGAGGCGGAAATGGAACTGGAACTGGCCCCGCCACTGCGGCATCTCGGCCTCACCCGCATGAACATCAGCGCCCGGCGCTTCACTCTTTGTTAAGTGGCACCTGCCTGTCTGCTGGGACATTCAGTCATTCACCAACTCTTCCCCAGCCCAGCTGGGAAGGAGGAAGAGAGGGGTACCCCAGAGGTGCCAGCACCTGGGCAGGGAGGAAAAGTTGGTGGGTGGGGCCATCCCTGCTCTCTGGGGGTATAAAGCCCCAGCATCCTGTCCCTACACTGCTGCCCCAGCTGGGGGAGTGGTTTGGCAAAGGGGAGCATGAGAAGAAGGGGAGGAGCACAAAGTCCCAGACTCCTCAATAAATGCCCTCTCTGCTTCCCATCGAGGCCTCTGTAGTCAGTTCTTCAGGCTCAATCTTGCTGCATGTCACCTGCTTGATGCCCCTCATGGAAGGCGACTTAGGTAAAAGGGCTGATGACAAATGCAGGATCTTCAAAACCATCTCTACCATTAATTTCTATTCATCCTTGAGGAGGTCTCTTAACCCTGAATCTTTCTTTATGGAAATGCTAATTCTCCACAAGTATTTGGATATGTCCTTTTTTTTTTTTTTTAAGATTTATTTATTTATAAAAGAGCCGGGGTACAGGCCAGGCCCTGGATATGTCTTAAGTGAGATAATGCACAGTAAATACCCAGTTAGTGTGAACTAGTGCTTATCATTGCTGTCACCTGTGTTATTTGCTGAGGCCCAGAGACCAGAGAGTGGAGTGCTCAGGATCACACCAAGGAGCTAGGACCTGCCTCCTGCCTGGAGTCTGTGGCATTCTGTAGATTTTTTTTTTTTCACTTTGTGTCTCTCAGTCTTTGTTTCTATATTACCCTTTGAATTTCCAACTCTGGCTTCCTCTCCCCCCCCCCCCATTTCCTGTCTCCCCCTTCCCTCCACGGCTGAGGTGCATCAGCTTCCACCTCACAAACCCCAACAATGCTCTGTGGGTTCCCCTCCCCCAACCTGCTCACTCATTTTAGGCTCCGCTGGGTGCTAATGGTGGTGACGCATTTATACTTTCCTCTGGGTGGGGTCAACGTCCAGCTCTTGGGCCCAACACAGGCCACCTGGATTTCCTCATAACACTAGTGGCCTGACCCTCAGCCTGTGAGGATCCTACCCTCAGTCTGGCTCCAGAGGAAGGGGAGAGTCTTGACCTGCTTGCTGCTCATCACAAGGTTCCTGCCTCCTGCTTACAAGACAAATCCCACCAGTCGGCTGCCTGCACCTGGGTGCTTGGGCAGAAGTGTTTATTTTGTCTTGCACCTGTTGCAGGAGATAGTGCCAGGCCTACACTTCTCACAGGCCGTCAGCTTGTCTCCACCTGAATTAAAAGTGTTGCCTGCTCTCCAGAATTAGTGGGTGATGTTCTGCCCTCTAGCCCACAGCCGAGGCCTCTTGACAACACGGGGTTGTCCTGCCTGATTCCTTAGACAGCCTGTTGTCCAGCCTTCTGTCAATGGAGGGGTGTTAGCCTACCCTCTAGCCAGAATACATCTCTGGTCCTGTGCCCTGAGAGGACAAGGCTATGGTTCAGCTGCCGTCTGGGGAAGGGTGTTAGCCTGACTTCTGACTGTAACAAGGGTGTTCTCAAGTCTCGCTATTTCATGGGGATAGTGTCCTCTCCTCGGACCTTTGCCCCCAGACTGTAATGAAAGGGTCACTCAGCTCTCAGACCGTGACAACAGTGCGATTTGCAATTCACTGTAAGCTGCTTGTCCCCTGTTCATGGGGGTTTAAAGGTTGCCCTCGTCCAGGTGCATCCTGGGGGCGGTGGGGAAGTTCCACCAAATATCTTCCCTTCACCTCCAAAGGCCATTCTCAGGCTGAGTAGGAACCTGGCCTGGGCATGTGTAAGACCCTCAGGGGCTGATGGGCAGGGGGCTATGGCGGCAGGAAGCTCAGGGTGTTGGAGGCTTGTGGTTGGGCCTCTGGGGCCCGGTTGGCTGCGGAGCCCGAAGGAGGAGGGAGGAAGTCAGGGTGGGACGTGGGCGCGGGGACACAGGCGGTGGCTGCGACGGCGTGGGGAGCTGCAACTGTGTCTGGGCAGCCAGGCCAGGCCAGAAGGACCATGTGAATGGGGCCAGAGGGCTCCTGGGCTGGGCAGGTAAGGAGCACTGGGAGCGGGAGTCGGTGCGGGGGCGGAGGGGGGGTAGTCCTGAGAGGGGTGATGTTCACAGCAGTGGGCTGCAGCTGGGCGTGAGACCAGGCTCCCAGGTATTCTTCTGGAAGACAGAAGAAACTTGCGGGGGGATCAGGTAGGAGGGATGCAGAGCAATCCCGTCCGGCTTTCTCCTTGGATGTTGGTTCCTGGCTCTGCCTCGCAGCCATCATCAGCTCCCGCCTCACTGGGAGCATTTTTCTTGGAGAAACATTATGAAAAGGTATTAAAAAGGCCTTTAGAGATGCCTAAGCCCAGTGCCTCATCCCATAACGGATCAGCCTCTTGAGGCCAGCGAGGACAGGACACTGCCCTCCGAGGCGGCTGAACAAGGCAGTGTCAGGACCAGGCCCTGGACGACGAGGGTGACGACCTAGGCTGTGGTTCCCCCGCCCCCCGGGGAGCAGGCGATGGGCAGGCTTGACTCGGGAGACCCAGCACCCCTCCGGCTGCTGGGCAGGCTCTAGTAGTAAGAATCTGCTGAGAGAGCTTGAGGGGAGTCACCAAGAGCATCCGGATGGACACGTGAGAAGAGATTTTAGCCTCAGTGACCAGCAGTGCTCACGAGGAGGAGGAGTCCCCCTGGGACATGTGAGAGGGTATTCGTGACTGGGATGGGGTCTCCGGGGCGGAAGTACCTGACCGGATGCTGGGAAGTCGAAGGAGAGAGAGAATGTTGGGAAAGGACTATTTTTACCCCAAACGGGTGCAGTTGACCCTGGGCAAGGAATGTCTGAACTTCCGTATGCAAAGGAGCCATTCCTGGCCCTGCCAAGCAGCACAGGATGTCCCCCCCACCCCCACTCCAGCCCCACACCCATCGCCTCTGTGTGGCAAGAGCCAGTTGGTCCTGCTGATTCCTGCCTCAAACCGAGGAAGGTGGAGGCTCAGGAAGGCACTCTGCAGCCACCTGCCCACCCCCTCACCTAACTCTCAGTCCTCAGTTTCTGGGGGGAGTCCCCACCTGAACCAGACTTTCCAGGTTCCCCTGCCTCACCCTCCGCCATTGGAGTTTTTCTTGACACACAGTTTCCATCCGGTCAGCATGTCCCAGCTTTGTTCCCGTCCCCAGCTCCAAGGTCTGCAGCCTCCTGTGAGAACTGGGAGAACATGCACCCTGAACCTGAGGGGGGCTCCTCTTCTCTCTGGACAGGCATAAACTGCCCCCCTCCAGGCTGGTGCTGATAGATAACTCAGCCAGGGCCCCTTGCCCTTGGGACTCAGGAACAGCGGCAGGGAAAAGACCAAGTGATGGGGCAGGACAATGGCTGAGGAGACCAGACTCGGGTGATCTGGAAGGCTTCCTGGAAGGCCATTCGGAAGAAGCACAAAGGTCCATTCTGGAGGGTACCCAGGACATGAAGCCCGGGTCACTCTCCTTGGGGTCTTTCTGATCCTTAGGGACCACGAGAGTAGAGAGCTTTGAGCAAGACCAGAGGCAAGAGGGCCAATGGGTGTGGTATAGAGCAGACAACAGGTTTCAGCTTCAGAGCCAGGAACGATTCTGGTTCCGCCATTTCCTTGAACTTCACCTCTCTGAACTCATTGTAAAGGGCCAATAATAAATTCTTCCCTCACAGAGTGCTTGTGGGGGATCAAAGTGAAAATAAAGCACCGGGCTAGTACCTGACACACAGAAGATGCTTAATAGGAATTAGGCACATCCTTCTCCTGGGAATGATGAACTAAAGGGGAGGGCCCTCCACACCTGGGATGACTCTTGCTTAGCATGTTGGCTGGCTGGTCACCCACCCAGTCCCTCACACTTGTGCTGTGGCTTTGCAAATTAACTTATTTCCTGTGTATAATGAGTGTGAGAATTCGAGGCTGAGTCAAAGTCTGCTGTAGAGGAGGGTCCCATGCACAGTGTCTCTCTCTCTCATACACACACACACTCCCTATCCCTAATACCACTGGTAAATATACGTGTACATGTATGTTCAGAAGCAGAGGCAGGGACTAAACAGAAAACATAGTCTGGATCCCACAAATTTGTATGCACTCCCAGAGGTTGATGGCCAAGGCCAAGCTCAGTTCAGTGAAAGCAATTCTGAGGGAAACTGAGTGAGGGTGGGTTGGGGGGCAGGTGGAACCAGATTATCATTCAGGGATGTAGCCTCTTAACAACCAGCTTCACGTAGAGTATCTGGAGCTGCGTTCCCAACACTACTTCTAAAGAGCAGTGGTCCTGCGAGGTACTTGGAAATAACGGGATTCCAGGGCCTCGGCTACAAACTGTCCTGTATTAACTTCGCCGTCAGCGATACCTACTGAAGCTCTGCAGATCCCCCGAAGGAAGAGCCTGGTTAACGCTGTCTGGCCCAGTGTTGCCCCAGCTTCCTTGGTCACAGAGCCACGGTCCTCTCTCCACTCCCACACCTACCCTGCCTGAGACAAGCCTGGGGCCTGCTGTGCACCTGATCCTTCTCAATTGATTGTGTTTCTTGGCAGAGTTTTTTCGTCTTGGTGGTGGTTTTGTTGTTTTGACGTTTCAAATGTAAAACGAACACATGGCTGTTTTAAAAACTTCAAACAGTTCAGAAATGCGAGAAGTGTAGGTCAGTGATGAGAAGCTATCCCCACCTTTTGTTCCAGTCTCATGACCATGAGATCAACCGCATGCACTACTCTGAGACCAAAAATAAAAAGTGCAGCTTTCTCCAATCTCACTTCTGGGATGTGTTCACTGTGAGCCATTTGGTGCAGGCCTTCTAGATTTTCCTATGTATGACTGCTGAAAAAAGCGTAGTTGTTAGCATTGTAGTCTCTGGAGGCAACCAGACCAAAGTTCCACTACTCATTTGTTTGTTATGAGGCCTGAGACACATCACTTTACAGCCTCAACAGCACTTCTGGGCCTCAGTTTTTGCATCTGTAAAGTGGGGTAATAATAGCACTTACTTCATAGGATTATTATGAGAATGACATGAAGTCATGCAAATGAAGTCTTTAAAAAATCCCATATGTATACAAATGCAAATAGGCTTCTATGCTACATTTTGTTCCTACAGCATGCTTGCCATGTTATACCTGGGATACCTTTCCACGTCAATACATGGAGATTTTTTAAAAAGATTTATTTATTTTTGCATATAAGAACTGGAGTACAGGCCAGAGGTATGGGGGGTGAGAGGATTCACCAGAGAGAGTGGGAAACAGAACAGGTGGACTAACTGAAATACCCTGCTGAGGGGAGCAGCAGGCATGGCAGGAGAGGACTGCTGCGCCATATGGGTAGCTCTTTGGCAGGCCAGGGGATTGAACTCATGCTGCAGAGGCTGCGGATAGCTTCACAGTGCTGTGCTTAACCCCTTGTGCCACCAGAGAGGCCTAATACATGGAGATTTTTTTTTTAAGATTTATTTATTTATGCACACAAGAACTGGAGTGTAAGCAACATGTGCAGGGGGTGAGAGGATTCACTAGAGAGAATGGGGAGCGGAACAGGCAGATCTACTGAAATGCGGTGCTGGGGGAGTAGCAGGCGAGGCAAGAGAGGTCTGCTGCACCATGTGGGAGGCTCCTTGGCCGGCCAGGGATCAAACTCATGCTGTAGTGGCTGGCAATAGCTTGATAGCGCTGTCTTTAACCCCTTTGCCACCAGGGAGGCCCCGATAAATGGAGATCGATCTTACCTTTTGAATGATTTTAGCTAAACATTAGGGCAGAAATGGGGGCAGAATGAGTAATGGTGAGGATGTTGAGTAGCTATTTCCTGGCAAGTACTGTTGTTTTGTGTTGTCAATGTTGGGAGCCACAGACATAACAGATCAGCAAACTGAAGACAGGACTTATGGCCTCCTGTGAAGATGGAGTGGCCCATGAGAGGGGCACCCACTGCTGTCACAGGGGGCAGGGCTAAGTGGACTGTCTGCTCATGTCTATGCCCCCAGCACCAGATCAGAGCCTGGCACATAAGAGGTACCCATTACATCTTTGTTCATTCATTGACCAATTAAGAAAATTGTGTCTCCTCTCACTTCTGACAGAAGCCTAAGTCCAGGGGCCTCCCTGGTGGCACAAGGGGTTAAGACACATCAATGTGAGGCTATCTGCGGCCTCTGCAGCATGAGTTTGATCCCCGGCCAGGGAGGTGATCCACATGGAGCAGCAGACCTCTCCTGCCTTGCCCACTGCGTCCCTCAGCAGTGTATTTCAATCTGCGTGTTCTGTTCCCCAATCTGTCTCTGGTGAATCCTCTCACCCCCCACACCTCTGGCCTGTACCCCAGTTCTTGTGTGCATAAATAAATAAATATTAAAAAAAATCGTAAAAATAAAAGAAGGCTAAGTTCACAGTTCTCTCTCAGAGTGCAGCATTTTCCAGAAGGTGACCTGTGGGTGATGTAGGTGAGTGATTGTCACAAGTAATGAATGGACGTTCACAAATGTGGATCGATGTACCACATTATGAGTCTACGTTAATGTATACTGATTTCTATTTATGGCTGGTGATTCTGGCTGGTGATACTGGCTTTCCATATATGGCACTGCAGTTTTCATTTTAGGTAAATAGTATATTCAAGGTGAAAATATGACCCTTGGAAGTGCCAAAAATCATGAAGAAAATTGAAAATGATTGATAATTTTGATTATCTGGAAAATACCTAAGTCTGGTGTAATGAAATACCCATGTGGCCTCAAATAACAATTGTTCTGATTTATTCAGCCCCAGCTATGTACCAAGCACCATGTTAAGCACTTTATTATAGGGGATCATCTACATATCACATAGAAGGCTCATAAAACCTTAACTTCAGGTCCTACTTTTTTTTTAAGATTTATTTATTTATGCATACAAGAACTGGGGTGTAGGCCAGAGGTACAGGGAGTGAGAAGATTCACCAGAGACAGAGTGGGGAGCAGAACAGGCGGATCTACTGACATAACACAGCTGAGGGGAGCAGCGGGCAAGGCAGGAGAGGTCTGCTGTGCCATGTGGGTTGGTCCCTGGCCAGCGGGGGATAGAACTCTTCTGCAGTGGCTAGTAAGAGCTTTACAAGTGCTGTCTTTAGCCCCTGTGCCACCAGGGAGGCCCTGCAGGCCCTACTTTTACTCCCATTTTGCAGATGAAAGAACTAAGAAAGGTTCAGAGAGGTTTAATAACCTGCCCAAAGGCCCTCTGGGAGACCTTGGGGTTGAACTTAAGTCATTGTGACTTGGACATGGTAAGCTGAACATCTTCAACCTGAGACTCCCAGAAACTTTAATGAAGCAGCGTGGATTGCCAAGTTGTAAGGAAGGCTCCGCCCTGATAAAACCTCTATGAAGCAGAATGCACACAAAGGGGCAGAGGGAGGGCTCATTAAGAGCAGCTACTCGGTCCATAGTTACTGGCTGGAGGGCCTCTGCCAAAAATAGCTTAGAATAACATTGCTCTATGGCCGTTATTTATAGCAATAATTAACTAAGAGTCAGCTCTGGGTTCCAACCTCTCTCAGTGTGGGAGAATAAATCATCTTGTTTGCTTTTAAGAAAAGTCTTTAAAAAAAAAAAAAGATTGTTGATACATACAAGAACTGGGGTGTAGGCCAGAGGTACGGGAAGTGAGAGGATTCACCAGAGACAGAGTGGGGAGCAGAACAGGCAGATCTACTGAGATACACTGCTGAGGGGAGCAGAGGGCGAGACAGGAGGGTCTGCTGTACCATGTGGGTAGCTCCCTGTCTGGGGATGGAACTCATGTTGTTGTGGCTGCTGATATCTTCATAGTGCTGAGACTTAATCCCTTGTGCCACCAGGGAGGCCTGAAAAGTCTATCTTTTGTTCTCTGTGAATTCTGTAAACTTACAGAGTTTGTTCAAAAGGGGTGTCATATCAAAAAGAAACATGCAAAAAAAAAAAAAAAAAAGAGGGAAGTCAGGACACACCCTTGCTTTACCCAGTAGAGACTGCTAACCAGCAGCTACCCCAGACCCTTGAACTTGAACACAATGATGAGTGCCGTGTGGTCGCTCATGGCTAAGACTCCTCATTGAACTATGTGACTTTATCAATAAGCTAATCTTGGCCAAAGAAAAAAGCCAAGAAAATGTTTCAAAGGATTCCTGACAGATTTTGCCCTAACATTGCCAGGAGCCCAATGGTCTGCAGGGGACTAGCCCATCTGCTCTTGATCAAAAGCGTTAGTTCAAGAAACCCAAGCAAGAAGAGGAGTTTATGGTTTAGGGAACAAAAAGAACTACTTTTTTTTTTTTTTTTTTTTACACTTGATCTTAGCCAAAAGGCTGAGAAGAGATACTTTATTTATTTATTTTTTAATAAAGGGACAAGATACATTTCAGGCCCAGCCAGGTGAGATAATGTCTATGGAATTGATGAAAGCGATTAATTGGCAGGAATCAGAACTCATCATGATATAATTCCTAAATTACAGTGGGATTGAAAAATCTAGTCTGGGAGCTTTTTGATCTATTCTCCACAGTGAGCAGGTTCATTCTGAAGTTTGATTTTGATGTTTTTGCCTACTAAACGATTTCATTTAGGTACTAGGTGTCTTGTTTTCTATTTCAGTTTCTAATCAGAGACTTATCTAAGTATACATTATAAAAGGGCAAAAAGGGTTGGGGCCTGAAATCAAGCCCCACTGTGCTCTCCAGGTTTAAAACCTTAGGAAAGGGGCCCTCTGCATTTGGCACAAAGTGCCCTGGGGCCTGCTGACAGCCTTGAGTTTGATCAATAACATTACAGGGCCTCCCCAGTGGCGCAGTGGTTGAACGCTGGGTTGCGAAGCTGCCCGCAGCCTCTGCAGCGCCGGTTCGATCCCCGGCCACCGGGCAAGGGTCCCACATGGCGTACAGACCTCTCCTACCGCCCGCTGCTCCCTTCAGCAGTGTACTTCCTTGTTCTGTTACTGGTTCTGGTGAAATCTCTCACCCCGCCCCCCCCGCACTTCTGACTGTACCCAGTGCTTGTATACATAAATAAATAAATAAATAAATCTTTAAAAAAAAAAAAATTACAGATCCTAGTAAGAGGAGACCTACACTTCACAAAATTCCTGCACTTGACCTTGAATTCCTGAGTTTGCAGAAGAGAACGTTCTGTTTTATTTATGCCAAATCTGCCCTTCGTGGTGGGTTCTGAGAGTCCTGGGGATTCCTTAGCTTGGTTCTCTCTTTCTTTCTCTCTTTCCCCTCCTCTCTGGCCTCCCTTTCTGTCAATGAGAAATTTATATTAAGCTTTAATTTTGATTTTCTTTTTACTGACCTCATTTATTAACCTTGTTAGACTATTTTGACTACCGGCAATCTTTGTCAAACTAAGATCAGAAGGATAGGACCCACATTTTGTAAAAATAGATGTACGCACAAATGACCTCACAATTACATGGGGACACTAACCACACACAGTCCGGTCTTGTTATATAGCCATCTGCACACATGGACTCTGACACACCATCACAGGCTTCCCCATGAGTGGACTTGAATTCATCATCCTGGTAAATGTATGGAGGTCCTTGGATGATGCTGATTCATTCAACATCATTTCATTATAATGTTTTTTTTAAAGATTTATTTATTTATGCATACAAGAGCTGGGGTACAGGCCAGAGGTGTGGGGGATGAGAGGATTCACCAGAGACAGAGTGGGGAGCAGAACAGCAGATCTACTGAAATACACTGCTGAGGGGAGCAGTGGGCAAGACAAGAGAGGTCTGCTGCGTCATGTGGGTCAGCTCCCTGGCCTGGGGACTGAACTCTTGCTGCGGTGGCTGCCCATAGCTTCATAGTGCTGCGTCTCAACCCCTTGCGCCACTAGGGAGGCCCCGTTTCATTATAATGTTGACGAGAAAAAAACCGAAACCCTTACAGGGCCACTGTCGATGTGGACTTGGCACGTTCTGTCCATGTCAGGGTGAATTTTCTCTGAGTGCTCCAGTTTCCTTCTGGATCCCAAAGCTGTGCACGTGAAGTTAATTGGTGAGTCTAAATTGCCCTAGCCTGAGTGAGTGTGATGTGTGGGGGTCCGCGATGCCATGGAAGCCAAGGGCTGGTTCCCACCTTGCTGCCCTGATGCTGGTAGAGGCTTTGGCCGCCCTTGACCTGAACTGGAATAAAGCTGGGTGGAAAATGAAGGAATAGAAATGATTGTTTGATATTAGACGTGTTTTGGGGTTTTAGAAGAGCAATGATTTTTTGTGTGTGACCAGAAAAACACCTTAGGAATTTAAGTCTCATTTATATCAATTAGCCTATGGTAATGTTGGTTTCCTTTTGCTTAAGATCACAGTTTCCAAAAACCTGTTAACAATGACAAGTTAAGTGAGGATTTACTATACATGCAGAAACCCGTATTCTAGGTGGAGGGAGATTAGCTGTGGAGAGAAAGGTCTTTGTAAACAGCCAATGATCCGAATTTTTTTTTAAGATTGATTTATTTATGCATAGAAGAGCTCGGGTGCAGGCCAGAGGTGCGGGGAGGTGAGAGGATTCACCAGAGACAGAGTGGGGAGCAGAACAGGCGATCTACTGAAATACACAGCTGAGGGGAGCAGGGGACGAGACAGGATAGGTCCGCTGTGCCATGTGGGTCACCTCCCTTTCTGACCAGGGAAGCGAACTCGTGTTACAGTGGCTGGCGATAACTTATAATACTGTCTTTATATATATATATATTTTTAACAATTGTTTTTTTTTTTTTAAGATTTATCTATTTATTTATACAAGCACTGGGTACAGTCAGAAGCGTGGGAGGGTGAGAGAATTCACCAGAGCCAGAGCGGGGAGCAGAGCAGGCAGCAGGACCGAAGTACACTGTTGAGGGGAGCAGCGGGCGGCAGGAGAGGTCTGCGCGCCATGTGGGACCCTCCTCTGGTGGCCGGGGAGCAGCCGGGGATCGAACCGGTGCTGCAGAGGCTGCAGGCAGCTTCGCAACCCAGCGCTCAACCACTGCGCCACCGGGGAGGCCCTTTATATTTTTTTAAAGATTTATTTATTTATGCATACAAGAACTGGGGTACAGACCAGAGGTATGAAGGGTGAGAGGATTCACCAGACAGAGTGGGGAACAGAACAGGCAGATGTACTGAAATACGTTGCAGAGGGGAGCAGCGTGCGAGTCAGGAGGGTTCTCCCTGGCCGGCAGGGGATGGAACTTGTACTGCAGAAGCTGTGGAGAGCCTCACAGTTTGTGTCTTAACCCCTTGCTCCACCAGGGAGGCCCTCTAATGCTGTATTTAACCCCTGTGCCACCAGGGAGGCCCAGCTTCTCCATTTTTAAGGAGAGGCTGGTGAGGAATATCAGTGCTGAAAATCTTCCTTCCTGAGGTCCTTAGCCTTTTTCGTATTGTACCTTCCCCCTTCCTCCCTGTGGATGTCACGATTTTGAAGTTTTTGCCTACTAAACTATTTTATTTAGGTACTAAATATTTAGGTACTACTTTACTTTTTTTTCCTTTTATAAGATTTATTTTATTTATACAAGCACTGGGTACAGTCAGAAGTGCGGGAGGATGAGAGAATTCTCCAGAGCCAGAGCGGGGAACAGAACAGGCAGACTGACAAAATACACTGCTGAGGGGAGCAGCAGGCGCAGCAGGAGAGGTCTGCGCGCCATGTGGGACCCTTGCTGACAGTTGGGGATCGAACCGGCGCTGCAGAGGCTGTGGGCAGCTTTGAAGCCCAGCGCTCAACCGCTGCGCCACTAGGGGAGGCCCCTACTTTACTTTTTAATCAGAGACTCAATTAAGCGTGCATCGATAAAGAAATAATACAATTTGTCAAACTAAGAAATCATAGTACCTATTCTTTTCAGATTTGTGAAAACTTGAAATAATCTGCAGGCCTTCAACATACATTATCCTGGGGCCTCCTGCATGGGCTCCCAATGGCTGTAGGTTGGGAGCCACTCACCCAAGTATTGGGTGACATTGCTATATCCTGGGTCTTATTTTATTATTATTATTAAATTAATGACTTTGTTGAGGTAACATTACTTCACAACACTGCTTAAGTCCAAGTGTAAACTTCTTAGCTCAGCACCCTTATATACCACTCCACAGTCACCACCCAATAGCCAGTCACCATCCACTACAAATAGCATCCCCTTCTACCTGCACTCCATGGCCCCATGCTTCTCTGGTACCCACTGCCCTGTTGTCAAAGTGTATATGTTTATTTTTGCTCTGTAGCTCATTTAAAAAATATTAATTTTATTTATTTATGCATACAAGAGCTGGGGTGTAGGTCAGAGGTTCCAGGGGTGAGAGGATTCACCAGAGACTGAGTAGGGAACAGAACAGGTGGATCTACGGAAATACACTGCTGAGGGGAGCAGTGGGCAAGACAGGAGAGGTCTGCTGCACCATGTGGATTAGCTCCCTGGCCCGGGATCGAACTCAGGCTATAGTAGCTGACGATACCTTGATAGTGCTGAGACTTTACCCCCTGCAACACCAGGGAGGTCCTGTTGTTCATTTAAAAAAATTTATATTCCACAAATGAATGAAATCAATATGGTATTTGTCTTTTTCCTTGTTCATTCTGACTTATTTTTGTTTAGCATAATCCCTTCTATGTCCATCTAATAGCAAGATTTCATCTTTTTTATGGCTGAGTAATATTCCATCCCATAAACTTTCTTTATCCATTCATCTACTGGGTTGTTTCCATCCTGAGGTCTCCTGATTGCTACTAGGACCTACACTTCCAAGTTCACACTTTTGTGGAAGGCAGGATCTGCAACCTGTAGCAAGAGAGCTCCTGGAACACAAAACAAGACACAGAGTGAAATACAAGGGGGCCACATCCCCAGCAGAATTCATCTGGCTTATTTAACATATCCTGAGCTTTTTCTTTCTCATGGCCCCAATCTTTATGGACCTCAGGTGCTCTCAGGCCCTGAATCAGAACAGGCTGTAAGTTACCTGTATGCGCTCTTGGACCCTAGTCCTTTTCCTTCTCTAACCTGGCAAGCTTCCAGTGCTGTGACCTTCAGTTTAGATTCTTTGCCCCTTTTGCTGGCCTCTTTTCATCGTTGCATCCCAGTTCACCCCCTTTTTCAACCCCAAACTTTTCTCATCTTTCTCATGCCCTTTTCTGAAGTCTCTAAGAATGTCAAGCCTGAAAGGGATCTCACTGATCAACGTCCCCAATCCATTTGAAGGTGGTGCTCTTTCTACAGCATAATCAACCTGTGGTCGTCCAAAGCCTGTTTGAATATCACAAGCAACAGGATGCTCATGACCTTTTAGATAGCTCGGCTTATTTTAGGCTGGTTTCAAGTTGCTGTTAGCACTTTTCTGGAGGCTTTTGCTGCTGATCAGTTCCTGGCTATAGCAAAATTTGTAGTCCAAGAGTAATTTTCAACCCTAGAGGGGCAGACTCTGGTGAGCAAGATCTATCAAATATTCCCCCCCCCCTTTCTGGACTAACAGTGGGGAGAAGAGTGAATGTGTACCCTTTTCCTTGAAAGTCTCTTGATGCGATCTAAAACTCCATGCACATTTTGCAGTTTCCTCCATCACAAATCTATGTTTGTTTAACTATATGAATATGATCTTGTAACATTCATGCTCTGGGAACAGGCACACCCATGACTTCCGGTACCAGTGAGAGGTTGAGTATCTAAGTTGAAAAAAACATGAGCCTAAAGCATAGAGGATTATTTATCAGTCTCATTCTCCCACTCTCCAGAGAAGGTTGGTAGGACACAAGTAGAAGTCTTTCTAAACGCTGAACTAAGTAAACACTTATCAAGGCTATCAGAAAGGAATGATGGTTCCCATTTGGAAGAAAATGAAAAATGAGGCTTAGAAAGAATGATTTCAGCAAAGTCTCACAAAGTCAATTGTTACAACAGGGACTTGAATTTAGATCTTTCTGCCTCCAGGGCCTATCCTTGAGTCCTGATAATCAAAAACATTCTGACTTCCCACTTATACTTGGTCCAGCCTAAACTGGCAACTCTAGCTTTGTTCTTCTCCAGGCCGTTTTCCCTTTGTTCATCTAAAATTAGAAGTTAGGGTCTCTCTGGTGGCGCAAGGAGTTGAGCGCAGTACTATGACGTAATCTGCAGCCTCTGCAACACGAGTTCGATTCCCCGGCCGGGCAGGGAGCAGCCCACATGGAGCAGCAGACCTCTCCTGTCTTGCCCGCTGCTCCCCTCAGCAGTATACTTCGGTCAGTCTGCCTGTTCTGTTTCCCGCTCTGTCTCTGTTGGATCCTTTCACCCTCTACACCTCTGGCCTGTACCCCAGTTCTCATATGCATAAATAAATAAATAAATAAATCTTTAAAAAAAAACCCTAAAATTAGAAGTTAGACACGTTGGTTTCTAAGACCATTGCAGATGGGAAAATCTGTGCTCTAACCTTGCACATACCAGTCAACACATATTAATGACAACTAGCTCTGGGCATTTAGGCAAATATAGCACAGCTTGTGATCTTGACAAACCCCATTTCATCAAGAAGGTGGGAAAGTCAATGGGACCAACATATACATCGTCTCATCGTAACACTTAGTGCCTACGTTGTGACTGTGGTCTGAGTAGAATGTTCTAGGAGGCTGGGGTGAGAGGGGTACAAAGAACACTGGGAAGGCTTCACAGAGTAGGTGATATTTGAGCTGAGTCTTGAAGGTTGAGTAGCAGTTCAGTAGGTGGACAAAAGAGAACATCCCAAGGACGGGAAATCACATGTGTAAAGGCGTGGGTAAGAAAATGTGTGGTATTTGGGAAATGGAAGAGTAGCTCAGAACACAGGTTGTATGTGTGTGGGTGGAGTTGTGTGTGTGTGTGTGTGTGTGTGTGTATGTGAGAGAGAGAGAGAGAGAGAGAGAGAGAGAGAGAGAGAGAGAGAGAGAGAGAGAGAGAGAATAGACCAAGAAGGTGGATTTGACCTTAAATGCATGGTACACTAACTTATCTGAGGACTAGTGCTTTCCAAGTGGTTCTGAGGAGCAGCCTGGGGAAGGAGGCACCTCAGGGACTCCTGGGGGTTTCAGCAGAACAACACTATTACCTGCATTATCTATGAGTTCTACTTGATTTCATCTGACAGAAAGTTTCCACTGCTAAGTCAGCAAGCAAACAAAAAAGTTATGGCCAATAGGGCTGCTGAAGAGCTTTCTGGAGAAGCAGAAAGCCATCTTTAAAAGAGACTGTGCATGTGCAAGGATGGAGGGCAGAAGTCTGGTGGTTGGCTTTTGGAAGCAGGAGTCTCTTATTCAGCTTCCTTGACTGGAGAGGGGAACTGTAATTAAGAGGTGGGGTGCACCTATCTCTCTGATAGGGGAGCATCAAAACTTAGGTCTCCCTCAGGGCTTGAGAAGTGTGTGTGATCTCTAGGAGGTAGTCCCCCTACCAGGGGGATGGGCAGGGGAGAGGCAGGAAGTGGGCAACTAGACTGACAAAGGTGCCTGTGGCGGTTTGCCCATCCCAGGTGGGAGGGCGGGGCCTAGGGCTCTGTCTGGGCCTCTAGTGACTTGACTTAGAACCTATGGGCTCAGAGAGAATACTAGTTAGGGGCTAAGATCCCATTTCAGCTTTTCTGTGCTTTGTAGATGGGGGGCCGTGGGGGCTGAGAGTTTCAGGTAGTTTTGGAAATTCCCAGGGCAGTGCCCTAGGATGTCTGATTTGGGGGAGTAGATCTTGGGGGAGCCCCTTCTACCCCCTCTTTATTCCTCCAGGGACCATGGGCTGTAGCTGCAGCTCAAACCCTGAAGATGACTGGATGGAAAACATCGATGTATGTGAGAACTGCCATTACCCTATAGCCCCACTGGACAGCAAGGCCACGGTAAGAGGCAAAGCAGGAGGCTTGGCCAGGGAGTTGGTGGAGTCCAAGGGCAGAGAAAGAAATGGACCTCCTACAGGACCTATCTTTTAAATAGCACAGCCACCCTTCCCCCTGGAATACTGAAAGGAAAAGAGGCCTGGGGCCTGGAGAGGGGAAGGGACCCTTTTAAAGTCACCCAGCAAGTAGTTCAGGAATTCCTGGATAAGACCCCACAAATAGCAAGCAGAGTAATGATGGAGGGGAGGGAGCTGGCCTGTCTCCTCTCTGACTCCATTCTCACCTCTCACCCCACAGCTGCCCATGCGGAATGGCTCTGAGGTCCGGGATCCTCTGGTCGCCTATGAGGGCTTCAACCCTCCGGCCTCCCCATTGCAAGGTGACCTCAACCAGTAGGGCCTGGATGATAAGGCCTATGGATCCTGGCTATCCCCTCTATCTCCTCCCCACTAACCCTCTACCCTGTCCTGCCTCTTAGCCCCCCCCACCCCCACATCCCCACCTCTCCCACCTCCCCTCACCCCGCCTCCTCTTACCCTGTAGCCCCTGAACTCCACATCCTAGCCAGTGGTTCACCCTGACTCTCTGTCATCACAGACAACCTGGTCGTCGCCCTGCACTGCTACACACCGGCTCACGATGGAGACCTGGGCTTTGAGAAGGGTGAACAGCTTCGTATCTTGGAGCAGTGAGTACCCCACCCCACCTTGCCTTGCAGAAGTTTGTGAACAGGGGCTCCTCGAACCTCAGCCCTCCTGTGCTCCCTGGTTTGCGTGGACACCCTTGAGACAAAACGGGAGGCTCCCAAGCACAGAGCTGGAGGGCAGGGTAGTGTGGCTTCCCTGGGGGCTCTGAGCAGAGAACGCTGACGGCCGCTTTGCGCAGGAACGGCGAGTGGTGGAAGGCACAGTCCCTGACCACGGGCCTGGAAGGTTTCATCCCATACAACTTCGTGGCCAAAGCGAACAGCCTGGAGCCCGAACCGTGAGTGGGGGCTCGTCGTGAGCATAGGTGGGAGCAGCCCTGGGGACCCGGGAAGACAGGAGGACTTCCGGTGGCGCAGTGGTTGAGCGCTGGGTTGCGAAGCTGCCCGCAGCCTCTGCAGTGCCGGTTCGATCCCCGGCCGCCAGGCGGGGATCCCACATGGCGCGCAGACCTCTCCTGCCGCCCGCTGCTCCCCTCAGCAGTGTACTTCGGTCCTTCTGCCTGCTCTGCTCCCCGCTCTGGCTCTGGTGAATTCTCTCACCCTCCCGTGCTTCTGACTGTACCTAGTGCTTGTATAAATCAATCAATCAATCAATCAATCAATCTTGTATAAATAAATAAATCTTTAAAAAAAAACAAAGACAGGAGGACTGCTGGGGGGCTGTGTGCATGCTTGAGGGTGATGGCGGGAGAATGGATCAACAACCTTCGCTGCTGCCTTGCGCAGCTGGTTCTTCAAGCACCTGAGCCGCAAGGACGCAGAGAGGCAGCTCCTGGCGCCGGGGAACACGCACGGATCCTACCTGATCCGCGAGAGCGAGAGCACAGCCGGTGAGCGCCGCGGGCCTCGGGCAGGGGCTCGGGGGTCCGGCCCCGGGGGGGCCTCGGTGCGCGGGGTTCGCCCCAGCGGGGAGGCGGCGTGACGAAGGGGGCCCCCATGAAGTCTCACCGCCCTCTCTTGCATCGTTCACCCATTCATTCACTCAGGATCGTTTTCCCTGTCGGTCCGGGACTTCGACCAGACCCAGGGAGAAGTGGTGAAACATTACAAGATCCGTAACCTGGACAACGGCGGCTTCTACATCTCCCCCCGCATCACCTTCACGAGCCTGCACGAGCTGGTCCGCCATTACACCAGTGAGCCCGGCAGGACCCCTCAGACGCGCGCCCGGGGCTCCCTCACCCGCGCCCCAGCAGTCTGCGTCCCGCGGGGGCCGCTCGGGGTTCCCTCCACCCGTCCCTCAAGACGCCCCTTTATTCCCCGAGGGCGCGAGGGGCTGTGTCCTCTAGCCCCAGGAGTCGGGCGACAGCCCCCCACCTCCCTGCCCAGTCCGCTTCCCCTGGACGGGGGGGCCTGGCCAGAGGGGACTAGGTGGGATCCCCGAACAGGCTCCCCGCCCCCTTTGACAGTCCTGCTTCTCCCCCTTTCTTGCCAGATAACCCGGACGGGCTGTGCACGCGCTTGAGCCGCCCCTGCCAGACCCAGAAGCCCCAGAAGCCGTGGTGGGAGGACGAGTGGGAGGTGCCCAGGGAGACGCTGAAGCTGGTGGAGCGGCTGGGGGCCGGCCAGTTCGGGGAGGTCTGGATGGGTGAGTGCGCCCCCAGGGCCGGCGGGAGCGGGCGCGGGGGACCCGAGGTCGCGGGAGCCCCGCCGCGAAGCCGGCCTCGGGGCAGCTGCCCGGCTGGGGGCCCCGCGGCGGGTGACGCCCCTCCCCGCCTCGCCGCAGGGTTCTACAACGGGCACACGAAGGTGGCGGTGAAGAGTCTGAAGCAGGGCAGCATGTCCCCCGACGCCTTCCTGGCCGAGGCCAACCTCATGAAGAAGCTGCAGCACCAGCGGCTGGTGCGGCTGTACGCGGTGGTCACGCAGGAGCCCATCTACATCATCACCGAGTACATGGAGAACGGTGGGCGCCGCGCGGGCGCCGCCGCTGGGGGGCGCTGCTGCGCCCCGACCCCGACGGAGGGTGGAGGAGAGGCGCCTGTGCCGTTTTAGCGGGCGGTTTCTAGAGCAGTTTTCCTGGGCCCCTGAAGACACCTCCGGGGCCAGAAGTGTGTCACCTGGACCACCTGGGAGCCCGGACTCGGAAAGAGCTTTCGTTTCCTGTTAACCCTGACCCGCAGTCCCCTTTGCCTTGTTCACAGTCCTTCCTTGCTTCCTGATGGGTGGTTCCTCAGCCCATTTCTCCCCCTTCTGCCTCTGAGCCCTGGGAGGGGAGATCTGCCCCCAAAGCTCCCTTTTTCAGTCCTGAGTGAGCCCATCTCTATCCCTTGGTCTGCTCTGGGACAGGGCGAGGGCCCCAAGAAGGTAGATAGGTGTTTCCAGGCTCAGCTTAGCCACGAACTTGCTGTGTGGCACAGGCTGCATCCCTAGTCCACCTCTGGGGCTCAGTTTCCCCATGTATTCCAGCAGAAATCTAAATGGATTTACTCAGAAATAATTAAGAGTAGTCATTAATATAGGCCATCAGTCAGGGTTAGAGTTGGCTGGGTGAGAATCTGGCTTCACAATGGTGTGGTCTCGGGTTCGTCATTTCACTTCTGTTGGCCTTGGTTTTCTCCCCTGTCTAATGGTGAAAATAATGCACTAATGCACTAGTAACTTTATCATAAAGTCTTTGTGAGGATGAAAGAGTTAACAAGCAATTAGAACAATGCCTGCCCTGTGTTAACCAATGTTTGTGGTTGTTAGCTGGCTCTGAATCTTTGGGAGTATGAAATCTTTCCCTCTTTCAGGAATGGGAAAAAGTTGTTCATTGGCTATTTGGTCTGGAAGTGGCAAATAGTTTTTATCATGTGGGCCAACTTCAGCTGGTAGTTGCCTAGAGCTTTGTGTTGAGAAGGGTTCTGAGGCGCTCTGAAAATGAGCGCTGGGATTGATCTGTCATGGACACACAGAAGAGTGGCAATACAAGTCCACATATTTATTGGGTGAGACCCTTATCTCTGATGACTAACTCAGCAGTCATAGTGGGGGCACTCAAGTTGTTATCATCTTTACATAGTTTTAATCTCTTTTTAAAATATTTATTTATGCATACGAGAACTGGGGTACAGGCCAGAGGTGCGGGGGTTGGTAGTGAGAGGATCTACCAGAGAGAGAGAGAGTGGGGAGCAGAACAAGCTGATTGAAATACACTGCTGAGGGGAGCAGTGGGTGAGACATGAGAGGTCTGCTGTGCCACATGGGTAGCTTCCTGGCCGGTATCAAACTCGTGCTGCAATGGCTGCGGATAGCTTCCTAGTGCTGAGACTTAATACCTTGCGCCACCAGGGAGGCCCAGTTTTAATCTCTTGAGAAGGGCCAGCCATCACTAGCTCTGTTCCAGCAACTCCCATCCTTGGTCTTCTCTTAGTTACCCTCTACCACCTGAGTTCCTCAGGTCCCCAAACACCTCTTTCCATACTCCATTTAATACATTCAGCACACATTTACTGCTGCTTGCTTTGAGTTAGGCACTGGCTATGTGGATAGACCAAACAAGCTTCCTGCTATCAAGGAAATCTGATTTTAGTTATGAGCACTAGGAAACCAGGGTCTGTGCCATAGAAAAGTTCCAGCATGCCACAGGAATGTGGATGATGATGCAATTTATTATGCCTGGTAGGATCTAAAGAGGCTTCCTAGAGGAAAATTATATCTGGGTTATGAATGGAAAGTAGAATTTTTAGCAGCAAAATAAAGACTTTGGGGTAAGAACCCAGTGGTCTATGTGAAAAAAATCCCAAAATTGTCTAGGGTGGTTGGAATGAAAAAGGCAGGAGTCAGGGGAAGAGAAGAAGCTACAGTTGTGGACCATGTAGGGCTTTGGAGTTTGGACCATGCAGTGAATGCCCGGCTGAGGAGTTTGAGTTCTACCCCATTGTTGGCAAGAAGCTTACAGACCTCTCAAAATGTGTCCCATCCTAATACTCCCCCCAAAGCCCCTCCCCCCAAAAAAAAAGACTTTCATATACCTCAGACATCCTCTCCCTGAACACACTGCTTTCAGACCTCCAGTTAGGGGAGAAGAGTCTTGGAACTCCCCCCCCACCCCGCCCGCCCCAGGCAACTTGGGTCTTTCTTCCTCCCTCCCTCCCTCCTTTCTTTCTTCCTTTCTTCCTTCCTTCCTTCCTTCCTTCCTTCCTTCCTTCCTTCCTTCCTTCCTTCCTTCCTTCCTTTCTTCCTCAGATTTATTTATTTATGCATATAAGAGCTGGGGTACAGGCCAGAAGTGCAAGGGGTGAGAGGATTCACCAGAGACAGAGTGGGGAACAGAACAGGCAGACTGACTGAAATACACTGCTGAGGGGAGTAGGGGGAGAGACAGGATAGGTCTGCTGCACCATGTGGGTAGCTCCCTGGCAGGCCGGGGATCTAACTTAGGCCACAGTGACTGATGATAGCTTGATAGCGCTCTGTCTTTTTCTTTAATATTTATTTTTTTATGCATACAAGAGCTGGGTTGCAGACCAGAGATGCGGTGGGTGAGAGGATTCACCAGAGACAGAGTGGGGAACAGAACAGGCGGATCTACTGAAATACACTCCTGAGGGGAGCAGCGGGAGAGACAGGAGAGGTCTGCTGCGCCATGCGGGTATCTCTCTGGCTGGCCAGAGATGGAACTCGTGCTACAGTGGCTGCGGCTTGCTTCATAGTGCTGTGCTCAACCCCCTGCACCACAAGGGAGGCCCAATAACGCTGTGTCTTTAACCCCTGTGCCATCAGGGAGGTCCCATCAGCAATTCTTGCTTCTGCCCACAGGGAGCCTGGTGGATTTTCTCAAGACCTCCACAGGCATCAAGCTGACCATCAACAAACTCTTAGACATGGCAGCCCAAGTAAGGAGACTGGGAAGGGTGGGCATGGACACCAGTCAGTGGGGTAAATCCTGACCCAGGACCACTGACCTGTACCTGGCCTGCAGATTGCAGAGGGCATGGCTTTCATTGAAGAGAAAAATTATATCCACCGTGACCTGAGGGCTGCCAACATCCTGGTGTCTGATACCCTGAGCTGCAAAATTGCAGACTTTGGCTTAGCACGCCTCATTGAGGACAACGAATACACAGCCAGGGAGGGTAGGTATGGGATATAAGGGAGGTCTGGGGCCTCCCAGAGTCTGGCCAAGCAGACCCATGTCACCTCACTCTGCCTACTACCAGGAGCCAAGTTTCCCATTAAGTGGACAGCACCAGAAGCCATTAACTATGGGACATTCACCATCAAGTCTGATGTGTGGTCTTTTGGGATTCTGCTGACAGAAATTGTCACCCATGGTCGCATCCCTTACCCAGGTCAGTGCCAAGGATGGGAACTGAAAGGGGGCTAGGGGAGGGCAACAAATCCATGCCTTTCCATTCACTTCTTCCAAGGCACAGTAGCTGAACTTTTTTTAATTTTTTTTAATAGAGGCATGTTTTATTTATTTGTTTGTTTGTTTTGTTTATACAAACACTGGGTACAGTCAGAAGCGCGGGAGGGTGAGAGAATTCACCAGAGCCAGAGCGGGGAGCAGAGCAGGCAGAAAGACCGAAGCACACTGCTGAGGGGAGCAGCGGGCGGCAGGAGAGGTCTGCGCGCCTTGTGGGACCCTCCTCCGGTGGCCGGGGAGCAGCCGGGGATCGAACCGGCGCCGCAGAGGTTGCTGGCAGCTTCGCAACCCAGCGCTCAACCACTGCGCCACCGGGAGGCCCCAGTAGCTGAACTTTTTAAAAAGATTTATTTCTTTATTTATGCATACAAGAACTAGGGTTCAGGCCAGAGGTACGGGGGTGGGGGTGGGGTGAGAAGATTCACCAGAGACAGAGTGGGGGGCAGAACAGGCAGATCCACCAAAATACACTGCTGAGGCTGAGAGAACAGTGGGTGAGACAGGGGAGGTCTGCTGTGCCATGTGGGTCAGCTCCCTGGCCAGGGATCGAACTTGTGCTGCAGAGGCTGCCGATAGCCTCATAGTGCTGAGACTTAATCCTTTGCACCACCAGGGAGGCCTTATCTAAACTTTTTAAACAGATCCTTCTCTGCCCTCCCGGGGATGGGACTCCAACATCCCTAAACAGAGGTCACATCTCCGTGGGCTGGCTGCCATCTATGACTCAGAATCTCTCCTTTTTAGTGATCCAAGCTCTTTTCTTTAGTTTTGAGACAGGCAGCCTAGGATCGTAGAAGAGGATCTGGCCTGGGAGATCTGGCCTCCCTTTTATTACCAGATCTGCCATGATACTAACTTTCTGCATATTCTTGATCAGATCGTTTATTCTTTCCCCACCTGCAAAATGTGAGGTTAGAATAGCGTCTCTCAAAAGTGTCAGGTTTTCTTATTAATCATCACTTTGGGCAAGTGGCTTTAGGCAGGTGATTTACCTCTCTGAGCCTCAGATGTAAAAACAAGAGGTGATTTGTGAGAGTCTGACTCATAGTAGACACTAAACATTCACTCCCCCCCTTCTGAAGTTGCTTTCTAAAGAATGAGAGAGAGATGTAAACAATGTATTCTCACCCTCTCTCAACTCCCTCTCTCTCCTTCACCCTATCAATTTTCCCTTTTGAAAGGAACTTGCTAGGAAAGTCTGGAAAAGAGATATGGATCCAAAGGTGGGTAGGGAGGCCCTGGAGCACAGAGGGTGGATTTACAGAAACTTCACGTCCCCAGAGCAGTGTGCACAGAACTTTGCTTCTAGGTAGGTAAAGGCACCTTGGCATCAAGGGGGAGCCTGGAGGACTTCCTTGCCCCATGGCAGAGTCCAAGGGCTGTGCTGGGCCTAGAACCACACTCTAATTGTTCTGCTAAGTGCCCTTCCTGCTCCTCTGCTGTGCTACAGTAGCAAACCCATAGAGAATTTCTCTATTAGAAGAAAAAAGGCAGTGAAAGCAAGTTGATAAATGGCAACTAACACATCACTGCAGGGTCAGGGAGACAATGGGGAATAAAAAAGGGCCTGGGTGAACTTGCATCTACTGCAGCAGATGGTTACCATCAAGACATGGGGATTGGGCCTTCCTGGTGGTGCAAGGGGTTAAGACACAGCCTATGAGGCTGTCCACAGCCATTGCAGCACAAGTTCAATCCCCGGCCTACTAGGGAACAACCCACATGGTGCAGCAGACCTCTCCTGACTCGCCCTCTGCTCCCCTCAGCAGTGTATTTCAGTCAATCTGCCTGCTCTGTTCCCCACTGTCTCTGGTGAATCCTCACCCCCCACACCTCTGGCCTGTACCCCAGCTCTTTTATGCAAATATAAATAAAAAAAATCTTAAAAAAAAAAAGACATGGGGATCCCCAAACCAGTTCTTTAGTCTTTTTGGTTGTTGTTGTTGTTAAGGATTTATTTATGCATACAAGAACTGGGCACAGGCCAGAGATGAGGGGGTGAGACAGAGTGGGAAACAGAACAGGCAGACTGATGAAATACGCTGCTGAGGGGAGCAGCAGGCGAGACAGGAGAGGTCTGCTGAGCCATGTGGGTAGCTCCCTGGCTGGCCACGATCTAACTCGTGCTGCAGAGGCTGCAGACAGCTTCACAGTGCTGTGCTTAACCCCTTGCGCCACCAGCAAGGCCTTTAGTCTTTTCAAGAGAAGCCAGAAATTGGAGTTTCAGGAAAGTTTGCCCATTTCCAAATGTGCCCATTCCCTATCAATTTATGATTGATAGGGACCAAACCAAAGCAGGTCAGCGGCTCTCTTTGGACTGGCTTTAGCTTATGGGCTTTGTACCACACCATGGGTGTTTAGTTCTCTGGCTTGTGTCCTCCAGTGTCCTGACTTTGAAATGTACCCATAGCCGGAGGCCTCTGGGATGAGGCCCAGGGAAGAGGGCTATCTCTTTTGACGAGTCCCAAGCTTCCCAGGAGCAAAACTGCTATTTTGCCAGGACCCTATAAGGGTTTAGTCTTTGGAGACTGCCTGTCAACAGGAGACTGAAGGAGGAACCAGAGGCCACATGGGTAATTTAGAAACAAGAAACTGATTCTGCCATGACCATGTGGGTCTGCGGAGCAGCCCTTTTTGGGGCCCACATGTTAGGAGCCTACCTGGGAGGTAGGACCAGCTCAAAGGGAAGAAGCTTATGCACAGATAATTTCACCTGAGTCATGAAGGGGCTTGTGGACCTTCTCTACCCCAGCAAAGTCTGCTTTGCTGAGACCCAGTGTCCAGCTGGCTTCCTGATGCTTCTCATGTGCCTGGTCTCTCACAAAGCTGGAGAAACCTTATCTCTGTCCTGGCAGGGGCCTCCCATCCTGGCCTGGGCTGCGACCACCCCAATTGATCACAATGGCAGGTCCTCTTCTCAAAGTCTCTGCTTTCTATGCACTGGGGGCTTATATACACCATCTCATTCGATTCTCATAACAACTATGAGGTAGGAGCTATGGTTGTTTCCACTTTCCAGATTTGAGGCTCACAGAGGTGAGGGGACTCACCCATGCATGCTCTCACAGCCAACATGTGTGCTTTACTGAGTGTCTAAGCGTCAGCAGACATGCAAGTGGCACAGCTGACATTGAGCACGTACCGCTAGTGTGCCTGTACCATCAAGGAAGGCCCAGTTTTTTTCAGACGGGTGTTCACACCAGGCCAGTTGCAAAATATTCTGAATGTCACCCCTGCCCATGGGCTTTCAAAGCCAGTGCTTTTTTTTTTTTTTTTAAGATTTATTTATTTATGCATACAAGAACTGGGGTGTAGGCCAGAGGTATGGGGGAGTGAGAAGATTCACCAGAGAGACAGTGGGGAGCAGAACAGGCAGATCTACTGAAATACATTGCTGAGGGGAGCAGCGGGCGAGGTAGGAGAGGCCTGCTGTCCCATGTGTGTTGCTCCCTGGCTGGGGATCAAACTTGTGTTACGGTGGCTTGCGATAGCTTGATAGCGTTGTGTTTAACCCCTGCACCAACAGGGAGACCCAAAGCCAGTGCCTTGACGTCATTTCTCCCATAACCTTCCAGGGATGACCAATCCCGAGGTAATTCAGAACCTGGAGCGAGGCTACCGAATGGTACGACCCGAAAACTGTCCAGAGGAGCTGTACGATCTCATGAAACTGTGCTGGAAGGAACGCCCGGAGGACCGGCCCACCTTTGACTACCTGCGCAGCGTGCTGGATGACTTCTTCACAGCCACAGAGGGCCAGTACCAGCCCCAGCCCTGAGAGGTCCAGCTGGCAGGGTCTTGGTGCCCTCCCCCCATCTTTCCGAAGTTGTTGGGGGATATGAAGTTCTTGTGCCACCCCCACGTGGCCTATGCACATATGGACTCTGCACATGAATCCTGCCCACATGTAACACACACTTCTTATGTCTCCCACATGGATTCTGCAGCTGCGTGGGCTCTCCACATGTGTCTTGCATATGTGGGCCTGTGCATGTATGTCTTGGACATCTGTCCAAGGTGTCCCCTCTGGGTCCTTCCATTTCCACCAGACAGAGGAGAAAGGCCTGTGATGGACACCAGCTTCTGCCCACTCCCTTTCCTTTTCCCAGGTCATGGACAAACTCCTTCAGGGCCTGGACCTTATGTAATACCTCTATGTGCTCCTCCTCAGTGCCTGCCACACATCAGGAGCCCAATAAATGTCTGTTTGTTGTTCTACAGTTCTACATTTCTCTGCCTACCACGCCTATCTCTCTTTTTTGGGAGGGGGCAATGAGGGTTCTGAGTCACCCTGAATTGGGGTAAAATATGGGAGGAAGGGATGTCTGAACTCTTTTCAGCACTAGTGATGCTGAGGATCAAGAGGCAGTCCCTACACTTTGCTGTATGAGCTCTATGAACTGCTTCAAATGGGACAATTTTTCTCACCCCATTCTAGAGGATTCCTGGAGATCCCTAACCCTCCCTACTACATATAGGTAAACAGCATTAAAGAAATATACCTACTGATTCATATTCAATATGTTTTGATTCACCTTCAGTGTTTGTTTTTTTTTAAGATTTTTAAAAATTTGTTTATGCATACAAGAACTGGGTGGTAGGCCAGTGTTGCGGGGGGATGGGGAGTAAGAGGATTCACCAGAGACAGAGTGGGGAGCAGAACAGGCAGATCTTCTGAAATACACAGCTGAGGGGACTAATAGGCAAAAGAGGAGAGGTCTACTTGTCATGTGGGTTAACTTCCTGGCAGGGGATCTAACTCAACCCATAGTGTCTGGAAATAGCTCGATAGAGCTGAGACTTTACCCCCTTCAGTATGTTTTTAAGCACTGAATTAATTCACTTTTTTTTTTTAAGATTTGTTTATTTATGCATACAAAAGCTGGAGTGCAGGCCAGAAGTGCAGGGGGTAAGAGGATTCACCAGAGACAGAGTGGGGAACAGAACAGGCAGATTAACTGAAATATGCTGCTGAGGGGAGCAGCAGGCGAGACAGGAGAGGTCTACTGCGCCATGTGGGTCACCTCCCTGGCCGGGATCTAACTCATGCTGCAGTGGCTGCAGATAGCTTTACAGTGCTGAGACTTAACCCCTTATACCACCAGGGAATTAATTCACTGTTTTAACAGTTCTAGACACATAGGATAAACAGTGAAAAAACAAACAAAAATCTCTGGCCGATGATGCTGACATTCTAATAAGGAAAGACAGGCAGTAGTCATCGCAAAGAAGTAAATGATATGGCATAAAATAAAGGATATGGTATGCTATGAGGTGCTAAGTACTAATGGGAAAATAGAGAAAGGTGTGGGGAATTAGTGTTTGGGGGAAGGTTTGCATTTGGGTGATCAGGGAGGCCTCATTGAGAGGGTGACTTTTGAACAAAGATTTGAAAGTGAGGGCCTCCCCCCGGTGGCGCAGCGTTTGAGTGCTGGGTTGCGAAGTGCGAAGCTGCCCGCAGCCCGCATCTTCTGCAGCGCTGGTTCGATCCCCGGCTGCTGAGTGAGGGTCCCACATGGCGCGCAGACCTCTCCTGCCGCCCGCTGCTCCCCTCAGCAGTGTACTTCGGTCCTTCTGCCTGTTCTGCTCCCTGCTCTGGCTCTGGTGAATTCTCTCACCCTCCCGCACTTCTGACTGTACCTAGTGCTTGTATAAATAAATCTTTAAAAAGGAAAAAAAGAAAAGAAAGTGAGGGAGTGAGCCAACTTGTATTAAGGAGGAGGGTCAGTTAGAAGGAATAGCCTGAGGCAGAAGATGCCTAACAAGGGTGGCGTGGGAGAATAGGAACAGATCCTAGGAGTCCTGGGGCCTTGTGGTCTTTGCAGGAGCCGTTTTAAGGAGACTACAAGGATTTGTTCAGAGCCATGACATGGTCTGACTTACCTTTTTTTGAAGACTTATTTATGCATAAAAGAGCTGGGGTGTAGGCTAGAGGTGCAGGAGGGCGAGAAGATTCACCAGAGAGAGAGTGGGGAGCAGAACAGGTGGATCCACTGAAACACACTGCTGAGGGGAGCAGCGGTGGAGACAGGAGAGGTCTGATGCACCTTGTAGATAGCTTCACAGTGCTGAGACTTAACCCTTTGTGCCACAAGGGAGGCCCTGATTTACTTTTTAAAAGGGTAGTCTTTATTGCTATCTTAAAACTAGATTGAGTCAGCGGCCAATTTCTAAAATGGGAGATTTTTCGAGTAACTCTATATTTCTGCCTTCTCTTGAAAAATAAGATTTGATCCCATTGTTTGGGTTTATCTGTCCTCATGGAGCTGAGTAGTGGCCACTTCTACAGATGGGCATGAGCTCTCCCTCTGCCAAAGTCTCCAATATGCCCTTTATTTCTGCTAAGAAGTGAGAAAATTAGATACCTGAAGATGGCACTGTTTTAAAGAAAGATGGGGCTAGGCATTTTTTTTGGTGAAAGTGAAAAAGAATCCGGTTTATTTTTATTTTTATTTACATTTTAAAAGGACAGACTTATTAGGAAAAGGAGGAAGGAAAGAAGAGAAACACCTGCATAGTCACAGTTGGGCAGGGAGGAGAGCTGAAAAAAAATCCAATTTTAAAAATATACAAAGCACCTGAATCAAACTAATATAAAAATAGAAATAGAAGCCTACTCATTTACATCACCTGCCTGACCTCATAGGCATCTGAGTTTGTGATTCCTGTTCTGCATTTTATAAAATGCTGCCACACCCATGACCTCATCTGATCTCCACTTTCCTCCTCCTTTGGACACTGTGGAGCCATAGAGTTAGTGAATTTGAACATTGTATTCTCATCCTCTGCATTTTACAAAGAGGGAATGGAGTCTTGGAAAGGTTAAGTAAAACCACGCAAACAGGCTAGGAAGCAGCAACACAGAACAGAAGAGAGGTTTTTCTGTACTTTGGCCCTTTGCTGTTTCTATAATAGAATTGCTTGGTCTCAGGTCTTCTGTTACCATTATACTTAATGATCCAAACACACTTCCCAAATGAGGCGTGCAATGCCTGTAAACAGGCATAAAGATGTATCTTATTGACTGTAGGCTCATGAGTGAATAAATTATAGGGCACATCGTAAGCACTCACTAAATAATATTGTTGTAGTTATTGTAATAGTCCATCACAGGGCTTTTCAGCTTTCGTAATGGCTAGTTGATGACTGATCTGTTTAGTGCAGGGGTTCTCAAGGGGAGGCTGCTGGTCAGTTTTACACTCTTCCTATTTATCCATTGCCTATTCTGGGGACATTTTTGCAATGTCTGAAGACAATGTCTGTGGTCACAACTGGCAGGGGAAGATTCTACTTGAATCCCAGGAATAGAGGTCTAGACGCTGCTAAATGGCCTACAATGCACAGGACAGCCCGTACAATAAGGAATTATCCAGCCCCAAAAGTCAATAGCTTCAAGGTTGAGGAGCCCTGCTCTAGCAGGAGTGGACAGATTTCTCCTTTCTGAAGGCACTCGGCGCGCCTGGGCGAGTGCATCAGGCACACAGGCTTTGGAGTAGGAAAGGCTGGCTCCTGCCCCTTGGTTACAGTGCATCTGGTCACACAGCGGGTATTTTAAAAAGCCTTGCAGCTGGAAATTGAATTTAATTACTGGTTGTGTGACTATGAGCAAGTTACAAAAGTCTGAACTTCATCATGTTTATCTAGAAACGGGGACAAAAAGCCCAGCTCCAAAGCTCTCGTGAGGACTCATGTAACCGAGATAACGCGGGAAAGCAACAGCACGGTGCTCGGCCCCAGCAGGCCCCGGCAGGCTCTCTCCTCTGTCAGTTCCTTCTCCCTCTCCAAACCCTCGCTCCTGAATCCAGATTCCACCCTTTCCCGAGCCGAGTGACCTTGAGCAAGTCACTTCCCTCCCCACCCCCGTGGGCTTCAGTGGACTCTCTAAAATTTCAAAGTTGGCCTCAGCCCTCCAAGCAGGCTTCCAACGACGAAGTGGGACTGTGAGGCTCACAGACCTGCTTTCTTCCCCCGGGACTAATGGTACAGTCCCGGGGCAGCTCCCCCACCCCCCGCCGTCGTGGACCTTGGTACAGGCCCGGGGGGCCCCCGGCCGCCTCTCAGGGCAGCCCTTGCCCCCTGCCGAGTTCCGGGCCGTCCCTGCGCACGCTGATTGGCTGGAGCGTTGCCCGGGCTGCGCGGCTATAGGTGAGCCGGGGAGGGAATGGGCGGGGCGGGCAGGAGGCCCGCCCCTCCCCCCTGGGTCGGACGCTGAGCTGAACCGCGGGCGGGAGGACCGACGGACGGACTGACGGGACGGGCGGCGGGCGAGCAAGATGGCGCAGACTCAGGGCACCAAGAGGAAAGTCTGTTACTACTACGACGGTGAGCCCCGTCCTCGCGGCGGCGGCGGGGGCGGGGCCGGGGCCGGCCGGGCCGATCCGGGAGCCGGAGGCTGGGGGGGGCTGAGCGTTGGGGGGAGGCTGGGGGGAGGCTGAGGGGAAGGGAGGTCGCGCCTGAGGGAGGAGGCTGGGAGGAAGAGGTCGAGGCTGCGAGAGGAGGCTGAGGCCGCGCCGGGGTCGCCTGGGGCAGGCTGAGGTGATCTTCGCGGGGGAATTCTGAGGAAGTCTGAGGAGAGTTTGGGGCACCCAGAGGAGGGGCGGAATCTGATGGGGCAGGTTTCAGGGATGCAGCTTCCCGCGGAGAACACCGAAGTGTTTCTCGGTCCCGTCCTTCCTCGCCCCTTTTGGTGAGCAGTCGGCGGGCGCGCCCAGCGAGCGGTCACCAGCTTCCCTCGCCGGCGTCCGAGCGGGACCTGCAGTAGCTGCTGGGAAACGAGAGCCCTGGGGTCGGAAGGAGAAGGCTGCGACCTGTTAAAACAGACTTTTATTTTTTAAAAATCCGTTGAGCTCAGCTGACTCTGCACTGGGTCTGCTTAGGTGCTGGGGCCATGGGGGTCATCAGGTCCCTCTCTGCCTCCAGCCAGTCTGGAGGGGAGATGGACAGTGATGAAGACTTGCTCTCCGCAGGGCCGGGATAAGGAAATGCCCGGAGTGCTGTGGGTGCACAGGGAAGAGGTACCCAGCCCTGCGCGAGGAGTCGGGGAGAGAGGTGCCATTTCGGTTAGGACCTGAAGAACAGGAGTTAGGAAGGCGGGCACGGGGAGTGCAGAGCTTCCAGAAGTTCAGAGGCAGGACAGGAAAGCACCTTGGGAAAACAACAGGTTTGTGTACAGCGTGGGTGAGGCATGGATTTGAAGACAGGGTGTGGAAAGTAAGGATCAGGGATGAGGGGAAAGTTGCAAATGAGGCTAGAGAAGTGAGGATGAGGAAGAGCATGAAGGGCTGGGCATCCCATCTGCAGGAAAGTGGACTTATTCCGAGAGCTTTTGGGAATCATTGACATCTTATGCAGGCTAGTGACAGCACCTGATGATACCTTAAAATTATCTCTCTGGGGCAGGAATGAAATTCATGAATTTAGGTGTAGAAAGAGGGCAAGAACCCCAAGTTTCTGGTTTGGGCAGGTTGATGTTGAGTGTTTGGAGGAGGCCATGTCAGTTGGTAACTTTGGTTGGTTTTTGGTTTTGTTTTTAAAGAAATACTTGTTTGAAAAAAAGGGAACCAAAAAAAAAAAAGAAATATTTGTGGAGCTGTCTGGAGGATAGCCAAGTAGAGGTGTCCAGTGAGCAGTTGACCAGTCAGGTCTGCAGTTGAGAAGATGCAAGTGAGAAGAGAGATTTTTAATAGTTATTAGCGTACAGATGATAATTTTAGCAAGAGAAGAGGTTGTACTCATCCAAGAAGTTGTTACAGAGTGAAGAGAGAAAAGGATCCAGGTTGGAATTACAAGAAAAGGGCAACTGAGGAAAAAGTATAGTGCCCATTATGTGCTAATCTCCTTTGTCACAGCATTTGTAACTGTGTATGAGAATTGCCACTTACTTGTTGATACTGCTTACAGACAGTGAGTGCGCCTACCTGCATATGCTCAGTCCCCCAAACACTGCCTAACTCATTGTAGGATGGCAGTAAATGTTGGTTGGTTAAATGAATGAAGATAAAAAGGGAATGGCCAGAGGTGAACCAAAAAATATTGGGTTACAGTAGCCAAAAGAGGGAGGGAGTGGCCAATTGCTGGCAAGAACTGTTTCCTGTTTAGGGGTTGGAAGGTGGATTGCAGCAAAATGAGAATGAATGGATGGGTGAGGGTGAAGAAAAGACATCAAGTTGAATCCTTTTTATTATTTTTTTAAAGTTATCTTTTTAAAAATAAAGATTTATTTATTTTTTTAATTAATAATAAATTTTATTGTTATATTCCCCATACAATTTCAACCCCCCCATTCTGACCCCAGTCCCTCCCCTCCTGCCCCCCACCCCCCAAAAAGTGTCTCTGGTTCATAGTTTTTTGTTGATTTTGATTTTCACTTTCTTACAGTTATTCATTTTCCTGGTCCCTTATTTAAGTTTTCTAGAAGATTTATTTATTTACACAAGAACCCCCGGGTACAGGCCAGATGTGTAGGAGGGTGAGAGGATTCACCAGAGACAGAGTGGGGAACAGAACAGGCAGACTAACTGAAGTACACTGCTGAGGGGAGCAGCGGGTGAGACAGGAGAGGTCTGCTGCGCCATGTGGGTTTCTCCCTGGTCAGCTGGGATCGCACCAGAGCTGCAGAGGCCGTGGACAGCTTCACAATGAGGCAGGCGCTCAACCACCTGTGCCACCAGGGAGGCCCTAAAGTTATCTATTGAGATAACATTGATTTACCACACTGTGTATGTTCTAGGTGTAGATTGAAACCCTTTATTTTATTTTATTTTTTTAAAGATTGATTTATTTATACAAGAACTGGGGTATAGGTCAGAGGCGTGGGAGGGTGAGAGCATTCACCAGAGAGAGCAGGGACCAGAACAGGCAGATGGACCAAAGACGCTGCTGAGGGAAGCAGCTGGCGAGGCTCCCTGGCCAGCTGGGAATTGAACCCATGCTGCAGACGCTGTGGACAGCTTCACAGCGCAGCGTTCAACCCGCTACACCACCAGGAGCCCCTTTATTTTATGTTTTAAAAAGATTAATTTATTTGTGCATACAAGAACTCGAGTACAAGCCAGAGGTACAGGGGGTGAGAGGATTAACCAGAGACAGAGTGGGGTGCAGATCAGGCAGACTGAAATACACTGCTGTGGGGAGCAGCGTGTGAGACAGGAAAGGTCTGCTGCTCCATGTTGCACCCTGACCAGGCCCAGGATCGAACTCTTGCTGCAGAGGCTGCGGATACTTCACAGTGCTGTCCTTAACCCCTTGCGCCACCAGGGAGGCCCTGAAACCCTTTAAAAATAAGATTGTTGGGGCAGAGAGAGAGAATTACTGCAAAATGCTGAGAAATGAGAATATTTAAATAGCTACAAAAATAGAGAAGGGGGAGGTTGAAGCAGGAGAGAAGGGCTAGTAATAAGGAAAATAGACCTGGTGAAATGGAAAGCTAAGCATAGCTTGGGATACCAGCCTTCTAGAGGAAGCTCCTCTGTGAGGAGAGGGTGAGTGTCAAGGAAACGTTCAAATGTGGTTAAGTAGTATAGGAATCTTGGAGAAGGTATTTAAGGTGCTGTTGTGAAAGAGGGAGCTGTGAAAAGACCTCAGTCTTGGAGAAGGGAACACATTGCTTGTGAGTTTTGCGGTGAGGTCACTAGTTTGAGACTCAGATTTGGCTCTACTACTCAGAAGCTTTGCAGTATTGGGCAAGTTACTTTACCTTTCCAAGCCTCAGGAGACTCTCATAAAACAAATAATAGCAGTTACCACTATGAGAACAGTGCTGGGAAAGCTCTTTAAAAATTTAAAATTAGTATCTAAATAAAAAGGATAATTTCTTTTAAAGTCTCTCAGCAACCTGATTAAAAACTGTTAAGATGCGTCCCACCCTCAGGTACTCCCTTAGCCTTCTAGATAAGGTATCTTAGTTCCCCAAGTCTAAGCCTTGGCTGACTCTGGCTTGATAGTCCTTTTTTTTTTTTTTTAAGATTTATTTATTTATACAAGCACTGGGGTACAGGCCAGAGGCGCGCGGGAGGGTGAGAGAATTCACCAGAGACAGAGCAGGGAACAGAACAGGCAGAAGGACCGAAATACACTCTGAGAGGAGCAGCGGGCAAGACAGGAGAGGTCTGCTTTGCCATGTGGGAATCTCCGTGGCCGACCGGGAATGGAACCAGCGCTGCAGAGGCTGTGGACAGCTTCACAGCCCTGCGCTCAACCCACTGCGCCACTGGAGAGGCCCTGGCTTGATAGTCTTGCTTGGCAGCAGTGCCCATGCCAGAGACAGGGGTAAGCAGGAATCCTATTGTATAATATAGTAGTAACATGTTACTACTGCCCACAAGTTGGATATGCATAGGGATGTCTCAGCCACTGCCTTAAGAACATATTCTACCCATCCCCATGACTGATAAGTTGAGGATTCCCTGGAAATAAACTTTCTACCTGCCTTCCATACTGCTGCATCTCAAAGTTTGTGTTTGTATGGAACAAGGATCCATATTGAATGTCACTACATGTTGACTTGGAAAGCACAGTCCCTGTTCTTACTAAGGCCTCACTAAGATTAAGGGAAGAGGATGAAAGACATAAGGTAAAAACTAAGACAATGTGAATGAAGTATGGACTTTCAGTTAATGCTAATGTGTGCTATAGAGTGATCAAATTGTAACAAATACATATATATATATAATATATATAAAAGATTTATTTATGCATACAAGAACTGAGGTACAGGCCAGAGGTGTGGGGGGTGAGAGGATTCACCAGAGACAGAGTGGGGAGCAGAACAGGCAGATTGAGTGAAATACACTGCTGAGGGGAGTAGCGGGCGAGACAGGAGAGGTCTGCTGTGCCATGTGGGTCACCTCCCTGGCTGGGGATAGAACTCATGCTGCATTGGGTGCAGATTGCTTCATAGTGCTGTGTCTTAACCCCTTGCGCCACCAGGGAGGCCCCACAAATATATATTTTTTAAGATTTATTTTTGTTTATGCATATAAGAACTGGGGCATAGGCCAGAGGTGCGGGGGTGGGGTGAGAGGATTCACCAGAGGCAGAGTGGTAAGCAGAACAGGCAGATCTACTGAAACACATTGCTGAGGGGAGCAGTGGGTGAGGCAGGAGAGGTCTGCTGTGCCATGTGGGTCAGTTCCCTGGCCTGGGATCAAACTCAGGTACTCAGGCCATAGCAGTGATAGCTATGAGACTTAACCCCTAGGCCACCAGGGAGGGCCAAATTGTAACAAATATTTTACTAGTGTAAAATAAAAGGGGGGTCTGGGTATGGGGTATCTGAGAATTCTCTGTACTATCTTTATAATTTTTCTGTAAATCTAAAAAATCATTCTAAAGAATGAAGTCACGAGAGAGAAGAGAATGAAAGTGTAAACATTCTACTATTTAGAAGTTTCCCGTTATCCCAGGCCATGTCTGTGTCTATGACAGAGAGAATTGGAGTGTGACTTGGATACTGTTGGTAGAGTTCCCTACAGTGCATTGTTCCCTGGAATGAAGCCTGTTTCTGGGCCACCAAACCCCAAAGTATAAGAGCACCTTTTTTTCACTGGTACTGAAAGATCTGTCTAATCCTGAAGGATTTCTAAAGAGAGATCTTTGGATATGCAGTTTACTTGATTTTAGAATACTACTGAAGGAACTTTTTACCAATTAGACTCACAGAGCCCTTTAGATTAGGTGCAGCTAAAGTAGGTCCCTGTAAACCCATTGTAACTTTTAGCATATTGGATTCGGAGTCAGGAGAGTTGACTCCTGGATCACTCATTAGTTAAGTGATTTTTTTAAAATTAATTTTTTTGAAGTAGCATTGCTGTATAACACTATATAAATTGCAGGTCTGCATCATTAAAAATCAACATCTGTGTATATACTACATTAAGTTTATTGCTAAAAGTTGCATGATCTTGAACAGTCTCAGTTCATTTCCTTGAGTCTTTATTGAGCCTCTGTGATGTATAGGCCATATTCATCCTTGTCTTCAAAGAGCACCCAGTTTTTGTGAATATAAATAAATTGTAAATAATTTAGATACAAACAAAATAAGTGTTGCATATAAATTGCATGCAGAGGGCCTCCCCAGTGGCGCAGCGGTTGAGCGCTGGGTTGCGAAGCTGCCCGCAGCCTCTGCGGCGCTGGTTCGTTCCCCAGCTGCTCCCCGGCCACCCTCCCTGGAGAAGGGTCCCACATGGCGCGCAGACCTCTCCTGCCACCCGCTGCTCCCCTCAGCAGTGTACTTCGGTCCTTCTGCCTGCTCTGCTCCCAGCTCTGGTGAATTCTCTCAACCTCCTGCGCTTCTGACTGTACCCAGTGCATGTATAAACAAAACAAACAAACAAACAAACAAATAAGTAAAAACATGCCTCTATTAAAAATTAAATTGCATGCAGAGGAAAAGACCGTTTTGATGAGCAGCATGTATGAGGCTTGAGCTGCCTTTGTAGTTGGAGGATTATCAGAGAAGGAAGGACATTCCAAGTCAAAGGAGCAGTCTGAATAAAGGATACTTTGGGATGAAGGTGAATGCCATGTTCAAGGAGCTGGTAAACTTTCTGTAATGGGTCAGATAGTAATATTTTAAACTCTTTGCTCCCTATAGGTGAGTCTCTGTGGCAACTGTTTAGTTGCTCAGGCCATTATAATTGTGAAAGCAGCCATGGACAACATATAAGCATCACTGTGTAAAAAGGCGAGCAGTTGTATTTGACCCAAGCACCACGGCTTGCTCTTTGGAGCCTAGAGCAGAGAGAGAGAGAGAGAGAGAGAGAGAGTGTGTGTGTGTGTTTGGCAAATAATTTGTGAAGGAAGAGGGACCAATTGGAAGACTGTTGCTGTAGATGAAGCAAGAGATAATGAATTTAGTTTCCTTATCTATAAAATGGTAATAATGATCCCTGTGCTCACTATTTTACAGGGTTATTGTGAGAATCCAGTAAGAAAATGAATGCAAATATGCTTTGATACCATAGAGTGTCATAATGTGTAAAAGGTGAAATGTGGCTTATAATAATTCTGACTAATTGGTGGCTATTTTTCTGTTGTGGGATGAATTCTTTGGAGATACAGTGAGGTGTTTCCCAGTAGCGTTGAAATGAAGCTCTCACTATATAATGCTTGTGGATTCCAGGTTAGAAACTGGGCTAAACGATCCCTAAGTGCTGACCTCACAAGGATGCCCTACTTTTGTCTTGCCTTTTCTTTTTTTTTTTTTTAAGATTGATTTATTTATGCATACAAGAGCTGGGGTACAGGCCAGAGATGCGGGGGGTGAGAGGATTCATCAGAGACAGAGCGGGGAGCAGAACAGGCAGATTGAGTGAAATACACTGCTGAGGGGAGTGGCGGGCGAGTCAGGAGAGGTCTGCTGCACCATGTGGATTGCTTCCTGGCCGGCCAGGTATTGAACTCGAGCTGCAGAGGCTGTGGATTGCTTCATAGTGAAGTGCTTAGCCCCTTGCGCCACCAGGGAGGCCCTGTCTTTTCTTTTAGAATTGCCCTTTTTCAAGGAGGGTAAGAATCCCATAGACTAAGTCCTCCCTGGTGGCACAAGGGGTTAAATCTCAGCGCTATGAAGCTATCCACAGCCACTGCAGCACAAGTTTGATCCCTGGCGAGGATACTGACCCAGATGGCACAGCAGACCTCTCCTGTTTTGTCCACTGCTCCCTCTCACCCCCACATCTCTGGCCTACACCCCAACTCTTATATGCATATATAAATAAATAAAACAAGCATTAAAAAAAAAAAAAAACTCACAGACTAGACTGAACTGGAAAGAGAGTTTGCTTAGGAGTTTGTTGTAAAAGTTCCAGGGATCTCCTGGGAGTGTCTGTGTCACTGAAACTATCATTCTTTCTTCTTCAGGTGATGTTGGAAATTACTATTATGGACAAGGCCACCCAATGAAACCTCACCGAATCCGTATGACTCACAATTTGCTACTTAACTATGGTCTCTACAGAAAAATGGAAATCTATGTGAGTTACTGGGAACACTACCCCTCCCTAACCTCATCATCTCTGGTTCCTCATATGTCATCCATCATCTCTTTTTTCTTTTTCAGCTATTCATTCATCAAACATGTGTTGAGTGACTGTTGTGTAGCAAGCACTATAAATGATATTCTTTAAGTCCAGTTTAGTGCTGGGGACTGATAGGTAAACAGATAAATTGTAATACAGTGTGTTTGTACGGCAGTTTAAACTGAACAAGATGCAGAAGTAATGAGGAGTGAAAGAGGAAGGGAGATTTGGAATGTTTCCTAGAGATGATATCTGAGGAGGGTTTAAAAGATTGAATAGAATTTAGCCTGGATTTCAGGAGGGACTGACATTCTAGGAGGACCATATATAAAACACAAGGAGGTAAAAACAATGGGGTATGCTTGGGGAAAATATAAGTAGCTCTTTGTGCAGTTATTGCTGTAGCGTAAGTACACATGTGTGACTGAGGAGGGTAGAACTGTGACGTCAGCACAGATTGATGTGCTATACCAGGCAACACTGAGGGGCCAGGCTCAAAATATCCAGTGCCTAAAAAAGGATGATCAGGATTGTGTTTAAGTACATGCCAAGTATCTATTACCTCTTGATTCAACTGCTCTTGATTTTTGCCCCACCTACCAGTTTTCATAGAGAAACTAGATGTTCAAATTATTATGTAAAATCTCCCAGATTTTGTTGACTCAATTTATGGTTCTTCTTTTTTTTTTTTTTTTTTTTTTTTTTAAGTGTACATACAAACAAAACACATCAGTACATTTGTAGGCCGGATTTGGTCTAGGTTCTCAGTTTGAAACTCTTGTGTAAGCTGTGAGGAACAAGTGACGTGTTTTAAGCGAAAGAGAGATAGGAACAGGTGTGCATTTTAGAAGCAGGATCGATAATTAAGAGACTGTGGTAAGGGTTTAAGTTAGAAAATACAGGATTGGAGAGCCATGTTTTCTTATGGTTACAGCATAAGAGTCTATTGTTAAAGTCTTGCCCACAGCTTAAGTAACCTAGCAACAGCAGTATCCTTCCTTACTATTCCAGAGACTGTAAGTAGATGAGTCTCCTGTCCCAGATGGCCATGTCATGCCTCTAGAGGCAAAAGAGGCAGCTAGGGAAGGAAGGCAGGAAGGTAGACAGAGGAGCAGATGGACCTTGGGACCAGAGAGCTTGTTCAGATGTAAAGGATGCCCAGCAATGGAAAAATAGATAGCAGAGGTGTCCAGGGCTTCTAAGGAGCATTTAGATAAAGAGATGATACTTGAATGTGGAGTAGTAAGCACCAAGACCTCCAGGAACTGCCTTTTGCACCTGTACACCATGCTGATCTGGCTGCAGCTTGCTTCCTTTCCTGCCACTTCCCCCTTAGCATCCTCCACGTCAGCCAGATGAGGTTCTACCTCTTTCTACTCCATCTTGACTGGGAATATTATTTATCCTACCCAGTCTTAAACCACTGATCTTCAAGAATCACCTCAAGTCTTCTTTCTTTCATTCAGTAGATATTGGTTGAATACTTGTTAGACTCCAGAGACTGGCTATATTAACTTCCCTGAGATACTGAGATAAATGAATCCTAAATCTTCAAATGAGAGGAAAAATAAATTAATATTTTTTGAAGAGTGCTAGGTGCCAGGCCAGGGCTATCTGTTATTTCATGTAAGCTTTATAACAACCCTAATTTATAGATGAGAAAACAAGTTCAGAGGATAGCTAACATGCCCAAAGTCACATAGCTATTAATAGATGGTTAAGACTAGATCTCTAGTTCCAGGATCTGTATCTGTTCATTTGTCTTCTTTTTCCTTTGTAAACATTTTAACAAGAAGTCTAGAGGTTAAGAGTCTCAGGATTTCTTGCTTGTAACATCAGGGACCCAGGTTTATTTTGCTTAGCCATCTTAGCTTATGTGATTTCGTCTTCATGTTTTTTTGCCTTCGTACAACAGAACCCAAAGAGGAGGGGAACAAGGACAAAATGATCACTCTTTACTGTCTCTATCCCACACTCCCCTTTTTATTAAAGAGGAAAACCCTTTCCAGAAGCTTCCCAACAAATTTCTCTTTCTACCTATTAGACCATTTGCCTTCCTCTCAGGCCATTCCCCAGTAGTTGGCTTAGACTAATCACGTTTGATCCCTGGGACTGGGTACATTAATACCCAACCAAATCATGATCTTTTACCAAGAAAGAAGGGAGAGAGTGACTGTTTGGGAAGCAACCAACAGTGGCTGTCATAGGTGATAATAATACCTTACTGGAAATGACTGTATCTATGTGATAATCTTACTGTAAACTTCTGAAGCAAAACCTCAGTACACTCGCCTCCACTTGTCTTTGATTCAGTTACCAGTGGTCAACCTAAGTCCAAAAATATCATCTGTGATAAGATATTTTGAGGGAGAGAGAGCCCACATTCACGTAATTTTAATTACAGTATACTGTTACAATTATTCTATGATTAGTTAGTTTATCTCTTACTGTGCCTAATTTATAGATAAGACTTTATCATAGGAGGGCCTCCCCGGTGGCGCAGCGGTTGAGCGCTGGGTTGCGAAGCTGCCCGCGACCTCTGCGGCACCGGTTCGATCCCCGGCTGCTCCCCAGCCACCGGAGGAGGGTCCCACATGGTGCGCAGACCTCTCCTGCCACCCGCTGCTCCCCTCAGCAGTGTACTTCGGTCCTTCTGCCTGCTCTGCTCCCCGCTCTGGCTCTGGTGAGTTCTCTCACCCTTCCGCGCTTCTGACTGTACCCAGTGTATGTATGAACAGAACAAACAAATAAAAAATAAAAATAATAATAAAAAAAAAAGACTTTATCATAGGTATGTACATATAGGAAAAACATTAAACATTTATCTCAGTATCTCTAGACAAATGTTAGTTTTACTAGGTTATATACTAGAGTAGAATTGCGGGATCAGGATGAATTCATATATATGGTTTGGTATTCTTGGGCATCCTCTGGGGGTCTTGGAACGTATCCTCCACAGATAAGGGGTGACAAATGTATAACCTCCTTTTGAAAACTCTAGACTGTTTTCTTTAATATGACCTTTTTCCTTCTCTCTCTCTACCTCTACACTGAGTGTAAATCTTTGACGTTGTTGCCCCAACAGTGTTTCTCTGCATTCTTCCCTTCTATCTTCTCCTTTCTCTGGGGTATGATTCCAACAACCCCTTTCCAAAGCTCAGATAGCCATTTACTATCTATCCTGAAATTGATGGTTGCTGACAGTTCTGAAAAAAAGCCACTTAGACTTCTTACAGAAATAGCTGTATTACTGCTTTTTCAATAACTAAAGGAGACACATTGAAGTCTTTTTCACACAATTTCACCCTCTTTGGTTCCTCCCCCAATTCTCTCTCCACACTTCTAATTAGTATCTCTCGGAATCTACATCCTCACTCTTCATTCAGGCACCTTTCTATATACATCATCAAGAAACATGCTCTCCTTCTTGCTTTGGTTGCTAATTTTGTATATTTCCAGACTTCTTATTCATTGCCTTCTGTTCTTTTGTTCTTTAAATACTTCTATAAAATATTGAGTATATCTGAAAGAATTTTTATAAAGTATATGTAAGGTATAAAGAATCTCTTTTCAGTTATTACCACTACTTTAAGTAAACGAGCACTGCTATGAATGCTGAAGGCCCTGCATCTTTTCCCCGATATTCTTTTTTTTTTTTTTTTTCTATAGAGGCATGTTTTATTTATTTGTTTGTTTGTTTGTTTGTTTTGTTTATACATGCACTGGGTACAGTCAGAAGCGCGAGAGGGTGAGAGAATTCACCAGAGCCAGAGCGGGGAGCAGAGCAGGCAGAAGGACCGAAGTACACTGCTGAGGGGAGCATCGGGCGGCAGGAGAGGTCTGCGCGCCATGCGGGACCCTCCTCTGGTGGCTGGGGAGCAGCCAGGGATCGAACCGGCGCCGCGGGCAGCTTCGCAACCCAGCTCTCAACCACTGCGCCACAGGGGAGGCCCTCCCTGATATTCTTTTTTCCCTAGAGTTAACCTCTGTCTTGAATTTGGGGTTTATTATTTCTTTTATAATTTTATGTCATTGTTGCATCAGCAACACCACAGTGATAAAAAAAGAAGCAGGAGTCGTGGAGCAAGCTGTAGGATGCAGGATGCCACTCAGCAAGATCCTGGCCTTTTTATTGACAGAGAAGGATGTATCGAATTGAACACTGGATTTGGGGCTTTAAGGAGGGTGGGTCCAATGATATACACCCTCCTCCCACCCATGGCTCCAGTGTTATTAACAAGTTGTTCCACTGATCCGTCCCTGGGGCGCAAAGCACTTCAGTCAACACCCTCCCCCCCACTCCCATTCCCGGTCATACCTTGGGATGTATGCCTATTGCCCCAGGGAGAACTAGTGACCTGCTATTGTCTGACTTGAAAGGAGCCTTGTACGCAATTTTCTTTATAATTTTACCAGTATATGTTTATGTATTAAGTAATACATGTTTTAGTTTTGCATGTTTGAGTACAGAGCCTTACAATATTTATTATATAACTTGCCTTTTTGCTCAGCATGTTCCTGAGCATCATACATGTTGATGCACTGGCTGTATTTATTTTCATTGTATTTCATGGAAAGAATAGGCTACAATTTGTATCTAGTTTTTGGTTATTACAAACACTGCTGCTGTGAACATACTTGAACGTGTTCTTGGTACGCAAATGCTGATTTCACTAGGGCATATACTAGAGTTGAATTGCTGGATCAGGATATATTCACATTGACCCTTATTAGAGAATGCCAAAATGATTTGCCAGCAACGTAGAAGAATCAGTGTTCCAAGTCCTTGTCAACACTTACTTTTGTCATATTTAAAATTTTTTTGCTAATTTAGGTAGGGATGAAATGATATTTTGTTATTTTTTTTTTAAAGATTTGTTTATTTATGCATACAAGAACTGGGATATAGGCCAGAGGTGGGGTGGGGGGTGAGAGGATTCACCAGAGGCAGAGTGGGGAACAGAATTGGTGGATTGACTGAAATACACTGCTGAAGGGAGCAGCGGGTGAGACAGGAGAGGTCTGCTGCGCCATGTGGGTTATCTCCCCGGCCAGGGATCAAACTTGTGCTGCAGTGGCTGCAGATAGCTTCATAGGTTGCGTCTTAACCTCTTGCGCCACCAGGAAGACCCCTATTGTTTTAGTTTGTATTTCCCTGGTTCTTAGTGAGGTTTAATATCTTTTTGTATGTTTATTGGCCGTTGAGATTTCCCTATTAAAGTTCTTAGGTAAGCCCTGTACCCGTTTTTCTATTTGGTTGCCTTGTTTTTTTGTTGTACTTTTAATTAGACCCAGATACACAGAATAGGGTTAATTATCTTTGATTCTGAAGTGTCACTGATCCATACTTTGTCCTTCAGAGATTTAGATAGAAATGAATTTCAAATAGTGGAAAGAACATCATCACAGAAACTGTGGTAGGGAAGCTCTACAACTTTTGTTGAAGAAGACATGTTTGTCTGGAATATAATATTTATGAGAGAGGGCAGGGGGGAATTAGATTGGAAAAGGAACCTTGCAAATTTCCTTGATTGCCCTGTTAGAATTTAGAATCTTTTCTTTTTTAATTAGGAAGTCATTAAATGTTTTAGAGCAGGGCATTGACTTCAAGATTTTTGTGATACCAATATGGATGAGGATAAGGCTGTATAAAAATGGAACCAATTAGGAGGCCAAAAATAATCCAAATGGGTGTCGGGTTTTTTTTAAAGATTTATTTCATTTATTTATACATACAAGGGCTGGGGTACAGGCCAAAGGTGCCGGGGCTTGGGGACGGAGGGTGGGGGATGTTGAAAAGATTTACCAGAGACAGAGTGGGGAGCAGAACAGATGGATTGACTGAAATATACTGCAGAGGGGAGCAGTGGGCAGGACAGGAGAGGTCTGCAGAGCCATATGGGCCAGCTCCCTAGCTTCATAGTGCTGAGACTTAACCCCTTGTGCCACCAGGGAGGCCCCAGAGAATCAGTTTTTTTAGGGCAATAAATGTTTATTCAACTCTTGCTCAATAGGGTAGGGCCAGACATCATGCTAATTCTTAGAATATAGACCTACTCCTGGCCTCCCAAGCAATCATGCAGTTTTTAAACAGTTTGAATATGATGATAAGGCAAGTACAGGTTCTCAAGGGAGTACTTCAGAGACTTACATAACTGAGATCTGGGAGTTAAGGACAACTTTTGGGGGAATTCACTTTTCACTTGTAACCTAAAGGTTGTGTAGAGGATGGCCTAGTGTTCTAGGCCATAGCATCTGCAAAGGTCTAAAGAGAATTCCCTTAGAGAATTGTAAGTAAAATTGTGTTTCGCAGATTGGTACAAAACAACCCCTCAAACAATTTGTTTAGCCCACAAAGTATTTTTAAGAACTTTATATTTATGAGTGGCCATTTTTTTTTGAAAAATAAAAGTTAACCCAAAGGCTGGTGCTTGGGCTCAAATGCATGGTAGTAATCAGCTAGAGCAGTGTAAATGCTGGCCCTCTGTTAACTAGTTTTGTTTTGTTTAAGCACTAAATTAGCTAATGCCTGGCCGTTGTAAGTGCTTTGTATTTGGCATTCCCTGGGCTACCAGATAAAATATTTAGAGGGATGCTAGAAAGCTGAGCAGGAACCAGATTATTCTGGTTTTTCAAACCAGGTTAAAGAGTTCAAGATTGGGTAATTGAGTTTGAGTAATAAATTCTCTGAAGGGTTTTTAGAGAGGATGGCATGTTTTGGTTTGAATTTTAGACAGATTGTTCTGCCTGTAGGATTGAGAATTCACAACGGTTGCTGTTGAGCCCATGTTGAGTAACTGAGTACTGTTAGGAGATTATTGCCACAATTTAAAAATATGTGGTGGCCTGGGGATGAGAAGTGGAAAAGATTTGACAGATACATTAGTATTGTATTTTCAATAGAAATTGAATGTAGAAGCTGAGGAAAGAGAGAAATCAAGGGTGATACTTGATTTCTCTCTTGCGCAAAGGGTTGAAGGTGATAAGAATAGTAAACTTGGGAAAGAGGACATAAGAAAAATAAAGTGGTGAATGCAGTCAAGATTATGGAGGTATAATGAAAGGGACTGGCAGTATATTAGAATGGAAGGCAAGACAGAGCTTAGGTTTTCAACTGTGTGGGTTTGTATCATTAACAAATAATAACAGTGGGCCTCTCCAGTGGCGCAGCGGTTGAGCGCTGGGTTGCTAAGCTGCCCGCGGCCTTTGTGGCGCCGGTTCGATCCCCGGCTGCTTCCCGGCCACTGCAGGAGGGTCCCACATGGTGCGCAGACCTCTCCTACCGCCCGCTGCTCCCCTCAGCAGTATACTTCAGTCCTTCTGCCTGTTCTGCTCCCCACTCTGGCTCTGGTGAATTCTCTCACCCTCCCGCGCTTCTGACTGTACCCAGTGCTTGTATAAACAAAACAAACAAATAAATAAATAAGCATGCCTCTATAAAAAAAAAATTAAAAAAAAATTAAAAAAAAAAACAAATAATAACAGAGTTTTAATACCTCTAGCCTCTCAACAAGTCGTTAGGTCCAGTTTGAAATGTCGCTAGGACCTGTGGATGGGGCTGGCTGGGAAACTTTGGAATTATGAATCTGGAGCACAGAGCAGTGATCAAGATGGAGTGAGAGTTTGGGTAGTCATCTGTCTAGAAAAGATAGTGAAAGTGCAGCGTTGGCCTCACTGCCAAGAAGGTAAAGGAATTGGGATAATAAAAACATAGTATTTGGAGCCAAGTCTTTTTTTCCCCTACTCTATGAGTTTTTTTTTTTTTTTTTTTTTTTGTACATATAAGAACTGGGGTGTAGGCCAGTGGTGCAGGGATGTGAGAGGATTCACAAGAGACAGAGTGGGGAGCAGAACAGGCGGATAGACTGAAATACAATGCTGAGAGGAGCAGCAGGTGAGACAGGGGAGGTCTGCTGTGCCATGTGGGTCGGATAGTGCTATGACTTAACCCCTTGTGCCACCAAGGAGGCCCTGTTTTGTGTTGTGTTTTGTTTTGTTTGATAAAATGGTATCTGTCTTCTTATATTCCTCATTGTATTGAATGTGGGTCAGATAAAACCTGGAACCAGACTTCAGTTCTTATTCTGTCTTACTGGCTCTGTAACCTTGTGAAAATTATTTAACCTCTCTTGGCAATAGCTTCCTTACTGCAAAATGAGAATAATAATAGAACTTTAGGGCATCTCTGGTGGCGCAAAGGGTTAAGCACCGCACTATAAAGCAATCCACAGCCTCTGAAGCATGAGTTCGATCCCCAGCTGGCCCGGGAGCAACCTACATGGTGCAGGAGACCTCTCTTGACTCTCCCGCTGCTCCCCTCAGCGGTGTATTTCAGTCCATCTGCCTGTTCTGTTCCCTACTCTGTTTCTCTGGTGAATCCTCTCACCCCCTTGCATCTCTGGCCTGTACCCCAGATCTTGTATGCATAAATAAATCTTTAAAAAAAATAATAGAACTTTAAAAAGCTGTTGTAAGGATCATGAGATCTGATACAAAATCTTGTAATAGTAATTGGCAGTGTAAGCATTCAGTGTTAGATATGTATTGAAAGTCTTTTATAAACTATAAAAGTGTTGGTGATTAGAAATGAAGATGGTCATCTCTGAAGAAGATCTACCTTTGAAGGATGAAAGGAAGAGATTTTTTTAAAAAGGGAAGAAGGAATCTGAATGAAAGGCTAACCAGGAAATTATCAAGGATAATTAGTGGGGAGGATGTGATCAATATAATGATTTATAGAGGATTTTCCATCTATTTCAGTTATCATTAGTCACCCCTTTTTCTTGAACTCTTGAAACCATTTCGCCCATAGTTACATGTTATTACAAAATTGTTGTAAAATTAAAAATGGGTAATAAATTGTGAAGCACTTCACAGTTTACATAGAGGTTAAACAATCCCGCCCAGTTTTCACAACTTATCTGAGGTAGATGCTGTTATCCTTATTCAATAAATGAGGAAGAAATTGAAGCTCAAAAGGTAGACTTGACTAGGAAGCAAAGTTTGAGTTGTATAATCTAGGTCTTCTGATGCCAAATCTCCTTTGATAATTTATTAGATTGTAAGTTTAGATTAGATAAATTAGGTTATAAGTTTCTTGAGGCCTGAACCTAAGCAGTGATTTATTTTTATCCTTTACAACACCTAGCTTGATGTTGGGCAGAAAATGAATGTTCAAACTAGACTGAGTGAAGATTGGCATTAAATCAAGAATAACATGCCCATTCTCCCCTCTGTCCTCCAGCGCCCTCACAAAGCCAACGCTGAGGAGATGACAAAGTACCACAGTGATGACTACATTAAATTCTTGCGTTCCATCCGCCCAGATAACATGTCTGAGTACAGCAAGCAGATGCAAAGATGTAAGTCCTTTCTGTTGCCTCGCTGCTCTCAGCCCCCAGTTGGAGTTCCCTTTCAGTCAGAGAGACCACCCTGCCTTCCCTTGTACCTCTCATTCAGCTGACATCTGATTTCTTTTGCTTCCCCAGGGTGCCAAAGTACTTCTTTTATCTTAAGTCTGGTATTTCACATGGTAATACAGAATAGACATTGAGCTTTGTCCAGTTAGGTTCATAACACTGTGCCAAGAAGACTATAAATATTGTAATGGAAAAAGCACTGACTTGGGAAGGGGAAAAAGATACAGGTTCTGGTTCTGACTCTTGACTGAACACCTAACTTCTTAGGCAAGATTCTAGGTGATGTAATCTTTGAATTGAGGTGATAGGACCCCTGTGACCTGGGACATGAAAATCAGAGAGGGTCCCAAATCAGAAGCCATGCTCAGTTTGTAAGAATTTTGGAGGGTATTTTAGCTATGCAGGAGTGGTATGTTTCAAATTTGGGAAGAAGCCATCATACCTGACTTCTCCCTGATTTTAGAAACTATCTCTAAGCAACTAAGATCTCATATAATAAAACAATGTAACAGGATTGTCCAGAAGAAATTTTGACTACCTGATGATTGGCTTACTTTGAAAAAATCAGGACAGCTGAAACCCTTGTTATTACAACTGGCCACAAATTAGTCTGATTCTAAAGGCAGAGAGTTATTTATTCATTATAATTGTGTAGTAGTAAAAATTGTAGAACCACAGAGATCTTCTTTGAAACATTAAACTTAGTTGCCACCCTCAACTCTAGGAGCTGCTGGCCCACTAAGTGAGATATTTGCTCTCTGAATTGGCAGGGTCTTAGTCCCTTCTGAGGTGAGACAAATTCACTTCTTTGCTCTAGATGACTTTAGGGGTTTCCATAACCTTTCTAGCTCAATGATCAAGTTCTTCTTTCAGCAGAGGGGACTCTCAGAGGAACAGCTTGGTATTGAAGCAAGAAGCAAGAAAATGGACTTTGATGTCTTGTTTTGAATCCTTTAGCTCTGCCACTTAGCTATGTGTTCTTGAATAATTCTCTTAGCCTCTCTGAGTTTTGCTTTTTCCTTCTGTAAAAGGAAGGTAATAGTGTCTATTTCATGGTGGAGATTGGAGGCATAGTGAGATAATGTATTCAAAGCACAAACTGTCAGTGAATAGTAGCTTTTCTGTTATAACTTATCATTTCTATTATTTTCAAATCTGTCAAGGCAGACAAAATATTAGGCCCTTGTGGTACACGGGTTTGGCGTTGGCTCTCAGTTTGCTCAGTTTTCCTGAAGCAAGCATTCTAAAGTTGTGCATTTATGAGGTCTGGGTTTTTCTCTCATTGGAGATGGGGTAGGAAGGATGAGGCTGTCCAAGGACTTCCAGGCAATTTATGACTTGATTCATGGTCTAGTGTGAATATAAGAACTGAGCTCTTTTTAAAAATTTACCAACACTTAGGAAGTAATACCTATAATAAGACCAAGTAAATCAGATTTCCTTGCTGTTGGCTAGAAATAAATAAATTATTGCTATGGTCAATTTGAGATTTTGAGAATTTTTTTTTTTTAAAGATTTATTTATTTATTTATACAAGCACTGGGTAGAGTCAGAAGCACAGGAGGGTGAGAGAATTCACCAGAGCCAGAGCAGGGAGCAGAGCAGGCAGAAGGACCTAAGTACACTGCTGAGGGGAGCAGCGGGCCGCAAGAGAGGTCTGCACGCCATGTGGGACCCTCCTCCAGTGGCCGGGGAGCAGCCGGGGATCGAACCGGCGCTGCAGAGGCTGCGGGCAGCTTTGCAACCCAGCGCTCAACCGCTGCGCCACCGGGGAGGCCCTTGAGAATTTTTTTTAAAGATTTTTAATTTATTTATGCATATAAAAACTGGGGGGTAGGCCAGAGGTGCAGGGGGTGAGAAGATTCACCAGAGACAGAGTGGAGAGCAGAACAGGCCGATTGACTGAAATATACTGCTGAAGGGACCAACAGGCGAGACAGGAGAGGTCTGCTGCGCAGTGTGGGTTAGCTCCCTGGCCAGGGGATCGAACTCATGCTGCAGTGGCAGCAGCTTGATAATGCTGAGACTTTAACCTCTGCGCCACCAAGGAGACCCGAGATTTTGAGACTTTTGATCAGAAGCTCTGAACTAATGTTTAATGAAAATGAGAATATGCATATATGCTGGGTTTTTTTTTTTTTTTTTTTTTTAAGATTCATTTATTTATACAAGAACCGGGTTACAGGCCAGATGCGTGGGAGGGTGAGAGGATACACAGAGCCGGGAACAGAACAGGCAGACCGACAAAACACACTGCTGAGGGGAGCAGCAGGCGAGACAGGAGAGGTCTGCCGCACCATGTGGGACCCTCGCCAGCCGGCCGGGACCAAACCAGTGCTGCAGAGGCCGTGGACAGCCTCATAGTGCGGCGCTCAACCGCCTGCGCCACCAGGGGAGGCCCCATATGTGCTGTTTTTTTTGGCAAGATAATCCATCGTGGTGAAAACATGATAGAAGGGATCTGTGGTGGCAAAATATAGAGATTTTCTCATCCATTTTACAGGTGTATAAACTGAGGCCTGAGGATATGAAATGACTTTTCAGGTCACACAGCAAGATAGTGGTAGAATGGAGACTAGAATTCCAGTCTCCTGATTTTGAAGTACTTTTTTAAATATGTTGCATGGGCCTCCCCAGTGGCAGCGCGTTGAGCGCCACGCTGTAAAGCTGTCCGCAGCCTCTGCAATGAGGGTTTGATCCCGGCCTGCCGGCAAGTATCCCACATGGTGTGGCAGACCTCTCCTGCCTCTCCTGCTGCTCCCTTCAGCAGTGTATTTCTGTCGTCTGCCTGTTCTGCTCCCTGCTCTGCCTCTGGTGAATCCTTTCACCTTCCCGTGCCTCTGGCCTGTACCCCAGCTTTTGTATAAAAATAAATAAATCTTTAAAAAAAACGGGCCTCCCCGGTGGAGCAGCGGTTGAGCGCTGGGTTGCGAAGCTGCCCGCAGCCTCTGCGGCACTGGTTCAATCCCCGGCTGCTCCCCAGCCACCGGAGGAGGGTCCCACATGGCGCGCAGACCTCTCCTGCCTCCCGCTGCTCCCCTTAGCAGTGTACTTCGGTCCTTCTGCCTGCTCTGCTCCCCACTCTGGCTCTGGTGAATTCTCTCACCCTCCAGCGCTTCTGACTATACCCAATGCTTGTATAAATAAATAAATAAATCTTTAAAAAAAATGTTTATAAATAAATAAACAAATAAATAAAGATGTTGCATATAAAATATTTCAGAGACACAAAAACAGTATGAAGATAATATAATGAACATCCATGTACCCATTATCAAGCCTAAGAAAGAAAACATTACCAGTATAAATGAAGCCTCCTGAACACCTCTTTGCTTGATCTCATGCCCTCTCCTAGTTCTCCCAGTTACCGCCACTGCCAAGGTATAAGTGTTCAGTCCCATACATCTCTTCCTGCAATGTGCTTTTTACTGCCTTCCCCATCTTCCTCTCTTCCCCCATCTCTCACTCAGTGTTGTCCCCCTTCGTCTAAAGCTGGCTGAAGAATGAGAAATGCTTATTGTGGAAAGAAGGCAAACCCATAGAAGCGTCCTCCCTGATCTCACAGATAAACCAAGCAAGGCTCTGCTCTCCCATGTCCCTCTATCTCTAGGCACACAGCTTGTTGAGCTGGGAATCAATGTGCTGACCATTTGAACCACATGTTGTTCAGGGCCTTGAAGGAAAATATTTTTTTTCTTTTGTCTAAAATACGCTTTTCCTCCCAGGGAGGTTCCACAGTCCACATGGGAATATAAGCAAAACTGGAAATCCGGGCAAACCAAAGCCACTGAAGAAGGAAACAGCAAGAGGGGGAAGTCAATGTCAGTGGATAAATAGCCTGGCCCCAGTGACCAACGTTCATACTGACATTACGTGGAAGGGGGAAGAGAGTCCCTCGTTGCTCACCCCCTTATGCAGGCCCCATGTCCTTGGGCACTTATCTTGGTGGAGCACCAGGTCAGGGCACCCTCCTTTAAATGTGGGCAGTTCCAGAGCTAGTACTCCCGTGGTTATGGCAAACCTTGAGCTTCAGCTCTGTCGCCGAGGTTACCATAATGCAAACTGGACTCTCTGGCTTCCCATCCTCAGGCTTCTCTTCCTGGCTCTATGTTGGGAACTCCTGTTGATAATAGTAGGTGTAGCGGGATGGCTGGGGCAAGAGAATAAGGATCTGGCCCTCCCTGCCCCTGCCTCTAACTTCCTGTGTATCATTGATGTCTCAGCAGTGTCCTTTCTGTGAGAGGAGACTTGGCCATCAGGTTCCTCTCTCACTCTGTGAGTCTACAACTTCAGGTGTGCTTCCCTTCCTGTCTTTTTTGTTTCGTTGGCATTATTATTTGCATGTGTTTCCTTATTACGTGTTAGTATGTACTTTTACCCCTTTAGACCTGAAGTAACTTTACTCCAGTTGTTACTTGTGGGTGTAGTAGAAGGAGCACTAGATTGTGGGAATCAAGACACCTGAACTCTGGTTCTGGTTCTGCCACCACCTGGTTACACCATCCTGGGCAATTCACTTAGCTTCTTTGTATCTCTTGCTCTGCACAGTGGTGTTGATAACTGTTTTGTCCTGCTCATGGAGTTGTCACAAGGATCAAACAAGACCGTGTGTATATATTTTCACGGCCTTATAGGACAGTCAGACCAGTACTTGATGACTGCCTCTGCTGTTTACTAGCAGTTTACCTTTCTGAGAATCAGATCAAATTCTACCTCAGAAGATGTGTGAAGAAAAAATAACATTAGGTGTTTAAAGCATTTAGCACAGTATCTGGTGCATTGTTAAGCATTCAGTGAATGACATAGGTCTCTGATCTTCACTTTCTTGTTGGTCAGCTGAAGTGAGAGGTCCAGCAACAAACCTTACAAAATTTAGCTAGAATAAAAGGCTAAGTAAAATTTTCTGTCCATAAGGAACAAAGCAGCATTTTCCAAGTACTTGTTTATTAATAATTCTTTCTCCATATAAAATTTCTATGAATCTTTTTTTTTTAATATTTTTTTTTTTAATAGAGGCATGTTTTTATTTTATTTTTGTTTGTTCGTTCGTTTTGTTTATACATGCACTGGGTACAGTCAGAAGCGCGGGAGGGTGAGAGAATTCACCAGAGCCAGAGCGGGGAGCAGAGCAGGCAGAAGGACCGAAGTACACTGCTGAGGGGAGCAGCAGGCGGCAGGAGAGGTCTGCGCGCCATGTGGGACCTTCCTCCGGTGGCCGGGGAGCAGCTGGGGATCGAACCGGCGCCGCAGAGGCCGCGGGCAGCTTCGCAACCCAGCGCTCAACCGCTGCGCCACCGGGGAAGCCCCTCTATTAATCTTAACAGTCTAGTGAGGTAGATAACATTATCACTTATTATAGATCTTGAGCCAAAGCTCAGAGAAGTTAAATGACTTGACCCAATCACACAGCAAGTAAGTAGTAGACCCTGGACTAGAACCAAGCCTTCTGAATCCAAATTCTGTGCTTTTTCCATCAGTTCATAAATATGTGAGCAAAAATTAAAGGAAATTGTGAAAATTAATCTTTTGCTTATGTCTTTCAAGTCAACGTTGGTGAGGACTGTCCAGTATTTGATGGCCTGTTTGAGTTCTGTCAGTTATCTACTGGTGGCTCTGTGGGTAAGGAATATACTTCCCCTCCTCAAGGGTTGTGTGGGCTATGCTGGTGAGGTCTGCTTTTTAGGTTGCTATTCCACCTAGCTCCTGACCTGTGACCAAGTAAAACAGTTCTGTGACTGGATGTTTTAAAATGTCCTTTTGGTTCAGTCTTAGCCCAGGTTTAATCTCGGGCATGCTACTGACAGGTGTCCTTGACTGTCCTCTCCTACAAAGAGATCTTATATATAGGAATTCCCTGCAGACCTCATGGGCTTGTTGAGATGCTGTACATAAAAGCAATTTGTGAACTGTAGAGTGCTATAAAAATGGGAGGTGTCATCACCTATGTCTTATAAAAAGAGCATGCTAATTGCCTTTAAAGGTTAGAAATACTGCACATATTTCCCACTTTCATTAGTAATTTCTGGATTACTTCTAGGATTACTCTAAACTTTTTCTTTTTAAGATTTTATTTATGGGGCCTCCCTGTGGCGCAGGCGGTTGAGCGCCGGACTGTGAAGCTGTTCATAGCCTATGCAGTGCGGGTTCGATCCCAGTCGGCCAGCGAGAATCCCACATTGCGAAGCAGACCTCTCCTGTTGTGCCCGCTGCTCCCCTCAGCGGTGTATTTCGTCAGTCTTCCAGTTCTGTTCCCCACTCTGTCTCTGGTGAATCCCCTCACCCTCCTGCACATCTGGCCTGTACCCGGGTTCTTGTATAAAAATAAATAAATCTTAAAAAAAAAAAAAGAAGATATCTTAAAAAAAAAAAAAAAAGTTTAGAATCACTTTTTAAAAAAAAAAAAAAAAGATTTTATTTATGTATTTATATTTTTTTAAAGGTTCATTTATTTATTTGTTTATTTATATTTATACAATTGCTGGGGTACAGGCCAGAGGCATAGGAGGGTGAGAGGATTCACCAGAGATAGAGCGGGGAACAGAACAGGCAGACAGACCAAAAGCACTGCTGAGGGGAGCAGCGGGCGAGACAGGAGAGGTCCACTGAGCCATGTGGAAATCTCCCTGGCCAGCCGGGAATTGAACCCGCACGACAGAGGCTGCGGACAGCTCCACAGCACTGCGCTCAACCCTCTATGCCACCGGGGAGGCCCAGTATTTATTTATTTTTAAAGATTTTTATTTATTTTTGTATAGATCAAGTGGGGTCTAAGCCAGAGGTGTGGGGGGAGAGGGGTGAGAGGATTCAGCAGAGACAGAGTGGGGAGCAGAACAGGCAGATCGACTGAAATACACTGCTGAGGGGAACAGCGGGTGAGACAGGAGAGGTCTGCGCCATGTGGGTAGCTCCTTGGCCTGGGATCCAACTTGTGCTGCAGTAGCTGCCAATAGCTTCATAGTGCTGTGACTTAACCCCTTGCGCCACCAGGGAGGCCCAGAAATATATTTACACATGCAATTCAGGGTGTTTACTCATTCTCTCTGGCTTTGAAGCCAAAGTTTCACAGAAAAGCAGTTACTTTACGGGTATTCTGATATTTTTCTTCTATTTCATTTAAATATAATTTTTGTATGTGTATATATATTAATCATGGCATACTAAACCAGTCTTAAAACCTAATAATAGGTTACCACCCACAATTTAGAAAACAGTTTTTTTTTAAGAGTAGCCAATATCCTGTGTATTCCCTGTTGGAACAGGGTGGAAGGCAGAGGACTGGCTTGTGAATTGTACGATACAGTTGTTGAATAAGCAGGTCCTGCCTTCTTAGTGGGTTCCCTAGACTTCTTGGGGGAAGGGGGAGTGTGGCTTGGTAACAGGTTTACGTTCTCTTTTCCCACGCCCAGCAAGTGCTGTGAAACTTAATAAGCAACAGACGGACATCGCCGTGAATTGGGCTGGGGGCCTGCACCATGCAAAGAAGTCTGAGGCATCTGGCTTCTGTTACGTCAATGATATCGTCTTGGCCATCCTGGAACTGCTAAAGTATGCCTACCTGGCCTTGTCTCTTGGAGGAGCACCTTAGGCCAGGTTCCCACTTCCCTCTCCCCTGGGCTTGCTTCCCTAGTTTGCTTTTCCTAGCAGTGTGCTGGCTAGGATGTGTTCGGTGAGTGTCTCTGGCCATCCTCTCCTTGACGGGGTCTTGGTTTGATCTGAGCCCACGGCAAGATCAGGGGCAGGTGCTGCTCAGATCCTGCCTCCAGAGTGTCCCTGTGTGGCTGGAGTTGACCCTGGCTGTAGAGTAGGAAGATCGGACTTGGTCGGCTTGGTCAGGCCTCTGGAGACACCCTGCCGCTCTTCCACCTTCCTTCAGCCAGTTTCCACGTCTCTGGTGCTTAGAGATACCTGAGGGAGGCAGCCAGCCCGGTAAGCTGGGACCTGGCGCCCTTGGCGCGTCCCATTCCCAAAGAACCCCCAGACCCCTGACCCCCTTCTGATCCTAGGTATCACCAGAGGGTGCTGTATATTGACATTGATATTCACCATGGTGATGGCGTGGAAGAGGCCTTCTATACCACAGACCGCGTTATGACTGTGTCCTTCCATAAATACGGAGAGTACTTCCCAGGAACTGGGGACCTACGGGTAAGAACTCCCTTCAGTGGCCAACCAGCTGCCCCTCTGCTGTCAGGTCTAACTTCCTATCTTATGTCACCAAAAACCACTTCCTGCCTCTTCTGCTATTCAGAACACCATAACCCAGCCTGCGACACCTGCCACAGTCTCCTTGGCTCCTTTATTCCCTTCCTCATTCCGGAGGAGGAGAATGAGGGTCAGGAGGGATGGAAGTCTTGACTTACTGCACTTGTCTCCTGGCCAAGCTGGTTGCATTACACTATTCACATGTCTCCCTATGGCTTGAGTTTTAGGTTAGAAATGTCAGAATCTCTCCCATGTGCTAGGAATTAGACCTTTATGGACCATCTCAAGGGTTCTTTTTTTTATATAGATTTATTTATTCATGTATACAAGAGCTGGGGCACAGGCCAGAGATGTGGGGGGTGAGAGGACCCACCACAGACAGTGGGGAGCAGAACAGGCAGACCGACTGAAACACGCTGCCAAGGGGAGCAGCGGGCGAGACAGGAGAGGTCTCCTTCACCATGTGGGTTGCTCCCTGGCCAGCCGGGGATCGAACTCATGCCAGGGATCGTGCTGCAGAGGCTGCAATTGCTTCATAGTGCGGTGTTTAACCCCTTGCGCCACCAGGGAGGCCCCATCTCAAGGGTTCTTAACACTTTTAGGTCACCTTTCTCTTTAACTTTTCTAATTGAAAAGTAGAGTCTGGCCTCTCCCTCCAGAAAAGTACATGAAAATTTGCATCTGATATCGAGTAGTTAATGGATATCTCTGTGCACTTCTGGATAACAATCCTTAAAGTGATTGAACCGTTCTCTCTGCTTCTGTGAGCATGAATACAGCGAAACTAGCCACTTTATCTTGCCTCTAGCCGTTGGGTGAAAAAGTGGTACTAATTCAGACCACAGCAAGTATGGAATAACTATGCATTTGCAAATTTTTTTTTAAATGTTATTTCTTTTTTTTTTTATAGAGGCATGTTTTTACTTATTTGTTTGTTTTGTTTATACATGCACTGGGTACAGTCGGAAGTGCGGGAGGGTGAGAGAATTCACCAGAGCCAGAGCGGGGAGCAGAACAGGCAGAAGGACTGAAGTACACTGCTGAGGGAAGCAGCGGGCGGCAGGAGAGGTCTGCGCGCCATGCGGGACCCTCCTCTGGTGGCCGGGGAGCAGCCGGGGATCGAACCGGCGAGGCCGTGGGCAGCTTCGCAACCCAGCGCTCAACCACTCCCAACCACTCCACCACCAGGGAGGCCCTGCATTTGCAAATTTGAAGAGCTTTTCTTCCCTTTTTGCTTCCCATTCACACCTCTCTAGAGAAGAGAATGGGGAGTAGAAAAATGAGCAGTAAAAGCTCTGTGGAAAGAAAAGTTGTTGGGGATGGGTGTTACATGACCTAGCCACCAGTCTGCTTTAACCTACCCAAAGGTAGAGCTCTTGTGCTGTGGGGTGTACTGTTCAATTTCTGGTCCCATAAAAAATTTTCAGAGAACAGGCTCTGGAGAAGCCAGTGAAGGGAATAGTACAAACCAAGGTACTGCTGTTATGTCCCTGTCTCAGCTCATGGGCCCAGCTTGTCTCTTAGAACCACTCCCTCTTTCCTTAGTTTTCCAGTGCCCATATTTAAACTTCCTTCTAACTTCATCTTTCATTTTCACTTTAACGTTCCTCTTGATTAGGATATTGGGGCTGGCAAAGGCAAGTATTATGCTGTTAACTACCCGCTCCGAGATGGGATTGATGATGAGTCATATGAGGCCATTTTCAAGCCGGTGAGTGTCTTATCTACCACATGGGCTACAAATGGAGTTAATCTAAGGGAGGGTGAGTTAAATAACAAAGTACCACCTGGGAATCTCTCCCTGCTGAAAGGCTGGTGGAGATGTTTCAGCTTTGGATTGTTTGTTGTGTAGCCAGTTAGAGAAACAAAATTCATCCAGATATTTGTTGATGCCTTGTGTGGGATACAGGAATATCTAAGACATGACCTATGACCTTTTAGACTTCAGAGACTGTGATGGGCATATACCCATAGTGTGTGAATGAACAGAGGGGTGAGAGACACTGTGCCTTATGTAGGGGGGTGAGGGGGGTAAGTCAAAAATAATGCCACAGAGATGGTTACATTTGAGCTGGACTTTGAAAAATGAGTTATCCATGTGTAGGACCTGGAGGGAAAGGGTGGCATTCAGGGAACAGTACCAGCAGAGATGCCAATGGGTAGCTGTGTGTAGGCCAATGTGACATGCAGGAGGGATGTTGAAGGATGTGGTAGGGAAAGTATTTTGGGGTCAGTATTTCAAAGGGAGGTTTGAATGCCATGCTGAATCGTTAAATCTTCAACTGTAAGCAGCAAGGAGTCATTGATAGAAGAGTTTAAGCCTGATATGGCCAGGTCATTCTGCAGATGCCAAGTGTCTGCTATGTGCCTGTACAGATGCTGACAGGACAAGATACCCAAAAATGAAGTGCTTTCTCTCAACACAAGGATCAAATCTCTAATCTACCAAATGAGTAGAATGAATAGAGAGATGCAGGTTTCATAAAGGAAGTGGCACTGGAGTTTGGGTGAAGGGAGGGAGATTTAGGGAGTTAAGGAAGGCCATTCTAGGTTGAACGTTATTAGAGCTTGAAGACTCTTGGACATCCTTTCCAATTAGCAAGTGAAGTGCAAAGTGGAGAAATGGTGTATCTACTGTAAGGACATGTTAGTGGGTATATATGAATAAATTGAATTTTTCCAATTTATTTATTTTTTATTTATGCATACAAGAACTGGGTGTAGGCCAGAGGTAGGTGAGAGGGTGAGAAGATTCACCAGAGACAGAGTGGGGAGCAGAACAGTTGGATCTACTGAGAGACAGGAGAGGCGTCTCCTGAGAGACATGTGGGTCAGCTCCCTGGCTGGGGATTGAACTCATGCTGTAGTGGCTGGCGGTAGCTGAGATTTTAACCCCTGCGCTAGCAGGGGGGCCCCTGAATGTTTAATTTTTATGGAAAAAGAACTACAGTGGGAAAATGAGAACCCCAGACTGATCCTCCCTTTTCTCCACCACCCAGCATGAGGGAGATGGAAAAGTAGGACTGGGTGATAAAAAGAAAGTATCTCACTGTCCTTTCCAGCCCTGAACCATGAATAGCTTTTCTTGAGGCTAGTGGTGACCAGGATATGTCCTTCTAGGTCATGTCCAAAGTAATGGAGATGTTCCAGCCTAGTGCGGTCGTCTTACAGTGTGGCTCTGACTCCCTCTCTGGGGATCGGTTAGGTTGCTTCAATCTGACCATTAAAGGTGAGACCAGGTAGCAAAGGGATGGGTGGGAAGAGTCCTGCTGGGTGCTCCTGTAACTTAGCACCCTTTCTTCCACCAAAGGGCATGCCAAGTGTGTGGAATTTGTGAAGAGCTTCAACTTGCCTATGCTGATGCTGGGAGGAGGTGGCTACACCATCCGTAATGTCGCCCGGTGCTGGACATACGAAACAGCCGTGGCCCTGGACACAGAGATCCCTAATGGTAACAGTCCAGGACCAGGTTGGGCTGTACAGAGCTCACAACCCCTTTCCCATGACAGACGGTGGCCATCAGTTTTCTTGAGCTCTTTTTGACTCTGTCCCTTCTTCCTGCTGCTCTGGTCTGAACAAAATTATCAGTGGTTATTTATAGCTTTGGAAGTTTTCATTCAAAAGGGTAACTGGGAGAGTGAGTGAAGGAAGTGTCCCAACCAATGAACATTGTCTAAATTTTTCTAAACCAGGGACTTGGGCCTCCTCACAGTGAGAAACACACACATACACACACACACACACACACACACACACACTGCAGACTAGTGTGAACATTGCAGAATAGCTTTAAAAAGATTGAAATCCTATAGGCCCCCTAGTCTCACCCTATCTGGGAGATTTTCTTCTGTTTGATGAAAGAACAGGTGCAGATAAACCTATAGTGTTTTTCTCTGTGACCCATGATGGCCTGGTCTCTTGACTCTTTTGTCCCCTGCCCCAATTAGAGCTTCCATACAACGACTACTTTGAATACTTTGGACCAGATTTCAAACTTCACATCAGTCCTTCCAATATGACTAACCAGAACACTAATGAGTACCTGGAGAAGATCAAGTGAGTACCACCCTTGGCACCCCTTGGTTGAGCTCTTCAGACCCTGGTGCATCCCTAACTAGAGCCCAGTCACTCTCTCTACCATTGACCATAGGCAGCGACTGTTTGAGAACCTGAGAATGCTGCCCCATGCTCCCGGGGTCCAAATGCAGGCGATTCCTGAGGACGCCATCCCAGAGGAGAGCGGAGATGAGGATGAAGAAGACCCTGACAAGCGCATCTCAAGTAAGACTCCGGATCGGGCTTGTACTACCCACTCTGACTTCCCCCAAATGTTCCTGGTTCCACCTTCCCAAACTACCCACCCATTGTGAAACCCAAGTTCTCGTGCCTGTAGCACAATTTAAAGAGTCTGAGCTCCAACCCCCACTGCCTCAGTGTCTCTTGGAGAACATGCAGGGAAGCACTGGGCACAGAACCTGAGAGGAAGAACCTTCTCTCACCTGTATTTCCATTGCTTCCCAGTCTGTTCCTCTGACAAACGAATTGCCTGTGAGGAAGAGTTCTCAGATTCTGATGAGGAGGGAGAGGGAGGCCGCAAGAACTCTTCCAACTTCAAAAAAGCCAAGAGAGTCAAAACAGAAGATGAAAAAGAAAAAGACCCAGAAGAGAAGAAAGGTGGGTTTGGGTTGTGCCAGGACATGGGTCACAAGCCTTGGGCCCTGGAGGAGCATGAGTCTATGCAGGGTGCAGGGAGGAGGTTGCTGATTCAGGCCCTGCCAGCTCCGAGGAACTTTCAGTGCCTCCCAAAAGTAGCTCCATTCGTCATCTCCACTGAGGCCTGCCTGGTACCAGAGCCCAGGACATGCCTGGGCTCCCCGTGGTCAGGAGCCTTGGCTCTCCCATACCACCCAAGCACTTTTCCCAACACTTCACCCCAGTTTCCCAGGGGGCTGCCTCCGCCCACCTGCCTCAGGCTCTAGCAGGCTGGAAAACCGGTCTAACCTGTTTGTTTTCAGCAGGGCTCACTGGGAGGACATGGGATGGGCTTTCTCTCTTTTGTACGTCCACTGGGCTCTAGTGTAAGGGAAGGGGTTTTCAGGGTAAGTGGAGATCCCATGGGTCTTCCACACGGCTGCCCTCTTGATTCCTGAGTTCCTGCATTCTTATCTTCTAGAAGTCACAGAAGAGGAGAAGACTGAGGAGAAGCAAGAAGCCAAAGGGTGAGGAAGCAGTCTGTCAGCTATCTCTCTGGCATTGAACTACCAGCCCCTTTGTCCCACCAGGCTGAGAGGGAAGGCACAGGGACAGCTGGTCCTGTTTACAAAGGCTTCTTTCAGGCATCAGTCTGTCTCCCCAGTTCTAGGCAGAGCTAGGAAGCCCCAACCTTCAGAGTCACCTGGGCGTGGGTCCTGTGGAAGTCATTGTACCCACTCTCTTGCTTCAGGGCTGCTAGGGCGGGTTATCTTATGCCAGTCTCTGCTCTCTCCACAGGGTCAAGGAGGAGGTCAAGTTGGCCTGAGCAGACCTCTCCAGTTCTGGCATCTTGCCAGCTCCCCCACCCCCCACCTTTCTCCCCAAGCCCCTCAGATTTTATATTTTCTATCTCTCTGCATATTTATGTAAAAATATATTAAATATAAATATTCCCAGGGACTAGAACCAGAACCCTGAACCCAGGCACACATGCTGGGTCTCCTAGCAGCTGCCTTGCTTCCCCAATTCTTAATCTTAAACCTTAAAGGGTGCATCTGGGTGAGAGGGATACTCTTAAAGCAGCCATAGCACAAAATCCTGAAAGCCTAAGTGCCTGCTTAGAATCTATGAAGAGGCACCCTAACTGAACGTTCTAGAAGGGATGGCTGGATCTTCAGGGGCCCCCTGTTCTTTGTAGGCTCCTTAAGGCAACAGCAGCCACTATTAGGTTAGTTTTATTCTGACACCTTTCTACTTGCCCCAGGTGAGCCAAGAAACTCAAGCTACCTGCCCTCTGTCCTCCCTCAGTTCTGCTCAGTTCTGTTTCTTTTTTGAGATTTTTTGCATTTTTATGAGAACCTTTGTAATAAAATGGTACATTTCTATGCCCTCCTGAGCTTGTCTCCTGGCAGTATTCTCTGGGTTGACTTCAGCTTCACTTCCTTGACCTTCTGGGGTCTCTCAGGATCTGGGCAATCCCCTCAACAGCAAAAGAAACCCACACACTTACCTGTCTTAGCCTCAGGTTTGAGGTTAACCAGTCTTCTCACCCTGCCCCCCACACCACTCATTAAAAAGCAGCACTAAAGGGACAACATTTATTCCTTTTCCAAATGTTACAGTAAAACCAGGTGGAAGAGAATGGTTTTAGCAGTTAGAAAAAAAAAAGTACAAATCTGGAGTTTGGCCATTAAAAGTTATTTACAACAATGGGAGGGGGGAAAAAGACAAGTTGTTTCACATTACAGACCTCCCCCCCACCCCAAAGCCTAATACTTGCTTACCAAGTCAAAAAAGAGACAACAGTTGATTCACAAGCTGGAGGTTTGAACTTGAGTAAGACATTTATAAAAACCTAGACAAGGGCAGTGTCCTCCCCAGCCCAGGTGCCACTAGGCACAGCACAAGAGACTAAAAACTCAACAGGGAAAGCTGGACGCTCAGGGTTTGGGAGTGTAGGCACCCCACATCTGGCTCAGGGATTTGGGGAGTAAACAAAACCTACTTGGAAAAGAACTGGGGAAGAAAACCAGCAATTCGCCTTCTGCAAGGGTTGGGAACAGGGAAGGCGGTAGGGCCAGGGCAAGGAGCATTTCACATCACTAACCTAACTTGGGAAACTGCAAGGGACCACCTTCAACTGGCCTTAGGAGGAAGACCAGATGGATGATGGGAGAATCCACAAGAGGGAGAAGAGGAGAAGGGAATGTGGCTGGGAGGGGGCAACAGCCCCTTCCTTTCTGGGCACAGGAAGGCAGCCAGGGCACCAGGTCCAGGCAGTGACCTCACAAGGACAGCACAGTTTTTGCAGCTTTAGAGATCACCCACCTGCCCCCACCTAGCTACTCATTCTGCTCGCTGGCCGGTGTAGGGCCACTCTCAGGCCCCGAGGACGGCTCTGCGGCCTGAGGCCCTGCCTCCTCTTCTGTATCTCCTCCCTTGGAGGCAGCACTAGCCTCGGACCCCTTGGCCTGGGGCTCCTGGCTCTCAGGGGTAGCAACAGCCTTCCCTTCCTGGGCAATGCCTTCCTCGCTGCTGGCACCGATCTCCCCCTGCTCCTGCTCTTCCTCCGTGGGTGAGGAGGCAGAGGAATCGCCCCCACCCTCCTTCCGATTTCTCTTGAAGGACAGGCCACTCAATTTGAAAGGCTTCTTGAAAGAGAATTTCTTCTTCTTCTTAGGGGTCTCCTTGGGGGCGGCGTCCCCCTTGGCCTCAGCACCCTGGCTAGGCGGTGCTGGCTCGATGGCATCGCCAGTGGCCCCGGCTGCCTCCTCTGTTCCATTCACGGGGGCCGACTCCCCTTCACCCTTGGGGGATAAGTCTCCATTGCTTTTCACGTGGCCATTCTCCTGCAGGGCAGAGGAGACAGCAGTGAGGGCTGGTCTCTGTACCCCTCCCCCAGCCCGCTTATGACCGCTTCCAGGCAAGGGGGTTCGGACTCTTTCTACCGGTTGCAGCCTCACCCCCACACCCGGGATCCCGTCAAACGTCTCCCTCCTGCCCCACCGGGCGCGCTGGGACCGAGCACACAGAGGCCGCAGCCGGCAGGAGGCGCTGGGGTCCCGTGGCCCCCCACCCACCTCCCCCGGGGCGCGCTCTCTAATGCGCGCTGAACCGCCCGGGGCGGCGGATCCCTGGCAGGCGGGCGAGCCCTGCCAGCCGATATTGGGCGGGAAGCCGCCCCGAGGCGCTGTTCTCTGCACCTGGACGGCCTATTTCCCCAGCCGCCCGCTTTGTGTGAACGGCCCCCCACCCGCCCCAGCCTTCCCGCATCTCCACGTCCCACTGAAAAAAGACCGTGGGCCACCGAGGTCGGGTCTGCGGGTGGAGCGCCCTCCCCTCCGGGCACCCGCCCCGCGGCCCCCGAGCGCCCCCTTGACGCGGCCCAGCAGCGCCTTTGTTCCCCGCGCGGCACTCGGGGCGGTCGGGGGCAGCGCCGGGGGCCGGGGCCGCGAACAAAGAAGGCGGCGGGGCCCGGCCGGCGCCCCCTCCCCGCCCCTCCCCTCGCTTCGCCCGCGGGGGCTGCGGCGCCGAGAACAAAGGGACCGGGCGGGGGAGGGGGCGCCGCGTGTCCCGGGCCGGACAAAGCGCGCGGCCCCGGCCCAGGGCCCTAGAGGGGCGAGGCGCGAGAGGAGGGGCCGGGCCGGGCCGGGCCGAGCGCACCCACCTGTCCGTTGGCCTTAGTGGGGGAAGCGCCTGCTGCGTCCTCCGCGGTCACGTCGCCCCGGGGAGCCTTGGAGCTCTGGCTGCCCATGGTGGGGTCTGCGGGAGGGCCCCGGAGCCGCCCCGGGCTCGCGCCGCAGGGGAGAGTTCGGCCGGGTCGGCCTGGCTGGCGGAGGGGTGGGGCTCGCGCCTGAGGGGGAGGGGTGTCGGGGGGAACCGAGCTGCACCCCCACTCCGCGCCCGACCCGCTAGCTGCGCCCGCCGCCGCTCCGCTCCGCGCCAGAATGCCGCCCGCCGCCCGCCGCCGCCCCTATATATGCGCCCGGGGTGGGCGGGGCCGGACATTTAAATGAGCGCCCAATCGAGGGGCGGAGGCGGGGTCAGACGGTGCGCCCCTCCGGCTCGGCGGGCGACGCTGGAGGCCTGGTCCCCCAACCCACCGACTACCCGGGTCAGAGGGGGCTGGTGTGGGAAGGAGGGGGTGGGTCCTTCAGCGAGCTGGGCGGGGGGGGGGGGGGGGCGGTTCGCAGGGAAAAGAGGAGAAAGCAGCCCTTCCCTTCTCTCTCCGCCCGCCGCCCGGGGTCGGCGCCCCGAGCCTGGAGTGGCCCCCATCGCATTCGTCCTGCGCGAGGAGTCCCCGTGAACTCTTGGAAGGGCTCACAGGATCACACTCGTCAGACGGAGGATCCTGAGGACGTGGTCGTAGAAGTCACAGGACCCGGTGGGGAGGCTGGGGTGCGCCCCCCAGGGCCTGGAGACCCGTCGGAGTCCCACCCACAGCCCTGCCCGGCCGCCCGCCCGCGCCCGCCGAGGGTCTGGCCTGTCACACTCCTGGCCAGACTGGTGTGCTTCGTCCCTCAGCCTCCGCGGCCCGTCGGTGGAGCCCCCAGGGAAAAACTCACCCTCTGCCTGGACCCATTACAATGTCGCATCTGGGGTGGCCCTTTGACCTTGAGGGATGTCTCCATCCCCACTTGCATGCTGAGGAGTCTGAGACAATCTGTTAGGCGCTCCCCCCCTCCATCTACTCTCTTGTGTCTGGGTTCCCTAAGCGGGCAGAGGAACCCCAAGAGGGGATTCAACAAACCTCAAAACACCCCAGTTCCTGAAGAGTAGGAGTGGGAACATCAGCAAGGCTGCCTGCGCCCCTGGGTGGCCCCTGAGGACGTTGCTCTGCCTGGGGGGGGTGGGCAGCAAGGAATGGGAGCCGCTGGTTGGTGACTCCAGCTCTGGTCCCCTGCCACTTCCTGTTCCCCTTGCCTGGAGAGGCGGGTGGGAACTCCAGAGCCCTGGCTGGCCTGGTGTGTGTCTGCCGGCTGCCCTCAGCCCCCAGGAGGAAGGGGCTGAGGGCTGGCGGAAGCAAAGTATGGCAAAAGCAAGGCTGTGTCCTAGACGCCCCGCAAGTCCCTCTCCCTCCCCTCCCCCTTCCCTCCTCTCCCGCTGGGAAGGCCTCCCGGGAGGCCAGAGTCTGTGAGGTGTGGTGACAACGCAGAGCCTGAGAAATCAGGAACTCCCCATAGATCTGACCACAGAGGGGTGAAAAGGGCTGAGGTGGTTTCTACATTCAGCATCTACTGCTGTATCCTCCGTCCCCACTCCCACCCCAAGTACAGAAAACTCTCAGCTTCATTATCAACCCCCCTTTCGTGGTCTGTGACACTGAGGTTCAGAAAGGGAAAGCGTCCTGCCCCAGGGCTCACAGCAGATCCCAGGAACTGAGGTCTGAAAGACATCAGAGAGAACTGCTAAAATGGGCTGGGGGTGGTGAGAAACCCCTAGAAGACTTCTCCCTTGAGGTTTGGGGCTGCCTGTTCAGAGTAAGAGGCAAGAGGAGACAGGGAGGGTCCGAGGGGCACCACGCCCCACTGCAGCTCACTGACCCAACAGTGACTTCTCGGCCCTCTGCCATCATGGCATGGACATGGTGACCTGCATCTCTGTCTTGGCCACAATAGCGAACCCACAGTGCTGCCAGGTGCTGCCTGGCACTGGCCGGGGCTCAGATGAATATGTGTGTGAGTCCTGGAGGGGTGGGGTCAGAGGCTGAAAGTTGATGCCAAAGCTCCTGATTTCCAGGAGCTGCCCTGTGGGAAAGAGAGGCAAATCGCCCCAGAGGAGCCCAGGAGGAGGGTGGATCCTCAAGATGAAAGGACCCTGAGTCCCCAGAGCCCCAGAGGGAGTCTACAGGTCCACGGGGGAGCTGCTCTACCCCCCACCAGACATCCCAGAGCCTGGGAGGGGATGTCTGGAAGCCCAATCCCTCAGCAAACCTAGGTCCCGAGCAGAATCTGGCTTCAGGAGGATGAGAAAGGCTTAGGATACTGTGGGGGGTGGGGGGACGTGTCAAGGGTGGAAGGGGGGGCACAGCAGCCCCCACAGCCTCTTCCATCCACACTGCTCTCTTTCCTTCCCAGCTGCTGCCAGTCCAGACAATACGCCCATTGTTCTGCGTCTCCAGGGGCCTGTGTGCAACTGTGTGTGTCTGTTTCTCTCTGTGTGTGACTGTGTATTGCTCTGAATCTGTCTGTGTGTGAGACTTTGTGATTTTGTGTGGGTGTGCATGTGTGACCAGGTGTGTACATTCCTGGTAGTGTGAGTCTCCATCTATGGCTGTGTGCATTTAGGGTGAAAGAGAGAGGCTTGGTGACTCCTGGTGACTCTGAGACTTTCTGGGTGTGTGTCTGTCTGAGATGGTGTGTTGCTGACTGTCTGTGATTGAGTGTAGAACTGTGCGTGTGGCTGTGTGAGAGAATATGAGTGTGTGGAAAAAACAGTGGCTACTTTGTGTTTGTGTGAACATCCCACTGGGTGGCTATGCATGCTTCAGTGGGCTGCTGAGGATGTGGTGGCCAGAACTTTTGAGGTGTGAGCTTTTGCCAGGACAGTGCAGCAGGGAGAGGATGGGTTGAGTCTGGGATAGATGGGGGGAGGGAAACTGCAGACACACCCCCTCCTGGCCTGGGCCTGGCCTGGGATGGTCCAAGCTCCCATGGACAGAAGGGAATGAATTTCCTTGTCAGGAGCCTGGGACCTCAGGGAAGATACAGCTGGGCTGAAGGTGGAGGAGGGGCACCGGAGGACATTGCTCCACAAAGGAGGTAGGGGGTTGGGTTTTGAGGAGCACCCTGGGTGGGGATCAGATTAGACCCCAGGTGTGGTGTGAGCAGGCAGTATCTGACCAGAGATGGAGGGAGGCTTCCTAGCTGAGGGATTAGCAAAGGCCTTGAGGAGGAAGAGAGAGCATCAGAGAATGGCTAAGTCCCAATGCAGGCCTCTAGAATATGAATTGGTACAGCCCAGTTCCCAGCCCCAGGGTCCCCATTTTGGGGAGCATCAACTGTACCCAGAGACCTTCATTCTAGGTCTGCCTCTACCTGCCCCGCCAACCATGAGCCAGCCCTCTCGGTTTCGGGTCTCAGGGTGCTCTTCTGTCCAGTTGTAGCCTGGGCTCTGTGATTCACACTCCTGCTCACAGAAGGTGAGCAGTGAGTCAGGCTGGGCCCCTGCCCTCGGGGGTTTCCCATCCAGGGGAAGAGATAGGTGGTGCCTGAGGAGAAGAAACAGCCAGACCAGGGTCAGATGAGAGCCCTGTGAGCTTCCTAGAGGAGGCCAGCCAGGGCCTGGAGGAAGAGCTAAGAGCAGGACAAAATGGGAAGAGCAAATGGCTTGTGCGAGGGTGGGATGAGGGAGAGAACTGGTGTGGAGCAAGGTTTAGGAGTCCTGATCAGTGACTGGCTGGGCACAGGGGTGGGGTGGTGAGAAGGGGGTGATGGTATTGTTGCTCATATTTCTACTTGGGGTGACAGCTGGCAAAGTGGATCCATTGACTGAGACCAGGCATGTGTGGAAAGAAGAACTTGGGAGGTGCCCAGGAAACATGCAGGGGACCAGACAGGAGGCTGTGCTTTAGCACAAAAACATGCAATCAAGTTTCCAGGACCCAAAGTCTGCTTAGAGGGACAGCAGACAGCAGGTTTTAAGTCAGAACTGGCCTCAGAAACCTGGACCTCTGGTCGCTGCTAGTAAGAAGGTGCCTGGAGCCAGGCCGTTCATGAGGTCACCTGGGAAGTCCCGGGCAGTGGGGAGAGGGCACCAGAAAGGAGCCCGGGAGGGAGGCAGCAGAGAGGGGGAGGAAAATCCCCAGAGGAGAGAATTATGGGGATACTTGACCACAGGGGAGAGTTTCCAAATGGCAGGCATGGCCACTAGTAATAATCATAAATGCTGGCCTCCATGACACGCCTAGTGTATGCCAACCCTGGGCCAACTGCTTTCCCTACGTTATCTCATGTCCAGAGGTATGTGTCCCATCTCTGCTCCCGTTTACAGAGGAGGAAGGTGCAGTGGAGGGTCTGTGCCAATGGAAGAGAAGTCAGCACTAGCAGGAAGTGGGTTTTAGGTGCTCTGAGGAACATGGCAGGACCTGGTACAGCCGGAGGAGCCACAGAGGGTTCTGATACTTTGAGTCAGGAGAAGTTAGGGATGACAGGAAGTTAGTCAGAACTCTGGGTATGCTGGGGCCTGGCTTGGTTGCCAACCTGAGCCTGGATACTAGGATACCTTAGAGGCCTGGGCTGGAACCTACCACCCAGCTACCAAATCACAAGGACAGATTCTGGAAGTTCCCCTTCAGAATTTAAGGCGACCCAGAACTTTTACTTCCCCATTTCCTCTCCCTCTTCCCCTGGGCTCTGTTTGTGACTGTTCATGTGCATACGTGCGCGCACACGTGACTGTTCATGTGCATACGTGCGCGCACGCGTGTCTGTGTGTGGTGGGAGTAGCTGCATAAACCAGTTTACGGGTCCAGACACTATTGAATAGAGCATCTCTCTGGGACTCGATTGCCCCGAAAGCAAAGAGGTGTACAATCCAGCCCTCTGGCCTAGCTCCCCCAGGCTTCATCAGGTCACCAGAAATTCAACCCAGTTATTCTAGGCCACCCTCGGCCTCTCCCTCCCTCCTCATCTTCCCAACTTCCAGTTTCTTTTCAGATCCTGGGGAAGATGTGGCCAACCCAGTGGAATGTAGATCACTTACAACTTTCCAATCCAAATCCCCCACTCAGGGGAAGTCCCTTTAAAAGGGAAACTGAAACTTTCCCCTAATCCAGTTCCCAATCTTACTCCTTCCTCTATACACTGCTCAGACCTCACCCCATCATCTCTCCCATTCAGCCTCACACCCCAAATGATCTGGACATGAACCACTGCTACCTTCCAGCTTTGCGACCCCGGACAGGTCCCTGCCCTGCACTCTGTCTCTCTCTGTCCACTCTGTAAAAGGACAATGGGCGTCACTCTGGTCCGAGCTGCGTGGCTGAGCCTGAGCCTGAGGATGGGAGAAGCACAAGATGGGTCCAAGGGTCTGGCTTGGACAAATGGGTAGAAGGAGGTGCCAGGTAGCATGTAGGAAGCCTGGAGGAGGACAGGGGTGCACAGAGATGGGGAGGTCGGTTTTGGACAGGCTGAGTTGAGGTACCTTTAGGATGTCATTAGCATCGTATGACGTCTATGGGTCTGGAGAGAAATCTGTGTTAGGGAAAAAAAAGAGATAGGCCCCTCTCTCTGTCCCTTTCTGCTCTCATTCTCCAGAACCCCAGCAGCCCTTGAGGATCACCCCAGATGTCCCACAAGGGCCCACAAGACACAGAAATATATGTCCGAGTGAACACAGACTAAAGGGGACAGAGTTGGAGGCCAGAAAAGCAGGTAAGAGACCATTGGGCTGGCTCAGATAAAGGTGATGGTGGCTTGAACTAGGAGAGACCAGAGGATAGAGGAAGCCGAGTCCAGAGATGCCCATGGGGGGTAGGGCATCACAGATGGTGACTGGAGTCTGTATGGCAGGAGAGACTGGAGGTAGGAGATGGCTTGAGGGGTCCACTGGGGTGGGGCTGCCCTGAGATCCCTGTTTATGTGACTGAGACCTCCCACAAAATGGCAGGGGATGGGTCTTAAATGGGTCTTCTGGGCTGGGGTCCAGGGGCTGCCATTGACCACAGAGTGATGAGTCAGGGTGGCAGCCTGAAGACTCTTCTTAGCTGCCAATGAAGACCTTGACTGGGAGGTTTGGGCAGGATCCAATCTCAGACTCGGTCCCAAATAGAACTTGGAAGAGTGTACGCGGGGAGAACAGGGACAGGTTCTCTGAGGCCTTGGACTTAGTTGAGGGCCAGAGTGGATACTCCTTGCCCACCAGAGTGGATTCTGAGACCCCAGGAGGGCCTGGAGATGCCATGATGGAAACATGTTCTTCCCCTGCCTTTAAACCTGTCCACAGATCCCTGCTTCTTCCTGGAGAATGTCCAACCCTTCGTTCTGGCTTTCAAAACCTTGGAGGCCCAGCTAGCTTCATCTTAGGCAAAGTGCTCTGGCTACCAGTCTCAAGGCTCCCTTGAGGAGAGGACCATCTCATCCTGCAAAATGCCAGACCTTTCTCCACACTGACCCTCTGCCTGGAGTGCTACTCAGAGTATGTGCAGCTCCACAGGCCCCTCCTGGAGACTTCTGGTGCATCAGAGGACCCGCTGTGGCCTGGACAAACTTACATCCCCTTTCTATTCACTTCACTGAGCTGGGCCACGTCTCTGCCTTGCTTTTGCTATGGCACTATGAGAATCTGGAGCCAGGAGCCTGGTCTATTCATCCATCTACCCCACTGGGGGCTGGGCAAGGGAATATGCCATGGGAGGACCAGGGAATGATAGCAGATGCCCTCCCAGTTCTGTGAACTGAGTCTTAGTGTGTGAGTGGGGAGAACAGAGATTTCTACTCCATAAAGTGGACAGAGTCAGAGAGACAAAAGCTGCTTTATTCGGGCAGTGAAGGGCAGCAGCCAGCAGACCCCAGGAGAGAGGGCAAAGGTGTAACAGGGTGGTCCCTAGGAAAGGGAGAGGTTCCAGGTTCCCTGCCCCACCCACAAGGAGGGTGGAGCTGAGCAGGGAGGAGAAGAAGCTGCAGAGGAGACTGAGGAAGGAAGGAAGCAGGATGGAGCCAGAAGGAGACCTGGAGGAGGCACATGGAACAGAGAAACACGTGAAGAAGCTGCACTTGCCTTTTGGTCGTGGATGGGGTGACACAGGATGTAGGTGAGACTCGTGGGGGGGTGATAATGGCGGTTTTTGTCTTGATTTTGATTTTGCTCTTTTCCTCCCAGACTTGTCTGGTTGTTTATGATCCTTTTCTGTGGGTCCCCACTGGAAGATGATTTAGACTTACGGCAGGCTTTGGGGCCTTGCTCTGGGCCAATCCTGCTTGGGTGGACTTTTATCCACGAGGGGACGGGTAACTTTGGGTGCTTGATTTAGAAACGATATTCTTTGCTTTCCTGTATTGTTTACTAATTGTATTAAAGTCCCTTTTCATTAAAGTCTCATATGTTTTGTGTTGATGCAGCGGATGGCAGAAACTATTTAGAGCAGGCAGGTTTGGGGGATCTGGGCTGCCCCTCTCCCTGTCCTGTAACAAAGGTGCACAATCTTCATCCCCACCTTGCAGAGAGGGAACAGACACTGAACTGTGCAGAGTTCCCAGGCCATATCCTGCTCATCCTGGCTCTGCTTTCGTTGGCCTTAGGGCCATCATGTGATGAACCTGAAGCGTCTGAGTCCCTGGGAACAGACATCTGTGATACTTCTAGAACCTGAGGCACAGGGTGTGCGGCTGGATGTGCCCAACTGCCTGAGCTCACATGCAGCTGGGCTGTGAATGAGCTGGGTGTCCTTGGGGAAGTCATTTAATGCCTCTGAGCCTCACTCTCCTCCTCTGAGAATAGTAGGAGTAGGATGGTACCCACTAGCAATGAGGCTTTCAAAAAGAAAATGCATGCTAAGTTTTACCTCTCTGGCAGACAGTGAGCGTGCAGTAAATATTTGTTGTTAAGATTATTACTCTTTTATCAAGAGACTTGGGTTCTAGTGTCAGTCTGTCATGTTCTACTCTCTGGGACTATTTGAGTTTCTGTCTGTAAATTGGGCTGTTGAAGGACTAAATGAAATAATGCATGTGGCAGAAACTTCTGAGATGAATGGTGATCTCTGCCCCTCTGAGGCTCACCTCTCTGGGGCAACAGGTCTTACTGGGTTGTTTGTCTAGTACCTGCAGCTGCAGGACCAGCTCATCCCTCCCTCTGCCCACTATGCAGAATGAGAGGAAAGGGGTGGGTACTCAGCAGGGACTGTGGTTAGACAGGACGAAGGACTTCCTTCCGGGCAGCAGGATGCTACCCTGGGAAGTTGCCAGAGACCGTGGGACTGAGGCCCCTGGAGGGAGGGGTTGCTTCCAGGGGAATGGCTAGTCCAGGCTGGTCAGACCATAGTTCTCCAGTGGGGTAAATCAGCTTGGCAGTGACCTCACTTCCAGAGCCCCTGGAGTGGCCCTGTTTAAACCTGCCCCTTGGCTCTGAAGATCTCTAAGGACAGGAATAGACAGAGAAATGGGGATAATGCAGGAGAGACAGCCACAAGCAAGAGGCCACTCTCAACCCAAAATACTCTTCCCAGGGTGTGGAGTAACTGAAACCTTAGTTTTTTTTTTGTTTTTTTTTTTTTAAGATTATTTATACATACAAGAACCAGGGTACAGGCCAGAGTTTTGGGGGGGGGGTGAGAGGATTCACCAGAGACAGAGTGGGGAGCAGAACAGGCAGACTGACTGAAATACACTACTGAGGGGAGCAGCAGGCGAGTCAGGAGAGGTCTGCTGCGCCATGTGGGCCGCTCCCTGGCTGGGATCGAACTTGTGCTGTAGTGGTTGCGGACAGCTTCATAGGTTGCGTCTTAACCCCTTGCACCACCAGGAAGGCCCTTAAAAAATATTTATGAGGGCCTCCCTGGTGGCTCAGATGGTTGAGCACTGTGAAGCTGTCCGCAGCCTCTGCAGCGCCAGTTCGATCCCAGTCGGCTGTGGAGAAACCCACATGGCGTGGCAGACCTCTCCTGTCTTGCCCGCTGCTCCCTTCAGCAGTGTGTGTCAGTCAGTCTGCCTGTTCTGTTCCCCACTCTGTCTCTGGTGAATCCTCTCACCCTCCCACACATCTGGACTGTACCCTGGTTGTTGTATAAATAAATAAATTTAAAAAAATGTTTATGGTGGCCCGAGGTCAGGGAGGAATAGCCCCAAGGAAACCACGCCAAGCCTGTGCAGCCCTCCCCATTGCAGCTCAACCCCTAGGCTTTTAAGACTGGAAGGCAGGGCATCCCTGGTGGCGATGACAGCGCTATCTCATGGCGCAGCAGACCTCTCCTGTCTCACCTGCTGCTCCCCTCAGCAGTGTATCTCAGTGGATCTGCCTGTTCTGCTCCCCACTCTGTCTCTGGTGGGTCCTCTCACCCTCCCGCACCTCTGGCCTGTGCCCGGGTTCTTGCATGCAGAGATACTGGAAGCCAGTGGCTGGGCGGGCAGCTGGGTCTCTAGGCCTCGCCCTCCCCGCCCCTCAGCCCCGCCCCGCCTGCAGCCACGCCCACCAGAAGCCGCGCCTTCTTCTGGCCCCGCCCCTCACCTGTTCTCACGGCTCAGGGGACCTAGGGGTCTCGTCCTCCTGCCCAGGAATTGTTAGTTAATAGCCTGCCACGGGTGCTTCCACCTGGAAGTAGGGATAATGAGGCTGGGAGTATGGGGTCAAGGGCCCCCCTCCCACCGGGTCCACGCGTACTCCACCTAGCCCCGCCCTACCTTCCGCTCCCAGTCGCCTTTCCCACCCAGGTGCGCCCCCTCCTCGCGCTCCCGGGCCAGCGAGTCCAGCCATCCGAGCCCCGGCCGGCCCCCGGCTCCAGGCCCCGCCCCTTGGCGAGGCCCCGCCCCCTACAGCAGGCTCCGCCCCGCCCCGGGACCGCCCCCTCGCCCCGCGCGCTCACGTGAGGCGCGGGCGCGCGCCGTCGCAGCTGGGCCCGCGCGCCGCGGGCGCGTCCGCCTGGGCCCTGGTCCCGCTGGGGCGGCGAGTTGCGCGCCGGCCGCGCCGGGCGGCGCCGGGTGGGCGACGGCGCCGCGGGCTCAGCCAGCCGTCGCCCAGGCTGCGGCGGACGGCGGGCGCCGGCAGGGTCGGGCCCCGGCCACCCCAGAAACACGACTCCGGGTCCCGGCGGCGCGGGGGCGGGGCGCGGGGCCGCGGGCGGGGCGCACAGGTGAGCCGTCCCCACAGGAGCCGGCGGCTGAGGAGGCGGCCGCCTCGGCTCCGGCGCCGCGGGGCCCTCCCGGTCCGTTGGGAGGGCCGGGGAGGGCGAGACCCCGTCGGGGCCCCCCGAGACCTGGGCGCCTTCTCCGCCCTGCCCGACCGCTGCCAGGCCAGGCCCCTTCATCCCGCCGGCCTCCTCCCCGCCTTACCGGGACGGGAGGAAATGCACACGACGCGGGCCGTCTCGGTGAGCAGCGCCGTGTCCCGCCGGCGCCCGCACGGCCGCCTCCTAACGCCTGCCCGGGCGAGGAGGGGCGGGCGCGAAAGCCCGGAGGCCCCGGGGTGCTGCTGCTCCTAGCCGAGGCGGCGGCTGGCAGCGGGGGTGGGCGCAGTCCGGCCCTTCCGTCCCTCCAGCGGGGTCCAGTCCCAGGCTTGCCTTCATGAGCCGCTTCCGTGGAGGGGGAGGGTCACCGGATCGCGAGGATCCACCGGACACTTTCCTCCCGGGACCAAGGGCCGGACAGGCAGAGAGAGGCAGGAGGGTCAGGGGCAATCAGTGATTGGATAAACCCTTTCCCACCCCGGGACCTTCAGGCTCTCCTCACAGACCCTTGACGGTGTGCTTAGGAGGAACCACACCCCCAGAAGCCTCCCTCCCCGCCCCCCTTGATCCCCCAAAGAGCCTATGCCCTTGCCTCAGGGCTCTCTTAAAGAAGGTTCCTCTAGTTCAGGAGTTCTTATCTGGAGGCCAGGAATCAGTTTCAGTGTTTTAAGGTCCCCTGTCCTGTCTGCAAAGATCCAAACATACATGTATTTCTGGAAAAATCTAGAAAGGGTCCCTAACACCACCCCTCAACCGAAAAAAAAAAAAAAAAAAAGAAGAAGAAGCTAAAAGACCTTGGTCTGGTCTAACTCACTCTTTGCAGAAAGGGAAACTGAGGCTCAGGGAGAGACAGGGAAAAGGAAGAAGGTAAAACCCAGGCTTTCTACTACTCTCGCGGAAGGGTGAGAAAACCCTTCAGTGCCCACTTGTCCTGCTCAGAACATGAGGTTCAGGGCTCAGAGCCCAGGCTGGGCCCTGCTCCTCGATCCCCTGGGGTCCTGAGGAACATAATGGCCCAGTTCCTTTTCCCACACTGCCAGTTTGGGTTATTTCCCCCTGAGTGACTCACACTGGCTTCTAGGAAGAGTGGGCAGCTGTTCCAAGCCCCCAGAGCCCAGGACAGGCCCTGACTTGCCCCCCAATTGTGCAGCCATATTTGGGGATTTAATCTTTTTTCCCTCCTTGGGGGATTTCCCTCCTCTTGTCTTTCTCTTTTCCCTATCTCCAGCCTCTCTCCCTGATGGCTCCTTCCCAGCAGCAAACACACAGACTCTAGTCTTCCCTATCTTTGAAAAAGAAGAAAGCCCTCCTTCAGCCCCATGTCCTTCTCCAGCTCCCCCTTCACAGCCAACATTCTTGAAAGTTGTGCACACGTTGTTTCCACTTCCTCACTCAGCCCCTGCAATCTGGCTGCCTCCCCCACCATTCCACAGGAACAGCTCCTCAAGGTCACCACTGACCTCCTTGTTCCCAAATCCAAGGGATGCATGTGAGTCCTTATCGGACCTACCCCCTTAGCAGTGGCCAACGCTGACACAGGCCCATATCCCCTCCTGTTTGTTTTCTGGACACTGTTTTCTGGACACTGTGCAGTCTTGACTTTCTTGATCTCTTACTGGTTGCCACCACGTGGCAAATATCTCATCCTTTTTGCTCACTGCCTAATCATGGGTATTCTAGGGCCCTGTACAGTCTGTCCCAGGAGAAGCTGTTGGCTTCCCGTGCTTTTGGTGTCCACCCTGAGTCAGTCTTCTTCAGCCTTCACTATTCTTCCCTGCCTGGCACCTGTGTCCTGGGTGCCTACCCTGGGTATTCCACCTCACAGGAAATGTGTCCCACACCTCACGCCTGCTCTTTCTGCCATGTTCCACAGCTTGGCCATTTTCTCTGTTGCCTGAATTGAAAATCTGAGCTTGGTTCTAGGCTCTTCTGTCACATTTCCTTCCTTTTAGTGTTTAAGTAGCTAAGCAAGCCTGTCCTCTCTAGGACATACGGAAAGTCCACTGGCTTTTCTCCATGTCCACTGTTAACACTGGTCCAAGGTCCCTGTGCCTTTTCCTGGAGCCTGCAGCAACCTGCTGACTTATCTCCCTGCTGCCACTCCTGATCTATGAAGTCTGTTCCCACATGGCCAGCAGGGTTTTCTCTGTACCACCCTCTGCACAAGTCTTTAGAACCAAGTTCACCCACGGCATGTACCAACTCCAGTGCCAGGGACATTTCCCACCCTGTGTCTTTACCTGGGTAACTGCTTCTCATCTTTCAGTTCCAATGTCAGTTCCTTAGGAAAGCCTTTCTGGATCCTCCAGCTGCTGTTCCTTCTCTCAGCAATGGGGCCTCTCCTCTGTGGACTTATCAAACATTCACTAGCTAGTCTAACCGTCTCATTTGCCGACATTCTGCAACCCCCTGAACCCTCCCATTCTAGGTTCTGGGGGTGTCTGTATGCAGCCCCTGTCCTGAGTGATCCACAGCGTAATGGGCACTAAATGGGGATCAGGGCCTAAGCACACAGTAGGACAACAGGTGCTACGGCTGGGAAGGAGAGATGGCCAGGGGAGCCTTCTTTGAGAAGTGACAATTGTTGGAGATCTAGAAGGGCAAGTGGGATTGGAAGGGAGGCCATGTCAGGCAGAGGGGGGAATGTTTTGTGAAGGGCTGAGGGTGTCCAGCATGGCTGGACGAGTAAGAGGTAAAGAAGCCATGTTTAGATTTAGATCACAAAGCTAGGCTTTATAAAGCAATTCTGGGCTGCAGGAATCCAAAAAAGAAAGGAAGATCGGAAGCAGGAAGACCAGAGAGGAGGCTGCTGGAGTAACCAAGGTGAGTGGTGAAGGCGTGATTCAGGGTAGTGGCAGTGGGACTGTGGCGGAATGTGGTCACTGAGGCTGGGGGCCGGGGGTGAGGAATAGGGTGATTCCGGTGCCCTTCCCCCGAGGGCAGGTGAGTGGGAGCTCACACACCCAGGACCTGATCTATTCGGTGCCAGGTCGCTGATGTCTTCAGTGGACTCTCATCTACCCTTGCTCCCAGAGGTGCAGCAGGAGAACCAAAAGGTTGGAGGCGGCTAAGGAGGCCTGGAAGGAGGCAGAGGGGAGGAAAAAGGGGAAGTTGGATCAGAATCCAGATGTTTCAGGAAAAGTGGCATCTGAGGTTTCCTCAGAGTCTGGAAATTCTAGTCTCTGATTCCACCCAGGAACCCCCAAATTCAAGCTTGGGGGCTCAAATCCTTGGAAGTACTGGGGCCTCTCTGGGGGCTATGAGTTTTTGTCTGAAGACCACCATTGCTTGACAGGTCCCCAGAACTCTTGCCAGTCCTTAATGTTTGGTACCTCCTTCCTGTGCGCTAGTCTGGTGCCCGGTATTCCCTGCACTGTCCTGGCAATCCTCACAGTAACCCCCAGAGGCACATAGCTTATTTCCCCCATTGTACACTTGGGACTTCCAGGGGTTAAGGAACTTGTTCAAATTCACACAGCAAAAGCGAGCAGAATGAGGACTTGAACCACGGTTTGACTGACATCAGAGTTTATGCTTTTAACTCCTATGCTATATTAAGCTTGTCGACACCCCCCCTCCTTGATTGGCTCAGTGAGGGGAGGAGACTTTGTGGGGGATTTGCTTCTGGTTGGGGTGGCGGCCCCCCTCTCATATCAAGTGATGGGAAAGGGTAGCACTGACGTCAATTGTTGCCATGGTGATACAGCAACCCTTTCCCTGCCATCTCCATGGTAACCTGGGGGGGTCCATCTGTACTTCGCCCCCTCCTTCTAAAAGGGGGTCCCTTAGGGAGGGGCTGGCTAATAAGGTATCTGAGAGGGAAGACAGTGTTTGTGCCTCCCCATTTTCTTTGGGCCCCTCCACATTCCTCAGGCCCAGACTGGGATCTGGGGGTCCAGCCTTGGAGTCTGGGGACAACTTTACCCTCTAGGGTGAGGCAGGCAAGTCTGCCTTTCCCACCTGGGGATTCTCCTAGCTATGCCCCCCCCGCCACCCCACTGTCAAGTTCCTAGGTTCCTGAGCAAAACTGCAAGGAATTCGGCAGAGGGAGGCAAAAAGTATTCCCCAACCCCTTTCCGAGGCTGACTATGACCCAGTCCCCAGGGACATGGCCGCCTGGCTCTCTGCTGCTCCTTGAAGTCAATAGCAGGAGGAGCGGCAGCCTCTTGCTCATCTAGTGCCTGGTGTGCCAGATTCCTGCCTGTTGCTATACACACATGAATCCTGAAATTGTCCGGCAGGTGTCATGAAGCCCATTCTACAGATCTGACATAAAGATTCAGAGAGTCTAAGTAACTAGCCCAAGGTTGCACAGCTAGTAAATGGCAGAGTTAGGATTATAACCCAGAGTTTAGGCCAGTGATTTTTTCAGGTAAAAAGAGAAAGAAAGAGAACAGGATGAAAAAGGAGAGTGAAGTGACTCAGGTTGGAGCCGATCATGCTAAAGAACACAGTTCAAATTCCAGGCCTTCTTGATCCTGCTTCTTTTCTGTTTACTCATCGGAATTCTGAGCTCTGCAAGACAAGTGATCTATCAGATTCAGGCCTGGGTTCTTAGCACCTGGTGTGGCCCAGATAAGTGTTGGTGAAATTGAATTCCTTGGACTTGTGCACCTCCTGTTTCTAGGCCTCTGCCCTGTTTCTAGGGCCTCTGCCCTCTCCACCCGGGTTGTCCCTGCCCCTTGCCTGTGGATGTGGTAGAGCTAATCTGCCCCAGGGGCTAGCCCACTGGCAAGGTGTGTCTGGGATCTTTGTCTCCCTCTCTAAGTATCCGGATGGTGGCAAGAAATTTTTTTTTCAAGATTTATTTATTTACACATACAAGAGCTGAAGTGTAGGCCAGAAGTATGGGGGTGAGAGTATCCACCATAGACAGAGTGGGGAGCAGAACAGGTGGATCTACTGAGATTGAGGGGAGCAGTGGGCGAGACAGGAGAGGTCTGCTGTGCCACCCTTCCTGGGAGTTCTAAGCTGCTGTCACCATGTTCCCTGCCCTGAGGAGATAACCAGGGATGAGAGATGAATAGAGGAGTGATTCTGGTAGGGTTGAATCCTTGGTTGCAGCCCAGTGGATACCCTGGGTCCTATAATTTTTACTTAATTTATATTCTTCCCAGCTAATAGAAACAATCTTTTTTTTTTTTTTAATGTTTTGGCTAACTTCAGGTGCTTACAATGGAGAGATCTTCTCAATACAGAGGTCAACAATACTTTTCTTTCCAAAATTACAGTGGTCTCCTAAGGTCAGTATTCCTTAGGAGGAAGGAGACCCTTTTTTGGCAGAGAACTAGCATGGGTTAGGCTGAGGGGGGCCTACATGGAGTTTGGTTGGGATGGAAACAGCTGGATTATCCACACAGTAGAACTGTGCATCCCTTGGGGGTTCTCCAGGAGGTGAGGGTAGAGAGTGCAGTGTTATGGCCAGAAACTAGGGATTATTCTGGTGAAGGGCAAAGTGGCATGGAGGGGCTTTCAAAAACTAGGGTGTTTATAAACAGGGCCCTGAATGGTCAAGTCTAAAGTCCTCACTTTGTAGTAGACCCTTTTGGACAAACATCCTCTCCTCTTTCAGTAAGCTTCCTCCTTTTGGGACAGTCTGGGGGGGATTTTGTTGGGCAGACAAGGAGAGTGTCCCTTTCTGGTGACTGTGGGATTCTGAAATCCTGGAGGGAAGGCTTGGAGGTCAAGCCTGTGTAGACTCGGGTAACAGTGTTAAGTCAACTTTGCTTAGATCTCAGGAGATAGGAAACTGAAACTGACTTTTGGGTTACATATATATTTTCCAATGTTAAAATAATACAGGTCATGAAAGCAAAATTGCGAAGTGGAAAATATTTATTCAGCTTAAATATTACACTCCCAGGCCTCTCCCTTTCTTGGGTCTCCCTGTGGATGGATTTCAGGGCATGAATCTGAGGATGCTGAGGAGTGTGTTAGTATTACCTGTCACCTGAGTGGCCACGGGCAAGTCTCTTAAGGCTCAGTTCCATCACCTGTAGTAGGAACGAGACTTAAACGTTTTTCAACCCATTTCTTTCCCAGTCTTTTACTGGGTCCATTCGTTCTAGGAGAAACTGAGGCTCAGAATGAATGGGGTAGCCTCTAGCCCCTCCAAAAAAGTCACTGGTGCCCGGGGTCACAGAAAAACAGGTAGCAAAAGCTTATTAATTCCACCTCAGGAGAATTAAATGGGCCCCTTGTGGCGGCCCGTCCTAAGTTGTCTGTGCACCTTCCTCCAGTTCCGACCTTCCGCGGGGGTCCAAGAGCCGAGCTCAGTGAAGTGACTGTCCCTAACACACAGGGGATGTGGGAAGGATGAAGGCAGGGCCCAAGGGGCAAGACTGCCCCGAAGGACTCACAACTGGTAAGGAATGGAGGCGCTGGCACCCCGCGAGCAGTGAGCGGAAGGGTGAGCCCCCAGGCCCGGGTCCAAGGGCGGAGGCGGGAGAGCTGAAGGGGCCATTGCATGGCGCGGGACTGTCGCGGGAGTGTCGACCCGACGGGATAGACATACACGCCAGGCCGAAGTGGAAAGAACAGTTTATGCTGTGCTTTATTAAAATGTGCATCATTCTTTTATTTTAAAATGTGCATCATTGTCTCGTGCTCGGCGCGCGCGACCTCAAGGTGGTGGCCCGCGCGGGGCCTCGTCCCGCCCAGCTCCCGCGGAGCCGCCGTGCGCAGGCGCACTCAGGTGGCGCGGGCCCGGGGGCTCCCGCCCATGGCCAGGTAGACGTCGATGGGCACGTGCAGCAGCGTCAGGCAGTGGCAGCCGGGGCAGCGGCGAAGCGGCCTGGAAAGCAGGGGGCGCTGAGGCGCGGCCCGGCCAGTCCCGCGGGGGACGCCCCGGTGGACGCGGGCAGCTGCGGCGGGGCGGCCAGGGGGACGGGGGCGGGTCCTGCCGGCGCCCCTCGAGGTGGGTGGGGCCGGCCGGGAGGGGTCGCGCCGCCGGCCTCACCTGACCGGGCTGCGCTCCGTCGCTACCGGCTCCGGGCTGTCCTGGGGCTCGGGGGCGGCGGCAAGGCCAGGGGAGTCTCCGGCCTCAATGGGGAATCTCCGAGCCTGCGGCGGCTCCTGGGCACTCATGTCCCGGCCCCGGGGCGCTCTGCGCGGGGAGTGGCAGTCAGGCCGCTCGTCGGCCTCCGGGCGCCCAGCCCCGCGCCCGCCCCCGGGGCTTTGCTTACCTGCCGGAGGCCGCGGCCGGTGCCAGGCTGGAAGCAGCTGCCCGAGCCCTGGCCGCCGGAGGACGCTCCGGTCCAGGCGGAGCCGGGCAGGTGTCTGCGGCGCGTCCGAGCCCGGGCGTCGAGGGGGAGGGCTGCATTGTGACCCGGGCCGCGGCGCGCTGACCTCACAGTGCCCGTTCCTCCCGCCGGGGAACCCCAGCCGCTCCCGACCACCCGACACTCAGCGCGGCCGCGAACAGGGAGCGGGGGGCTCTTGCCATGGCTCCTTGAGACCCAGGCCGCAGACCCCCGGCCGCCGGATGGGGGCGCAGGAGGCGCGGGCAACCCGTCGCGCCGCGGCGTCTACAAAGCGGGTCGGGTGCCCTGGGCGGGGCGCACACACCCCGGCGCGCCCCCCCCTGGCGGGGCAGCGACTCACTGGCTAGCGAGGGGCGGGGGGCGGTGGCACCCGGGGCGGGGGTTCGTGGCAGTGGTGGCGAGGGCAGGTAGGGGCATTGCCCATTTTGGCCAAGGGTCACACAGCATTTACATCACAATTGGGCCGGAGTTTAAAAATGTCTAGCTCTTTCTCTCCTCACCACCCGCGGCTGCAGTGTGCAGGGGGAGAATGTTCTAGCGCTGGGGGCAGCTGCGGATGAAGTCCTTGAGGGGAAAAGGAGCGGGCCAAGGGCGATGGTGGAGTAGAGCTGCCTCACGGAGGCAGCATGAGCTGAGAGGGTGATAGGAAGGAGGCACTAGACAGCATGGAGGACTTTCTGCTCTCCAATGGGTACCAGCTGGGCAAGACCATTGGGGAAGGGACCTACTCAAAAGTCAAAGAAGCATTTTCCAAAAAACACCAAAGAAAAGTGGCAATTAAAATTATAGACAAGATGGGAGGGCCAGAAGGTGAGCTGGGGTCCCTTTGAGGGGAGGGCTGGTTCAGGGGGGGGTGTGTGTGTGTCCTTCCCTTTAACATGGAACCAAGGAAAGGAGAGAGAGAGAGAGAGAGAGAGAGAGAGAGAGAGAGAGATTAATTGGTTCTGCCAATGGGGTAGGTTGTAGGGAACAGAAGGACCCTGGGAGTCCAGAAATATCACACCCTCCAAAACCCAAGATTAGAAGAGGTAGAACCTGAGCACCACCAGGCCTTTCCCATTCCAAGAGGGGAACAGATTGGCAGGCAGGTCATGGCAAGGGCTAGCAGAAGGCAGGAGCTGGTGCCAGGACTGGTGAAAACAGGGAGAAGACGCCGCTCATTGAAAGAATTGTGGGTAAGGAAGAGGATGAGGGAGTAGGTTCACCGCCATGCGGGCAAATCTACCTTCCTGAGGTTCCATGGTGTGGTGTGGTGTGGTCTAACTGTCCCCAAAGCACTTTGATCTCCAGGCTCTCACAGACTGCCTGCAACAGTCCCCAGAGGTGGCGGGGAGTAGTTCCTTTGGGTAACACATTAGCTACAAAACCAATAGAGGTGAACATTCTTAGCGATGTCCGAGTGGCTGAATTTAAGACCGTTAAAGGGAATCAAGGAACAAGAGCCTGACCTAATAAAAATAGGGAGGTGGAAGTTAGTAGGGAGGTGACAGAGTGAAAAGCTAGGCACTTCTGGATGTGCCTCCCCATCTCCTTTCCTCTTTCCCCTCAGAGTTTATCCAGAGATTCCTGCCTCGGGAGCTCCAGATTGTCCGTACCCTGGACCACAAGAACATCATCCAGGTGTATGAGATGCTGGAGTCTGCTGATGGGAAAATCTACCTGGTGATGGAGCTGGCTGAAGGAGGGGATGTCTTTGACTGCGTGCTGAATGGGGGGCCACTGCCTGAGAGCCGGGCCAAGGCCCTCTTCCGTCAGATGGTCGAGGCCATCCGCTACTGCCATGGCTGTGGCGTGGCCCACAGGGACCTCAAGTGTGAGAACGCCTTGTTGCAGGGCTTCAATCTGAAGCTGACCGACTTTGGCTTCGCCAAGGTGTTGCCCAAGTCACGCCGGGAGCTGAGCCAGACCTTCTGCGGCAGCACAGCCTATGCAGCCCCCGAAGTGCTGCAGGGTATTCCCCATGATAGCAAGAAGGGCGACATCTGGAGCATGGGTGTGGTCCTGTACGTCATGCTCTGTGCCAGCCTACCTTTTGACGACACAGACATCCCCAAGATGCTGTGGCAGCAGCAGAAGGGAGTGTCCTTCCCCACTCATCTGGGCATCTCGGCCGAATGCCAGGATCTGCTCAAGCAGCTCCTGGAACCAGATATGATCCTCCGGCCTTCAATTGAAGAAGTTAGTTGGCATCCATGGCTAGCAAGCACTTGATAAAAGCAATGGCAAGTCCTCCCCAATAAAGCAGGGGGAGAAAGCAAATTCAAAAACCCGCTTCTAAAATGGTGATATATATTTTACACTTTAAGTTTACTTATCCTAAAACTTACCTACACCCTCCCAAGCCTTACTCTCTTTCCTTTAAAGATCTTCATGGAACCAGAGGGTCTCATTCAGACTTCCCTTTTATTACGGCTGACAAGTGATTTTCATACAGGTGTTTAAAGTTAATTAAACAGACCCCAGAATTATACATATACAGGGGGAGGAGAGGAGAAAAATGACCAAGAGCAACTGGAACAACTGTTGTTGCAACTTCCTTTCCGAATAAAAGCAGAAGCGTTGGGAATGCAGAAACGGCCTCTTGACTCCTTGTCTTGGTGAGAGGCCTGCTGGGGACCCTGTCCCTTCCTCATCCCAAAAGCCAAGCTGAGTCTGGGATGAGAACAAGGGACTTCCTCGGGACTCAGACTGTCCTCCCACCCCTCAATGGGAAGCCCCTCCTGCACTCGGTGTGTGCCCTGCCCTGGCTCAGGGTGGCTGCTGTGGGGGACAAGAACAGACCCCTAGACACCTTCCAGCTTCTGTTCAATTTCTTTAATGCTGTTAAATGGCAAATCTGGAAAAGGTTCGGCAAATCTGGAAAAGGTTCAGGACAAAGTTCTTTTTTCTTTTTTAATTACAAAACTAACAGCTGTTAGAATCTTTTTTTTTTCCCCCTTTTGTCTTTTCCCGGCTACAAAATACTCTGGGGAGATGCATTATAATTTAAAATATATAATATTGCACAAACAACCAAAAGGTTAATTAAACTAAAGAAATCATTACAAAGAGAAAAATCCCAGCAAAAAGATTCAGCATTTTCTCCATCCCACCCCTTACTGAAGTCTGCAGTGGAGTGACCGCCACTCAGAGTCCTGACCACTACCCCTTTAAATCATGGGCGAACACACCAGATTATGTACAAGAATCACCACAGCAGCATCGTGAAGCACCAGGGTCTTCAGGGATTCCTGCAGCCCCTCACTGCCCCAAGAGAGGTGCAGCGTTACCAGAGTGGAGGGTGAGAGAGAGCCACAAAGACTAGTGTGTCTTCAGGAAGAAGAGCTTTTGCAGGAGCCTGATGAGTCTCCAGTTCGCCCCTAGCACATCCCTTCAAGAAGGGCGGAGGCCGAAGTCGGGCTTACAAGACTGTAAGTACTCAGCTTTGATCACTGCTCTGTACCGCCGGTAGCTGGCTTATGTCCTTGCGCTACAGGGGAGTCGAGGTGGGTAGCTGCTTGGACAAGGTATCCCACCAGGCAACTCAGAAGGGCCTGTAGTGGTTCCCTCCCTTTTGGGGGAGGGGAAATAATGCAAGAGCAGACTCCTGCAGGTGGCACAGCCAGGCTAAGGACTTGGGTGCGTCTGACATCAAGCAGCCCTGGGAAAGGCGCTGGGAACACACAGTCTGGACTAGATGAAAGGAGGTGGCAATGCAGGGTTTGGTCTCTAGATTCTGAACCACAAGGAACCTTTCCAGGAGTGGAAAATACCTGGGAGGGGGATTCCCAAGAGAGGCAAATTCCCAGAGACGAAGGCTTCTCACCCACCGGGATAGGAACCAAAACGTGACACCCTCCCTGTCTAGCCAAGGACAGGCGCTGCCCTCCTGCCTGCTTATGGGAGGACCAGGGCATTGTCTCAGTGTCCTCCATGAGACTCTGTAGCTTCTGTCTAGAGCTGCCCCTTGGGACTTCCCACAAGAGTCCCCAGGAACAGTGGGTGTTCAGCAGACAAATGTAGGTTCTTCCAGTGAGGGGGGCAGGTTTCTTCTCCATTAAGTCATCCTATGGTTGGCACAAGTCAGAATTCCTGGCTTGGATTTAGTAAGCCCCTTCCCAGATGTGAGCAGAGGGCCAGCAAGGAGCGAATCAGAATCTGTGCTCAGAACTCTGGTCGACAGAGGCCATTTGGGGGACATTCTCAGTCAGTGTCTTCCAGGGCCGGGCTGAGACGAGCGTGAGAGGTGGGAGGTGGTGTGGGTGGGGGAGCTGCTTGCCCTGGCTCCCCTCATTCCCAGTCCTCCCACCCCACATCTTCCAGCTGCAAACAGGAAGGGATAATGGAGAGCACAAACACTTACTTACTCCTCTGAGTCAAGCCTAGACCCACCCTCCCCTTGCTGCCCCAGTTCCGGATGGCCCTCTGTCAAACCCCTGTGCCCACCTGGGTCACACCTGCCCCCTATGACATGAACCACCTGGGAGCAGACCTGCTCTTTGCCTAAGGGTTGGATTCTCTGACTGCTCCAGAACAAAGGCTGTGCTTCTGCCAGCCAACACTGGCCACCACAAGGGAACGCCCTGCCAAGTCAGTCAATCCCTTAAGGATCACTTGTCCCCTGCTGAACAGATACGGATCTGGCTCTTAGAGACAGAGAACTTGAAGCATGATCAGAAGCAAGGGTGGCACTAGACTACAGGTGCCCACAGGTCTTCACTAGGAGGTTCCAGCACCCTAATCCCCAGCTGAGGGCTCCCCAGACTACGTTCTCTTGGCCTTCTGGTATGACAGGTAATAAAATGACTGCTCAGGTGTATTGTATGTCAGGTTTTAAAGAGGGCCACAAAGATAAAAGCCATAAACCCTCATGAAAGGGCACCATGGACTTTTCTCTGTCCATGTATTGTGAGGTCATAGTGCAAAATGCTGTGTGTAGGTCACTATTTCCCCTAAGTCTTCAGTTTCCCAGTAAGAAAAATGAGGCCCTTTTGTGTGTCTAACCTGTTTACCTCTTTATTATATGAACAACGTGGTGAGGGAATCACGTGGCTCTTGTGTGACAGTGGAAGTGACGCTGACATGAATCAGGTGCCTGGACTGGAGCCTCAGTCCCACTGCTTCCTAGCAACGAGAGCTCTGTACCTAGCCTCTTACTCAGAATGAACCTATTGCCTGAGAGGCAGTGAAGAGTTAGAGTAATAAGGGCTCTGAGTTTCTAAGTGGTCTGAGTTTTGTGGTGGTTTCAGCAACATCTTGCTCCCATGTCCCAGCACTGGGCCTAACATGTCTACATGTATTACATCTCACAGCTTATAGGCTTATTATGACCAATTTCGTGTTTTAGATGGGGAAACAGAGGCTCAGGATAAATGACTTGCCCTCGATCACACTGTTGTTTGTCTCTAAGGCCAGGAATCTCTTCAGGCCACATGCTGGGAACCACAGTCAGAAGACCTGGGGCAGGGCTTGGCATCTTATTTTTTCAGTAGTTTCTTGGGTGATTTTGAACAGAGCTTGTGTCAAGAACTCTCCCATCTAGCCACCCTGAGCTGAGGGGAAGCAGAGCTGCTGAGGGCCCATGTGGGAGACCCCAGCTCCCTTCCTGGCAGCCCGCCACTGCAGAGAGGAGCAGGGATCCAGTCCAAGGACACTGTGGGCTTGAGGCACATCCTCAGACCCTGGCACAACACAACTGTGTTGTGTCCCTGTGGCCAGCAGGCCCACTCACCTCCCCGGAGGCATCCACTTTGGAAAGTGCCATCTGCACTTCTTCTTCGGTCATGTCCAAGTCAAAGTCCTTCTCCCAGTCCTCACTGATGTCTGTGCTTGAGCCTGGAACCATGATCCACAATGTGAAAGGTGGGAAGGGGCACATGAAGAGGCTGTGGCTGGGGGTACTGGCACTCTTTAAAAGTGGCTAACAAATAGAAACCCAAGGGGCCTCCCCGGTGGTGCAGCGGTTGAGCGCTGGGTTGCAAAGCTGCCCGCAGCCTCTGCGGCGCTGGTTCAATCCCCGGCTGCTCCCTGGCCACCGGAGGAGGGTCCCACATGGGGCGCGGACCTCTCCTGCCGCCCGCTGCTCCCCTCAGCAGTGTACTTCGGTCCTTCTGCCTGCTCTGCTCCCCGCTCTAGCTCTGGTGAGTTCTCTCACCCTCCCGCGCTTCTGACTGTACCCAGTGCTTGTATAAATAAATAAACAAATCTTTAAAAAAAAAAAAAAACAAATAGAAACCCAAGGTCTTTACCTTCTGCCTTCACTCTGGCTTAGTGAGCCCACTTTTAGGAATCTATTCTTAGGAAATAATCCTGGACTGAATCACAATAGCCAGAAGAGTATGTACTATAGTGCTGTTATAGTGATGAAAACATAAAAAAGCTAACAATCCACTGATAGGAGTCATAAAAATAAATAAACTGTGTAGGCACATTAGGGAACATGAGGAGGCTTTTAAAGGCTAGGCTGTAAAACAGTTGTATACATGGCAATACAGTTTTCAACTACTGAGAAAAGCAAGTTACTGAGTAAGTGGCCCAGGAGCTCCCTGGGAGCCATAGAAATTGTCCAGAATAAATAAACAACAGACCTTTTCCTCCTCACTCCATTCTACTACACTGATATATCACTCCTGAAACCCACCAGGCCCACTCTCACAGTAGGGTTGCTCCCTGTACTTGGACTCCCCTCCTCAGCGAGCCACAGGCTACTTCCTCGCCATCTTTATGCCTCTGCTCAAGTCCATCTACATGTAGCCTTCCTGATTGTCCTATTTTAAACCACCACCGATCTCCTTCACCCTGCTCTGTTGTTCCTTTACCACTGTATGCATCTCGTATAAGACATAATCAGATTCGATAAACTTACTGTCTAATAAGGGAGTTAGGACATGAGCTCCCCCAAGGCAGGGATCTTTGCTTTTTGTTTTCTTATATACTCCAAGTGCTAGAACACAATAGTTTGTACTCAGTAAACAGTTCGTAGTCCATTTTTCTAAACCAGAGGTTGGCAAACTATGGCTGATGGACCACAGCCATTCTACTGCCTGTTTTGGGAAATAAAATTTTGGAACACAGCCATAGCCACTTGCTTCCATATTGTTTACGGTTGCTTTCAGGCTACAATAGCACAGCTGGGTAATTTTCATAGGTACTGTATACCCCCCAAAGCCGAAAATCTTTGTTGATCTGGCCCTATCCAGAAAAAGTTCATCAATCCTTTCCTAGGTGATTCTGATACCTGCTAAAGTTCCACAATCACTGCTTCAAATATTCATATTTGAGTATGACTTTTTTTTTCTCCATAGAACAACTGGGGTGTAGGCCAGAGGTGTGGGGGTGGGTGAGAGGATTCACCAGACAGGGTGGGGAGCAGAACAGGTGGATCTACTGAAATATACTGCTAAGGGGAGCAGTAGGTGAGACAGGAGAGGTCTGCTTAGCCCTATGTGGGTCAGCTCCCTGGCCGGGGATCGAACGCAGGCCTTAGTAGTGATAGCGCTGAGACTTAATACCTAGGCCACCAGCGAGGAACCTGAGGTACAACTTCTCATAGGCAATATTAAAAACTGCACATGTGAAAGCTATTACAAAGAAAACCACAAAACAGTTCCCTTAAAAAAAAAAATCTACAGAAAAAAAGTCCTTGTACTATGATTCCATTTTAAAAAGGTAATCATGGATGCAGGTACACACACAGAGAAGACGAGCAAGATACCCTTGAAGACACTGTTAGACCGAGGTATTGAGGTATAGAGTTATTTTTCTTGGTATCTTTTTTTTTTTTTTCTAAAATGAGCATGTATTACTTTGTGATAGCTATTTTTTTAGCTTTAAAAAGAGTAGGCCCCTGATCTCCCAATGGCACCACTGCTAACACTACCTTGTTCCCTCTTACTTAGCCTGCAGCTTGCCAGGTGCCCAGTTCTGAAACTTCCCTCTAATCCCACCCATGTTCCTTCTAAGGGATCAGTTCTTTCTTCCCCGTCACCTGCTGTCCACGGGAGTTGGTAAGAGCTGAGTCTCTGGAGCCAAGCAGATCTGTGAGGACTCCCTATTGTTGTCTACTGTGTAGTCTTGGGCAACTTATTCTGGGCTTCAGTCTATTTATAAGGATAAAAACACCCTCCTTGCAAAGAGCCACCCAAAGAGTTTCTTAGAATGTTGATTCTTGCCTCTCTACCCCCTCATGTAGACTCAGTAGGTCTAGGTGGTAGCCCAGAATTCTGCATTACAAACAGGTACCTGGATGAGTCTGTGTCAACCTGGGCTTGCAGTCTGATGTACTGCAGGGTTACAATGAGAAGTATCGATAGAAAGTGCCTGTAACATACATGAGCATATTTCTTCGAAAGGTTTTGTCCCAGAAAGAATTTGGCACATGGTCCCACAGCAAATCACAGCCAAGTGTGTAACCAAGACCCAGTTCTTCTGACAGCTTGAGTCATCAGACATGCTGGTGGTAGTCAGGACAGGCTTCCTGTCATTAGCAGTTGGACTCTTGGCCCATGAGCCTCATTTCAACACTGTGGCTGTGGCCGTGGCATCCTCCCCTAACCTCAGTTTGCTCTCTAGGGATCTGAAACTCTCTTCTTCTTTTTAAAGATTTATTTACTTATGCATACAAGAACTGGTGTACAGGCCAGAGGGGTGTGTGTGTGTGGTGGGGGGCAGGGGTGAGAGGACTCACCAGAGACAAAGTGGGGAACAGAACAGGCAGACTTAACTGAAATACACTGCTGAGGGGAGCAGCGGGCGAGACAGGAGAGGTCTGCTGTACCATGTGGGCAGCTCCCTGGCTAGGGATCAAACTCGTGCTGCAGTAGCTGCAGATAGCTTCACAAGTTGCATCTAACCTCTTGCGCCACCAGGGAGGCCCTGAAATTCTCTTCCTTAGGCTGAAACACTAGGGAAACCCTTCCAGGGATAGAAAACAGAGTCTTAGCTAACATTCATGGAGGATGTCACCTCCACGTTCTAGGGTGGATATAAACTCCCAATTTACAGATGAGGAAACAAAGACTTTGAGTGGCAGAGTGAAGAATCTGGGCTTTTCTGTTATCTGTCTCCTCCTACCATCCTGTCCCATCATGCAAGGGGGGGTAATAAGATCTCCATCACACTGCATGTGGCAGAGAACTCATCTATGCAACAATGATGTAAGGCCTGTGATGGAGCATTACGGTATTATCCTCACAAAGCTGGCATTCAGCTCATTTTACTGTTTAATTGGATCTCTGCATCCCCAGAGAAGAGATGGAGACAAAAGCAACTGCCGGTTACAGCCAGTGGTGTAAGGGGCCCCTCAGCCCAGGGCTCCTAATCCTCCCCTGCCCTCCTGTCTCTTCTGGTGAAGTCCAGTCTCAGATCAAACAGATCTTGGGACAGCAGGCCTGCGCTGACAGAGATTGCCCTGGGGCTCTGGCTGCAGGCACTCAGGGAACAGCACCTCTTCGCCACCATTCCCCAAAGCAAGGCTCTCCTCTGACTTCTTCCTTGGTAAAGGGCTACTGTGAAATGACTTTCAATCTACAGGGTAACTGTTCTGAATGGCTTATGAAGGAAGGGATTTGAATTCAGAACTGAGCCCTTCGTCACCACGCCTGGCTGCTTTATGGCACCATGTCCAATCTTCTGAATCCAGTTCAAGATTTTAAGTTCCTAAGAAGGAAAAGCGGGCTTTGGTCACCACCCCCTAAATGTGCCCCACTGCCCTCTGCTACCTGGACCTTGTAGGCTCCCTCAGTCTGGACTACATTCCCCTGCAGCTGCCCCACACTCTCCAAGTCTCCTAGACAGCACTTAGCTCCTCAGAACACTCCCAGGTGCCCGGGAGTTCTCTGAACTCCAGGACCAAGCCTCTCCCATACTGCCTTGTGTTTCATCATAGACTGCTGCATTTGCCCCTCCCTCCTCAGTGTCTCATAAAGAGCAGGAAGGAACTCAATGGATGACCTCACTGAAGCAGAGTCAGAAGGAAAGTGCTGTGTCGGAAACCGAAAACTGCGCAGTTTCCACCTGGGAGCTGGGTAGGGGCGGGGGCCACTCCCCACCCCCACAGCAAACCAGTTCCTGACTGTCCTGCATGCCAGGGTTCACCTGCTAGGCAAGCTTTGTGGCTGACTGGCAGTGTTGTACAGACAGGGTGTGTGTAGAGGACTTGAGGGGAGGCCTTGCTGAAGATCAGTTATCTCTGGAAAGGTATTTTCAATGTGGCAAAAGAGCTGCCATCAGTGCTAGGACTCCTTAAATTCCAGGAGTTAGAGAGGTTCTCCTTTGACATAAAGTCAGAGCCTCCAGTCTTCAATTCCATGAGAAGATAAGAAACCACAGTTCTATTACTTAAGCTGGGTCAGAGCAAGTTCAAGAGTGTTTACTTTTTTATCCTTTAAACTGTAAAGTTTTGTTTATAGATTTCATAATAATAAGGAAGGCTTAGGGAAACTGGATGACTTTCCTGAGCTCACTCAGGGGAGAAGACCCTTGACATCAATCAATGTCCTAGGGATTCCCAGCCCAGGAGAAGGCTAACTTGTTAAAACAACAGACACTGGCACAGCGTGCTAGTTAAGGCATGGGCTGTGAATCAGACAGACCTGAGTCTTGCCACTTCCCGGCCAAGTCAATTTGAGCAAGTTACTGAACATGTCTGCGCCTAGCTCAACTTGATCCATAAAATGAGGACAGTAATACTGACCCCAGTGGATGATAAGATGTGAGAAATTAAGTGCAATATTAACAAAACCACAGGATCTGGCATAAACCTTTTTTTGTTGACTCTAAGCTCCCCATGACTGCAAGATGCAGCCCTGTTTCAGCGAATATGAAATGTGGTAGTAAACATTCACTATACAGCAGGCGTCATTGCTGGAGTCTCCAGTGAAGGACCCCTGCTCCTAGGCCCTCACCTGGGGCAGGAGAAAAGGATGCCTTTGGCTTGCCCCCCAACATGCTCCCTGGGCTTTGGCCTCATCTTACCTTTCTTTCCATTGTTGGAGGGTGTAGACTTTCCACTGTCTGAGTTCAGCTCAAACACTCGTAAGTCTGTGAGCACCTCCTCCCTCAGAGTCTCTACTCTGGCTGGAGGCCTGGGCTCTGGGCCACCAGAGCGGCCAGCAGGAGCGTGGAGTTTGGATTGAGCTGGGGGTGGGGGTCCAGTCTCGCCCACATCCTCAGCCAGACCCTGTTCTTCCAAAGATGCCTCTAGAAGCTTTTGGGACAGGTCCTTGGGCAGCACTGGTGCCTCAGGTGCAGTGGCAGGTTTGGCGATCTGTGTGACGAGGGAGATGCTCTCGCTGCTCTCTGATGGAGTCACTTCTGCTGGAGGCTCAGCTTGGGCCACTAGGTTTCCTTCACAGGAGCTCTGGGGGTCAGGTCCTCCTTCAAGGGATGTGGAAGCTTTGGTGATTGGAACCTCTGCCTCTTTAGGAGATGTGGGTGAAACGCCCACGGGGTCCTCTGTAGAGAAAAAGAGAGGAGAAAGAGGGTAGTGCATGCTGGTCAGCCCCAGGACAACCCTGGAGTTCTCTGGAGACCAATTTCAGATTCCTGCCAAAGTTTACTCTGATCAAGACTAAAGGGTGCCAGCTCCTCAGCCCCTCCTCATGGGGGCAGAATCTCCTTCTTGGTCAAAGTTTCTCTTACCTGTAGGGCCAGACACATCTAGCGGGCACTTGGCTTCCAGCAACACGGTCCAAGATTGTATTATGGATTAGAAAGTAAAACTATCTGAAAGTCAGTCAGTTTTGGGCCCAGGCTGGGCCTGCTACATCCCAGGTATATGATCTTGGGCAAGGCACTGAACTTTTCTTTAACTTACCTGTCTCGCTCATAAAAGAGGGTATTGGGGTTGTGGTAAGGACCTGAAAAGCTCTTAGTACAGGTTGGGCATATAAGCACTTAAAAACGTGTTAATATTATCTCATGCAGGTAGCATCTACACAGTTCTAAGCTGAGCTAGAACAGCAGATTCAGGTAGAGGAGGCTCAGCTTCCTCCCTAACCCACTGCTTCCCAACTCTGGCTGGGCATTACCATAACCCGAGGAATTTGTTAAATTTACAAATTTGGCCACATGCCCACAGAGTCTTATTTATTCGGAAGGTGGGGAAGGGAATCTGGAATTTAATAAGCATCCCTGGAGAGTCTGATGTAGCTGGCCCTGGGCTGCCAGAGGACCCCTCCTGCAACTGACACCTGTGATTCTGTGCTTACACCTGGGATCCCACCAGCTCTAGGAAGCATCTCCTTGTTAGCTTGGCCTGTCCTTCGCGTGCACATTGTACTCATTCCCGACTTCCCCTGGAGTGCCGAGTCTCCCTGGGCTGCTGAGAATGGCTCACAGTTCCCCACAGGCAGGCCCTATTACTTGCCCTCCACTTCTCAAAACCTCTTACCTTCTTCCTCCTCCCAGTCTGGCTCTTCAGAGATGCTTTGTTCTGCCCGCTGCTTCAGGGCATCCCTCCGGGCCTGCTCCTAAGTGTGGGGAACAGATGGCCAAGAGCAGTCAGGGTACCCCTTCCCAGTCCTGACCCAGAATTCTTGGTACACTATACCCCTACTACCCTCAAAAAAATCCAGCTGCTTTCCCAGGGCTGAGCGGAGCAGCTCCTGGGCTGGGCTGGCATACCTGCTCAAGTTGATGGACTTTATAGAAATACCGATGCCAGAATTCTGAATGGGATACAGCTGCTGGGACCTGGAGGGAGGAGACAAGAGATGAGACCTGTGAAAGTGGTATGTGGAGTCTGCACACCCAGCTTATCATCCTGTTTCTAGCCACTCTGGGTTTCAGATGGCTAAGTGGCTAAACAGTGATTCCACCCATACCCCCACCGCAGGCCCACCTTCCTGGCCCCATTAGGCTGTGCTGGCCCATCCATGTCTTACCACCACCCAGAAACCTGTAATTAGCTTCCCCCACACAGATTCTTAGCTCAGCACTTGGCCGGTCTGGCTCTCCAGGGTGACTCTCTGAGCCAGATGACTCCACAACTCTGGCCATGTTGTTCCCTCTTCCCCACACCTCAAGCCTGGAGTTGCTGAGTTTCTGTCAGCTGGGCCCTCACCATCTTGGTGTAGAGGGCCCGGATGGAGGGGCTGCCTACGAGGAGATCTGAGATCTCTCCCTTCTTCTCCTCCAAGCAGAACTGGGAAAGCCAGGAGTCAAACAATTCCGGGGGCCCTGCAGAGGGACAGACACTGACAGTCAGTTCTCTGGGTTTAGGAAAAGAACACTGGGCCTGAAGAAAACACATCTATGCCTAGACATAGACAATGAGGAAAAGACATTTCTTTCAAAGCCATTTTGTCCAAGGGGGTGCAGGGTAGGCCGGATGAAGACATGGGTGGGTCTCAGTGTACCAGGGCATGGCCCCTAATGATCTCCATCCAGGACTGCAGTCTCGTTTCTCGTAGGCCCCCTGGCTTTTTAGTACACTGCACCTGTCTCCAGAATCCCCTCCTTTCTGAAACAGCTGTTCTCAGGTTACTGGGGAGCCCAAGGTGCCTCCTCATGTGACTATCCCATTGCTGACCCTGGCAACCACTGCCTGCCTCTGGAAGCTCCCTCTGCTCCCCAACTTCTCCAGTTCTTTCTGAGTCTTCAATGGACTCCTCCATTGCTCTCTTCCTCTACTGCTCTCTACTCTTCTATCTCTTCTTTTCGTTTTCTCCCTTAAGAGAACTTCTACTAAACCACAGTTTCCCCCTCTACTTCCTATTGACAATTCCTGTCTCTCTGCAGCCCCAGCTACTTGGGTGTCCCCTGGACACACCCCCCACAGGTGCAGAAGCCCAATATACACTTTTTTCCCCTCCCCAACCCGTCCTACCAAGTTACCCACCAGAAATCTGGGGGCCAGGGCCTCCCCGGTGGCTCAGCGGTTGAGCGCTGGGTTGCGAAGCTGCCTGCAGCCTCTGCAGTGCCGGTTCGATCCCCGGCTGCTCCCCGGCCACCGGAGGAGGGTTCCACATGGGGCGCAGACCTCTCCTGCCACCCGCTGCTCCCCTCAGCAGTGTACTTCGGTCCTTCTACCTGCTCTGCTCCCTGCTCTGGCTCTGGTGAATTCTCTCACCCTCCCGCGCTTCTGACTGTACCCAGTGCTTGCATAAATAAATAAATAAATCTTTAAAAAAAAAAAAAGAAATCTGGGGGCCACCCTAGACTCCTGCCTCATCCAGTTTAACTGGAACCCACTTCTAGTGTTTCTCAATATGCACACATTTCTCTTCACTACCTGTCACGTCCAAGCTCCCGGCCTTCTCTCTGGCATGGGGTTTGCCACCCAGCTCCTAATCATTCTGCCTGTTTCCTTTGTCTATTTCATCCTTCATAAAATATTATGCAAAATCTGATCATATCAGGTTCCAAAACCCTTTAATTGTTCTCTAAAGGAGGACTTTTTAAACTAAGGTCCAAAAAGGGCCGGCACAGGGTCAAAAAATTCCCATAATAGCATATAATTTCTATGGAGAGAAGGTTTGACATTTTCAACCCATTTTTTTTTTTTTTTAAGGCTTTTGTGATGAAAAGAAAGGTTAAGAACCACTATCCTAGCCTTTTAGGACAAAACACAAACCATGAAACCTGGCACCCAAAGCCCTTCCAATCTGACCCCCACAGGCAGCCCTCACCAGGCCCATTCCTTCACACGTGCTCTTTAACCCAGTCTCCCAAATGGCTGGGGGCTCCCTATTCTTTTGGGAGCTTCAGATGGCCTGTCGCATTTGCTTCAACTCCTTCCCTGCTTCTAAAAGTAAAATCAGTTTAATTCTAATTCATCCTTAAGAACCTCACTCAGGGGCCTCCCCGGTGGCGCAGCGGTTGAGCGCTGGGTTGCTAAGCTGCCCGCAGCCTCTGCAGCACTGGTTCTATCCCCGGTTGCTCCCCGGCTACCGGAGGAGGGTCCCACATGGCGCGCAGACCTCTCCTGCCGCCCGCTGCTCCCCTCAGCAGTGTACTTCGTCAGTCTGCCTGTTCTGTTCCCTGCTCTGGCTCTGGTGAATTCTCTCACCCTCCCGCGCTTCTGACTGTACCCAGTGCTTGTATAAATAAATAAACAAACAAATCTTTAAAAAAAAAAAAAAAAAAGAACCTCACTCAGGGCCTTCCCTGGTGGCGCAGTGGTTGAGTGCTGTGTTGCGAGGCTGCCTGCAGCCTCTGTAGCGCCAGTTCAATCCCTGGCCACCGGCGAGGGTCCCACCAAAAAAAAAAAAAAAAAAAAAAAAGAACCTCACTCAAGTGTCACATCCCCGGGTGCCAGCCATCTGAGCATGCACTCTCTGAGCAGTCACTCCATTTTCGCCTGCCTCTTTCTTACTAGCGTTTCCTGTTTCTCTCCTAAGAGCAGTTTCATGGAGGTCTAGACAGGGTTGTGGTTAGCAAACAGGTATAGAAGGGAATGTAGGCAGGGCAGCAGGGCTGGGGTGAGGTGGAGCTGAGGAGGAGGGGCCAGAGGAGCAAAGCCTCTGCAAACCAGAAGGAAGACAGCCGAGGCCACGGAGGGGAGGTGTAAAGTATATGCTGGCTCCACTGTGGTCCCTCTACACAGGGGCTGCCTGTCCACTGGGACAAACAGGGTGTCAGTTCAGATTTCCTACTGCACCTGTCTCGCTAGCCTCCCCCACCTCCCTACTGTGCTACTCCTCACCATCTGGTTCATTGCAGTAGGTTGCAGGGTCAGACTGCAGGCAATAAAGGCGGGCCTGTAAGAGAAGAGAGAACAGAAATTCTGAGGTACTAGACAAAAAACACCCCCTCTCTGCAGGAATATGCAGCTTCTTCCCTATCACAACCTCTGGGCACTTGTCATTTAACACTGTGGCTAGGGACTGGAGCACTGGCCTAGGAGTTGAGAACTGGGGCTTCAAGAAAAAGGTCTTTCACCCAGTACTCCGCCCTTGGGAACTAAGAAAACACAGTGTAAGCAGGCTACAAAATTACACCTATAAAATGCTTTTGAACTATGTGATATCTGAAAAATACTAGTGCAAACATACTAGTAAAATCCAGATTTACAGGCAAATTTTGAAATAATGCAACTCCCTCTTAAAACTATTCATCAAGAATTTCTTAATTTCACTGCCAGTCTGGGAAGTGAACCATAAGCTGTGTTCCCACTAGGGCCGCAGGGACGGCAAACTTTAGCTGGTAAACAGAAGGCCCCACCTGCCTTCCTCAATATGAAGCGTGGGCTGGCGTCTGCATCAGAACATCAGTGGGTCTGGTGATTCACTGTCGTTAAACTTTTAAATCCTATAATTTAAAAAATTATAAAATTCCACTAAAATGTTCACTAAATGGTGGTGCTAATGAAAAATCAGTACATTTGGAATGGAAATTCGATGTGGTAGAATGCTATGTAGAAGGCCTAACTGTTATGACACCACACTGAATTTTGGAGAAAACACTCCAGACTATGAGAAGCAACAATGAGAAAATAAAATGAGGCAATAATATATCTCCATGGCTGTTCATTTAAGTGCTTTAAAGATACCCTCTTCCTGTATATTTATTTCTATTGGAAATTAGAGTAAAATAATCCAAATGTGGAGATCATGCCTATACAATGCTGGTAGATGCTGTAGCATCCATTGTTCTGGTTGAAAGAGGAATGAAATCCAAATGTACACCACCAGGGAAATAACTAATTACATTATGCTATATTCACTTCCAAGAATTTCAAGACATTAAAAATGATGACAATTAGGGAAAATGAAAATAGTTTATTATAAATTTTTTTAAAGCAGGTTACAAAATGCACATATAAAGTACCTTTTTTTGGTTAAAAAGAAAAAAAAAAACATCATTAGTAGTTGCATACAAAAAGGAACTAAAGATTATATGCCCAAAAAAAAATCTTGTGGTTTTCTCTGGCTTGTGGGATTATGGGTTTAGAAACAATGATTTCTTTCTTATTCATGTTCCCCAGTTTAGTTATCTACAGTAGTGCCCCTTATCCAAGGTCTCACTTACCATGCTTTCAGGTACTCGTGGTCAACTGTGAAATATGCTATACAATTAGATATTTTGAGAGAAAGAGGCCACATCTGCCTAACTTTTACTACAGCATATTGTTACTCTATTTTATTATTATTGTTGTTAATCTCTGTAATTTGTATATTAAATTAAATTGTATACAGGGAGGTATATTAGGGAAAAACATAGAATATATAGGGTTTGGTACTATCTACTGCTTTCAGGCATCTACTGGGGGTCTTGCAAGGTAGCCCTTGCAAATATGGGGAGATTACTGTGTTTTTGAGCCTGAACACACATAGCTTTTGTGAGCACAGGTTGGAAGCTAAAGCCAGTTTGGGGCGGGGTGGATGGAGAGTTACTAATGAATACCTTGGTACCATCGTAGGGCTCTGCTGTGCCAGAGGGTGTGCCCATCAGGGTGATAACGTCACAGTCGATGGTTTTGTCTGGCGAGGGAGCAAAGGTGTCAGAGATCACCCCTAGGAAGTCAGACAACCCCTTCTTCATTTTCTCCGTCGCCCCCGAGGAGCCTTCAGTCTGCAGAGAGAAGCCAGCAGAAGAAGCAAGTGGCCCAGGAGCAGGTTGCAATCTGGGGTATGGGGTAGGAAGGGGTAAAGCATCAGGGGCAATAGGGTACTGTATATGTGGCTCCATGGAAGTGCTTATAATCTTCCAGCCTATCTCTGGGGCTGGAGAAGGAGAGCGGTGCAGGGAGGAGTGTGGAGCAGGGCCGCAGTAGGCCTGTGCCAGTGAGAACAGAGTTCTTTGACTGGCAGTTTCATCGAAATTTCAAGGCCAGTCAGGCTCATCAAAAATTGGCAGCAAGGATCTATGCCACAGACATTCAGTGGGGAAAAAGGACTGTAGGTAGAGTGGTGGGAAAGGTAAACTAGCTTTAGAGTCAAATTTGGATTTGAATCCCAGCTCTACCACTTGTTGGTTGTAAGACCTATACTCGCTCTGATTTTCAGTTTCCTAACTGTAAATATAGCTACACATTATTCTTTCACAGGGTTACTGTGAATATGAAAAGAGACAGGGCATAGTGCCTGGCGCAGAGCAAACATTTAATAAGTAGCAGTAGTGTAAAATTACAATTTCATCATTATTGTGCAGGAAGTAGACTATTTTATAGAAAAACTGGCAAAATATGGGCAAGATAAGAACAAGTAGTTTTGCCTAGAGGCAAACCTAGCAACAGAGAGCCAAGTGGGACACCAAGCTTGAGTCACGCTGGTCAGAATATTGTTGAGCAAGTAGGGGTAGGATGCTGAGATAAGGCCAAGCTTGAAACCTTGTGGAAAACTAGTATTTATTGCTGACTAGGCTGCCCAGGCATTTTATTTTATGTTTTATTATGTTTTTTTTTTTTTAATATTTAAAGGACAGGTTTATTAGGTAAAGGGTCAGGAAAGTAAAGTACACTTGCATAGACACAAGCGGGCAGGAAGAGCTGCCCCAGAAGGAACAGGGTTGCTAAGAGAGGCCTGCATGGTTGCAGGCGGGTGGCCTTGACGGGTCATGGGCAGGTAGGAAGGCTGCTTCCCTGCAGAAGGAGAGAGTTGGTGAAAAAAGGCACCTGCATAGTCACAGGTGGGCAGTGGGATTGCTGTTGCCCAGGCATTTTAAACCTAGAACCTATGTTAGTGCCTGGCACACGCTGGCACAGGTAGTCATGTTGTTGAGTGGGGGGGAAAAAAAGGAATAAATGCAAGAAACAAGTGGTGTCTTGCTAGTGGCTGGACTTATAGCAATTCAGCAGCATTACTACTTGTCATCTATGCTCATCAGCAGCTGTGGTTCACAGGCAGACAATCTTTTCTAAGAAAAATCAACAGTAAAAAACGACAAAACATGGTTTTCAAAACATGCTTCTAATCACAAGACAGTTGATTCAGCTGATGATCAAATGATGAAACCGCAATCTGTTCCAATGCTAAAGGAGAAACTAGGAACACAAACGAGTATATTGTACTTCATCAGAGACTGGAGATTTGCAGGGATGTCTTTGACCATACAGAATTTTCTCTTTTCACAGAGACTTTAGAATCTAATTTCCATCTCACAAGAGAATTTCACATATATCTCTGATAAATAAAAACAGGGCCAGTAAGAATAAAGTTGGCACAACCTTTCTGGAGGGTAGTTTTACAACAGATATTTAAAGGCCTAAAATAGTACTCAACCTATACTCCCTTCTAATATTTTATTATATAGAAAATGTTAAGGGCAGATAAGACTTATTAATCAGTTCACAATAGTTTTGTTTACAGTACTAGAAAAAACTGAAATAGGAAACTAGGAGCTGGTTAAATCCACATAATAGAATATCATGCCATTTATGATGCTGTAGAACAAGGTTTACAAGGTTGCTAAGCCAAAAAGTAGGTTACAACAATGGTATTCAGTTGATTCCAATTCTGAGAAAGGAAGTTTACCTAAGGGACCTATTCCCCAGATATCAGCAGTAGTTATCTCTGGGAGATGGAATTATGGGTGTTTCGGTGTCTGTCTTTCTTTTCCTTTTACCTGCCCGTGCTTTCTAAATAATAATGAATTACTTTGCTAACAGAAAAATTATCTACTAAAATAAAAAAGTGGGAAAGTTTATTATTATTAATATATGTGTCTGGTTTGCTTGACAGACAATTCTTTCAAAATAGAGCCTGTGGGGAAAAACAATTACCTAAAGGTAGACAGGGGAGAAGCCCCTACCAGGGTCCCAGGGTGAGGGACAGTCCCTTGGAGGGTGCAGGTACTCACAGCCAGCTTCTCCTTGACCACACTGGCCGTGGCTGCGATGGTGCAGGCCGTGTCATGTTGCACCACCTGCGTGAACTCTGTCAGGTCCCGCTTCATGAACTCCAGGGCTTCGGAGGACTAGGGAAGACAGAGGGGCAACATCTGGTCTCACCATCCTTTGTTTCTATTCCCTGGACTTTAGTACCAGACAGATACATGGAAAACTTGCAATGGGGAGCTTGAGCTCAGAAACAATGCTCACTTGTCCCAATTCCATGACCAGGGATTGGCTGACAGCACAGAGCACAGAGCACCTTCCTGGTGCTGAGCACCGGGGCAGAGTCTCAGCCCAGACACTCACAAGCTATGTAGCCATGAGTAACTCATGTCCTCAGTGTGCACCTATGAAACGAGGGGGGTGGATTAGATCAGTGTCCTCAAGAAGAGACTAGAGAAGGGAGCACAAAATGTCTGAAAACAAAACAGATTTTGCTTGGATATGCTTTAAGTCATGGTATTTGTTTCAACTTTCAAATAACATAAAGGTGTGTGATTGTTTTAATAAAGTAAAGTGCTTCTAATTTTACTTTTTCTTATAGGGAAAGTCAGTTGAGGGAGTATGTGAAGGTCTCTGTCTGAAAGGTTTAACAATGTTGGATTAGTAACTGATAATTTAGAAAGCTTTTACAAATAATTCTTGAATTATTCATGGTAAAAAGGTATGTGACTTTCCCATTCAACAAAGGGAGTGTTAAGAGAAATAGTGGATCAGATTCTCACTAAGGCCTTCTTGGATCCACCATTCCAGCGTCCATTCATCCACAGAACTCCTCCGGGCAGAACTGATGCTTGCTTCTCTTAGACAATCTGCATCTCATCCTGCACTCAGACCCAGCTTGAAAGAAGATCCTGAACTCTCTTCTAAATCCTGTCCTGTCTTGTTTCAACCTTACCCGCTCCAGGACACTTCCTGACTCTGTGCTTACCCCTGCAAGGCCTCTCACTTTACACAGGGACAATCACTTGCACTTTTTTAAAGCATGTTTTTGAACGTTCCAGTGTTTTTTTTCCTTTGGGGAAGGGACTGCCTAATTGTCATCACCCTGGGAAGTCTCTGAGTGGGCTGAGACTGTCAGCCACAGGGTTGTCTGGAGCAGAAATCACGCGAGGGGTCATTTATTAACTTACTCTGTCCATCCACCACCTTAGTCCAGGCCAACCTGTTCTTTCACTTGCACTCCTACTGACTGCATCAGATACCTGCCTACATTCTCATGACACCAGTGGGAGCTTTGTCAGAACAGACCATGTTGCCTCTGCTTTTCATTCTGTGGTTTCACAGTATCTAACAAGCCAGTACAAAGTCTTTACCTTCACTTAAAAGGCCAATATAATTTTTTTTTAAAGATTTATTTATTTATACAAGCACTGGGTACAGTCAGAAGCGCGGGAGGGTGAGAGAATTCACCAGAGCCAGAGGGGAGAGCAGAGCAGGCAGACTGACAAAATACACTGTTGAGGGGTGTAGCGGGCGGCAGGGGAGATCTGCGCGTCATGTGGGAACCTCGCCCGGCATTGCAGAGGCCGTGGGCAGCTTCGCAACCCAGTGCTCAACCGCTGCGCCACTGGGGAAGCCCAAGGCCAATAAAATTTTGCCTCTGGCAGACTCTAATCTCCATCACTGTACTCCTCACTGAGATCAGCTGGTCTTCCTCAAGTTTCTCAAATGTCCTGCCTCAGTTATCTGAACACAGTACTCCTGCTCTCTGACCTACAGTTATAATACTTCAAAACAAACAACTAAGCAAACATAATGAATGAACCTTATTGCCTAGTTACCTTGTTTATCCTTGGGATCTACACTTAAATGCCACCTTAGATTAGCCTGGCTCTCCCGCTGCTCCACTTTATCAGGACACTTGCATGTCCTCTTCTTCTTTTGTTTTTTAAAAAGATTTTATTTATTTTTGCGTAGAAGATCTGGGGTGTAGGTCAGAGGATGAGAGTGAGAGGATTCACCAGAGACAGAGTGGGGAGCAGAACAGGCAGATCTACTGAAATACACTGCTGAGGGGAGCAGCAGGCAAGACAGGAGAGGTCTGCTGTACCATATGCGGGTTAGCTCCCTGGCCTGGGATTGAACTCAGGCCATACCAGAGGGCTGTTGCAGTGACAGTGCTGAGACTTAACCCTTAGGCCTCCAGGTAGGCCTCTTTGTTTAAGTTTTATCATACTTTAGACTTGTGGCTGATTACCTGTTCAATGTTTATCTTCTTAGATAACTGAGTTTCCTGAACATGGCTCTCATGTTTTTTTGCTCACTGACACCTCTCCCAGTGTCTCCACAGAGCTGAGCATAGTTAGACACCACATCAGCTTGCGAAAAGGGGTTTGTTTGTTAAATTTACATGCACCAGGGTAATTCTAATTATATAACCATTTACATGATTATTTGATGAGAGGACAAATATGAACAGGCATGTACTGCTACAAGATCAGTCTACTGGGGGAAATGCTCATTAACAGTTGATATGCCAGGGCAGAGCAGTGATCAGTGTCTTATGGGGAGGTTAGGAAGACTTGGTGAGGGAAGTCTTGGTGAGGCCTAACGAATAAGCAGGAGTTAGCTATGGAAACCTGGGTGATGGGGCATCGGGTTTACTGAGGCCTACAAGTATGCTGTCCTAAGGAACATAAAAGGTGAAGCAGAAGTGTGAGGAATAAGCTAAAGTGGTTGCCAAAAGCAACTATGAAGGGCCTGGTCAGCCTGGTGGGTGATAGGCAGCCATGATTTAAAGGAGGTGGGCTAAGACAGGTCCAAGAGTGACCAGATTTGAAGAGAGGGAGACAAGTCAAAGGGCTACTGCAATAACCTAGGGAAAACAATAGAAGACTATGAATAAGGTCAGTGCTGGTATGGATAAGAGGATGGAACTGGTTCAAGAAATATTTGGCAAAAGAGGTGGATTTGATGATTAAATAGATGTGTTGCCATTGCTAACTGCAAGAGTCAAGGGAAATCTACTGGCTGCTAAAGTAGGTGACTGGATAGACAAAGGTGCCAAGCTAAGAGAGAAAACCGAAGGGGGAGCCAAGTTTAGAGAAAAGAAGGTGACAATGACTTTGGTCATACAGACTCTGTAGTGACTGTGTAATATCTGGGATAGTTGGGCAGCAGGAGCTATTCTCAAACACTAGAGCTCAGAATAAAGGAGTAGAGTCACCCTAATTTGAAAATGAAAGTCACCCAGAAAGTCTGTAGAGGGCCTCCCTGGTGGCACAGGGGGTTAAGCACCGTACTATGAAGCAATCCGCAGCCTCTGCAGCACGAGTTCGATCCCCGGCCAGCTGGGAAGCAACCCACATGGCGCAGCAGACCTCTCCTGACTCGCCTCCTGACTCACCCGCTGCTCCCCTCAGCAGTGTACTTCGGTCAATCTGCCTGTTCTGTTCCCCACTCTGTCTCTGGTGAATCCTCTCACCACCACCCAGCCCCCTGCATCTCTGGCCTGTACCCCAGCTCTTGTATGCATAAATAAATAAATCTTTAAAAAAAAAAAGAAAAAAGAAAAAGTCTGTAGACTGAACAGAGCAGTGGGCTGAGGAAAAGGCTCCTCAGACACCACCTTTATGGGCAGGCAGAGGAAGAAGAACACATGAAATAGGCAGGAGAGCAGAGCCTGGAGAAGTTTGAGGATTATAGAGCATTGAGAGAGAATCCTAGCATAAAAATGAAGTGAGCAGAGTTTCAAGAAAGAGGGAGTGATCACCAGTGTCAAATGCAGCAGAAAGGTCTGAGAAGATAAGGGCTAAGGGCTGAAAACCCACCCACTGGATTTGGCAAGTAGCAGGTGTAGCTGAGTGTGAATATAGATAACGCTGGGGCGGGGGTGTGGGGGGTGGGTTATAGATACCATGTTGTTGACTTCAAATTTTAAAAACAGGAGGTAAGGTTGACTCCTGGAAGTAAAAGAGGAAGTGGCTGAACAGGGGACCCAAGGGAAGAATTAGGTGTGGGAAAAGTTTCTAAAAGGAAGGCAAGAAAAGCAAATCAGTGTTTGAAAAATCTTGGGGTGGCGGGGAGAGGGATGCTGAGACCCAGATGAGGTTATGTAATCTGTGGTGGGGCCAAAAAACAATGTGACTTTCTCTATCAGTGTGTGGCCAAATGTGTGCATTCATTCTCTCTCTCTGAGATAAGGAACAGAGGAAGGAGGAATATAATATCTCGGAATTAGTCTTTGAGGCTAAGGGGTACAAGAGAATTGAAAGTGCTGGGAAATGAATGGCCCAGATGGAGCCAGGATAGGAAGAGAAGGAAGCAAGGCAGCAAAGCCTGGAAAACACCAAAAGACCAAGAAAAAAAAAAGGAAGGATAAAAGGACTCATGGTATTTAAGAGATTCTCCATCACTCTCAGCACTGAATAAAAATAGCTAACTCTTCTATAGCACTTATTATGTGCTAGGTATTGTTCTTAGTGCTTTACATATCTCATTTAATCCTTACAACCTTATCAGGTAGGTATTACTAGTATTCCCATTTCATAGTTGAGGAACTAAAGACCAGAAAGGTGAAGAAACTCTCCCGGGCTTATTCTGAAGAGGGAATCATCAAAGGCAGAAATAACACTCACACCACCCCTCTGCTTCAGAGTCCCCAAAGAACAAAGATGAAGGTTAATCAACTATTTATCATGAGTTATGGCAAAACCAACCCTAATGAAAACACACAGGAGGCCCTCAAACATGTACTAAATGAATGTCATACACTCTTTCCAGTAGACTGCTCATGAGGGAGAGGGCTACTTTGGGGTCTACTTAACCTCTGTGAAATTCTCTTCCAGTTCTCAACAACATCAACAGCTCAGGGCATTCTGAACTGAGAGGCTATCCTGGAGTACACGGGTGAATAATTTAACTGAGGCCTTCTAAAGTCTCCCCTGAAGCAGAACTCACCCCAGTTGATTGAGGTAAATAGTAATTAACTTTTTCAGAACTAAGTTGGACTGGTTTTGACAAACTGGCATGGGATGAAACAGGAACACACAATGACATTGATCATGGTCAGAAGTCTCATTCACCCCACAAGAATTGCTGTTTCCCAACTGGACTATGAGCTTTGTGGGGCCTAAGACTCATCTAGCTAATGTGTATCCTCAGAACCTGTCAAAGAGCCCTGGCTGTGATACACTCTAATATTTAAATGACTACAGAAATAAGTTTCTATTGCTAGAATTCTTTTTCTCCAAAGCCTAGCTCAAATATTCTCTCTCCCTCAAACTGGAATAAACAGCTCTTTCCTATGGGTTCCTATGAAAGGGTCGCTCCAGCCTTTAAAACGATCTTTATTTGACCGTAGATAGCTCATACCGACCTGAGTCCGGGTCTGTCCTTCCGTAGACCAACAGGGACTAAAAGTCCGCCGCACCCCTAAGGCCCAGCGCCCAAGCGGATCGGGCGAGGTCCCTAGGTTGCAAGGAGGCGGCACGAAGGAAAGCATCAGCCCGGCTTACCTTCTCCTTGACTGCCTGGTAGCTCTGCTGCAGCCAGCTCCGCCACCATCCCACGTCCTCCCTGGGGAAGACAGACACATCTGGCAGCCCCGCGGTGCGACCCCCGCCCGCCCAAAGATCCGGCCCATCAGATCTGTTTTCCCCTCAGATGTGGCCCGCGCGCCGAGGTGTAGCAGATCACTTCCCCACCACCTCCCATTGCGACTCCACTTCCCCTTTTCAACTCCGTCCACGCCCACGCCGGCCTCCCGTTCCCCACGGAGACCCTGGCCAAGCACCCCAACCCTGGGGGAATTCAGGCCCCAACGCCCGAGAGCTGGAAGACTGGCTCACCCTTCCGCCATCTTGCCTGCATGACATCACCACTATTTACTGACCTTTGACTTCCGACACGGCCCCGCCCCCTCAGGCCCCGCCCCTAGGGCTCAGCCCAATCCTCGTGCTGGCCCCGCCCCCAGGTCAGTTTCTGCTCCGCCCCATCATTAGGCCCCGCCTTCCTGAGTCGGGCGGGTCCCGGTCCCGAGCTCGTCTTTAAACTCCGCCCGAGCGCTCAAGCTCGCCCTCCTTCGTTCCGCTTCGGGCCCGCCCCCAGCGTTAGTCCCACCTCCACCGGTCTGGAATCCCGAGCGGTGTCAGCCCACCTCCGGTACGGTGGCTGCTCTGGGCCACTATTGGCCCCCCCGACTGGGCCGCGGAGAATTGGGAATGCTCGGAAGCCCCCGCTGCTGGGGGGTGGCCGCAGCTGGAACGTCTGGATCCCCGAGCTCACCGCTAGGACCGCCCCCCTTTATGAAACCAGCCGCGTAGCAGCTGCTTCGGCTCTCTTCGGGCTGGTTCACGGGCGCTAGCTGCGGGACTCCGGGTCAGGGTTTGGAGGTGTGTGGAGAAAAATTCAGAGGTGGCTTAAATGATGTCTCTGGAGGGGCTGTCAGGATATTGGGGAGTCGGGCGCGCATTCAACTGTTTCACCTGTTAGCGGGCTAGCTAACTAGGCGAGGTGATGGTTAGGAGGAGCCCGGAGACCGCCTGGAGGAAGGGACTGAGGATGTGTGTGTGCATGGTGGTCCTCCTTGAAGGAGGGCGTTGAGGGGTGTGTGTGTGTGTGTGTGTGTGAGAGAGAGAGAGACAGAGACAGAGACAGAGAGAGTCTGCGACTTTCCTTAGGCGCACACTTCCTACTCTTTAATGTCTCATCTGCTGCCCACCTGCATCTGCGCCCACATTCTCTGCACACCATCCCATGCCTATCGTCTATTTAAGGGAGTAGCTTCAGTAATTCTCTTCCTCAATTCCTTTTTCCCCCTTTGCAGGATTATTTCTGTCATCATACATGCTGTTATTTCTTCCTTCTTAAAAGCAAGCAAGCAAACAAGCAAGCAAGTAAACACTTGGTCCTACATTATTTCCCTACTTCTCTTTACAGCAAACTCCTGAAAAGTTGCCTATATTTACTGTCTCCAGCTCCCCTCTCCTCCATTGCAGTCTCTCTAGGACTCATTGCAGTCAGGTATTTACCTCCCCACAATCCTTTGAGATAACTCCTGTTAACATGCCAAGAGCAAGGGCCAAATTTCAGTCCTCACCTTATTTGAACCATCAGCATCTTTAACACAATTCATCACCTTCCGACTCCTTCGGACACTTCCCTTGATTTCTAGGACACCTTTGCCCTCCTGGCTTTCCTCCTACTTTGCTGGCATTTCCTTCTCAGTGTTCTTTGCTGCTTCTCTTCTTGTTGACCTCCTGTTGCTGGAATGTTCCTGGACTCAGTCTTTGGCCCCCTTCTTTTCGAATGTCTATACTCCTTCCCCTGTTGATCTCATCCAATCATGTGATTTTTAACACCATTTATACACCAGCAGCTTTTCTCTCCAACCCACACACATCTTCTCTGATTTGGATTATCTCTATTTGGGTCACTAGCTCTTTTTGGATGTATAATAGGTATATGAAACATCACATGTCCCAAACCCCTGATGTATCTACTTCAATTTCCAGCCAGTTTTTAAAAGATGTAAATGGCAATCTCATTCTTTAAGTTACTTAAGCCAAAAACCTGGCAGACATCTTTGATTCCTCACTTTCTTCAAAAAGAATTCCCCAGCAAATTTAGTTGCTGTTCTCTCTCTCTCTATCTTTATTTATTTATGCATACAAGATTTATTTATTTATGCATACAAGAGCTGGGGTACAGGCCAGAGATGCGGGGGTGAGAGGATTCACCAGAGACAGAGTGGAGAACAGAACAGGCAGACTAAGTGAAATACACTGCTGAGGGGAGCAGCGGGCAAGTCAGGAGAGGTCTCCTGCGCCATGTGCGTAGCTCCCTGGCCTGCTGGGGATTGAACTCACGCTGCAGAGGCTTTGGATTGCTTCATAGTGTGGTGCTTAACCCCTTGCGCCACCAGGGAGGCCCCCTCTCTTTCTTCTTGAATTAGAGGTGCTGGAGGTGAAAGGATTCACCAGAGACAGAGTGGGAAGCAGAACAGGCAGATCCTGTGAAATACATTGCTGAGGGGAGCAGCGGGTGAGACAGGAGAGGTCTGCTGCGCCATATATGGGTTAGCTCCCTGGCCAGGGATCGAACTCAGGCTATGGTGGTGATAGCGCTGAGACTTAACAACTAGGCCATCAGGGAGGCCTGGTTATATCTTTAAAACCAGAATTCTGTCACTTTCATTGCCTCCACTGCTACTGTATAGGTCCAAGTCACCATCATCTCTCACCTGGATAAATGCAGGAGCCTCTGAATTGGTATCTCTGCATCCACTTCTGCCTTTCAGAGTCTAGTCTTAATTCATCCTGAAAGTACTCTTTCAGAAAGTGTAAGAAGGTAAAATGGTGTATCTGCTATGAAAAACAGTATGACAGTATCTTAAAAATTTAAACAGAATTACCATATGATACAGTAATTCCACCCTAGGTACATACCTCAAAGAATTGAAAAAAGGTACTCAAACAGATTATTTGTACATCCCTATTCATAACCACATTATTTACAATATTTACAAGAGGTGGAAGCGACCAAGTGTCTGTTGACAGATGAATGGATAAACAAAGTGTGATACAAATAATGGAACATTATTTGGAAAAAAGAAGAAAATTGCAACACATGCTACAACATGGATGAACCATAAAGATATTATGTCAAGTAAAATAAGTTAGTCACAAAAGGAGTAGTTTTGTGTGACTGTAATTTAAGGTTCTGAGAATAGTCAAATTTATGGAGACAGAGTGGAATGGAGAGATGGTAAGTAAAATGGTGGTATCAGGAGCTGAGAGAAGGAGGAGTGGGTGCAGCATTAGTTTGGGGAGTTGAAACAGTGCCTGGAACATAACAGATGCTCAATATTTGTTGAACAAATGAAAAAATAAATGTAAGGACAGCTAGGACAAAGATAGGACAAATTTGAAGCAATCTGGAGAGGCGAAAACGAAACGGTGGAGGTGAAGGTGAAGGTCATTAACACTTAGATTCTTAAGAGTCTTGGGTGCAAGATTAAAGACTCAGACCTGATCCATGGAGAGAGGGGAGTCGCCAAAGGTGCTGTGAAGGCAGCATGACAGGTTACCACATCTTACTGGCACTGGTCTAATGGTGCCACTTATTAAACAGGAAAGCATTTTACTTCACATATTATGTGTGATCTTCCCTGTAGCTTTATGCAGTAGGAACTATTTTTAATCTCCATTTTATAGATGAAGCTGAAATTCAAGGAGATGGGGTGACTTTCCAAGGGTCATCTAGCTGGGAAATGGCAGAAGTCTCATGTGAACACAAGGCTGTGTAATAAAAATCAAGTTTCTGCACATCTCACATGTACAGACATGTTACCTCTTACCTTCTCCCAGCCTTATGTCTTGCCACACCCCCTTCCCCCAGATAAGCTGCAGATAGGCAAGGTATCCTTTGCCATACTTACTTTATCTCATTCCCCCACCCCCAGGCCTAGCACCGCACTTGTTTGTGAGGTCCTCAGTGTGTGTGGATTGAGTGAGACCCTCTGCTTGGATCTCTTTGGTCCTTCCCATTTGTTCATCCTCACACCTTGACCTTGGCTCCCTTCGCTGGTATGATCATCTGGATACAAATACCATCATAGCTGGGCCTCCCTGGTGGCGCAGCGGTTGAGCGCTGGGTTGCGAAGCTGCCCGCGGCCTCTGCGGCGCCGGTTCGATCCCCGGTTGCTCCCCGGCCACCGGAGGAGGGTCCCACATGGCGCGCAGACCTCTCCTGCCGCCCGCTGCTCCCCTCAGCAGTGTACTTCGGTCCTTCTGCCTGTTCTGCTCCCTGCTCTGGCTCTGGTGAATTCTCTCACCCTCCCGGCTTCTGACTGTACCCAGTGCATGTATAAACCAAACAAACAAATAGATAAATAAATAAGACATGCCTCTAGAAAATTAAAAAAAAAAAACAAAAAACAAATACCATCATAGCTACTTCCCAGCAATATCGCCTTGACCAAATTATTGTCCTTGGCTTTAGTGTTTCCATCGTTAAAGTGGGGGTACTACTCCTGGTTGTTGTGAAGATTAAGATAAATAAAACACCTAACACATCATCTAGCACCAAATACTTTTTTAAAAAGATTTATTTATTTTATGCACAGAAGAGCTGGGGTATAGGCCAGAGGTGTGGAGGGTGAGAGGATTCACTAGAGACAGAGTGGGGAACAGAACAGGCAGATTGACCAAAGTACACTGCTGAGGGGAGCAGCAGGGGAGACAGGAGAGGTCTGCTGCACCATGTGTGTTGCTCCCTGGCTGGCCAGGAATCGAAGTCGTGCTGCAATGGCTGCAGTTAGCTTCACAGGTTGTGTCTTAACCCATGCGCCACCAGTGAGGCCCTAGCACCAAATATTTAACATGATAGTTATCATTGTTTGAGCCTGCTACCCCTGGGTGAAGAGTCTAGCACAATGCTGGGCCTGACAGAGAGTTCATAAACCTATGTTATGCTGAGCAAAATGTTGAAAACATAGACTGGGAGTCAGCAGAAGTTAATTTTAATCCTTGGTTTCAGCATTTGTTGCTTTTTCTGTCTGGAACAGTTTATTTACTTCGGGGTCTCTTGCTTGAAGTAGGAATGCAGTAGTTCACCCTATCACTGACCCTCAGACCCTCCCTTGACCCATGGTCCCCCTGGGGCACTACTGGTCATCTCTTGGATGGTGATTCTTCTATTGATAGATCCTCTGGCCTTGACTCTCAGAGGCTTGACATTCATATGCCACCAGATGGCGCTGTGGACTCATTTCAATGAAGCTGGCTCCCTTTGGCTGGGTTCTCTGGAGGTGGAGATAGCCTGTGGCCTCCTCCAGAGAGGCTGGGCTTCCTTAGTGGAAGCCAGCCAGGCCCAGGATGATTCCAGAGGTGGACTTTCTAAATCTCAAGCCCATGCTGGTTCTGCTGTGAATATTCCAGCAGAGTTGGCAGCAGGACCAGCTACACAATTTGTGGGAACCAATGCAAAATGAAAATGCCTCAGTTGCTTGTTGAGGAAGTCCAGGGCATGTCTAAAAGCCAGTAGGATGATTCCAATTCAGCCTTCTAGAGCTGATCGTTAAAATTTCAGGAATTTTATGAGCTGGTTATTGAATACAAGCGTAATTAAAATTAAAGTATATAAACGTATGAATACATTATATAGAAACAAAAGTTATAAATACACCAAACCCATCAGATGCAATTAATTTTATGCATTTCATTATCATCTGTGCTTTTGAAATGAGTTACACTGATTGTGTCTATATGGTGGAAATACTATGTAATATTGTACCTTTCTTCCCTACTCCACATTCAATGATGTTATGTTGGTGGTTTTAATTGACATAGATGGGATGTTTATATCACTAACATCTACAGACACTACAAGTCATGCCCCTTCCACCATCCTCCACCAACCAGTTGTTAAACTTTGGCCAATACAAACCACCTGGTGGTACTCTCCTGTGCCACGCTGTGTGATCCTGAGCAAAGCCCTATTCTTTCCAACTTCCCATATGTTTATGAATCACTTTATAATGGACAAAAGGGGGCACTCTGTGTGTGCAGGCCACCGATCTCTCATGTAACTCATACAGTTACCCAGGAAGTAGATTATTGCGGTCCAAAGGGCAAAGGATATGGCCACTTAAGAGCCAAAGAGCCGATGTCCTTGGTTCCTGGAGTGACAAGGCTTCCATTATGGGGCGCTGTGGGCTGATTGAGGGAAACTAGTCACAATCTTTGTGTTTCTTTCTCTCCTTGGTAAAATAATAATAATAATAATAATAATAATAATAATAATAATAATAGTCTTTCTAGTCACTTCCAGCATTGTTTGGGGAGTCATGCATTACAAGCTCGCATTCTGTACCTGTGAGTGGGCAGAGGAAAGATCTAGACCCTTCTGTAGAAGCACATAGTGGAGGGGGGAGCCACGGGGGGGGGTGTTTGTGTGTGACAACTGGTGTTTCCTTCCTGCTGTGACAACAGTGAGAGTTTTTCTCAAAAGGGACTTTGGGATTGGATGATTTAGTTCATGAAATGCCAGCCTAAAATATGACGCTTTGGTATATTGATTATTTTGAGCTGAAAGCACTTGAAAAACTGCAAATTCAGGGAGAGATTTTCTCAGAACTCCCCTCATCTGCTTACTGACAGGTCCTCCAGAAGGAACTCAGTTGTCATAAATCACCTCCCCTGGAGTTTCATCAACCAGGGGAGATTGACTTATCACAGTCCACAAGGTGGCCTAGGGGTTAAGGCTCAGCACTACTACCTCAATGGCCTGAGTTCAATCCCGGGCCAGGTAGCTAACCCACATGGCAAAGCAGACCTCTCCTGTCTCTCCTGCTGCTCCCCTCAGCGGTGTATTCCAGTGAATCCACCTGTTCTGCTCCCCACTGTCTCTGGTGAATCCTCTCACCACCACCCTCTGCATCACTGGCCTACACCCCAGTTCTTGTACACATAAATAAATAAAAATAATTTTTCTTTTAAAAATATAGTCACCATGCTGCACATTATATCCCCACACTTACTCATCTGATAACTGGACGTTTGAACCTCTGACCACCTTCACTGAACTCACCTACCCTCCAAGGTCCAGACTGTTGTGATCAAACTGGGTTGTTGCTTCATGCAACACCACACTGACAGAGACACGGGAGTTGTGGAGCAGGTTGCACAAGGCAGGATGCTGCTGAGAGCAAGATCCTGGCTGTTTTTATTGATAGAATAATCATAGAGCATCAGCTACGTGCATTAGGAGGACAAGGAGAAAAGAATGGGTGAAACTCAGGAATGTCATCTAGGGCTTGGAGGACACGAGTCTGCTGACCATATTATCACCTTGATGACCAAGTGTTGTAATAGAAACTAGACCCCAGGCCCCCAGCCATAGTCCTAATCTTATCAACAAGGCATTCCACTGATCATCTTCTGGGGTCCCTTGTCATGCATTGGTCCTTGGCATCCCCCCCACTGGGTGTTCCGGGTCATATGTAATGATGTATGAGTCGGGAGTAAGTTTATGTATCCGTCCTCAGCCCCCCGGGCATTCCCGGTCATACTTCTTGATGCATACCCTTCCCAGAGTGATGAAGCTTTCTGCTCTTGAGTGATATGAAAGGCACCTTGTAAGGTTTGGCTCATATGATGTGACTGGACAGTTCTGACCTTTGTATAGGAATGCAGAACTGCAGGTAACCATAATGGTGGCTGAACAGGCCGCTTAAGTCTAGCAGACCCACCCATACTGGGTGTCAGTAATGGTGTTGTGAGGGTGTCCTTGGTGAGGGATGTTCCCGCTCTTGAGCCCAAGCACAGTCTCCATCCCTGTCGTCATGGTCCTTTGGCTGTGAACCTTCTGGACAAGGACAGGGCTGACTGGGGGGAAAGGCTACCTAGTTCATATATTTGCTGATTGAAAGTTTCCCATATAGGGCCTCCCCGGTGGCTCAGTGGTTGAGCACTGGGTTGCAAAGCTGCCCGCAGCCTCTACAGCGCCGGTTCGATCCCCGTCTGCTCCCCGGCCACTGGAGGAGGGTCCCACATGGCGCAGACCTCTCCTGCCGCCCGCTGCTCCCCTCAGTGTACTTCGTCAATCAGCCTGCTCTGCTCCCTGCTCTGGCTCTGGTGAATTCTCTCACCCTCTCGCGCTTCTGACTGTACCCAGTGCTTGTATAAATAAATAAATAAATCTAAAAAAATTAAAATAAAATAAAATATTAAAAAAAAGGAAAGTATCCCATATAGCATTGAATGAGAAAGTTAGGAAATAGGTATAGGTAGTTAGCTAGAATTGAGGGCCCAAGTTCAGGTGTCCTAAACCCATTTATCAAATTGAATAATGAACAATTAGTTGGAGTCAGGGTGATCCCAACCCAGTAAAAATAGAATGTTCAGAACACCCATACAATAACACAATGCTAAAGCAACAGACCAAAGCAGAAAAATTAAACCAAGGAAAGCAGAGCATTAAACCAAGCATGGGACCTTTCTGAGTGCAGGGCCCTGTGTCACAGTAGAGGTGGCTCCTGAAGCTTGTTGGCCTGTCATCCACCCCCTCAGCCCTGCGGCCATCCTCCCTTTCTTAGACACGAAGCAGTTTATTTTAGAGCCTTTAATACTAATACGCCTCTTCTGCATGAAATGCTCTTCTGTTTAATCTTAACCTGGCTCACAACGCCTTACTAGCATCTCAGCTGGAAGGTCACCAGCTGAGAAAGGCCATCTCTGACCTGAATTCAACCTAGTGTAGCCACCCAATCACCCTGTTGCATCAACACCCTGTTGTGATTTTTTGGTAGGCACTTTATAGATTTTTTTTTTTTTTTAGTTTATTTATTGGCCACCTTGCTGTGTTACAGGTGGAATTGTAACACCTCCCCACCTTCCTATGTTGAAGTCCTAACCCCAGAATATGACCTTATTTGGAAATAGAGTTATTATAGATGCAACTAGTTACAATGAGTGAACCCTAACTCAGTAGGACTGGTGTCCTTACAAAAGGGGAAGCACAAGGAGAATGAGACATGAACATGAAGATGGTCATCTGCATGTCCAGCAGGAGGACAGGAGCAGAACCTTCCTCATAGCTTTCCTCTGCTGACACTTTGATTTCAGTTTTCTGGCCTGCAGAACTGTGAGAAGATAGATTTTAGTTGGTTACGCCAGTTTGTGGTGCTTTGTTACGTAAGACCTAGCAAACTAATATACCCCCTCCCCTCCAAGTGGACGAAGCTCCCTAAGAACAGTTACCTGGTTTGTCTTGTTCACAGTCATCCCGGAACCATTCACTTCTAATTGTGCACCTGAAAGCCTCTCAAAGGAACTGCTGTGGGTGTTCAATAAAAACCTGTTGAGTAGATTAAACCATTTCACTCATTTCCAGAAATTTTGCAGAGTGACAGCACACAGAATGCTCGTGGGCAGATATGCCATAGCTCCTGTATGCACCACACGCTTCAGCTCTCCGGACAAAGGGATGAACACTTCCCAGGTCCCTCAAGTGGGACTCCAAAGACCCAACCGAGCTCCAGCCTTTCACCAGCTCTGCTTCTTGCCCCTTCTGGCATCTTGGTACTTGTAGTTTTGTCCACTCTATCTTTGCCCGAAAAACCAACGTTGAGACCACAACTCCCATCACCCCGCGAGCACTGCAGCCTCCAGAGCGCATCCTCTGGAGGGGGTCCCGGCGCCATTGACTAACCTGCTGACCGAAGGGCCCGCCTTCCTGGCCCAAAGGCCCCCGTGATTGGCCAGCTGCCCTGCCTCGCAGCGGAGGGGCGACAGGTGAATGAAAGGGGGGCGTGCCGGTGCGCGTAGCTCGGCGACGGCGCGGCTGGAAACCGCTGGAAGGTGAGAACGAGAAGCGGGTTTACGCTGCTGTTTTCATTGGCTTGGGGAGGATTCGGGGCACCCCCAGAAGGTCAGCCCACTGGGGAAGGGGGCAGCGGCAGGGATGTCCCGTGTTGGTCGGTCTTCCTCGGACCCCCGGGCCTTGGCGACTCTCGGGACCCCAGCCGACCAGCCCCCCCTCTTTCCCCTTCAGTGTGGGGAGGGGCGGCGTGGCGGCGGGTTGCCCCCGAGCCCCGAGCCCCGGCTTGGGGCTGTGCTGTGTCGTCCAGCTGGGTGGTCGGGGCGCTAGCGCCTTCGGACTGTGCCGGGGCGCTAGGCTCGGCCAGGCTGCGCAGTGTCCACCCCAGCGATGGTCACTGTGTCCGCGGGAGATCACCCGAGGGGCAAGGCCTCGCTTTCTCTCCTTCGGGGAGCCAAGACCGTGTCCAGGAATTGGTTCTGGTGATCTCTGCAGGGTCGTCTGACTCTGGACGGGAGGATCCCCTTGTCTTGGAAGCAGTTTAGCAGTTGAAGCAAAGATGCAATCGACCCCGAAATTCTTGCTGTAGAAAAGGAAACTCTCCGGGTCTGCCCCTCCACTCCATGTGTGGGAGAAAGGAGAGACTTCCCCAACCCTTGTCACTGTGTTTGGCGGGTCAGGTTGGCATAGTGGTTAAGGACAGTCTGCTCTGGCAGCAAACCCTTCCAGTTCTAGCCTGGAGGTGTAATCTGTAAATTTCAACCTCAATTTCCTTCTCTGAAATAGAGGCTGTAATAATCAGATCCCCTGCAGTGGGTTGTAAGGTTAAAATGAACTATTGTAAAAGAGCTTGGTGCTGTGCACCATGAGGAGCGCTCAGTAAATGTTCACAATTCACGACTAGGTTTTCTTTATTCTCAGGTTGGTGAGACTGGAGGAGTCTTGTCAGAAAGAGTCAGTGGGTGGAATTGAAGACAGCTTTTGGCATTGCAATGAGGACAGACTGTGATCTGGCTAGGGTTCCCTCAGGGAGAGTGGGAGTTTGGAGGACATGCACTATACTTGCCTCATTTTCCTATGCCTGGCATCTCCCTAGTGTCAGGCATTGTATGGAGCTAGTAACTGTTGAATTGATTTGGAACTGTGGAAGGCTGGGAAGATTCCTGCTAGTATGGGTCAATGTGCTTCTGAGAGCCGTATTCCCTAAGAGCTTCTTTTCTGGGTGAAGTGGTGATGCTCAGCATGTCCCAGGGACACAGGGCACTGTCAAGAAGTGGGATTGAGGGCCTCCCTGGTGATGCAAGGGGTTAAACACTGCACTATGAAGCAATCCGCATCCTCTGCAGTAAGAGTTCAATCTCCCAGCCCACCAGGGAGCAACCCACATGGCGCAGCAGACCTCTCCTGAGTTGCCCACTGCTCCCCTCAGCAGTGTATTTCAGTAGATCTGTCTGTTCTGCTCCCCACTCTGTCTCTGGTGAATCCTCTCACCCTTTGCACATCTGGTCTGTACCCCAGTTCTTGTATGCATAAATAAATAAATCTTTAAAAAAAAAAGAAGTGGGGTTGATATGAATAATTATTACACATTATATGTCAAATGCAGGAATGGGGAGAGTCTTGGAGAAAGTATGTGAATAGACTTTTGCAGAGTCGAGAAGTGTTTACATGATCCCATAGAATCTAGAGTATTTGCAGGGAGAAAGCCAAAGGAAATGGGTTTTGGATATTATTGTTGGGAAGAAGCAATGAAAGATGAAAATGCTCTGGAAGGAGGACCTGCAGACGAAACCATTCTGTGAGTGGGTTAAGTGTTATGCCTACTTAGCTATTTTTCTCCCTCTCTGCTCCTCCTCCTCCTCCTTTTTTTTTAGTTAAAAAAAGATAAAACTCAAGGTCATCTGCTGATATAACGTCTCCAAAAAAAGGTTCATGCCTGTACCAGCAAAAGCATATCTGCAGATGGGATCATACTCTACAGTTTTTTTGCTTCTTGCACAATACGTTGACCTTTAAATACTAGCTCATTAGGGCCTCCGTGGTGGTGCAGCGGTTGAGCGCTGGGCTGCGAAGCTGCCCGCAGCCTCTCCAGCACCAGTTGGATCCCCGGCCGCCGGGTGAGGGTCCCACATGGCGTGACAGACTTCTGTCTCGCCCGCTGCTCCCCTCAGCAGTGTGTTTCCTCAGTCTGCCTATTCTGTTCCCTGCTCTGGCTCTGGTGAATTCTCTCGCCCTCCCGCACTTCTGACTGTACCCAGTGCTTGTATAAATAAATAAATAAATCTTTGGGGGGAAAAAAAAGCTAGCTCATTAAAAACATGGCTGCATAATATTCCACTGTGCTTGTACTTCATTGATTTCACTTGTTCATTATGGGTAGACTTTTTAGATTATTCCTATTTTTGCAGTAGCCCAAAAACCTAGAGCAGTGGATAGCTCTAAATTTAAAATTTGATGTATTTTGGGAAACATATCCCAAATAGTAAATTTTTAGCAGTGGAATTTCTGGAGCAAAAGATGTATTCCTATTTTTTTTTTTTTAGGACTTTGGTTTTTATTGTAGAAAATATTGAACAATCGGCACATGGTTGCCTGTATGGTTTTCTTCTGCACCCAATATCTGTTGGTTTTCAAGGAGCTCCGCCATCTGGGCATGACCCATGGTTTCCATCTCTGACTTCAATGCTCTGCTCAGCTTCAGTCAAGGATGTGTGCATTTTAAGTTTTATTTAATTATTTTTTAAAAATTTATTTATGCATATATGAGCTGGGGTGTAGACCAGAGGTGTGTGTTGGGGGAGGGGGAGTGAGAGGATTCACCAGAGACAGACTGGGGAACAGAACAGGCAGACTGACTGAAACACACTGTTGAGGAGAGCAGCTGGCAAGACAGGAGAGGTCTGCTGCTCCACGTGGGTCAGCTGCCTGGCCGGGGATGGAAGTCCTGCTGCAGTGACTGATGATAGCTTCATAATGCTGAGACTTAACCTCTTGTGCCACCAGAGAGGCCCCATTTTCAGTTTTAATATTGCCAATTTCCCCCTCTAAAATGGCGTTCCAAATTACAATACCACTGACAGTGGGTATTATTCCATTAAAAAATATGATTTTACTAATCTGATAGGTTTTCTTTTAGTTCTGAGAAAGAACAGAATGTAATGTTAAATGTCATCTTTTCCTATATCTCATTTTCCCCCTCAGCATCTGGATTGTCACAGACCATAACACAAACTGCTGGGAAGGCTTGCTTGGAACAGTTGGAAGAGGTGAAAATGACATGAAGTCTTAATTCTGTGAAAACTTTCAGGGTTGATTTATTTTGAAATAGCAGAATTTCTCCCGTATTTAATAGTTTTTTTTATGTTCTGTACCAAAATGTTAATCTTAACTGCTTTGGGTGAAAAAATTACTGAAATTATGACCTAACTTTTCTGAGTTTAAAGTGAATATGAAAAGATAAGAGTCATCTTGATGGCCCATCCAGTTAGAGCCCTGGGCTATAATTTAGTGATATCCTCAGGCCATTTTGAATATGTAGGAACATTTATGGTGTTAGCTAAATGGCCTCAGGCTGATATTTTGAAAAAATTCCCAAGGTCTTTTTCTTTTTCAGTTCTCTTTACCTTTCTTAGCAGTCAGTTTTCACTTTTAAATTTGTCAGTTTACTAGCTTTTAGAGGCTCCTCTCCATGTCCCTCCTTAATTGGTCCTCTAGTTTCTAAACTTAATGTGTCACTTGATATAAACATGTATAAAGTAGATACAAATTGCTATTGAATTAAGTTGTTGTGGACAACAACAAGTATGAGTCAAGTATGTGCAGTTAGTGCATAGGCCTGGGAGGTCTATTTTGCCAGTGGAGGGACTCTCTTTGTGGGGAGGTAGTGCCTGATTTCTGGTGGAGTGGGCATTGTGCTCCATCTTGAGCAGCTGAAGCGTCTTAGCTGTGGTTAGTAGATCCAGCTATGCCTTTGGTGATTCCAGTATTGGGAGATCGTATACATGGTTGTAGAAAGTTCTTTGAGCTCAGTGGGCCAGCAAGTAAAACGGGTTGTTGATGTAGTTTGTGTGGTGGAAAGAGATGGAGGGAGGGCTTGGGGGAGGGTCAGTGTTTGTTTTTCTCACTAGCAGAAGGATTTTAAACTTGGTGTATACTTGTTCTACTAAGCACTTAAGTATTCCTTTGACTTAGCAAACCTACTTTTCTAAGCATCGTGCAGGTGCAGTGAGGTATAGCCAATGAGTTGAGACATGGCTCATGCTTCAGAGGACGTGGGTCCCACTAACAGAGTAGGGCCAGGAAATAAAAACAGGAAGGTAAGTGAAGCAAGTTGCAAGCAGTCAGAAACCCCACACAGATGAGCTAAAGCAAAAAGGGACTTAATTGACTTGTGGCATAGCATGAGTTGGGGCTCAGATGGTGCTCCAGGCTCCATCTGTTGCCCCTGCCTGAGCTGGGCTGTCATCTTTGCTAGGCTGGTTCCCCTGGTGATGTGGCAGCAGCAGCCTCACATCCACATGCCCACAGAACAGAGTGCTCTCCTCGGAGCCCTCAGCAAACACTTCATTGCTTTGCTTTGTCTCTGACCACGCGGCACGGCATCTTTGAGCCAATCACTGTGGTCCCAGGGTGGGATAGGTTGTTAGGTTTCAGTCTCTGTCACATCACACACCCCTGGCGCCTGCCTGGGTAGAACCAGCCTGACACAAAGCTCATTGGCCAAGAATGAAGGAGTACTTTCACCAAAGCCAAGAAGGGCACTAAAACCATAAAAATGGGGAACACCTACTGGTTAACTCAAGAATCCACCAAATGATTCCACAAAGGGATGGTTTTAGGTGTGAGCTGAGGTCGTACCTGTCAGTCTCTAAGTTCTGTACCAGGAAACTGGAGACTGGACTGTAATTCTTAGATTTGGGTGTTGTCTCTCTTTTGTCTTGAAGAAAATGTAGTGTTCAGGAGGTGAATACACCTGGTTTGAATCCTGGCTCTGTTATAACTGGACCTTTCCTATCGTCTCTGAATCTCGATTTCCTTTTCAGAGAAAGTGCAATATTAGTAAATATTAGAAGTATAGTATTAGTACTTAGTGTTAGAAAAGAGAGGAGGCCAAGAGTATCAGGCAAAAGTGGGCTTTATTGGCAGTCTGGGTGGGATGACTCTGCAGGCCAAGAGCTGCACCCCAAAATGGGAGCGCGGGTCTTTATGGGGTTAGGCTACTGCTGGAATTTTTGGTGTATGTGTGGGGATCTCTTCTGCCAGAGGGGGTCTGCTGGGGGTGGGGGACAGATCTTCTGGAGTTGTTTACTGTTATTAGCTTTATCTCTAATTCTGCTTATCTCAGGTCCCCTGGTGCCTGGTTGGTTATGCAGGTTTTACAAGGGGCCCCACTGGTGCTCTCTTTACTTAGGGTTTTGTAGAAATTCATTGAAAGAATTCATAAAACACCAAGTATCGGGTCCACATTCAGTTAACTATAGTTATTTTTGATAAATGTACCCAGTTGGACAGCCTCTGATTTTGTTGGGTCCAAGACAGCCCGTATCATAAAGACTATTGAACTAGTGTTTTTGGAAAAATTAAAAAAAATTTTTTTTAATTAACATTTTCTTTGTAAGGTCGGGATTTGTGAATTAACCTAAAAAAATCTTGGCAGAGATACAGGCTCCTCCCGAGCGGCAGCAGCTGGTGGAGAAATGGAGATGCAATCCTATTATGCCAAACTCTTGGGGGAGCTGAATGAACAGCGGAAGAGGGACTTTTTCTGTGACTGCAGCATCATTGTGGAAGGGCGGATCTTCAAGGCCCACAGGAACATCTTGTTTGCCAACAGCGGCTACTTCCGAGCCCTGCTCATTCACTATATCCAGGACAGCGGGCGCCACAGCACAGCCTCCCTGGACATCGTCACCTCCGATGCCTTCTCCATCATCTTGGATTTCCTCTACTCTGGGAAGCTGGATTTGTGTGGGGAGAACGTGATTGAGGTTATGTCAGCTGCCAGCTACCTGCAGATGAATGATGTGGTGAACTTCTGCAAGACCTACATCAGATCATCCCTTGATATCTGCAGAAAGATGGAGAAGGAGGCAGCCATGGCCGCAGCAGTGGCAGCAGCAGCCGCAGCAGCGGCAGCAGCAGCGGCAGCAGCAGCTCATCAAGTTGACAGTGGAAGTCCCAGTTCAGGCAGGGAAGGGACCTCCTGTGACACCAAGAGCATGGTCTCTTCTTCAGCCGAGGGAGAGGAGAGTGTAGACTGTCCAAGAGAGTCCCCTTGTGGTGACTGCAGAGGCTGCCACCCCCTGGAACTGATGGTGAAGGACAACCAGGGCAGTGGCTTGGCGGACGGTGATCTCTGTCCTCCCTCCAAACAGATAAAGCCCAAGGTGGAGTCAGATGCAGAGGAAGTGGAGGTGGAGGTTGGGGAGCAGCTGCAGCAGTACGCTGCCCCGCTGAGCCTGACCCACGTGGAGGAGGGCTTGCCCAGTGGCCAGACTGTGGACTTGGCTTATAGTAACTTCCACGTGAAGCAATTCCTGGAGGCGCTCCTGCGCAGCAGTGCCGTCCAGAGCAAAGACGAGGTGGACCATCCCTTCTCCCGGAGCCTGGAGGGAAGGCCGGATGTTGCAGGGGTAGCCATGAGCTCTGTGCCAGATGTCCAGCCTGACTGGTATGGAGAGGACTCAGGTGAGCGCCATCGGTGTCCATCATTCTTCTGGTCACATAGCACTCATATCTGTGCCTGGCAGTCCCCCATCATCATCGGCACCGTTGTCACTACGATCCTCACCATCATCTCTGCCGCCATCATTACCCCGTGTTATCACTCCCACCACTACCCATAGATAGTCACTGAGTAGCCACTGCTATCCAGGCCTTGTCTCTTCCTCCTGTTTGATTTTTACCTCTACAACTCTGTTAAAATTGAGTGGTCCTATTTGGTCCAATTTGATAGGTTATTTTTGGACTATGGGAATGTTCAAAAATGGTCCATATCAATTAATGGTAGGGGCCTCCCCGGTGGCGCAGCGGTTGAGCGCTGGGTTGCGAAGCTGCCTGCAGCCTCTGCAGCGCCGGTTCGATCCCCGGCTGCTCCCCGGCCACCAGAGGAGGGTCCCACATGGTGCGCAGACCTCTCCTGCCGCCCGCTGCTCCCCTCAGCAGTGTACTTCGGTCCTTCTGCCTGCTCTGCTTCCCACTCTGGCTCTGGTGAATTCTCTTATCCTCCCGCGCTTCTGACTGTACCCAGTGCTTGTATAAATAAATAAATAAATCTTTTAAAAAAATAAAATAAAATAAATGGTAATTGTCTTCCCAGGCCTAAAATATAACCTGCCAAATCATACCAAATGGGACTATCCAACTTTCAGACAGCGGGGAAAACCTTATATGCATGTCGAGAGCAGTTTCTAGACATAGAAAAGATCCCACTATCTTCCATCAGCCAGTGTGGGACTTTGGGTCAAAAATTAAATCTCTTGGGACCTCTTTTGTTCAGGAAATTACTTTCCCCACCTGCCATTCTCTCAAGGTTGAGGAGCAAATGAAAAGGTTTTCAGAATTTTTTCTCACATATGATAGATAACATGTTCCATACAGGTAGGGAATTCATACTTCTTTGTGTCAGCCATGATGCTGGCACATAGTAGATGCTCAGTTAGCATGTCTTGGTCAATGATGCTTCTACTTGAGAATGTTGGAGTTGGCATGTGGCTTCATGTGAATAAATTTCTTACACCCTTTGGTATGCATGGTGTTTTAAGAGAATTTACTTGGTTGTTTCCCTGAGAGATAAATTGACATGGTTGTCAATTTACGACTGTGTCGTAAAGTGCCTTGGAGGAGATAGAAATAAAGTTGGCTGACTCCTTACTGGTAAACTTCTAGAGCCTCAAACCAAGAAATTAATATTACATTTCTAATTCACCCTTCAATATTCAGCAGCGAAAAGCTGAAATAAGGGCAATCAGCTGCTTTTATTCATGCTCTCTTGAAACCTTTAAAATTTCTTTTTTTAAAGCAATAACACTCTATATGTCTGATTAAACCTGGACTTGGAAAACTTAAAAATGCTGTGTCTGGTAGCAGACAGCTGCTGTGTGCATGAAAACGTCCTGGAACTTACTGGCCTCTCAGTTCCATGTGCATAGTAGCCCTTCACAGGGCGGGACTACCCCTTCACAGCCAAGAGACCCTCTTCATGCCCCATTTTAACAGAGGAAGTGTGGAGAAACTGAGCCCACAAGTGTTTAGTGAATTTCCTAAGGATGTAGACCGGGTAAGTGGACTAGATAAAACTAAAGCCCTGGGCCGGCTTCATTTCACTTATCCCACAAACTATAAAGTTATCGAAGTAGGTAGAGGGTTTCAGAGCAATGATTTTATCTTCAAGCCTTTCTGCCTGAAACCACTAGTCTCAAGAAATAATAATGCAGTGTTACACCACCTTCATTCCTGTCAGCCTGTAAAGTGAGGTTTCCACTTCATGGTGTGTGGCAAGGGCAGTCCTGGCCTTCACTGTGCCTGCTGTCTGCCAGGTTTGATTCCATTTACCCAGCTCCAGGGTAGATTTACCCTAAGTGCCAAGGCACAAAGTCAGATGAATTGGTCATTTATTATTTGCTCAAATGTTTGATTACCTTCCTGGTAGAGATGTAAAGATAAGTTAGACATGGGGCCAACCCTCAATGAACTGCTCTCCTGTGCCAGAGAGGAGATCAGGCAGGTGTGCAAATGACATCACAGGCTAGAAAGGTACTAAGGCTAGAAGACAGATGGGGTGTGTTTCACCATAGTTCAGTTACACTGAAATGTGTAACTGGCTTCCTGCAGGGAGGTTGGGGAAGCTTTAGGAAAGTGGCAGCTAAGGGTAGGAAGAGGAGACTTAGGGACATTTTGAATGGAGTCAGACATGGAAGAAATTAGATGCTAGAGGTGTGGGTACTGGAGAATTTGGGGTAATTTCTGAGCTCAGGAGTGGACTGGATCTGTGCTTTAGGGAAACTGATTTGTCCTCAGCATAGGATGGTGTGGAGATGGGAGACCAGGACGGGGAGACCCCCAGGAGACGGCTGTGACCACTCCATATCCCTTTGCTCATCTGTGGCATTAGCTGGCTTCTTTCAAGGAGTTTTGCTTAAGGTCCTTCTGTCATTTCTCCCCTGCAGACCTCCCAACCCTCGCTCTAACACTTCTGTTGCTTCCTGGAGTGTTCACCTACATTGGTGGCCTCTTAACTTCCCACTGTTTTCTCAGCCTGGTCAGGCTTTCACCCCTCCCCACCCCCACCCCCAACACACACACCACTGAAACCACTGTCAAGAGGCCAGCTCGATATTTCTAGAGCCTGTCCAATGAGTGGTTTTTAGGTGTTGCCTTACTTGACCTTTCTCAGTAGTCGACTTTGTTCTTTCTTTCCTTCTTGAAATTCTTTGTTACTCTGGCTGCTGATGCCACGAATACCCACTGCTCCTACCTTTGCCCATTCCTTTCCAGCCTCCTCATGGGGTCGTTCAGTGTCAGCATATCCAGCTTTCCATCACTGACTTGCTTCTTCAACATCCTGTCATTCCTGTTTGTTCCTTCCTTCCTTTAACAGATATTTATGGAGCATTTGCTGTATGTCAGGTATAGGCCAGGCGCTGTTCCTCACAGTGAACAAATGGAAGACCTTGTCCTCATGGGGTTGACATTCTAGCTTGAGGAGTCAGACAGTAAACAAACAAGTTACTATGTAGTGTGATGAACTAAAGCAGGGGAGAGGCTGGTAGAGAGTAAAGGGGACACTATTGTATTTAGTGTTGACAAGGAATGCCTTTCTAATAAGTTCCCTTTGGTAGAAACCTCAAGGCAGTAAGAGAACCTGCTGTGCAGATATCAGGGAGAACGTTCCAGGTAGAGGAAAGAGCAAGGTGCAGAGGCCCAGGTGCAGGATCACATGTGACCCGTGGACAAAGGAGCAGCAAGGTGCTGTGTGACTGGAGTAAGTAAGCAAGCCAGAGAATGTTGGGGGATGAGGTCAGAGAGGTTGGGTGGAGCTGACCTTGAGGCAAGGCCGTGAGAGGGCCTTGGATATAACCGAAGAGGGAAACCTCTAGAGGGTCTAAGCAGAGAATACCTTGAAGTGACATATATGAAAAGGATCCCTCTGGGATCTATGTGCAGTAACCTCCCAAGCATCCACCCTTGTTTGCCTGTAAACTATAGGGGAGCAGAGACTGTAGCGGAGCAAGGGTGGCAGAAGGAGGCGCACTTATGAGGTTACTGCAATAACCCAGGTGAGAGGTGTGCTTCTTGGTCAGCAAGTGGGCCCTAGAGAAGTGAGGTGTGGTTGGGTTAGTCCTAGATCATCTCTTGCAAGGGCAGGGCTGGCCAGATTTGCTGATCTCTTCTGTGAGTGCCCTGAGAAGACGAGGAGGTAGGAAGTCCCTAGGACATACATTTGAGCAATTGATTTAAACATGATGTGTGTGACGCCTTTTGGGTTACCCAGTGGAGATGCTAAACTATTGCATCTGTAGGTTTGGAGTTCTGGGGAGAAATCAGAGCTGAGATATATATTTGGGAGTCATTGATGAGTCCCACAGAATGTAAAATACCTGCATTCTATGAACTTCATAGATCTAGAGGAAGATGAGAGATCTAAGGGCTGAGCCCTGCAGGACACTGACATTTAGAGGCTAGGAGAAAAGCCTGAAAAGGAGACAGAAGGGACAGCCCACGAGGTGGGAGGACAATTGGGAAAGAGTGACGGATGCAAGAGGGGAGAGTGATTCAAGGAAAAGGGGAATCAACTGTGTCCAGTGCTGCGTATGGTCAGGTTGAGGACTGAGCTCTGGGTGGAGCAGCAGAGAGGTCGTCAGTGAGCTTGACAGGAGCAACACCGGTGATGTGGTGGTGACCAGAGTGAACAGCGTGGGTTTAAGAGAGAACGACAGAAACAGACATGAAGACAGCGAGCATAGAGGCTTCTTTCAAGGAGTTTTGCTCTGACAGCCACAGAGAAAGCTCTGCTGACTGAAGGAAGATAGGAGGTCGAGGTGTTTGTTAAGGTGGAGGATCCAAAAGCATGTCTTCAGCCATCCCCAGTCCACTTTCTGCAGTTTCAGTTCCCCAGTTTCACTTTCCCTGGTTGCAGTTACCGATGGTCAACCACCCGCCGAAAATATGCACGTGAGATATTTTGAATGAGAGAGAGAGAGAGAGAGAGTATATGCACACGGTTTTTATTTCAGTATAATGTAATTGTTTTGTTTCATTATTATTGTTGTCAATCTCTCACTGTGCCTAATTTTATCATAGGTATCTATAAAGAGAAAAAACGGTCTATATAGGTTATAAGAAAAATCTATATTTAGAGTTTGGAACTCTCTGTGGTTTCAAAATCCACTGGAACATGGATAAAGGGGGGAGTCCTGTATTTACTGATGGCAATGACCAAGAAGGAGGGGGTGAATTGGTGATGGAAAAGAGAGGGTAATTGAGAAAATGAGGGGTGGTGGTGTATGGAGAGGTTGGGGTATGGATGGAAAGAGGGACAATTTTTTTTTTAACATTTTTTCTTTTTTTAAGATTTATTTATTTATACACACACTGGGTACAGTCAGAAGTGCGGGAGGGTGAGAGAATTCACCAGAGCCAGAGCAGGGAGCAGAACAGGCAGAAGGACCGAAGTACACTGCTGAGGGGAGCAGCGGGCAGCAGGAGAGGTCTGCGCGCCATGCGGGACCCTCCTCTGGTGGCCGGGGAGCAGCCGGGGATCAAACCGGCGCTGCAGAGGCTGCGGGCAGCTTCACAACCCAGCGCTCAACTGCTGCGCCACCGGGGAGGCCCCAAGAAGGACAATTTTTTCGTAGTAACAGGAGTCAATGTAGAGAACATGTGTTCCTGTGGGGGGCGGGGTGACTGGAACATACAGAGGTTCTCTTCTGGCTCCTCCTCAATGAAATAAGAAGCAAGGACAGCAGCTTCCTGAAAGCGAGGAGCGCCTTGGAGATTTGAGCAGAGGGAAGGTATAAAATAGTCGTGGAGAAGAGAGGGAGAGTGAATGAGCCAGGGAAGTATTTGGGGTGCCTGAGCAGCACCTAGCTTTTTTGATATTAGTGGTCAGATGGTGACTATAGACAGCTTCAGGTGAGACAAGAATACACGGGTGTGTGTGTTTCTCCGTGATGTTAACTTGCCATGTTTCAGCAGAGAGTTATGTTTAGTTGGAGCCTACATTTAGCCAGCTGGCTACAGATAGAGGGAACGAAGACCGAGGCAGGTGAGGATGTGCACGAAGAAATGACTTCGGGGATGGACTGTGGGCACTAAACTGGAAGAGGATGGCCAGTAAAGTGGCTGGATAGCTTGTAGCTTGGAAGTCCCAGCAGAGGACACTTGAGGTCTTTTCTTTGGGAAGTGTACACAGTGCTTGAAACGTGGGTTATTGGGAAAATACAGTTATTGGCAATATTTAGGCAATATCAATCCTTATCCCTGACTGTACATTAGAATGGGAAGGGTGATTTAGAAATATGATGCCTGGGCCCTGCTTCACCCATTAGCTTAAGATGGGGATTAGACATCAGCATTTATTATAAATTTGGAGTTTTCCAGGTGATTCTGGGCTTGGTCCTTTCTATACATTTACCTGATATACAAGGCATGCTGAGTACTGTTGGTCTAGAATCAGGTGACTGAGGTTGACTAGAGTACAAGTTCTTTGGAGGAAAGAAGGTCAAGGAACAGAGAGGCCAGGTCAATGGAAGGGCCATTTTTGATATTCACAGCAAGAATTATGTCAAGAGTAGTGTTTTTTTTTAAACATTATTTTTTTTTTATAGAGGCATGTTTTTATTTCTTTCTTTATTTTATTTGTTTGTTTATACATGCACTGGGTACAGTCAGAAGCGCGGGAGGGTGAGAGAATTCACCAGAGCCAGAGCGGGGAGCAGAGCAGGCAGACTGACGAAGTACACTGCTGAGGGGAGCAGCGGGCGGCAGGAGAGGTCTGCGCGCCATGTGGGACCCTCCTCCGGTGGCCGGGGAGCAGCCGGGGATGGAACCAGCGCCGCAGAGGCCGCGGGCAGCTTTGCAACCCAGCGCTCAACCACTGCGCCACCGGGGAGGCCCCAAGAGTTGTGTTTGAAAGCTGTGATCATCTCTCCAAGGAGGGAGAAGACGACCAAGGATGACTGTAACAGGATGAGCAGCAATGGTTCATCTGATGGTCCGAGCTTCTAAAGATCTTAAGGTTTTTAAGGAAGACAGGAAACAGTGGCCTTGAGATGACAATGAAACACATGACGAACCCTGTCCTTCTCTGACCGAGGGGCTTCAGGGAATGGGATAAAGGAAGAGGGTGCGTGGCAGAGAGCCAGGTTTCTGGTAAAGCAACCATTCCTATCTTCTGAGAACTCTCCAATCTTCCCTTCTTTCTTTGAGCTCAACCTTTGTCTCTCTAACCCTGATAATTCCCCATGGGTGCGCTAGGCCTGCCTTCAAGCCAGTGAAATCTGACTTGAACTCTTCATTCTTTCTGTACCTGCTTTTCCTCCTGTGTTCCTTGCCTCAGGTTTTTTGTTTTTTTTTTTTTTAGGTTTTTTTTTTAGATTTCATTTATTTATGCATACAAGAGCTGGGGTACAGGCCAGAGGTGTGGGAGGCGAGAGGATTCACCAGAGACAGAGCAGGGAGCAGAACAGGCAGTCTGACTGAAATACACTGTTGAGGGTAGCAGTGGGCGAGACAGGAGAGGTCTGCTGTGCCATGTGGGTTGCTCCCTGCCCAGAGATCGAACTCATGCTACAGAGGCTGTGGACAGCTTCATAGGTTGTGTCTTAACCCCTTGTGCCACCAGGGAGGCGCTCCTTGCCTCAGTTTATTCATCATTATCCACAAGTCAGCTAATCCAGAATTTGTGTCATTTAGAATCTTCTCTTTGCCTTCTCTTCCCTCCCCCATGTGGTTGATGTGGTTTTTGGAGTGCTGGATTTGGAGTGTGGGGTCCTTGGGTTCACTCTGGGAAAGTTTTCACCAGAGCTCCCCTTTCAGCGACACGCTGTGAGTTTCCCAGGTGAGTTTCTCCATGAGACAGAGACGTTAGTTATATTTAAAGAGCAGGTTTATAGGGAAAGGGACAGAAGAGTAAAAGATACTTGCATAGACACAAGTGGGCAGGAAAGGCTGCCCTAGAAGGGACAGGTTTGCTAAGAGAGGCCTGCATGGTTGCAGGTGAGTGGCCCTGAGAAGAGCTGCCTCCACTGAGGGTGGTCAGTGAAGAGAAGTCCCTGCTTGGTACAAGTCGTGGGCAGCCAGAAAGCTGCTGCCTGCAGAAGGAAAGGGTTGGTAAACAGAGGCACCTGCATAGTCACAGGTAGGCAGTGGGAGTGCTGCCCTGAGCCTGTGCAGAGACTATAATGATATAGTCCTCTTCTGCTTGGCAGGGGTCACTCCTTGTGAGCCTTCGGTTAGTTGCTGATTTTGGGTAACCATGAAGAATCCAAAAGGGACCGGAGATTCCAGGATGGGCCCAATCTCTATATCTTTACCCTCAGGCCTGTGCTCCACTCTCTATTGCAGTCTGATCCTGCTTAGGTCTCATGCCTTGTGATAAGGCACCGGTGCCCAAGGGTCACAATCTCTACAGCTGGGTTAATGGTCATGTTATTCCCCTCAACCCCCACCTCCTTGTGAGTCAGGTTCTGGTCTTGGGGCACCTCCTTTCCAGTCTTTCTATTCTTTTTTTTTTTAAAGATTTATTTATTTATGCATACAAGAGCTGGGGTACAGGCCAGAGATGCGGGGGGTGAGAGGATTCACCTGAGACAGAGTGGGGAACAGAACAGGCAGACTGACCGAAACACAATGCTAACGGGAGCAGCGGGTGAGACAGGAGAGGTCTGCCTCGCCATGAGGGTTGCTCCCTGGCCGGCCGGGGGATCGAACTCGTGCTGCCGAGGCTGCGGATTGCTTCATAGTGTGGTGCTTAACCCTTTGTGCCACCAGGGAGGCCCAGTCTTTCTATTCTTGTCCTCCCTCATGGTCATCAAGTAATACTAATTTTACATCTCCTCTCCCACCTCCCTGATCATTTCAGTTTGTGTCGTCATCTCTCATCTCCTCGCCCTGGACTTCCTGCCTTTAATCTTCTTTAATCTTGCCTCTCTTAAGTCCTTCCTGTATTGTCCCGAGAGGGTCTTTTAAATGTCATATCTGACCACATACTCTTCCTCCCCCCACGCCCCGCTGCCGTTTCCCCCCCCACACACACACACTGCTTAAAATCTTAGCTGTTTGCAGAATCGTTTCCAAGTTCCTGTTAGATTTAATGTTGAGGAAGGTACAGTTGTCTTGGTAAAGACAGACCTTGTCACAGTGCCTGGTGTAGCTTATGTGGTCTAGTAAACTGTGGTATTGGGGGAGTCAGGTCACAGGATTGACATGGCCCAGAGCTGATGAGAGGCTGATTTTTGCCTCCTGATATCCACAGCAAGGAGCTGCTAGGAATCAGCTGGGGCGGAATTGATTGTTAGCCTGTGAGAGGGAGCAAAGCACCTGAGCTCTCACCTTTTCTAGGAGCTGCTGTGGAAAGCATCTGCCCAGTTGGCCTTTGCTGCCCCTCCCCCACCAGGTAAGGGGGAGCTTTGGCCTCAGCAGCCACACTCCTCTGCTGCACCCAACCAGTTCCTGTAGCTGCAACTCCTCCTTGAACCATCAGTCAGCAACCGGACCTCCTTGCAGCCTCTCTACCCTGCTAGTTGTCTAGAATAAATTGTTTTCTTTTTCTTTTTCTGCACCAAAGAAAGAACTTCATGTTTGCATGCATGGCACCAGGTGGCCGGACCTAGAGTTGGTGAGAGTGTTCTGACTTGGTGACAGTTTCTGGGTCCTTTGCAATAGGGCCTAGATGAAAACAGAAGGAAAGTGTTGTGATAAGTCATACTTTGCTGATGGAGAACTAGTTAGCAGTTGGTTTTTCCAAGGACTAATTTTATTTAACTAATTTACTTAACTCCAAGGGCCCATTTTCCTTAATGGTTTTGTAGATAATCAGAAAGTTTAGGTGCCTTAAAGTATTCTTGCAACCTTATATCAGAAGCCCGCTTTGCTGATTGGGCACAGACAGAGTTGAAATTTGTAGACAGTATCTTGCTGATGGCTGTTGATAGAACTGTGACCCCCCCTCTCTACCTGTGCCAGTGGAACCCCCAACTTCCAGATCTCACCTATTGGATGGTGGCCAGTGCGGTTGCTACTTATGGTACCTAAATCAATCCATTTGGCTCCCCAGGTGATGTGCTGGTGGTCCCCATTAAGCTCCACAAGTGTCCTTTCTGCCCTTACACTGCCAAACAGAAGGGCATCCTTAAGCGGCACATCCGCTCACACACGGGTGAGCGGCCCTACCCCTGTGAGACCTGTGGCAAGAGGTTCACTCGACAGGAGCACCTGCGGAGCCACGCCCTGAGCGTAAGTGTGTGCTGGCACGTCTCGTACAGCTTGGGGTGGGGGTTGAAGCGGGGGCGGGGGTTGGCTGTGACATTTGTCTACTGTAAGGTAAAGTCAGCTGCACCCAGCGAGAGTGGGAAAAAATATTTTCAAATCATTTATCTGCCATGGGCCTAGCACCCAGAATATATAAAGGACTCTGGCAATTCAACAATAAAACGACAAATAACCCAATTAAACAGTGGAGTAGACATTCCTCCAAAGAAAATACACAATTCAGCAAACACATGAAAGAATGCTCACCCACAGCAATCATTCCGAAAATGCAACTCAAAGCCCCGTGAAATGCCACCTTACACACGCTGCGGTGGCCTCCACCAAGTAATCAATCATAATAGTGTTGGTGAGGATGTGGAGCAACCGGAACCTTCGTACATTGCTGGTGCAGCCACTGTGACCAGCAGTTTCGCGGTTCCTCAAAAAGGTAAGCCTGAAGCTACAATGGACCCAGCAGTTCTACTTTGAGGTATACAACCAAGGGAACTGAATGTAGAGAGGCCTGCCACAGCTGGCCCACAGGTGTTCACGCCAGCATAATTCATGGTGACCAAAAAGTGGAAGCAACCCAAATGTCCATCTGCTGATAAACAAAGAAAATATGGGGGGCCTCCCTGGTAGTGTAGGGGTTAAGTCTCAACCCTATCATGCTATTGCTGCTATGGCATGAGTTCAATCCCCGGCCAGGGAGCTACCCACATGGTGCAGCAGACCTGTCCTGCCTCGCCCGCTGCTCCCCTCAGCAGTGTATTTCAGTAGATCTGCCTGTTCTGCTCCCCATTCTGTCTCTGGTGAATCCTCTCACCCCCCTCACACATCTGGCCTACACCCCAGCTCTTGTATGCATACATAAATAATCATTTAAAAAATAACAAAAACAAAGAAAATATGGTTTATACATGGAATGGGGAACAACATGGAAGAAACTTGAGAACATTACTCTAAGTGAAGAAAGGAGCCACAAAAACCTACATAGTATACGATTCCACTTATATGAAATGTAAAAATGGGCAGACCCATGGAGATAGAGTACATTAGTGGTTCCAGGGGCTGGAGGTAGTGGGGCTGGGAGAAGGAGGACTATTAATAGGTACAGGTGAGACAGCCTATGTAAAAAAATTACAAGCCAGTAAGATAAGAGTTGCCCAGTGTCCTGTTTGACTAGGGGAATTAAATCGCAGACTGAGTTACCCAATGTCCTGTTTGAACAGGTGATCTAAGTCACTGACTGGTGGTCCCTACCCTAATATCCTATACAGACTATATTAGGGTAGACCAGGTGGACCAAAGATGCCATCTGGACAAAAGATGTTAGGTCCTGACTAGTAACTGCCTTACATTTTCCTGGAGGGGAAGGCAGAGAGCCCCACCAGTTTGCGTATACCCTGGCATAACCCCCCCCAGAACACTGACACTGCTCCCCTCTGCTCTGCCTAACTTTTGGGGAGCTATAGCTGGAATTTTCTCTTCTGCTCTTGTCTTCCTTATACTCATGTGTCAGCAAGTTGCGTGGTTTAGCTGAAACTCTAGTGAATTCCTCCTCTTAGAAGGCCTAGAGGGCCTCTGGACCCACACATTTTGGGGGGTTGTAACACAGGGTTTCTTTATGGGGGTATGAAAATGTGTTGGAAGGTAGTCATTGATGAACAACCTTGTGAATATACTAAAACCCACTGAACTGTACACCTTAAAAGGGTGAATTTTATGATATGTGAATTATGGTTTTGAAAGAATCCAGATTAAGATAAGTACAAGGTTACTGACTGCCTGTGTCAGTGCTGGCCCCAGCACACTTATCTGAGAACGACCTCACCCCATGGTCTAACTTTTTGTTTATATTCCTTTTTTTTTTAAATTACAAATGATAACTGCACTCTGCCTTGGCAGCCATATGTTCCTGGGTGCCCATAAGATGTTTCATTGGATGGAATTCTCATTTCCTCTATCTGTCCATGATATTCAAGGCTCAGTTTTCTGCAGCTTGTAGAGGTTGTATTCAAAGGCCCTTGCAGGGTCAAGGGTCATTGATTTATGTGTTGGGGGTTTAGCATTGGAAGCTCAGGAAACCTCACGGAAAGCAGGAACATTGGCCAGGATGTAACTCCAGCAACTGGGAATGTCTCCTGCAGCAGCTTCTTTCATCTCTGCCTCTTGTGTGCATCCTGTATCCAGAGCTCTGTAAAAGAGAGGCTCTGATTGGTTCAGACACATTAGAAAGCATTCCTTCTACAGAGGGTACCCTGGGGCTGCTGCCCTTCAGGAGAAGCTATTTGGAGGTAGGAGATCAGATTCTCTCTTTAGTATACAGACCTCTTCTCATAAGTAAGGAATGCATTCATCATCAAATAATTTTAGGGTGAAGCAGCTGCAGGACACCTGAGGAATATCTTACAAATCTGCCTTGCTAAGAACTAACCTGTCCCAAGGTATATAAAAGCCATGCCCAAATCCTGTTCAGTTCACTGAGTGCCTGGATATGCCGGGCACTAGGGATATAAGCAAGAAATGCAGCAAAGGACAGAGAATGTGAATGAGGACAGTGCCTGTCCTCTTAGAGCTTACATTCTAGTGAATTTTACCAATGATTTGCTAGCTACAACAAAGGAAGAAGTATAAGTAAGAATATATAACTGGGCAGAAACACCAGAGAAGACTTGCTCGAAAGGCTCATTAGTGGGGCCTCCCTGGTGGCGCAAGGGTTAAGATGCAACCTATGGTGCCTCCCCGGTGGCTCAGTGGTTGAGCGCTCCCCGACCACCAGAGGAGGGTCCCACATGGCACGCAGACCTCTCCTGGTGCCCGCTGCTCCCCTCAGCAGTGTACTTCGGTCCTTCTGCCTGCTCTGCTCCCCGCTCTGGCTCTGGTGAATTCTCTCACCCTCCCGCGCTTCTGACTGTACCCAGTGCATGTACAAACAAACGAACAAACAAACAAACAAAGAAACAAATAAATAAAACATGCCTCTATTAAAAAAAAATTAAAAAAAAAAATAAGATGCAACCTATGAAGCTCTCCACAGCCACTGCAGCACGAGTTCGATTCCCGGCCAGCCAGGGAGCAACCCACATGGTGCAGCAGACTTCTCCTGACTCACCCGCTGCTCCCCTCAGCAGTGTATTTCAGTCAGTCTGCCTGTTCTGTTCCCCACTCTGTCTCTGGTGAATCTTCTCACCCCCCACTCCTCTGGCCTGTACCCCAGCTCTTGTATGCATAAATAAATAAATCTTTTTTTTTTTTTAAATAGAAAGGCTCATTAGTAAGTGGGGGGAAGCTCATTAGTCACACCCAGTGGCTGACCTGGAGGGGAAAGGACTTGGCCAGGCTGAGATTGTGGCAGAGAGAGCAGTGGGGAGAGTGGGGAGAAATGAGGCTGGAGGGTCCACAAGGGCCCTGATCCCCTGGGTCCTTGCAGGCCAGGATTCACCCCCTTTTCTGTGATATTTATGGTGTCTGCTTGTGATTTTAGGTCCACAGATCTAATCGTCCCATCATCTGCAAGGGCTGCAGAAGAACCTTCACCAGTCACCTGTCCCAGGGGCTGCGGCGGTTCGGGCTGTGTGACAGCTGCACCTGCGTGACAGACACACAGGATGATGATGACGACTTGATGCCCATCAACCTCAGCCTGGGGGAGGCTTCATCGGAAAGCCAAGAGAAGAGTGACATGGACAATGACTGGCCAATCTATGTGGAGTCTGGTGAGGAAAACGACCCCGCTGGAGAGGACTCTGATGACAGGCCACAAATTCGGCCCAGCTTATCAGAAACTCTTACGTAGCAGTACATCGGTGGGGAAGAAGTCTTAGAATCTGCTGCTGCTCTTTCTGTGGTTGAAAGCTACCATTGTCCACTTCTGTCGAACCCTGACAGGGACATTTTTTTCACTGTTGATATATTTTCGTTTTTGTAAGTCCTCCAGTTGCGGAAACTGCCACTTTAAGTGAAACCACTTACAGCAAAAGCAGGACCTGGAATAATACGGATTTCTTCAGCTTTGGCTGGTGATGGTTTTTTCTTGGCTATGTCATGTAATGGATCAATGTTGAACAAAACTATGTTATCCCAGGACCTGCTCTATGTGGTAGAGGTTGGATTTTGTGAATCAAAGAACTAATGACTTTTTGGTGCCATGCCCTTGGTTTCTGAGGGCTCTGCTGACCCTCCTTAATTCTGAGTGAATCAAGGCTGCCCTAAGGGCTTCCTGTTTTTCTGTTTTGCATCCAAACTCTAGTCAGGAGAAAGATTTCATATCGTCTCAGTCCTGTGCTTTCCTCTATCATCATTACCTTTCTCTGAAAAGGTAGACATGAATATATTAAGTTTTGAGATCCATCCTTTGCCAAGCCTCTCCTAATGAATTCCATATTTTAATTCTCTGGTGAAATGTTAAAGAGAAAGCGTCATTGACATAAGGCAGGCAGGACTGTCTGACCACATCACTGGAAAAGGTGCTTTCTAGATCTAAGACCACAGTTCTAAAGACTGGGGGTACTGATATTCGACAAGCATGAAAATGAGCTGAAGGAAGGCTCCTTATGGTCCTCTGACTTGCCCTGTTGAATTAAATTTCAAGGTAGGCCTGGGAAGGGAACCTGTAAGCCCAGCTCTGGGTGACTTCCCTGTCTGGTTTGGTATGTGGCCATTCTGTTTTGTGATCATAAAACACACAGCCTGTTTTGTGATCATAAAACAACTCATTTGGGCAGAACTCAAAATTTCCCCTCCTTTTTCTATCTGATTCCAACCATCACTGCTATATAACCTGGAAATGTAGCTGTCACTGACATTCTTTTCCTTAGGTTATGAATAGAACTTTAATTAGAGGGAAAGCATAAGCCCATAAAAAGAAATTATACTTCTAAATTGTTTACGTTTATCTTAAAAAGATCCTCTGCAGGGAAAGAACTTCGTAGAACAGATTTTTAAAACTAATTTGCTTTTTCCCTGTTTAGGAGCCAGCAATTATTATGTTTTTATTATTTTTTATTTTTTGTGGGACCCTCGCCCGCTGCCGGGAACGAACCGGTGCTGCAGAGGCTGCAGGCAGCCTCTCAGCCCAGCGCTCAACCGCTGCACCACCAGGGGAGGCCCGCCAGCAATTACTCTAACAAAACAGGCTGCATTTCTTTAAAGAGCTAAAGGGCAGGAAATAATAGGGTTTAAAGATATTTAAGGCACTTCCATAATTTTGTCTTAAAGTATCCGAAATGGATTTTAAAAGAAGTTCCTTTTTCTTTAATTTGGGTATAGTTGTGCTTCAAAGGGTGGTAAAATCACCTTTCTGCTGCTTCAACAAAAGAGAAAATAAAAAAATTATAAATTGCCTTGTCAATGCTAGTCGTTGAAGAGGTCAGCAGATGTTTAAACTGTATTTCTCAATAGCAGTTAGAAAGTATAATAGTGCTCTTCAAACTGTGGCGCAGGTGTGAATTCATGTGTGAAGTCTTTGGTACCGCTTCACACAGTAGGGCCACGTAGCCACCTGCAGTAGGAAATGTAAAGGTTGGTCTGTTAACTGCAGACGGTGTGAAAATTATTGTTCTAGATCAAGACTTACAAATTGGAAATGATCAAGGACCAGAAACTTTTCTTACCCAAAATGAAAATATTAGATATTGTCTTAAAAGAGAGATCTTAGTAAAAGGGAAACTTAAATGATATACTTTGCAAGGAGTTATGTTTGATATTCTTGCTCTAAGTTATTTTTGATATTTTAGTATGACCTTTCTACCTCGTAGTTCAATGTCTCCACCTACTTTCTCTGGAGCAGTGCTTGTCTTCAGTGGCCCATGACCTATTCATGTCACTGGGTGCAAAGAAAAATCATTTATGTTAGAGATTTTACTGTAAGATAGTGATTCTCAACTGGGGGTGATTTTGCCTGAAGACATTTGGCAATGTCTAGAGTCATTCTCAGTTGTTACAAGGTGGGGCAGGGTGCTGCAGGCAGCCAGTGGAGAGAGGCAAAAGATGCCATTTTAGCGTCCCTACAATGCATAGGGGGGCACCTTAATGCATGAGGGTCACCTTCAATGCATAGGGGAGCCCCTTACGCCTAGGTATCATCTAATCTAAAATAGCACAAGTACCCAGGTAGAAAAACCCTGCTGTAAGATAAAGTAGGATTTAAAAAAATGATCTTTAATTTTTTAAACTTAATTTTGTGTTATATTCTAAGCTGCCTTTTACCTTCATAATAATAGTCTTTTATGCTTCCACAAGTTTTCAAAAATAGTGAACTAGTAAAATGGGGAGTTAAGGCCAAATTGTTTGCAAGTTGCCCCATATCTGATTAGATCTGTGATGTGATAACTTGGAAATTCTGACTCAGATTCATACCCTCAGAAGCATTACTAGGGTCTGATTATTTTATTAAATTGTAAGGTAGCAGAATCATTGGGAGGAAATGGAATGTGAAACAATACTTAAATGACCCCTTTCCTTCCATGGTGTCTCAGACTGTTGCGTCCCTGCTTGGCTAGAGTTTGTGTTTTGGCATTCCGATGGCTGAATTCCATTACTTTAAAAGAAGCACTTCCTTTGTCTGGACTATTAGACCAGAAACTGTCCTTTGTTTTAAATTTATGTTCACATTTGGTGGTCATTGTCTTTGAGGTTTAATTTGTGGAGTTGGTGATATTTTTATAATAGGTAAGTTCACAGACCATTAGTGATTTAGTTTATAATCTGGCATCTTCCTGGCACATTCGGTCCAAGTTCACAAAAGGGATACTTTTGTCTTATATTAGATATATTGCATGGATGGGAACAGGATTCCTACTTATAACGGAATTTAAAAATGGCATCCTTGTTTATCTTGGGGCCTGGGTTAGGAAGGAATGTAAATAAGGTCTGTAATTGTAATAAGTTAGGAAATGACATAGAGCATCATGACTTCTAGTCATTTGACAGAAAGATGCCATTCTGTTGTAAATATTTTGGTGGTCACTAGATTTTGAATATTCCTTAAGAAAGCTACTGACCTAGTGGTCTGCAACATGTTGTGGAATTGCGTATTCTGGAGGTTCAGAAATCTGTGATGGCTTTTTGTTGGTGTTGTCATTAATTGATGTTGTGATTAACCCCCTCAGAGAGAAGGTCACAGGTAGGGCTGCATGTGCTGGCTCTGAGGACAGGGGGTGAAGACTAGAGCAGCCGTCGGTCTACTGAACTCAGACTGTTTCATTTGGCCTTCTAGGTTTTTCTTGTGTATCCCTTGTGCATCGACAACAGAGTTATTTTGTGACTCTAGTGTAACGGGGTGGGGAGGGACAAGGGTTTAGGGTGGGTGAGAAGTTCCTTTTACACTGTTTTGAGTATCACCACTATTTTGCTGTCAGTTGTTGCTGGTCTCTTATAGCTTGCCTGGTGCTTTCACATGTTTACACTCTCTCTTAACCCCAAAACGGGAACACTTGACTCAGTTGCTTATGGGGTTCGGTGTTTGCATTGATTTTTTGCTCCATATTTCCATCAAATATTGCTGTGTTCCTCAAGCCCTTCATGACTCTGAACATTTGGATTCTTTTCTTCAACTAATGTTTTTGTAAAGATAAATGAGAAGTTTTCTGTTTGGCAGGTTTGGTTTGGTTGCTTTCCAACATGTCCTGGTTTTAATAGGTGACACTCACACCATAGTGATCAGATGATAGGGAATCCTCAAAACTTCTGGAGAGCTTTCAGCATCTCCTTAGCCCTCCAGATAAATCGTTTTCTTACTGCCAGTTCTTCATTGACAACTGTGGTTTGGGGGAGCAGTTTTTATATCCATCATTTGATTTTTGCATCTTCATCAGTAACGTACTAAAAATCAGTGGACTTAGGGAGGGGATTATAAAGAAGTTGTGGCAATAACAAGCTTGCAGATTTTAAGGGAAGGTTTTCATTTGAGATATGTGTCTTGGTGATGTGTTATGAGCAGACAGTGAAGGGCTTGATCAGGGTTGTTTTGGAAGCAGAAGAGCATGCCAGACAGCTTTCTGTCTTTCTACTGGGGAGCATCTCGGACCAGGAGCAGATAGTATTGCAGCACTGTCCAGCGGTCTGCTTAGGCACAGCTGAGTGTTCAAAGACATGCAGACTCATGAACTCCCACACTTGGCATCAGATTCACTTAGAAGGACCTAGAATGGGAAGTACAGCTTGGCAGATCCTGCTCTTCCATCAAAGTCTCCATAGCTAGCTGCCCATGGGGCATGGTTCGGGTGCAAGGAGATATGGAACCTGTCTGTTGCCCTACAGGAAATGTTATGGTAGGATTCCATTAGGGAACCAGGTATCAGAGAGGAGGAGGGAAGGTCTTTATTTGCGCTGGTGGGCCCAGAGGAGATCTTTCTCCAAAGTCTGAGTCCAAAGGAGGTAGGTAACCGTATTTATTGCCTTAGTAGGGGTACATTTGCACCTTAAAGCAAGCAGGGAGTACAGAAGCAGGAGATTCCTAAGCGGTTATCTGTGGTGCTCAAGTCAGGCCTGTCGGCCTTCAGAACGTTTATCAGTTATTCCCCGGTACTTTCATTCTACATTTAGGCTTTGTCGCAACAGAACTTCAGTTAATTAATAGGCCAGTCGTCTTTGTCTTGTACAGAACAAGTGTCATAACGACACCATAGGTGTAGCTCCTAGGGTTCCTGAAAGAGACATGTATGTTCCAACAGTCACTGTACTCAGGGAAACCCAGCTTTTCGGCTTCCTATCAGGTATTTATAGTTTTCCAAGTCCAGATGCAGTTTACCAATTAGGGGTCATGTCTACCATATATAATGTTGCCTAGCAACATAGTTGACATTATTACTCTTTATTAGGTTGTCAAGGGAACCGAGCTAGAAAGTTAACCAAAGGTCAAAATCTCACACAAAGGGGGAAAGGTTCCATTAGTCCTTTATCAAACAGCATGCTGAGCAGTTGCACAATGGAGATTTCACCCACTCCTATAAAATATTGCCAGAGGAATTTCCAATTAAAATAGAACTAATACCAGGCCTCCCTGGTGGTGCAGGGGTTAAAGTCTCAGTGCTGTCAAGCAATCACCAGCCACTGTGGCATGAGTTCGATCCCCACCAGGGAGCTGACCCACATGGTGCAGCAGACCTCTCCTGTTTCACCTGCTGCTCTCCTCAGATTTCAGTAGATCCACCTGTTCTGCTCCCCACTCTGTCTCTGATGAATCCTCTCACCAACATCCCCCACCCCTGCACCTGTAGCCTGTACCCTAATTCTTTTTTTTTAAGATTTATTTATTTATACAACAACTGGGGTATAGGCCAGAAGTGTGGGAGGGTGACAGGATTCACCAGAGACAGAGTGGGTAGCAGAACAGGCAGATGGACCGAAAACACTGCTGAGGGGAGCAGCGGGCGAGACAGGAGAGGTGTGCCACACCTCTGCCACAGGAGAGGTCTGGGTATCTCCCTGGCCAGCTGGGGATCGAACCGCTGCTGCAGGTTGCGGACAGCTTCACAGCACCGCACTCAACCCGCTGTGCCACCGGGGAGGCCCTATACCCTAATTCTTGTATGCATAAAATAAATTTTGAAAAAAGAGTAGATTAAAAAATAAAAATAATAAAATAGAACCAACACCAACTCACTTTTCCTCTTTTGAAGAGTATCTATTCTTTGTGCTTACTTGAATATGATTAATATACTGTATAAGAGCTGAATATTCAAACTGGTCCCATTAAAACGTCATGTATCCTTTGGTGCTACTTATAGTAGGCATGTATAATATGACACAGGCTAGGGACAACATTGAGTGGAAATCTCTGGGGATTTCATCAATTGTATTTTGATGGGATCTATTCCACCTGGCAACCACCAAACACTCGACTTTTGGTTAAGATGCCTCTTACTGCTGTGTTATGGTGTGCTACTCTTGCTATCTCTGTTGCTTCTGTCTGGCAGATCTCTGAGTGAAGATAGCTGGTTATTTGTTCAACTGTTATCCAACAATTATTTATGAAGTCTTTTCTATATGCCAGAAACCAGGAGTACATCATTTAACAAGCACAATCTCTGCCCTCAAGGAACTTGCAGTGTGTAATCAGGGAGATTAGTAATTAGGCAGTTACAACACAGTTTTGGGGTGGCAATACCATCAAGGACAGGTAGTAAGAGTGATTAAGCAGAGCACCTAGCCCCATCTAAGAGACTCAGAGACTATCTTGTCCAAGTTTTTGTTACTGTGTTCCTTACCACCCGGTAAACTTCCAGCTTTGGGGTGCATTTATAAGTTTCTGACGTTTCCTGCCTTTTCCAAACATGGTGACTTTGGACATGAACAGGGTTTTAATTACCTGTTTTATTCAGGTATGTAAAAATATTTCACAATATCCTAGTTTTTAGAAAATATGCACCAGGGAGGATTAAAAAAGCAAAATATGTATCAAATATTTTGGATTTCTTATTAAAAAGGCAGGCAAACCATAGAAAAAACCAGCCTCCCCATTATCTTGGCCTGGTTGTAATAAGAAAGAACAAGGTGTTGGTAAAGATTACAGGTAGACAGATGAGTAGGAGCCCCACTGCATCTGGATTGGGATGACCATATAAACTAGTTAATATCCAGAAACCAGAATAGATATTGGACAGAACCAGTAATCAAAGTACTTGAGAAATACAAGGAACTTCAGAGATAGTTCAGGTCAACTCCATTTTACAGAGAGATGAAATGAATAGTTCCTAATTCCCACTCAGCTAGTTGGGATCAGAAACCAGGTCTTGTGGGCCTCCCTGGTGGCGCAGCGGTTGAGCCCTGGGTTGCGAGGCTGCCCGCGGCCTCTGCGGCGCCGGTTCGATCCCCGGCTGCTCCCCGGACACCGGAGGGGGGTCCCACATGGCGCGCAGACCTCTCCTGCTGCCCGCTGCTCCCCTCAGCAGTGTACTTCGGTCCTTCTGCCTGCTCTGCTCCCCGCTCTGGCTCTGGTGAATTCTCTCGCCCTCCCGCGCTTCTGACTGTCCCCAGTGCATGTATGAATAAAAAAAACAAACAAACAAATAAATGAATAAATAAATAAAAACATGCCTCTATAAAAAAATAAAAAAAAAAAAAAAATAAAAAAAAAGAAACCAGGTCTTGTGAGGCCAATGCTGATAACAAGCAAACATGTTTGGGCAGGCAGCAAAGACCATCTGTAGACAGCATTTGTTTCGTTGGGTACCCATTAGACTGAAACCACAGAAGAGGAAAATGCTATTTTAGCTGAGTGTGGCTTTGTGTGATCATGGCCTGCATTCTTGTGATGCCTGCACAGGGAGGGGGTAGAATCACAATTTGAGCATAGGAGAGTTCATTTAATTTTTTTATCAATCATACTCACACATATCTAAAACATGAACCACTATCAATACACACACACGCACACACACACTTTAAATTCTTGTCTACTTTAAATATGTATCATGTTTTTTGTTTTAATGTATTCATTTTGTTTGTAAAAACTTTCAAAATTAAAAAATATAATTATCTTGAAATTATTTTCTGGCAATATCTTTAACTGATTTTTGAGACAAATTGGACATGGTATAGGGAAGTCATCAAGGACAATCTTACTTGAAACAAAAGGCCACATGTTTTTAAATTGGTAGCTCATAATAATATTATGGTATTGAGTGAAAATGTAGTTTAAGTGTTTCTTGATTTGGTGGATTTTAAGTAAATCTGCAAAAGCTAATTTTATGTAAAGGTTTACAACAATATAACAGTTATTAGTAAGCCAGATTAGTCACTTGATCTAAAAATACCTAGAAGCAGTGATTCTGGTTGTTAATGAAATAATTATCAAGTTTGGGATTAAAATTAATGCAAATTATCTTTAATTTGGTTAAATACACCTGGAATAAACAGGAAATAGTCTAAAACGCAATTTTTGTTTTGATATCTGTAAAGTCAGATGGAGACACCCTGGTGACAAATTTAGAACAGTTACAAAATGAGCAATAATGGAACAAAAGTCTTTTTCTTGAACATATTCATTTTGTCTTCCGAAACAAATGTCATATAATTATTTTTTGTTCTTTCCAGAATTTAAAATTGGCCTAAATTAGATAGTTGTAAATTTTAGAATGGCTAAGGTCAAAATGGTTAAAATGGTTTATTTAGAATGAATGAAATGAATTGAGGATTAACCCTTTCACATGAATGAGTTAATAACCTTTGTAATTTAAATTTAGTTAACTTTTTCTCAGGACAGTTATTTTACATGAAATTTTATGAATAAGATATTGGTGAAAGAGAACAAAAAACACAAAGAGAACAGTTAAATAGAACTCTAAACAGAAACAGCTTCCTCCAAACATCTTTCAGATCTCCCTGGTGGCGCAAGGGGTTAAGTCTCAGCACTATGAAGCGACCCGCAGCCTCTGCAGCATGAGTTTGAACTCCGGCTCACCAGGGAGCTGACCCGCATGGCTCAGCAGACCTCTCCTATCTCTCCCGCTGCTCCCCTCAGCAGTGTAGTTCGGTTAGTCTGCCTGTTCTGCTCCCCACTCTATCTCTGGTGAATCCTCTCACAACCCTTCCCCGCCTCGCATCTCTAGCCTGTACCCCAGCTCTTGTATGCATAAATAAATAAATCTTAAAAAAAAAATCTTTCCCCCTTTCCTTCTGTCCACAGTGTTTGAGCCATATTTCCCCATATTAGACAGTTTCTGGGCAGAGTATCCCAAGCCAGCATGTTTTAAATTCTGTGAAAGAAAACTCACCACTGCTTGATAAAAGGGTAAAGTCAGATGCAATATAAGCAAAAAGCAATGACAGACAACACAAAAATCTACACAAAACCATTCTGAGGTCTGAGCTCATACACTTTCCAACAACTCTTAGAAGAATAGAAGCTGATTTTATCTTTGGCTGCCAAGTTTCCAAGTGGATTAGTTGCTCTTACAAAGGCACTTCAAAAAAAGAAGGCAAAGTTGGAAATGATCCTGACCATTAAAACAATAGCAACTGGTGCCTTTTTTAAGGAGTGGGGAACATACCCCTTTTTGAAACTGAGTTGGGCCTTATATAAAAGTGGCTATGTACCAGATCTGTTTATAGGGTTCAATGTTGTCCAAGTTTTGTGTTGTTTTGCTATTTTTACTTTTTTTATATATAAAGAAGACAATAAAATATGAAAGTAGTGGCTATAATCTATATAATCTAGATCTGGCTTCTTATTTCTGTTTTGACATTCCAATTTTAATATAGATTTTAAAGACATATGTGTGCATTTTTGTTTTTAAAATTATTGCTGCTTAAAAGTTTCAAATATTTATCTTTTGAAGGCAGGAAGTTGGTTTGGTTTTAGCAATGTATTGATATAATTTTACATTTTAAAAAAACCTTAAGGCTGGGTTTATTTAAGATTGGCTGGGCTCACTGCCACCTCCTGAGAAATTTAGAGCCTATGGATTTTTAAGAGATTTCTCATAACAATATAGAACTGCTAACACAAATACACTTTCCATCTGTTTGAAGACTCATTAACTTCATTTTGAATAGAAAAAAAAGTTACAGTCTAGAACAGAGGTTGAGCCAAATCCTGCTTGCTGCCTGCTTTTTTGCAAAAAAAGTTTTATTGGGACACAAACACATTCATTACTTTCCATAGTGTACATGCAAACTTGGGTACTACAGTGGCAAAGTTGAGTGGTTGCAATCGACACATTTCATCTGCAGAGCTCCATTTCATCTGCAGAAATGTTTCCTATCTGGGGCTTTATGGAGAATACCACTACCCATGATCTAGAAAGTTGGTCCTTGTGTGTTGGAGGTGGAAATGGTCTACCAATCCATGAGCATCACCAGGATTTCAGGCATTTGGTCTATGGACCAGTCTGTGAACATTACTAAAATTTAAACAGGTCTGGTATGTATGGTGGGGAGGGGAGTGTCAGCAGAGGGGCACAGATGATCTGTATGACGTTTGTTGAGGGAAAATTACTGGAAGGATCTTATCAGGAAAAATGATGGTCACTTTCCCAGCTCTAGAAGTGGCCTGAACCTTCAGTGTGAGAGCTACAGGTGGAAATTAAAGGATCATGATCCAAAATCTTGGTGAGATGTGGGGGCTCAAACTGCACTGCTTTGAACACCTGATGCCAAAGCTTGAGCAGATTGGGAGGGATGTGACACTGCTCTGCACCTTCATGTCCTACATGGACTCCCATCACAGCTGTGGCTCTAGCAAGAGAGGTGAAATCCAGCTGGATAGGCAGTTAGGATTTCAGCTTTTCCAGGCATCTGGAATTCGGCAGACATACAAATGTGTGTCTTGATTAGGGCATTTTGGCTTCATGGAACAGACACTCAAGCAAGCTTAATGCAACAGTTCTGAAAGTGTGATCCCAGGACCAACAGCATCCCCTACCCCACCCTAGTCTCCCAAGCAATTCCAATGCAAACTGAAGTTTAAGAGGATTTGTTCCAAGGGTAAGTGAAAGTATCAACAATTTTATGAGCATCCTATGAGAGGAAATCAGCAGTTCATCAGGATTAGAAAGCAAGGGCTGAAACTGCCCTGGTCTGTTGTGCCCTCTGCAGCCTCCTTGTCTGTTCCTGGTGAGGTCCTGGGTCACTCAGAAAACTGACTTTCTTCTTTTGTTCATTTCTCAGATCACATGGCTGCACCAGCCCACACCTGACCCCTGCTCTGTCCTTCAGTTAAAATCCTCCAAAGGATATTACCTCAGGTTTTGCCAGAAAGAATGGGTTCTTTTGGGTTACATGGTATGTGGGGGTCATGGGAGAGCTCCGGTGTGTCTGGAGGGGGAAAGGGTGTGTGATACTTAGAGGCCGGTGAGAGGACAGGTTTCCTGAGAAGGGGCTCTGGCAAGGGCAGGAATATTCACCTGCATGTCACCTCTATCCAGAAGATAAAGGCAGACAGGAAATTTTCCTGGAGCATGCTTGATGCACCTCCAGGAGTCCCCAGAGTCAATAGGGGAAAGTGCAAGTATTTGCAGTTTTCCACTAGGAAAGCAAGTCTCTTTAGCTCCCCAAAAGAACGGAATCTGAACAGAGGTGTTCAAACACAAACTTGTCCTCAAGCATCATGGCAGCTCTAGTCACAGTAGCCAAAAGGTGGACGCGCCCAAATGTCCATCAAGTGATGCCTGAATAAGCCAAACCCAGTGGATACGGAGACTGGAGTATTACTCACCCGGTGAAAGGATGAAGCTGTGATACAAGCTACGGCACGGACCAACCTTGAAAACATTGTTCGAGATGAGAGAAGCCAGACACAGCATATCGTATAATTCCGTTTATATAAAACACGCGCAGCAGACCAATCCATAGAGACAAAAATTAGTAAGTAAGGTGGTTGCCAGGGGCTGGGGCTGGGGCTGGGGCTGGGTGCTGAGTCCAGAGGCTCAGGTCTCCCTTCAAGGTGATCTTGTTATGTGTATTTTACACAAGGGCGTTTTCCTCAAGTCTATTTACATAAAGTGTCTGGAACCCCCTAGACTTTCGAAAAAGAGGGAGGGGTGTCTGGGCTGCCCGGGACGGGCCCGCCAGCCTGGCGACGGGCGGAGGGGCGGGCGGAGGCGCCCCCAGACGTCCCAAGCCCAGGCGGAGGCGCCCCCAAATGTCCCCGGCCCGGGACGCAGCGCCCCCAGACGTCCCCGGCCCGGGCGGAGGCGCCCCCAGACGTCCCAAGCCCAGGCGGAGGCGCCCCCAAGCGTCCCCGGCCCGGGCGAGCGCGGGAGGCGCAGCGGCGAGCGGGCGCCATTTGCAGCCGCGGGCGCAGCGGCGGCGGCGCCGGCTCCGAGGGGCTGGAGGCGGCCACAAAGGCGGCGCGGGCCGCGGGCGGCGCGGAGCCTGCTGCGGGCGGCGGCCCCGGCGGGCGCGGGGCGCGGGGGCGGCGGGCGGCGCCGGGGCGCACCGGCTCCTGGAGCCCGCGCCGCCCCTCCCCGCGCCCGCGCCCGCGCCCGCCGCCCGCTACCCGCGGGGCCGGCCCCTCCGGCGCGCCCGGGAGGGGCTGCGGGACAATGGCCGCGCCGTCGCCGCCCGCGCCCGCCGAGCCCCGCGCCCGCCCGGCCGCCCGCCCTCCCGCCCGGGCGCGGCTCGGCTCGGCCCGGCCCGGCCCGGCGCGGGGAAGGCGGGAAGGCGCGCAGCCTCCTGGCGGCGGCGGGAAGCCCGCGCGGGGCCGGGCCGGGCGTGTCTGGAGCCGTCGGGCGCCGGCTCTCCCGAGGGGCGGCCAATGGGGCGGCCCCGCTAACTTGTGGGCTCGCTTCGCGTGGTTTCGCGTGTCTCATCTCGACCAGATCCAGGTGATGCTTTTCAGGCGGGTTGTCAGAGCCGCGATGCTGGGATCTCCCGGCGCAGCACATCCAGGCTCACAATTTCTGCCTGCCCGGGTGTCTCCTGGCTGGTGATGCGCACTTTGATCTTTGGTGAAGATGTCAGTCAAGCTGCCACTTTGTTCTTTTGTAATTAAAAAGTATTACAAAGGCGAGGGTACTTTGAAACGATGTAAAGCACCCATTTGTCATGCAACCTTTAAAATTGCATTTATTTATTGTGGGTTCATGCCTTCCTATTTTATGCACTGGACTATGTAATCTCTTGCTATCATTGATTTTAATGCTCACACTGTCCCTGATTTGGCCTATGGGAGTGCATTCCAGCCAGCTTTTGTGGCCATTTGACATAGCTCTGTCGTTATGTGAACATACATTTCTTTTTTTTTTTTAAGATTTATTTTTATGTATTTATGCATATAAGAACTGGGGTGTAGGCCGAGGGTGAGAGGATCCACCAGAGACAGAGTGGGGAGCAGAACAGACAGATTGACTGAAAAACACTGCTGAGGGGAGCAGCGGGCAAGACAGGTGAGGACTGCTGCACCATATGGGCCACCTCCCTGGCCAGGAATTGAACTCAGGCCTCAGTGGCTGCAGACAGCTTGATAGCACTGAGACTTAACCCCTTGCGCCATTAGGGAGGCCCTGAACATGGCCTTTCTTACACAAGATGTTGTCCCCAGCTTCTCTTTTCCTTTCCCTCTTCCCCAAGCCCACAATCAGATTATTCTCCAGGGAGCCTTGGTTCTGTTCAGTGCAGGGCTGATATTTAGAAACCAAGGTCTGTCTTGGCCTCCCCGGTGGCGCAGCGGTTGAGCGCTGGGTTGCAAAGCTGCCCGCAGCCTCTGCAGCGCCGGTTCGATCCCCAGCTGCTGGGCGAGGATCCCACATGGCGCGCAGACCTCTCCTGCCGCCCGCTGCTCCCCTTACCAGTGTACTTAGGTCCTTCTGCCTGCTCTGCTCCCCGCTCTGGCTCTGGTGAATTCTCTCACCCTCCCGCGCTTCTGACTGTACCCAGAGCGTGTATAAATAAATAAATAAATCTTAAAAAAAAAAAAAAGACTTAAAAAAAAAAAGAAAGAAAAAGAAACCACATTCTGTCTGTACCCGAGATATATGCATGGCTTTTGAAGTGCTGCTGCTTTCAGGTGCTCTGAGTGGACAAACAAAGGGAGAGTGATGGAATGCTACCTAGAGGCAGATGTCTGGATAGATTGCAGTCCAGCAGCTCAGGTTTCATTTTTACTTTCTTCCTCTTTATGATTTTTGGCCTATGTGTTGCTAAAGTGAACACTACCAACTTATTCTTTCAAATTTTTTATTTCCATCATTAAAACAAAATACTCCTGGGCCTCCCTGGTGGTGCAAGGGGTTAAGACACAACCTATGAAGCTTTCCGCAGCCTCTGCAGCACGAGTTCAATCCCCAGCCAAGGAGCTACCCACATGGCATAGCAGACCCCTTCTGGCTCGCCTGCTGCTCCCCTCAGCAGTGTACTTCAGTCAAACTGCCTGTTCTGTTCCCCACTCTGTCTTTGGTGAATCCTCTCACCCCCGGCACCTCTGGCCTATACCGCAGTTCTTGTAAGTGTAAATAAATAAATCTTTAAAAAAAATATTCCTACTAATGAAATTTGAAACTACCAAAAGTAAAGATAGCAAAGTCTTATTTCAGCATAAAAATACAATCACATTTTGTTCATTTACTTCCAGCCTTTATGCGTAGATTTCCTTTCTTGAAGTACAGTTTTTATCATACTGTAAATACAATTTTGTATCTTGATTGTTTTCAATTTTGCAGGAATAAGCAAATTACTGCCGATGGCCTGTGTTTGTCCATGAACTAAAGTTGTTTTTTAAATTTTAAGTGGCTGAAATAAGATCAGTTTAGGAGTACTATTTTGCAATATGTGAAAAATATGTGAAGTTCAAATTTGTGTCCATAAATTAAGTTTCATTGAAACACAGCTATACACATTCATTTATATTCTGTCTGTGGTTGCTATTCACCACAACAGCAGATTTAAATAGTTTTATAAAAGAGACTATATTGTCCACAAAGCATAAAATACTATTTGGTCCTTTAAAGAAAAAAAAAATCCCTGAAATATTGTATCTTAACCATGTTACTAAATTTCTTTGAAACATGATGGGAGTGGTAACAATAATACGAAGCACACTTTAGGTGCTTAATAAAGGAATTTCTTCCAAATAACTCAGGAAGGGAAGGGTGTCAGAGGAAGAAGTAAAAGAGGGATAATGGATTTTAGACATGTCTGTTTTCAGGCATCTGCTGAACTTATTATTTCAACCAATAGAAAAGATGTCTTCTCACTACTCATTAGAAAGAATGATGTCTTTCATCAATCTTTCATGGCTAGAATAATAGCTTCTTAAATGTCCTTTTAAAAAGTTATTTGGGACCAAAATACTTCTGTTGCTACCAAAGTGATAGTCCATCTAATTTTAGCTATCTCTCTTAGATTTTTCAGAAACTTTGGTGAATTTGAAAAATCGCTCCCCAACAAATGTGGAAAGATGGCAGGGAGCTAAGAACTCTCCTACCTTTGTCTCTCCCCAGCTCCCAGACCTGTGACGTAACCAGGAAATATGGTGAGACATCATTTTTAAAAAAATTTATTTATTTATGCATACAAGAACTGGGGTACAGGCAGAGTGCAGGGAGTGAGAGGATTCACCAGAGACAGAATGGGGAACAGAACAGGCAGACTGACTGAAATACACTGCTGAGAGGAGTGGTGGGTGAGACAGGAGAGGTCTGCTGTGCCATGTGGGTAGCTCCCTGGCCCACTGGGATCAAACTCATGCTGCAGTGCCTTCGGATAGCTTCACAGTGCTGTGCTTAACTCCTTGCACCACTGGGGAGGCCCGACATCATCTATTTAACTATATTTGTCTAGAGAACAGTCATGAGTTTATTATTTTTATTATTTATGTCTACTTTTTGAAAGTGGCAATAAATGATTTTACTATTTCTCCCATTGTGAGGTGGGCATCCCTGTCCTCTCCCATTGAAGCTAGGTAGGCTTGTGACAGCTACCCCCTGTAGAGCCTAGCAAAGGGATGCTGTTGCTTCTGAGACCACGGGCCTTCCACCTGGCTCCTGGATTGCTGGCTCTTGGGGCACACTCTCTGGGCTTGCTCTTCCATAGAACTCAGCGACCCTGTGGTGGAAAATGCAAGTGTCTTGGAGAAGCCAGGAATAGGTACTCTGCTCAACAGCGCCCACTGAGCCAGTCGGTGACCTTTCCAGCCAGGGCTCAAGTAGATGACTAAAAAAGCCACCTCAGAGTGACTCCCACAGCTCCAGCCATTCTGGCTCCCTGCTGGTAGTCCCCAGCTGAGACTCAGGACAGGGTAAAGGTGGGAAGAGCCATGCCTTACTGAGCCTTTGGGAATTTGACCCATGGAGCTTGCAAGCTCGATCAAATGGTTGTTCTTATTCCATGAAGATGGAGAGGGATGTTGTACAATCGTAGTGGGAACTATACACTCTCAATAAAGGCTCTTATATATGACTGTCAAATAAATATAAACAATAAAATCCATGGAGAGCAGAGGGATAATTAAAGGAAGATAGCATAAGTGAATATTAAATAGCATTCTAAGGTTTCTACCAGCCAAAGATATAAGCAGAAAGATTGCTAAATGTAGTCATTCTCACTGTGTAATAGCAGGAAAGATGGCTGTTTGTCAGGAGATAGGAATTTTTTTAGCAGTAAACTCTAAAATGAATTTATTAAATGGTTCTCTCTATAAGGATATTAGAAAATATTATGGGCATATTCTTTACCAGCAGTTTTTATGAGTTCACAAGGGCTGTTTCTAATATGGACTGTCAATACAATCCAAGTACACAATACTAAACCATAAACTCCTATTGTCTTGAGTATGTCACTTGATTGAGAGAAAAAACTTTTAACATCAAGAACAACAAAAATAACCCTGTGAACTATCATGTCAACCAGATTTTTGGCTAAGACTTGTCAGCAGCTAGTTCATTAAAACATAAGTATTCTGGGCCTCCCTGGTGGCGCAGGGGTTAAAGGCACAACGCTATCAAGCTATCAGCAGCCACTGCAGCAAGACCTCTCCATGGAGCAGCAAGACCTCTCCTGTCTCTCTCCAGCTCCTCCCCTCAGCAGTGTATTTCAGTACATCTGCCTCTTTGTTCCCCACTCTGTCTCTGGTGAATCCTCTCACCTCCCTGCACCTCTGGCCTGCACCAGAGCTCTTGTGTGTATTAATAAATAAATCTTTAAAAAAAATTTTTAAAAATCACAAAAAAAGGTGGCAACATTTACGACATCTGGACATGGAGTGGGGGCTCCAGACTGGAGGCAAGACCAAAGCTTTCTTTAAAAGCCATCTTGAGGGCCTCCCCTGGTGGCGCAGTGGTTGAGAGCTGGCCTGCGAGGCTGTCCGCAGCCTCTGCAGCACCGGTTTATTCCCTGGCCACCGGCAAGGGTCCCACAAAAAAAAAAAAAAAATCTTGAAACTCATCAGAATTCATTTTTTAAAATTTTTATTTATTTATTTATGCATACAAGAACTGGGATGTAGGCCAGAGGCACAAGACAGGAGAGGTCTGCTGTGTCACCGCCCTGGCCACCTGGAGAATCGAACTCCTGCTGCAGTGGCTGGCAATAGCTTGATGGTGCTGTCTTTAACCCTTGTGCCACTAGGGAGGCCCCTATTGTGAAGATTTTAAATCTTTCACAATAGCATTAGTCACTAGGAAAAGGCAAGTTAAAACCACAACGCAGGGGCCTCCCCGGTGGCACAGTGGGTTGAACACAGTGCTGTGAAGCTGACAGCAGCCTCTGCAGTGCAGGTGCGATTCCTGGCCGGCCAGGAAGATTCCCACATGGTGAGGCAGACCTCTCCTGTCTCGCCTGCTGCTCCCCTCAGCAGTGCTTTCAGTCTATTTGCCTGTTCTGCGCCCCACTCTGTCTCTGGTGAATCCTCTCTCCCTCCCCTGCCTCTGGCCTATACCCCAGCTCTTGTATAAAAATAAATAAATAAATCTTAAAAAAAAAAAACAATGCAAAGTAAAAGCACTACACACCTACTAGCAAGGCTAAAAACCAAACCAAACCAAACCAAACCTGATATTACCAAGCACTGGCAGGGACACTGAGCACTGGAACTCTCATGTGTTGCTGGTGGGAATATAAAATGGTACAGCTACTTTGGAAAACAATATGTCAGTTTTTAAAATAAAATTATATTCACACCTAGCATATGACCCAGAAATCCTAAATATTTACCCCTAAGTAAAACCTTAGTATTTACTCAAGAGGAAAGAAAACTTCTGTTCACATGGGTATCCACATATGAACGTTTATCACAGCTTTTTTCATAATTGCCTCAAATTGGTGAAGGTGGCCAGAAGGCAAAAGCTTAAGATTTATAAGGTAAATAAGTTGTGGGGATTTAAAAAAAAGTTGTGGGGATATAGGATACAGCCTGGTGATTATCATTAATACCATATTGTGTATTTGAAAGTTGCTAAGAGAATAGATCTTGAAAATTCTCATCACAAGGAAAAAATTATAACTATGTGAGGTGACTGATATCAACTAAACTGTATTGTGATGATCATTTTGTAATATACATGTATATCAAATTAATAGGGGCTTTGTCTGCCTTTGCCATGTCTTCAAACTTTCCTTTCTCTTTAGTAGATGTGGTTTCCACTCGCTGAGCGCTGCTCAGAAAACTGAGTTGACTGAAGCATGTGGGTGCTTATTCTTGTGTTCCTCATGGGAAGTTTGCACTTCAAATGCACAGGAGACATTGTGCCATTGGGCTTCTTAGGCTCTCCTTTGCCCATTTTTCATTGCTTTTCCTCAGAGAGCCCCAGAGTCTTCTAGCGCCTGACCAGGCCCTGCCTCTGTGGAGCTCTGTGTTCAGCCCTGGCTGTGAGCGCCAGATGCAGGCCCTTCCTGCTCCCCACTATGTAACATTCAGGAATTTTATTTTTTTGAAAGATTTATTTATTTATGCATACAAGAACTGGGCTACAGGCCAGAGGTGTGGGTGGGTGAGAGGATTCATCAGAGACAGGATGGGAACAGAACAGGCAGACGGACCGAATACACTGCTGAGGGGAGCAGCGGGCAAATCAGGAGAGGTCTGCTTGGGTGTCTCCCTCATGCTGCAGTGGCTGTGGACAGCTTCATAATGCTGCGTCTCAACCCCTTGCACCACTAGGGAGGCCCACATTCAGGAATTTTAGAAGCAACATAGAGCACATTTGGGGCCCATTCTGATGCACTTACTGAGTAACCCAAAGAACTGTCAACTTTGAGCAGGGCCAGAGAAATGAAAATATTTTTAGCAGTTCAGACTGCAGGGCAAAGAGCAAAGCCTCAGGCTGCCAGTACTGATAGACTAATATGAGGGTGGTACCAAGTCCTCTGGGAAATCAGAGAATGGGTGGGCTGACTACGGCATCTGAGCATTCTCTATGCCAGCTTCTCCTCCAAATGTCCAAGGCTAAGGAATCACAGGCTAAGGGACCACCTCATTCCGATGCTGCTGACCTGAAGAGTTGAAAGGAAAAGCTCAGAAGGGCTGCCCATCCAGTGACAGCAAATCAGAACAATCTGGAATATTTATGTGGTGCCTGGCACTCCCTTCTCTGGGGCTACTCCCTTCTCTCTCCGTAAACTCATCTTGATGATATTAGTCATTTTTGCTGAGGTAACAACTAACTTCAAAATCTCTGTAGCTTACAATAGAGTCTGGCAAACTTTCTCTGTGAATGTTTGGATTTTGGGGACATATGGTCTCTGTTGCAGCTACTCAGCTCTGCCCTTGCCCTTGCAGCATGAAAGTAGCCATAGATGACATGGGAAATGAATGAGTGTGGTTGTGTTCTTTATGTGGTAAAATGTTCTGGTAAAGGGCCTCTCTGGTGGCGCAGGCTGTTGGGTGCAACGCTGTGAAGCTGTCCGCAGCCTCTGCAGCGTGGGTTCGATCCTGGCCGGCTGGCAAGAATCCTACCTGGGGAGCAGACCCCTCCTGTCTCTCCCGCTGCTCCCCTCAGCAGTGTATTTCAGTTAGTCTGCCAGTTCTGAATCCTCTCACCCTCCTGTGCATCTGGTCTGTACCCTGGTTCTTGTGTAAATAAATAAATAAATCTTTAAAAAGAAAATAAAGATACTTCACACACATGCACAAACACACAAATGTTCTGGTAAAAACATTTGAATTTCATATAGTTTTCATGTGTCACAAATTCTTCTTCTTTTGACTATTGTTCAACCTTTCAAAAATGAAATTTTTACTGATGGGTCTTACCAAAAACAGTAGCTAATACTTGGCCCATGGACTATAGTTTGCCAACCCTCGTTTACAACAACTGACATGTTGTTAAAAAAAAATTATTTATTTATGCATACAAGAAATGGGGTGAAGGCCAGAGATACAGGGGGTGAGAGGATTCACCAGAAACAGAATGGGGAACAGAACAGGCAGACTGACTGAAATACACTGCTGAGGGGAGCAGTGGGCAAGACAGGAGAGGTCTGCTGCACCATGTGGGTCACCTCCCTGGTAGGGCATTAAACTCATTCCACAGTGGCTGGCAAGAGTTTGATAGTGTTGAGACTTTAACTGCTGTGCCATCAGGGAGGCCCAGCAATGGGGGTTTTATGACAATAGCCATGTGCCCTGGTTGGGAGTTTCTCCTGGCTGCTGTTGTCTTGAAGTCTCAGCATCTAAACAAAATTCCCTAGCCCACCTAGAGACTCATAAAATGCCTAATATTTTTAAATAAATCTCTTTCTATTTAAGCTGGTAGATTTTAACCTCTACAAATAACAATATTGACTATAGAAGATTGTTAGCTATCTGTCAGTATCTTTTCTTCCTTTCACAGGAATAGAATATTTAGCTCTACAAAGGACTACTCCATGCAAAGATTGTACTTCCTGGATTCCCTGGAAGCTAGATCTGACTATGTGGCTGAGTTCTGACCTGATGTGGCAGATTCCAGCAACTTTCCCTAAGAGATAGCAAGTGTACAGCCTTTACCTCTTTTTTCCCTTTCCACTATCCTTCTCTGGAATGTGGGTTTGGAGGCTGGTTTGAGAATAAAAACATGAGGACCACACTGTAGTCATGGTAGACCATAAAGGGGGACTGCCAGGTTCTCTGAGAGTTTCGTAGAGTAAACTCCTGTGCTAGTGCTGGATCTCCTACCTCCAGATTTTCACATGAGAGAAAAATAAAGTTCCATCTGATTTAAACCATTGTTACTTTGGGTTTTGTCACTTTCAGCTAAATCTAATGCAAATGAGTAGATGACCATCAAATGACCAATAAACCATTCCCCAAACTCAGAAAATACACACCCCATCTCTCTGTCCATTAATCTCCTAGTCATATTTCAAGGACTGGCTCTAAATTCCATACCAGGGCCTCCCTGGTGGCACAGCGGTTGAGCGCTGGGTTGCGAAGCTGCCCGCAGCCTCTGCAGTGCCGGTTCGATCCCCGGCTGCTCCCCGGCCACCAGAGGAGGGTCCCACATGGCGCGCTAGACCTCTCCTGCCGCCCGCTGCTCCCCTCAGCAGTGTACTCTGTCCTTCTGCCTGTTCTGCATCCTGCTCTGACTCTGGTGAATTCTCTCACCCTCCCACGCTTCTGACTATACCCAGTGCTTGTATAAATAAATAAATAAATAAATCTTAAAAAAAAAAAAATTAAAAAAAAAAATTCCATACAATTCAGTCTCTGGCTACTCCAACCCCATCTTTTTTTTTTTTTTTTTTTTAAAGATTTATTTATTTATTTATACAAGCACTGGGTACAGTCAGAAGCGCGGGAGGGTGAGAGAATTCACCAGAGCCAGAGCGGGGAGCAGAGCAGGCAGAAGGACCGAAGTACACTGCTGAGGGGCGCAGCGGGCGGCAGGAGAGGTCTGCGCACCATGTGGGACTCTCGCCTGTGGCCAGGGATTGAACCGGTGCTGCAGAGGCTGCAGGTAGCTTCGCAGCCCAGCGCTCAGCCACTGCGCCACCAGGGGAGGCCTCCAACCCCATCTTATAATAAAAGTATAGTGTCTTAAGTAGAGTTTCTTGAGTATAGTCCTCCTTATCTGAAGACCTGTGAACTAAAGAGAAAAGGTATCTGTCTCAAACACACCTGACAGGCAATGATGGAACACATTAGACACATGCTGTAATCACTATAGACATTTCTATCCAAAAAGGCAGAAATGTAGGCACAAATGAGTCATTGGCCCATAGTAATTCTGAAATCCATCTGGGCAAATGTTGGCAATTCCTTGATTAGGACTCAAGCCTGGGGGATAATCATTCATGGCTTTGGTTCTGTCCTCAGACTCGTTCTTCCTTTTCCATGAAAAATAGCCCATATCTGCAGTGTGTAGTTTTCACATCTTACCACTTGAATTTTGAAGGTTAGAAGATATCTTTTCATTTTGTGTTGCCTCTGCTCCTTTTAGTCCAAGAGGGCAATGTTTCTCTGAACACACTTTTAAAAAGCTGTGGGTCACTTGTGAATTTTCTCAGAGTTTACTCCATTTGACAAAAGCCACCCCTAAACAATTCTAAGATAAGGCCTTCTCTCTATTGTGCTTTGGCTGAGGGACAATACATACCCTTTTTAGAACCATATTGTTTGAGAGGCAACATGAGTCATATCCTTAAAATCTTTTTTCAAAAAGATTTATTTATTTATGCATACAGGAGCTGGGGTACAGGCCAGAGATGCGGGGGTGAGAGGATTCACCAGAGACAGAGTGGGGAACAGAACAGGCAGAATGACTGAAATACACTGCTGAGGGGAGCAGCGGGCAAGTCAGGAGCGGTCTGCTGTGCCATGTGGGTTGCTCCCTGGCCGACTGGGGATTGAACTTGTGCTGCAGAGGCTGCAGATTGCTTCATAGTGCGGTGCTTAACCCCTTGCGCCACCCAGGAGGCCCCCTTAAAATCCTGAGAGAACTTTTGATGTGGCTGAACAGGATTCTGGAATACCACCTTAGAGCGTTCTTAGATGTTAACAAAGGATTTTACAGACATTCTGTTGACATCTTTAGACTGCTTTCCTGGCATTACTCTGGATTTAATCTTTGCCCAGAGTCATTCTTTATATTTCATTTTTTAAATTTTTATTCTAGAAATCATGTCTTAATCTTAGCATAATGTGCCACCTGGGGAGGCTGTGAATTTTCAACATCAGTCAGTCTGGCTTCCTTTTGTTTAATAGCCTCTTGTAGCTTCTTGCTCTCTCTTCTCACTGTTAACTACAAGTGGCAAAAAGAGATCAGGTGGCCCCCCCATCACTCCACTTGGAAACCTCCTTACCTAGATCAACCAACTTATTAGGTACATTTTCTATTTTTCACCTCACTACAGGCAATAGTGCTGCTAATACATAACAAGGGTCCTCTTTCCTCCAATTTCCAATAGGATTTTAATGCTGTTCCTTTAAGTCCACACTTGCAGCTTCCTCAAAGGCCATAAGGATTCCATTATTTTTTTGGAAGGCTCAAGCATTCGCTAACACTCACCTCAAAGTCCTTCCAGCTTCCATCCACTGCCCAGTTCTAAAGCCACATTTGTACAGTTTTTGTAATGGTAGCACTTTTAGGTAGCATGACCTGTATAAATTATCTATTGCTGCATAACAAATTACCTGCAGAACTTAATGGCTTAACATAACAAACACTGATTACTTCACAAGGATTCTGAGGGTCAGGAATCTGGGAGCAGCTTAGTTGGTTGGTTCTGGCTTAAGATCTCTCATGAGGTTTCAGGCAAGCTGTTAGCTGGGGCTACAGTCAGCTGAAAGCTTGTCTGGGGCTGGAGGATCCATTCCAAGATGGCTCACTCTTATGCCTGTTGGCAGGAAGCCTCTGCTCATCACCACATGGTGCTGACTTCTCACAAAGCAACTGATCCAGGACAGAGAAAGAACAAGTGGAAATCTGCTGCCTTTTATCACCAAGACTCTGAAACCATGCACTATCATTCCTGCTTTATTCTATTCTTTAGAAGCAAGTCACAAAAATCCAGCACACACTCATGTGGAGGAGAATTAGGATTTTTTAAAAAAGATTTATTCATTCATTCATTCATTCATTTATCAATCAAAGAATATGCAGGTATTTTTTTAAATTTATTTTTAAAAGATTTTATTTAGGGCCTCCCCGGTGGCGCAGCAGGTTGAGTGCTGCGCTGTGAAGCTGTCCACAGCCTCTGCAGCACGGGTTCGATTCCTGGCTGGCCAGGGAGAAACCCACATGGTGCAGCAGACCTCTCCTGCCTCCCCCGTTACTCCCCTCAGCAGTGTCTTCAGTCGTCTGCCTGTTCTGCTCCCTCTCTGTCTCTGGTGAATTCTCTTACTCTCCCGCACCTCTGACCTGTATCCCAGTTCTTGTATAAGTAAAAATAAATTTAAAAAAAAAGAAAAAGATTTTATTTATTTTTGCATAGAAGAACTGGGGTGTAGGCCAGAGGTACAGAGAGGCAGGGAGAGAGGATTCACCAGAGACAGAGTGGGGAGCAGAACAGGTGGATCTACTGAAACTCACTGCTGAGGGGAGCAGCAGGCAAGACAGGAGAGGTCTGCTGCACCATGTGGATCAGCCCCCTGGCCGGGATCGAAAGGATATTTTGGTGTGCTAAACAAAACCGTCAGCGGTAACTTAGCAGTATGACTAACTTAGCCATTGCTGTCAGTTACTGTAAGACAAGTATCAGTACTATTACAGGGCAGGGAGAGGGACACCCCAGAATCCTCAAACTTGCCTGCTCTAAATAGGTTCTGCCATCTGCTACATCAACACAAAACATTTAAGATCTTTAATGGAAAGGAACTTCAATAAAATTAGTGTGGAATACAGAAAAGGCAAAGATTATAGTTTCCAAATCAAGTACTCAAAATTATCCATCCCCTTATGGGTAAATGTCAAGCCAAACAGGGTTGGCCCAAAGCAAGGCCCGAAAGCCTGCCAAAGTCTGAAGTACCTTCCAGCGGGGACCCATTGAAAAAAGGGTCAGAAACAGATAGACACATCTGGAAGGAAAAGGGCAAAATCAAAATTGAGATAAATGCTGCCTCCACACGGGTATCTCACCCACATTGGTTTCAACCAGCCCAGGACCAAGAAGCAAGCACAGTTTTTTCACATTTCCCTCTGCTCCATGTGCCTCCTCTGGGTCTCCCTCTTGCTGGCCATCCTGCTTCCTCCTTTTTGGACTCTTCAGCTTCTTCTCCTCCCTGCTCAGCTTAACACTCCCTTGGGTTCTGGGTTCCCTGGAACCTGGAACCTCCCCTTTTCCTGGGGACCACCCTGTTACAATATCTTCACAGTATTTTTTTTTTAAGATTTATTTATTTATGCATATAAGAACGGGGGTACAGGCCAGAGCGAGGATCCACCAGAGACAGAATGGGGAACAGAACAGATGGATCCACTGAAATACACTGCTGAGGGGAGCAGTGGGCAAGTCAGGAGAGGTGTGCTGAACCATGGGGGTTGCTCCCTGGCCGGGGATCGAACTTGTGCTGCAGTGGCTGTGGTTAGCTTCATAGGTTGCGTCTTAACCCCTTGCACCACCAGGGAGGCCCCACCTTCATAGTATTTTTTATATTTTCTAAATTTTTAGGTTTTGTATTTCAACGCATTGTATGTTTAAAAAAATGAAAAAGCCGTACAGATGTTTTAGTGCATATTGCATAGAAAGCACAATCCTTTTTCACTTTCACAGATTTTACTCAAAAAATATTCTCTAAAGTCAATGAGCCCCATGTTGTTAATGTAATAGACATTTTCTCTTAGACTGCAAAGAGAAATTTTTAATACTATTGTCCAATTCTTCCTTCCTGAATTCTCTTCTAGTTTCTATGACACTGCACTATCCCAGGTCTCTACTTCTCTAGTTACTTCTCTGTCTCATTTGCAATTTCACCTTTTTCTAATCAACCACCAGATGATGAAGTTGCTCAAGGCTTGATCCTAAGCCTTCTCTTCTTATTTTATATGCATTTCTCTATCTATTCATAGCTTTAATTCCCATCTAAATGACTCTGAATGTGTCAAGAGAAAGGATATTTTTGATGTGCTAAACAAAACCCTTGGAGGTAAGTTGGCAGCATAACTTATTTAGCCATTCTGTCAGTTACCTTCTGATAAGTATTAGTCCCTTCCCAGGGATTGTTATTGGGCATTGTTATAGCAAAGGGTTTTATTTTAGCCTTGATTAAATTAAAATATGCAAAAGGGTTTTATATACTTCTTATTTAAGAGAACATATCAGATCAGATATACTTTTTTATCAGTTCTTTTTCTATTTATTTTTAAAAGATTTATTTATACAAGAACTGGGTATAGGCCAGAGGTGCAGGGGGTGAGAAGATTCACCAGAGACAGAGTGGGGAGCAGAACAGGCAGAGGGACCAAAGACACTGCTGAGGGGAGCAGCGGGTGAGACAGGAGAGGTCTGCCGCGTCATGTGGGTTGCTCCCTGGCTGGCCGGGAATTGAACCTATGCTGCAGAGGCTGTGGACAGCTTCACAGCGCTGCCCTCAATCCGCTGCACCACTGGGGAGGTCCAGTTTTGTTTTGTTTTTTTAAAAGATTTATTTTATTTATTTATGCATACAAGAGCTGGAGTATGGGCCAGAGAGGATTCACCAGAGACAGAGTGGGGAGCAGAACAGGCGGGATCTACTGAAATACACTGCTGAGGGGAGCAGCAGGTGAGACATGCACCATGTGGGTCATCTCCCTGGCTGGGGATGGAACTCATGCTGCACTGGCTGCAGATAGCTTCACAGTGCTGTGCTTAACCCTTTGTGCCACCAGGGAGGCCCCTACTTTTTGTTGCAAGAAGTAGTCATAGGAGTTTGGTTTTTTACCCTCACCTTCCCAATTTTATCTCAAGTTTATCAATTAAACTCCAGCTTAATTTTTGTCTAGATATCTTCTTAACATTTTGTACTAGCCAGGGTTCTTAGCTGCAGAGTGACTGTTCTTAGCTGATATAAGAAGATGTGAATGTATTAAAATTAAGAGAATTACCAGAAGAGAGACACACAACGGTTGGAGCTGATGTTAAACAGGCAGAAACAATAGCCAAAGTCATACCACAGAACTGGCCTGGTAGGAGACCAGCACTGCCCTGGGCAGAGACATGGCAGCTGGCACCACAGTAGCACTAACCACCAGCAGCCCTGCCTCCATGCACCAGGCTATTATTTTGCTGTAACTGTTACCACTGCCAGAAAAGATTCTCTCAAATCCCTGTTTTTTGGTGTGGGAGCTCTCTCTTCAAAGCCCTGGCACGTGGTAGTGATTATCAAAGTGGAGACCATGGCCATTGTCCTAGTGTTTTAGGACAGGGAGAGGGGCAGCCCAAGCCCCGCAAACCTGCCTATTCTAAATGGGTTCTGCCATCCGCCGCATCAACACAAAACATAGGAGACTTTAATGAAAAGGAACTTTAATAAAACTAGGAAACAATACAGGTAAGGCAAAGAATCTAGTTTCTAAATCAAGCACCCAAATTTACCCATCCCCTCGTGGGTAAAAGTCCATCCAAATGGGATTGGCCCAGAGCAAGGCCCCAAGGCCTGCCACAAGTCTAAAGCATCTTCCAGTGGGGACCCACAGAAAAGGGTCACAAACAACCGGACAAGCCCAGAAGGAAAAGAGCAAAATCAACATCAAGGTAAAAGCTGCCATTGTCACCTCCCCACGGGTCTCACCCACATCTGTGTCACCCAGTCCACGACCAAAAGATAAGCGCAGTTTCTTCACGTGTCTCTAGGCTCCATGCGCCTCCTCCAGGTCTCCTGGCTCCATCCTGCTTCCTTCCTCAGTCTCCTCTCCAGCTTCTCCTCTTCCTGCTCAGCTCCACCCTCCCTTGGGTGGGGCAGGGAACCTCCCCCTTTCCTGGGGACCACCCTGTTGCAATCCCCCCTTTTAATTTTTATTCCACCATATCTATGGTGGCACAATCTCATGGTGTAATCTTAGGAGACAGTCTTTTTTTAGGGTTACAATGTGTGTAAGAGAAGCAACAATTAGTCAGCAGCATTGTCCATGAATGTCCAGTATGACAGTTTTCCATTACTTGAAAATAGTCCATTATCCAAGCCAAAAGAAAAAAAAATCTGGAGCAGTGGCCAAAATAAGATAGCAAATATATCAAAATCACAGGGAAAAAATGTAAAATGGTTCAACTTATGCAAAAACAAATTCTCTCAAGCTTGATCCCAAACTTTAACAGCATAGCAAAAGTTTGCAAATTAAATCTACTTTTAGGGCCTCCCCGGTGGCGCAGCGGTTGAGCGCTGGGTTGCAAAGCTGCCCGCAGCCTCTGCGGCGCCGGTTCGATCCCCGGCTGCTCCCCGGCCACCGGAGGAGGGTCCCACATGGCTCGCAGACCCCTCCTGCCGCCCGCTGCTCCCCTCAGCAGTGTACTTTGGTCCTTCTGCCTGCTCTGCTCCCCGCTCTGGCTCTGGTGAATTCTCTCACCCTCCCGCGCTTCTGACTGTACCCAGTGCATGTATAAATGAAACAAACAAATAAATAAATAAAAACATGCCTCTATAAAAAAATAAATAAATAAATAAATAAATCTACTTTTAAACCATTTTTCCTATTTTTGCATAAAATCACAGGGCAGAAATAACTAACAGCAATTTTTAGCTGGCTTTGTTGAAATACTCCATATAGGATCAGAGCGAACCATTGGCATCCAGTCGATGTAGGCTTCAAGTACAAAGTTGGTCTCATCAGACTCCACCTGGGCTTTCCTCTTCTCGAGGGTACCAGGGCATTTTCGTTGGCCGGATTGTCCAGTCCTGCCAATGGAGGCAAGCTTCCTCACCTTCTTTGGAGGTCTCTGGAACCCTGCAAACAAGGCAAACAGGTTCTCCTCTTCTTGGTTCAGCTCTTTTTCAACTTTTTGGAAGAACTCCACACAAAGCCACACAATCAAACTCACGTCCAATTTTTTTGTTAAAACAGACAAAATCCCTATCGAAGTTATACAAAAACAGACTCTGAGATAAGTAGCAAAAATTACTACCACTATTTGTATGCTGTGTTGGTATCAAGGGGAGAGAAAATGTGACAAGTTACTGGAAGATGCTTTAGACTTGTGGCAGGCCTTGGGGCCTTGCTCTGGGCCAATCCCATTTGGATGGACTTATACCCACGAGGGGACGGGTAACTTTGGGTGCTTCATTTAGAAACTAGACTCTTTGCCTTACCTGTATTGTTTCCTAGTTTTATTAAAGTTCCTTCCCATTAAAGTCTCCTATGTTTTGTGTTGATGCGGCGGATGGCAGAACCCATGTAGAATAGGCAGGTTTGCGGGGTTTGGGCTGCCCCTCTCCCTGTCCTATAACACTAGCTGCAAGAGACTGTGTAAAATCTCAGATGCTATTGCTAAAGGCAAATTCTATCTCCCACCAATTAAGCATAAGGAAAGGAACTCTCCAAATATACAAATAAGTTCCGGAAGCAAGGAAGGGAAAGGTAAGGGGAAAAAACCAAACTCCTGTGACTTCTTTCTTGCAACAAGTAGTGTATCTCTGATCTGATGTGTTTTCTTGAATAAGAAGTCTGTAAAACTCTTGGATATTTTAATTTAACCAGGGATAAAATAAAACCCTTTGCTGTAACAATGCCCAGGTCTTTCTGAGAGAATCTCTTTTTCATTTTTTTCCCCCTCGAGGTTTTATTTATTTATTTATATTTTACATCATTGTTCATTTTTGTACAATGTATGCTTGAATGTTTTCTCCTAGTCAGGTGTATGCCGCGTAAAATTCCCACCACCAATCTGAGCCACCAGAGAATCTTAATGAGGATACTAACAGCGTAGCTTGAGTATATTCAATACTCCTGACACCTAATGATTTCCAAACGTGTCAACATTTAGCTGTTTAGAATGTGAGGAAATACAACAAAATAGAAAAACACCTCTAGAGCAATACAGAAGTGTTACTGATAGTTCTGAACATTTTTATTCTTCTCATAGAGTATGAGCTCCAAAATGCATAGCCAATTATTGATGAAATCAAAGTAATAAACTGTCCAATATGACTGATTATGACATAGGAGAGAAATCCATTTTAAAAAGTGGTTTGAAAATTTAAGATTCCTTTTCTGTTTTACCATGCAATATTACTTTTCATACCTGATCCCAGCCTAAGGAATCAGAAAACTAAGTTATAGAACTAATGCTTTAACTGGAAATCCAATGATTTACGATTTTAGCAAATAGATAGAACCTGAGGTTTGTACTCTATCAGCAACATGAATCCATAATGCTTGATAGACGGTGGATTTTGGATTTGAAAACACAGAACCTGATACTTTCACTCATTTTATATTTAAACCTTTATTTTTCTAAACTCAGCCTCTGAGTTTTCCTCTTCAAATAAACTGCTCGTGACCTGGCTCAGGAAAGGTTACCCCGGAGTAAAACAAGCGCTTCAATAAGGGGGAAAATTCTGTGGCAATCTCTGACACCGGCCGTTGCTAAACTTAAGTACAATAATGTCACATGCACTCACACAGTAATTGTGGGCACGCCTAAGTCCCTCCCTCTTTCCTAAACCAAATTCCCCAGATCCTAGAAATCCAGCCCTTCTGCCCTCCGGAGGCGCCTTTCCCAACGTAAAGTACAATTTTAAATTTAAGCTCCTGCCCAAATAATGATTCCGTAGCCAGCGACCGGGGAGCCTGGGCGCCCGGTACCCCCGGAGGGTGCTGCGGGGCGTCGGCAGGGCCGGGGGAGTGGGCGAAGCTGCTGGTTGGTGCCTGAAATCTGTGCGTTGCCCCTTTAATTGTGTCCCCAGCCCTCGGGCGTTTCTGTCCAACGCCCACGTCAGCAAATACCTTTTGTTTCTCTCACGTTGGGGCTACTTGTTTTAGGGCGCAAAGGAACGGCTTCGAGAGGGGCCCTTCTCCCCCCGGGAACCCGGACTCGGCCCCGGCCCGCCGCGGCCCGCGGTAAGTGGCTGCGCGCGGGCGGGCGGCGGCGGGCGGGGCGTCGGGGCTGCCCGGGACGGGCCCGCCAGGCTGGCGACGGGCGGCGGGCGGCGGGGCGGGCGGGGGCGCCCGGCTCCGGCCGCGCGGGGTCGGCGGCCGCGGCGGCGGGATGCGGCCCGGGGCGCGGCGCCCCCAGACGCCCCCGGCCCGGGCGAGCGCGGGAGGCGCAGCGGCGAGCGGGCGCCATTTGCAGCCGCGGGCGCAGCGGCGGCGGCGCCGGCTCCGAGGGGCTGGAGGCGGCCACAAAGGCGGCGCGGGCCGCGGGCGGCGCGGAGCCTGCTGCGGGCGGCGGCCCCGGCGGGCGCGGGGCGCGGGGGCGGCGGGCGGCGGGCGGCGCCGGGGCGCACCGGCTCCTGGAGCCCGCGCCGCCCCTCCCCGCGCCCGCGCCCGCGGGGCCGGCCCCTCCGGCGCGCCCGGGAGGGGCTGCGGGACAATGGCCGCGCCGTCGCCGCCCGCGCCCGCCGAGCCCCGCGCCCGCCCGGCCGCCCGCCCTCCCGCCCTCCCGCCCGGGCGCGGCTCGGCTCGGCCCGGCCCGGCCCGGCGCGGGGAAGGCGGGAAGGCGCGCAGCCTCCTGGCGGCGGCGGGAAGCCCGCGCGGGGCCGGGCCGGGCGTGTCTGGAGCCGTCGGGCGCCGGCTCTCCCGAGGGGCGGCGGCCGGCGGGCTCGGGCTGCGAGCGGGAGGCGGGCGGTCAGCCCGCAGGGCCCGCCGGGGACCCGCGCGTCGGGGCCCCTGGGCTCCCCCCGCGGCGCCGGGCGCTTCCTTGGGGAGGTGGCTCCCGGGCCAGCAGCCCGACTTCTCCGTTCATCCCGAAGCCTTTAGCCCTGCATCATAATGCGACAGACTGGGTTGAGAGCGGGAGACGGACTTTCTGCATCACACAGATATTGAGCCTTAATTGTTTTATGACGGAATCATAAAACATGACGGTAGAATGCGCCTCTGCTACCTACCCGGGCTGCCGCTCTTGTAAGTTAGCGGTTTGGTCCCTTCCTCCTTCAGAGGCGCAGATTTTTGGTCGATTGTGCCAGCAGCCCCACTCCACGTCTTTGGAAGAACTGATTTTTCTTCTTTTCTTTTTAAATTGAGATATAACTAACATACAACATTACACTAGTTTTAATCTAAGACTTGTTTGGAAGCGGTAGATTTCCACCTAGTGGGCTTTAACGACACAAATCAGTATTCTTTCAATAAAGGTTTATATTTGCAAAACTTTATTTAGAAAATGGAGTGCTTTCATCTATAAGAATTATTTCGCTTAATTTTGCATAAAACAACCACTCGGTCAGGCCGATGGTTATTTTACGCTCCAGAAGAGGAAATGCTCAGATAAGCACCCTAAGCCAAAGGTGGATGGTGGCAGTCTCCCAATGCCTTCGCCAACTGGTCTTGCTCTCCATTCCTGCCCAAAGGCATGGCCAGAGTCGTATGGAAAGCAAGGCGGTCACATTGCTAAGACTGTAACTGATCTTTATCAGGAAAAAAAGAAGTCCAAAATTGCCCACTGAAGAAGCTAGGTCCAAACTTCCTTTCCAGTTTTATATTCCCCCAAGACTCAGGTTTGGGTGGGTTTGTGGGACCCCTGCAGCAAGAGCCCTTCACTCCTGGAAACTTCTGACTACCTACCCTAGTGTAAAGGAAAATGAGACTCTACCATGGCCAAATGGACAGTGTGGGTTAGGCTCTAAAATGTCAGTAGGAGATATCTGTGTACCTGAGCACCTTCCAGGTATGTAGATTTCTGACCTCATGAAGGAGGGCACCCTGCCAGTCCTTATCTCATGGCCTTGAAATCATTAGCTTTGCTGTTGACAATTTGAGTCCAAAAAAAACTTTGTAAGGTGGACTAACACTTGGCTTATCCTATATCATTTCAATCTTATTTTCTAGATAAAACAACTTCTTTAGACTTAACCTTTTCAGTGACATGTTTATAATATTTAAAGAATTTGGTGTAAGTTTTGAGATTCCCTTGAGGGAAGTTTTTGCTACATTGCCCAAAATCAGTGATTCTTGGTCTTCAGTGGCTCACCCCCATCTTACTCAGATTAAAACCAAAAGCTCCCTAGGGACAACCCCATGATGTCCTACCCTGTCATAATCTGCCTTCCTTTCTGACTCCATCTCTCATTGCTCTCCCTCCTTGATGTTTTCCTAGACTCTCTTGCCTGTTTTACCGCAGGGACTTTGCACATGCTGTTCCATTTGTCTGGAACACACTCTTCCCCCAGATTCTCACAAGACTTTCTCACCTCCTTTGGAACTTTACTTAAATGCTATCTTCTCAATGAAATGTTCCCAGTTTGGGTTTGATTCTCTTAGTCATTTTTAGATTTACTTCTAGGTATTTCCAGGATTAAAAGCTGTTTATCCAGGGCCTCCCTGGTGGCACAGGGGTTAAAGTTTCAGCACTATCAAGTTATCACCAGCCCCTGCAGCATGAGTACGATCCACAGTCAGGGAGCTAACCTAAATGGCACAGCAGACCTCTCCTGTCTTGCCCTGCTGCCCCTCTGCCCCTCTCAGCAGTGTATTTCAGTAGATTCACCTGTTCTGCTCCCTACTCTCTCTGATGAATCCTCTCACCCCACCTACCTCAGGCCTACATCCAGTTCTTGTATGCACAAATAAACAAGAATAAATCTTTTTTTTTAAAAGCTGTTTATCCACCAAAAAATACAGTTGTTATGCTAGTTAGCTGAAGTTCCTTATGACTGGATTTTTACTCAAGTGCCTAATGAGATTTGGTTTTGTGACTCTGATGGAATAGACTGAGTTCTACATTATTGGCTATCTATCTTAAAAGAGAGGATCTTCTAATCCACAACCTTAATTCAAGTTGCACTTGCTAGACAAATCTTCTGTCTACTGACATGTCTTTTCCTTCAGTTCCAAAGAACTTTGAACTTAATGGTACCTAAAATATTTAGTTACCTTTTCCATACACTTTTAAAGACCTTCAATTTGATGAGAATGTTGAATTTTTTTATATTTGCAAGGCTATTACAGATATTTAAGTGTTACAGATATTAGAAATGTTTCCAATTGAATTTTGGATGTCCCACATGAATTAGTATAAGTTTCATTTCAATTTATAAGGTCAGTCTACTGAAAGAAGAAAATTTGAAACTTGTTGCAGGTACTTCTTCCCTCCCCCCCCCCACCTTTTTGAAAGTTAGAGTTATGTCACTTCACTTTTATGAAAGACCTACGCTAGTCCCTGTTTTTGCTAAACAAAGGAAATTCAAAGAGGGTTTTGCTTTTACAACAGAAGGTGAGGAGTGAAGATAGCATTCAGTATTTGTTCTACAGCAGCCACAGTGTAGGCAACATGTACCCTGAATAGCAAGTGACACTGCCAACCTTCTCTCCCAGGAATGACTTTATACAGGCTGTGTTCATCATATCATTCCTGCTTTTACTATATGTTAGTGTTCTTTTAGGTTTTATGTATTATTTGGTGTGGCTTGATAGGTTATTTTTGGGATTTGTGAATGTTCAAATTTTTTTCTACATAAATTAGTGGTAATTGCTTCTTCTTTTTTTTTTTTTAATATGCTTAACTATTTTATTTATTTATACATGCTCTGGGTACAGTCAGAAGCGCGGGAGGGTGAGAGAATTCACCAGAGCCAGAGCGGGGAGCAGAGCAGGCAGAAGGACCGTACACTGCTGAGGGGAGGAGCGGTCCGCAGGAGAGGTCTGCGCGCCATGTGGTACCCTCCTCTGGTGAACGGGGAGCAGCTGGGGATCGAACCGGCGCTGCAGAGGCTGTGGGCAGCTTCGCAACCCAGCGCTCAACCGATGCGCCACCTGGGAGGCCCGTAATTGCTTCTTCACTTTATACCATTTCAGCTCACAGGAGTTTTCAATCGAACGCTCTACTTCTGCATAGTGGGAATCCTGTACCCATTTCCATGACATATTCACACATTTTGACAATAACTTAAACATTTCTTGATGATACTGGGAACTATTATGAATGCAAGTTAGGTTAGTGTCCTATAGATATAAATGTTATTGAGTTGCAACTGAGCCCAATTTAAAGGACAGTTTCTATTAAAAAAGTTTTTTGCTTTTGCCATTGTCTTAGTTCAGTTCTTCACCACTTCTTACTTTGACAATTGCAAAGTTAAAGGTTAATGACCTTTTAATTGAGTCTCTTTGGCCCTGACTCACTGACCATGTCTCAGGTTTTCTTCTGAGTATGTAAACTGGATCATGGATCATCACAGTAACACCCAATGTTGTTGAGCCCTGGCTGCATGCCAGGCCTGTGCTAGGCGTTTCATGGACGTGATGGCCAGCGGAAGAATGCATGTCTTAAGAGTGTTGGTTTTGGGTCAGTCAGCCTGACTTCAGATTTCTTCTTATGTAATTGCTCCTTGTGTAATCTTGGAAGAGAATTCTTTTAATTTTGCTGTGCCTCCATTTCTTTATCTGTACAGTGTGGGTCATAGCAGTACTTAACCTCATAAGGCTGTCGTGAATACTGAAATAAGATAGAGTGTAAAATGCTTAGTAAGCATTCAGATAGTAGCTATTTATTATTAATCAGCTATAGCTCATGAAATGCACTCTTTTAAAGTGTACAACTCAGTGTATCTTTAGTATATTCATAAAATTGTGCAACTGTTGCCACCTTCTAATTCTATTGGGTTGTTGGAAAAGTCATGTTGTATTTTTTCTCTTTTCAAGCAGAAATTCATCATGACTTTTCTGACAACCCAACAGAACATTTTCACCCCTTTGTAAAGAAACCCTATACCCATTGTTTAAAAAAATTCACTTGAATAAAGTTGAAGATCTTTTGTTCATTGCAAAGAGGTATACAAAATTATAGTCATAAAGAAAGCTAGACAAAGTTATACACCAAAGAAAAGTATTTCAGGCAAAGTCACCTTCCTCAATGGAAGACAGGGGCTCGCATGCAAGTTACTTCTTCCGTGCTGGTCAGGAATTCCACATTGATTGGCTTAAAATTCCACTTTTGGGAGAGGTTGAAAATTGGTTGGGTATTAAGTCTTGGTGCAGTTTGTCTTAAATGATTCCATTTTGGACCTATTGTTCCCTTTTTAACATACTCCCTATTCCTGGGTCTCCCTAGCCCCTGATAATTAGCATCTACTCTCTATGATCTGCCCATTCTGGACATTTCACACAAATGAATAAAAATATATGAACTTTTGTGGCAGTTCACCAAAGGTTTTTAAAGTTCATGAGTTGCATCATGGATCAGCACTTCATTCTTTTTTTAGGACTGAGTAATGTTCTATTGTGTAGTTATGTTACAGGGCAACCCCGATATAAAACGGGTTGCCTGTCTGTGGGTCTTCACCCTTGTGCTTAGAAGGTACTTATTAATACTCAACTACAGGCACACACAAAAGGTTAATAAAAGGTTTATTTACAAGGGAAGGGGAAATGAAATGTACAACTCAGGGAGAAAAGAAGGAGATAAAGTCTTATTTTTAATATATATATATATTTTTATAGAGGCATGTTTTCTTTATTTGTTTGTTTGTTTTGTTTATACAAGCACTGGGTACAGTCAAAGGCACGGGAGGGTGAGAGAATTCACCAGAGCCAGAGCGGGGAGCAGAGCAGGCAGAAGGACCGAAGTACACTGCTGAGGGGAGCAGCGGGTGGCAGGAGAGGTCTGCGCGCCATGCGGGACCCTCCTCCGGTGGCTGGGAAGCAGCCGGGGATCGAACCGGCGCCGCAGAGGCCGCGGGCAGCTTCGCAACTCAGCGCTCAACCACTGCACCACCGGGGAGGCCCAGGAGATAAAGTCTTAAATGCGTCCTACCAATTCCACCGACCTGGAAACCCAATGGTCCGCTAAGAGCTGGCGGCGAGCCAAGAGCTGTGAAGCCAAGTGAGGACCCCAAGGCTCACATGTCTGGTTTTATACCTTACCTGGCTGCTTCGCTCCACCCTCAGGTTCCAGCAACCCTCCCTTTGGTGATAATGGGATTTGTCATTTCCAGTGTCTTGATGGCTTTGGTCTGGAATGGGGGTGGAGTCCACAAAGCCTGTATGGAATTAGCTCAGGACATCCTTTCCCCGTAACAGTTATATTACATTTTGCTTATCTATTCATCAGTTGATGGACATTTGGGTTGTTTGACTATTATGAATAATGCATGTATGAACATTCATGTACAAGTTAAAAAAAATAAGTAAATAGGGGCCTCCCTGGTGGCACAGGGATTAAAATCTCAGTGCTATCAGGCTATCAACAGCCACTGAAGCATGAGTTCTATCCCCGGCCAGGGAGCTAACCCACATGGTGCAGCAGACCTCTCCTATCTCACCTGCTGCCCCTCTCAGCAGTATATTTCAGTAGATATGCCCATTCTGCTCCCCACTCTGGTGAATCCTGTCACTCCCTGCACCTTTGGCCTACAGCCCAGTTCTTGTATGTATAAATAAATAAAAATAAATCTTTTTTAAAATAAATAAGTAAATAAAATATATTTAAATTAATAACTTTGTTTATTAAATTATAATTTATATTATTTATTTAAAATATTAAATTAAAGTACAGATGCTGTGGGATTTTCTCTTTGATATTTGCAGCAGAATGTTTTGGAGTGTTCTGTACATTTTCCAGGAGTAAGGCCCTACAACTTTGGGACCACTGGTCTCTACCATGTGATAAAGCTTCTTTCAGATCAGTGGGTAGCCATGGACCCCTGGCAGACTGATTCCAGTTGCTCCAGCAGCTCTTGGGAACACACAAATTCCCTTTCAGTCTGAACTTGTTTACTGTCTCCTGGGTCTTTTCTAGACCTCACCACCTTTTTGCCCAGCCTCATGCCGTCTGTTTACATTCCTTTTCCAGGAAGCCTCTGGGCCTAACTGATGGTATCAAGTAAATGTGAAAGGTGAGCCAGCCCACTGATGTTGGAAATAAGTGTGGAAAGACGGCTGGGTCAATGCTTGAGCAAACGACTGAGGCAGAGCCCTGGCCCCAGGGTCCCTGTTGGTGTGACTCTGCCCTCTGACCACAGGGCTGGGTACACTTAGACTGAGCTTGGCTAAAACCTAGCCCTGACTCCTGCCACTGGCAGCAGCCCCCAGAAGCCCACACTCCAGGAGTCCTAGTCCCTCTGTCCTGTTGCTCCCAAAGGGGTTCTAGAGTCTTTGGAAATGATCAGGGCCCCAATCTGGGGCAGGTCACCCCAGGGATGACCATGGGAAGACTGGGACCCGAGGCTGGGGCTTCTTGAGCCTGGGGGCTCCATGAGGCTGTGGGCTCTATGAGGCTGCATCCATGGAGGATGAACCACCACTCCCACAGGTTTTTATGTGGACACGTTTCCATTTGTCTTGAATATATCTAGGGGTAGGGTTGCTGGATCATATAACTTTTTAAAAAAAGTTTTATTGAAATATTCATATATCATACAGTTCATCTATTCACCATATACAGTTCAGTGATTTTTAGTATGTTCATAAAAATGTACAACTGTCACCACAGTCAGTTTTAGAACATTTTTATCACCTCAAAGGGAAATTCAGGACCCTTTAGCTGTGGTGGCAGCACCCCTGCTCTCTGTCTCCCGTTTCCACCTCTCCAGCCCTTAGCAACCACTCGTCTACTGTCTTGGTTCATAGATTTTTCTGTTCTGGACTTTCATATGAATTGAATCATTTAGGATGTGGTCTCCTGAGAGACATTAAGGTATTCCAGAGCACTGACCTTTGATCTCTGAATTTCCAGGCCCAGGAATTGCCTGGGACAGAGTAGGAACTCAATAAATAAGTATTGAATGAATACATTTCACCTTTCAGTGTGATTATCTATCTGCCTTCTCATAGAAAATAGAAGGAAAGAATTTTCCTTTAAAAAATAGGGAAAAAACGTGTAGCTGTATGGAATTCAGAACAGTATAAAAGTAATTATTGAATCAAAAAAGTTTTTTTTCAGTTGTTTTTCCAGCCACAAGAAAATGTGTGGTCATAAAATTCTAAACTGTTTACATTTTCTACTCAGTTAAAACAGTGTTTTAAAGCGGTCTGCATAATTAATAATAATAGTGTCTATTATTACTGTAATAGCCAACATTTATCAAGGGCTTGTTATAAGTCAGACACTATGGTAAACATTTTACTTATTTGCTCTGTCTCACAACTTTAGAAGTCACAGATATTACTACTGTTCCCATTTGACAGATAAAGATACAGAGGTACAAAGAGGTAACTTCCCATGTTACCCAGTCAGCGTGTGGCTGTGGCAGAATTTGCACTGGGCAGCTTGGTTCCAGAGCCTGTACCCCTACTCACAGACAGACCACTCACCTTTTACTTCAGTTTCGAGGCAAATGATGTGCTAATATGTCGTCCAGGTTCAATTGTAAGAAAGAGAAACCACTCTAGTTTTTAATTCGTTTACCAAAGGGAATTGAATGCTTACCAAATCTTTGGAAGGGCTGAGAGGAGTGGCCTCCAGTCTAGGCCTTCAGAAATTATTCCCAGAAACAGACTGCCAAACAGGCCCTCCAGGGGCAGGAATCGGGGCCACTACTGGCTCAGCTGAATTTCAGATGCGGTCACCAGATGCAATTCAGGGGTCGAACATCCCCACCCTGAAACTGCCCCCCAGCACTCACCAACTGTAGTGGTGGCTTATGGCCACCACTGTCTCTCAGTAGCTCTGAATCTCCGGACACAGGAATGCTGCTCTAGAAAAACCCAGCGTTTCCATAAATGTGCTGGATGCATTCACAGGCAAAATAGCAAAAAGATGGCTTCTATTTAATTTCTGCTGTCCAAGTCTTACAGAAGGACATTTGATCCATGGACCCCAGTCCACATGGATGCAATTCCACAAAGACTTGCAAAGGAGTCTGGAAATGTACTTTTTAATTTTCCAGAAAGAAAGTTAGAAAGGATGCTAAGTTAATACACAAATCTACTCTAATATCTACTAGGATAGAATTTTGTGGATCTCCCTGAAAATGACATTTTGTCAGTATGTAAAAACAGTTTTAGGGCACAGATATGTTCAAAAATTGGTTCTTTTAAAAAGTCACAGAATTGGGCCTCCCTGGTGGCGCAGCGGTTGCGAAGCAGCTGGGTTGCGAAGCTGCCTGCAGCCTCCGCAGCGCGTTTGATCCCCGGCCCCAGGGCGAGGGTCCCAAATGGCGCACAGACCTCTCCTGCTGTGCCCACTGCTCCCCTCAGCAGTGTATTTCATTGGTCTGCCTGTTCTGTACCCCGCTCTGGCTCTGGAGAATTCTCTCACCCTCCTGTGCTTCTGACTGTACCCAGTGCTTGTATAAATAAATAAATAAATCTTTAAAAAAAGGGGGGGGGGTAAATAAATAAATAAAAAGTCACAGAGTTAACTTTTGCTTGTCACTAAGCAGACCCAGAATACTGGACAGCACTAGTTAGTATGCTCTTAAGTGGTGGTGTAAAAATAGTGAAGCTAAAACTACACAATTTAAATACGCTTTCTAGTGCCTTCCTAGCTCATTGGGGGTCATGATAGGTGAACTTGTAGTGTAGCAAGTTCTAAAAATATGTATTTTTGTCCCCTGATTGCAAAATCCTAGCTTATTCCTAAATCTGATCCTGCTATTTTAATTGCAGGTGTTTCTTAAAATGCTTTCCCCAGCCAATTTTGTGCTTAGCTTTAAATTGGAACACTTAAAAATATTGATGTCAATTACTTCTCAGTAAGACTGGGGGGGGAAAGTGTTGATAACCCACCGCCAGAGTTTTGCTTTCCAGCTCCATCAACTTTAGCTTTCAACTTGCCTTGGTTCTCTTTATTTATTTATTTATAAAGATTTATTTATTTATGCATACAAGAAATGGAGCATAGGCCAGAGGTGTGGGGAGTGAGAGGCTTTACCAGAGACAGAGTGGGGAACAGAACAGGCAAATTGACTGAAATACACTGCTGAGGGGAGCAGCAGGAGAGACAGGAGAGGTCTGCTGTGCCAGGTGGGTTGCTCCCTGGCTGGGGATCAAACTTATGCTTCAGTGGCTGCGGATTGCTTTATAGGTTGTGTCTTAACCCCTTGTGCCACCAAGGAGGCCCTTGGTTCTCTTTATTTACTTTTCTTTTTATTTATTCCACTCTTCCCAGTGACAGAGACTAAGGAACTTTAAAAAATTATCCTTTGCTAATAATAAACAGGAATCACATTGCATTTTGTGGAATATTCCAGACTTCTTAGCAATTTTCTCTATTGGTTGCTGCTCAGAAATTTTTTGGTAAACCTCTAGGTTGGCAGTATTTTGAATAGTTGAAGTGACCAGAATTCAGCCCTCCTCCTGAGTGGGTATTTGATGTATTTATTTTACTAGTTTAAAGTGTATCTGAGCAGTTCTGCTCTCTCTGGTGGCGTTTGCAGGATGCTCATTTCAACGATTTCAGTTTGTTTTCTTCTTTATACTTGCCTGTGCATTTTCTAAATTTTCTATAAGTATATAATACTATTATAATAAATTAAAAATTATTGTATTAATTCAATCAAAATTATTTTGGTGGGATTAAAGCTTAATTGATAGAATTAACAACCATCAAATTGATTCGGGGGAGGGCGGGAGGCAGGGAGAGGGAAGAAGGCGTCAGACATTCCCCAGTGAAGCTTTGTAGAAGGTGAATGAAGCATGTATATGTGGAGGTATGTAGTTTTACTCCCCCAGTTGTAGTGGAGGCCTGCCAGCCTCCCAGCCCTCAGCAAGTCTTCACTCTATCTGGGCTCTCTGGCGTTCTCTGCTTCTCTCTCGGCTTTTGCTGCTTCTTTCTCGGCTTCTCTTTCGGCTTCTCCTGCTGCTTCTCCTTCAGCTTCTCCTGCTGCTGCTGGCGTCCCTGTGACGCCGCCCCCAAAAGCCCAGTCCCAGCCCAGGTGAATCCCGTCTACCCATGATCACACCCTACTCCAGGTGCCCGCCATCAGGCATGCATTCAGGACCGCAAGGATCCATCATCTATCCTGATGGCGGGAGGGCAGAAAAGCCTGACATTTTTCCTTACCCTACACCCTGGCTACAGTGCCTTTGCACAGGCTGCACTTTATGAATGACATGTCCGTGGCAGCCTAGTCTTCTGCCCATAGGTGTTTCTAGTATGCCTAAGAGACTACAGTGTTTCTTCCCCAAAGCCTCAATGTTGGCCTACAATGTGTTGTCTTCGGACTCAGACTGCCCAGTTTCATGAGTGCTGGGGCTCTGTATTGTAGCAAGTTCAGGCAACAATTTAGAATTGAACAGAAATGTCTTTAGATATACAGATAACAAATCCCGAGTATGAAAGGGTATTGGCTGGTGAAAACCCAGTGTCCTTCTCACTGCTGGCCTCCCAGGCCTGGTTTCCAGTTTCTTAAGTATCAGCAGAGAAGTCTGTGCAGGTGCATCTAATGTGAGTAGAATTCTAGTGGCTTTACAGGCCATCATTCTGCCCAACACAGTGTGGAGACTCTGCTGTAGGTTGGGACATACAGATTGAACTCATTGATTTTAATGGCTGCTGTATTTTATTAGTGTTGTAGTTTATTTATCCTGTTTCCTGTTGGTAGAAATTTAGATCTTTCCAGTCTGTTGTAACAACAAACAAAGTGAGGTTGACTATCCTTATACAAATATCTTTGTACCCAAGGCAGAATATTTCTGTAGGCTAAACTCCTTTGTGCACAAGTGCTAGGTCAAAGGGCACCGTGGATCTCTAAATGGGAAGTTATCTCTAAATGGTGGTATCAAGTACCCTCTCTAACCCCCCAGAAACAAAGGAGGTGACTGGTGTCCCTCATCACTTAGCAATGCTTGATCTTGCAGATTTGTAGGGGTAAAATAGTATCTCACTGTAGTTTTTTTTGTTTCCTAGAAGTATAGTTGAAAATCCTAATGCTTTCGTTAGATTTACTTTTATGTTGATCATTTGTACCACTAATAATCATTTTGAAATTAGAAAATCCATATTTATAAACCTCTCTATTTTTCTTTTAAATTTTTGCATGGACGAACAGGGGTGTAGGCCAAAGGTTGGGAGGGGATGGAGTGAGAGGATTCTCCAAAGACAGAGTGGGGAGCAGAACAGGCAGACTGACTGAAATACACTGCTGAGGGGAGCAGTGGGTGAGGCAGGAGAGGTCTGCTGCGCCATGTGGATTTCTCCCTGGCCGGCTGGGGATCGAACTTGTGCTGCAGAGGCTGCGGATTGCTTCATAGTGCGGTGCTTAACCCCTTGCGCCACCAGGGAGGCCATATATATATATATATATATATATATACACATATATTTTTTTTTGCTATTTCCCTCTTAAGCGTACAGTTTTTAAGATGTTGAATTTTTCAAGATTCTTGGAAGTTATTCTGTTTGGTTTTGTTGTAAATCATATTGACGTCACTTGCAGGAAGAAGCAGTAGGTCATATAATGTTGCTTGGTATTTCATCTCTGGCCTGCCTTTGAATAGTTGTCATCTTAATAAGTTTGTTTTATTCAAAGTAATACAGTATGTTTGCTTTCAATTTGCCATAATATATTTAAATATTGGGAATCTTTTCTTGCATACTTTAATATGAAGGTCCAAGTTATAAACAAGCAGATTTTCATGAACAAATAATCTTTGTCAGGTTATCTATTTTTCCATGCTAGAAAATGATACCTGATAAGTGTTCCCATGTCATGTATTAAAAGTACATCTTGAGGGCCTCCCCCATGGTGCAGCGGTTGAGCGCTGGGTTGCGAAGCTGCCAGCAGCCTCTGCAGCGCCAGTTCAATCCCCGGCTGCTCCCCGGTCACCGGAGGAGGGTCCCGCATGGCGCGCAGACCTCTCCTGCCGCCCGCTGCTCCCCTCAGCAGTGTACTTCGGTCCTTCTGCCAGCTCTGCTCCCTGCTCTGGCGCTGGTGAATTCTCTCACCCCCCCACCCCCCCGCGCTTCTGACTGTACCCAGTGCTTGTAAAAATAAATAAATAAATCTTTAGAAATTAAATAAATATAGAAACTCATCTATTAAAAAAAAAGTACATCTTGAAAAAAATAAAAGTACATTTTGAATAACTGTTTTCTCTCGCTGCAGGACAAGCTTACAAAGATTGTGCTTGACTTGGGATCTTCCCTTTTTACTTCATTCAACTGACTTGGCAGAATTTCAAGAGCAGCATTCATAAATTTGCAAGTATGAAAATTGTAATTCTTGATATTATCTTAAATACATATATTAAAAAGTAGAGCTTTACGGTTGTAGATTTGACATTATTTTACATCAGGTTTTACCTCAATATGGATTTGTTGCTTAAAAATTCACTGTATAAAACATTCAAACTTCTGATCTACCCCTGTTCACTTATTGCTAAATTTTTAATTCATTGCCTCTCTGGTGGATGTCTCTCTTCCATTCCACCTTCATCAATGACTCACATTCCATAAGAGCTGGAGATTATCTAGACCAAGCTCCTCAATTTGCAGAGAAGGAAATTAGGCCCGAAAGGTAAAGTTACTTATCCATGGACATATAGTTAATTTAGCGGAAGAACTGCTAACTAGTCTCTGATCTCCCGGCTCTCCCCACAACAGTGATAAAGGAGTATTGCTCAGCTGGCGCATCCTGCAAGCTTTGCAGTCACTGTTTGGGTTAATACCTTTTCAGTAAAATGGGGATTGTACCGCCTACCTGATTGGTTGTTGTGTGTGAGGATTTCAATGACTTAATGCTCATTGCTGCTTGTACTTCTGCCTGTAGCCCTTTCACTTCTTACTGCATTGACTGCTTCCCTGCTTCTTGAATCTGCCCACCCTGGCTCTTGTGCCCCAGTGCTCTCTGGTTCTCCCTATACCTGTGCCTGTTAAACTGGCTTTTGCTTCTCTGTTGTGGGCAATCCTCCAGGTTCTTCTCTCATCTGGTGTTTCTCTGAGCCCCTTCTCTGTTTGTAGATATCAACACATCACTAATTTTAAATCTGACTTCCCCTCTGAACCTCCGACCAGCATTTCCAGTGGCTCCCTGGCCATGTCTACATAATTCCCCATTCTCCTCCAACACTGAACTTGAAACCGGAGTCATTGCTTTTCCTCTAAACCAGTTCTTCCTTCTGACTTCCTAATATCTGTCAGCAATGCCTTTAAACACTTAGGCTATAAAAATCCCTGTTATCTTTATATCTCTAGCCTTTCACAGCTAGTCATACATCAAGATCCAGGAATTTATTTCCCATTTGTTTATTTTTAACTTTTCCTTCCATTCCATCCTTGCTATCATCACCAAATTCAGGGCATTAACCACATAGACAGTTACAATAGAGTTCGTTCACCCTGAAGTAGCTTGGTTTTTTTCTCTCTCTCTGTTCCCCAAGTATATAACCTCTTGACTTTTCGAAATGGATGTCACCTTGTCACTTTAGTAGCACATGAAATTTTTTTTTAAAGATTTATATATTTATTTTTGCATAGAAGAACTGGGGTGTAGGCCAGAGGTGTGGGGGGCGGTGGTGGTGAGAGGATTCACCAGAGATAGAGTGAGGAGCAGAACAGGCAAATCTACTGAAATATATTGCTAAGGGGAGCAGCAGGTGAGACAAGAGAGGTCTGCTGTGCCATGTGGGTTAGCTCCCTGGCTGGGGATCAAACTCAAGCTATAGGGGTGAAAGAGCTAAGACTTCAGCCCAAGGCTACCAGAGAGGCCCTGATCTTGATTAAGTGAAGACACTGAATATCATTATTCTGAGAGCTCCCATGATTTCATAATCATGAATTACAACTGAGGTCTGGCAAATTGTGAGACTAATAGTTAATATTTCACCCACTTGTGTGACAAACTTTAAAATTTTTAATGTTTTGGGGCCTCCCCTGGTGGCGCAGTGGTTGAACGCTGGGCTGCAAGGCTGCCCGCAGCCTCCGCAGCGCTGGTTCATTCCCCGGCTGCTGGCAAGCGTCCCACAAAAATGAAATGAAATAAAATAAAATTTAATGTTTCATATATTCGTAGAATTCAAAACTCAAAATATCAAAAAGTATACCACGTAAAGTCTTCCTCCAATCCTTCTATCCTGTCTCCTAGATCCTACCCACCTTTAGTTGGCAATCCCTGTTGTGCCTTCAAAGAGCTGACAAGTATATAGGTGTCACAGTAAAGTCATTTATAGTATCCCATGAGACACAAAGAGCAGTGACAGCTAATCAGCTTGAGTCCCATTCAAGTTAAAATCCAAAGAATTGTGGACTCAAAACATGTTAGCTTAATTTGCCACTGAAATGTTTTCATCGAATTACTTATGGGACGGCCTTGATTTTAGAGGCAACATATAGGAAAAGTCATATAAAGAGCCTTTGTTAGTTCAGGAAGGACACTGGTGAAGATGTTTATTGAATGCCTCTCACATCCCAAACATCAACCTAGGACTGTATGCATCCTAGGTTGGATGCATGGACTCAGTCTCTGCTAATACAGATATCCTAGTACAGAAGGGAAACATACATCCAAACAGGCAAGTAGAATGCAGTCCAGCAGTTGTCATGAAGTATATTATTTATAGTGTACAGTGGGTGTAGAGGAAATAGGAAACAACAATTAACGTCGGACCAGGAAAGCTGAGGAACACTTCCCAAGGGAGGCTCTGTTTGAACTGACTCTGAAGAAGGAGAAAGAGTTTCTCAGATTGAGAAGGTGGTTTGATTGTAGCACAGGAATAATACATATAAAAGCTTGGCAGCATGAAGGGCACAGTGTGCCAGGAAGTGCCATGTAATTTAAGAGTGGGAGGAGAGGCAGGTGGTAGGAGATATGCAAGGAGAGATGGGCAGAAACTGGGTCCCCAGTGTATTAAATCCATTCATAGAAATAGGGGTTTTAGGGATTCCCTAGTGGTGCAAGGGGTTAAGATGCAACCTATGAAGTAATCCACAGCCTCTGCAGCACGAGTTCAATCCCCGGCCGGCCAGGGAGCAACACACATGGTGCAGCAGTCCTCTCCTGACTCACCCGCTGCTCCCCTCAGCAGTGTATTTCAGTCACTCTGCCTGTTCTGTTCCCCACTCTGTCTCTGGTGAATCCTCTCACCCCCACATCTCTGGCCTGTACCCCAGCTCTTGTATGCATAAATAAATAAATCTTAAAAAAAAAAAAAGAAATAGGGACTTTATCCAGTAGGCAAGAAGGAGCTATTAGAGAATATTATACAGCAAAATCCAGAGATACAACATGCTTCAGGGGGACAAAAGGAAGAGACCAATTAGGAAGACCAGTTGTTATATTCGTCCAAAATTTCTCTAGCACGACACTTATTGTCCCCATAGAAGAATTCACAAGGCAAATTCCCCTAAAAGTTTGTGCCAGAAAAATGCTCCATTTCTACTGGGCAGATGATGTGAGCACTATGTAAATCCTTTTTTGTTTGTGGTTTTTTGCCTTGGATTCCAGAAAAATAGTGCTACCATTAAATGTCCCAGCTGGGAGTTGGGAGTTCCCTCCCAATTGTAAGGTGCTATGCCTGGGCTGGGGTCTATGGCAAGTGTGTGTCTCAGCTTTGTCTACCCATCCTGTGACACTCAATATGTGGGAGTCATGCAGCTAGTTTCTGGATGTCTCTTAGAGGGAGCTGATCAGTGTGTAGCTGTATTTTTGGTGCAGGAGGGAATCCAGAGCCTCCTGTCCTGCCATCTTGGTGCCTTCATCTGTGACCTTTTTAGCCTGGGGCCACAAAGGACTTGCTTGCTTTAAGTAGGGTTCCACTCCCTAGAAAACAGTGCCACCAGATTGATTCCTCCTGAAAGCTTCTAAGAAGGGATTTTGCCATACCGACTCCATCACAGTGCCAGCATTTTCACTACTTCTTTGATATGATTGATATGTTAGAATTTTTATTTTAAAAGCTGTAATGCAACCATGAAACTCCTTGGGTACTTTAAGACTGAGCTGAGTGGAAATATAACACAGATGTCTAAGGAAATGAGGTAAAGTGCCCGTTTTCAACAGAATTATCCAAAAGCAGAATGAAATTCTTGTTCTGTTTGCTTTTTTCACAAATTCCCTACCCCAACCAGGCCTTTGACCTATAGTTCTTTAAGAGAAAGGATTTATTTCTCAGAGTAATCTCTCTTCAACCAGAAAAGGCTAACTAGCAGAAGTACACATCTTCAACAGTAAACTAAAATAGTAGAGTTGGAACCAATAGTTTCTATCATTTTGAGAGACTAAAGAAACATAACGAGCTCTTATCCTGGCATCTTATAACTTGATTTATTTCAGGATCCTCTTGTAAAAAACATGGATACATATATAGTATAACACTTAACTACAATAAAAGTATAGAAATTGAAATAGTCCTCAGAGATCATCTAGACCCACCACACCCAATTGCCCTCACCCTAAATCGGTGACATTCTGTTTTGCACTAACAGCAACATAGAGCTTGTTACTTTGTGAGGAAGCTAATTCCCTTGTTGAACAGCTTGACCCAGTGTATCTCAGTTTTCTTACCAAAGCCTCCAGTAAGAAATACATTTTACATCTTGGCCCAATACACATATATGTGTGATTCTGCGTATTACTCTATCTGAAACCAAAAAACCCCATTTACGAATTCTTAGTACTTGCAATAAGTTCTACTGTTTTAAATTCTATGGTATGTGTTTTAAAGTCCTAGTTGTGATCAGTTAAGGTGATTTCAGGGGACCTCCCTGGTTGTGCAAGGGGTTAAATCTCAGCACTATGAAGCTGTCAGTAGCCACTGCAGCACAAGTTCGGTCCCTGGCCAGGGAGCTACCCACATGGCACAGCAGACCTCTCCTGACTTACCCGCTGCTCCCCTCAACAGTATATTTTAGTCAATCTACCTGTTCTGTTTCCCACTCTGTCTCTGGTGAATCTTCTTACCTTCCCCCACCCCATGCTTCTGGCCTGTACCCCAGTTCTTATATACATAAATAAATAAATCTTTTTTAAAAAAAGTGATTTCAAAACCCATAAGTGGATTCAGACAAGCAAGATGATAACCATTGACTTAAAACTTTCAAAACCTTAGTTTGCTTACATATAGATATGAAGACACTGGATCTGATTACCTGAACTCTAAAAACCCCATTAACTTGCCATTTAAAAAAGAAAAAATTCTTTATATTGAACTAAAATCTGTCTCCCTTAGGCATGTCCATTGGTCCATCTTGCTTTTAAGAACCCCATTAAATATCATTCAACAAATAGGGACAGGGCACCTATGTGCTAGACGTTATACTCTGTGCTAGGGATACTAAGGTGAACAATAGTCTCACCCTTTTGGAATTTACATTCTAGATAGTCCAGAAGATAAGTCCTCTTCCACCTAACTGGCTTCAGTATTGGAAGACACTATCAGGTTCCCTTTTATTCCTTTCTGTTTCCTAAACCATGCCTCATATGACAGTAGTTAGTGAACTACAGCCATCAGCTGGGACTATCCCTACTGATGAGTAGGTTGTCTAGACAACCTCTGATAAGGTGACATGGAAGCCAGGACTTGTATACAGTTGGAGGATGGTGATGTGAAGATCTTGGTGAAGGGTGTTCTTAACACGGGCCATCAGTAGTGAACTGGCTCTTGAGAAACATCAAAACCAGCAAGCTTAGAGTGTGGGAAGAAATATTAAAATTTTCAAACAAATGGTGTAAAAACAACTACATAGACATTATAGAAAAAATAACCTTGACCCTTCAAACCACATACAAATTTTAACTTGACATGAATCATAGCATTAAATGTAAAAAGTTAACAATCTAGAAGAAACTCTTCAGGACCTTGGGATAGGCAAAGATTTTTTAGGACACAAAAAGCATGAACCTAAAGAAAAATTTTATAAATTTTGCTCTTTAAAAGAAATCTGAGAGGGCCTCCCCGGTGGCGCAGCAGTTGAGTGCTGGGTTGTGAAGCTGCCTGCGGCCTCTGCAGCACCAGTTCAATCCCCGGCTGCTCTCCGGCCACCGGAGGAGGGTCCCACATGCGCGCAGACCTCTCCTGCCGCCCGCTGCTCCCCTCAGCAGTGTACTTCGGTCCTTCTGCCTGCTCTGCTCCCTGCTCTGGCTCTGGTGAATTCTCTCACCCTCCCGCGCTTCTGACTGTACCCAGTGCTTGTATAAATAAATAAATTAATTAATTAAAAATAAATCTTTAAAAAAATAAAAAAAAAGAAATCTGAGATATTTGTATTCAGATTATACAAAGAACTCAGATAAGTAGATAATTAGACAACAAACTATTGGTAAATGACTTGAACAAAAGAAGAAATACAATAAAAAATAGCACATAAAAAGAGGTTCAACATCACTCACCATCAGGGAAATGTAAATTAAGCCACAAAGTAAATGTCATTACATACCCGCTGCAGTGACTAAAACTGAAAAGATTCACAATATCAAGTGTTGGCAAGTATATAGAGGAACTGAATCTCATACATTGTTGGTGGGATTGTAAAATCCACCAATGTAACCATATTGGAAAACTTAAGCAGTTTCTAAGAAAATTAACCCTACTCTGTAATCCAGTAATTCCATTCCTAAATATTTACCAAAAAGACATGAAGACTTATGTCTACTAAGAGACTTGTATAGGAGTTTTCATAGCAGTTTCATTTACACAAGCCCCAAACTGGAAAGAAAAAATCCATCAAAACAAAGAAAAAAAATTAAATCAAACAAAATAGTAAAACAAAAAAAAAAAAATGCCATCAGTTGGTAAATAAATTCCCAATAGTTCTTTACTTGGATTTCATCCCATGCAAGCACAGACTAGTGTTCAGCACAGCCTCTAGAACACTCCCATACAGATTTATTGATCTCTTTGTCTCTGTTCTTCTGCCTCTGGTACTTTGCCCCTCTGGTACTTTGGGTATCTCAGCTTTCCTGAACACCAACTCTGCTCAACCCACTTTAATCCCCCTTCCTTGTATCGTGACCCAGAAAGTAAAATAAATAGGGCTTACATGTTTGATCCCCTTCTTTCAGGGTACCCAGTTGTACTTTCCCTGCATTCACTGTCTGAAGATAATTTTTTAACCTTCATTTTAACCAGTTTTCTAATTGTTTGTAGCAAAGGTCAAGTCTAGTAGCAGTACTGCAACATAGCAAAAGCTCAGCAGTTTTACTTTAATAGTTTTCTAACTTTACTTTTGCATCTTAAAAGATATGCATCATCTGCAATAACAATAATTTTTTTTTAAAGATTTATTTATTTATTTATTTATGTATTTATTTATTTATATAAGCACTGGGTACAGTCAGAAGCTCGGGAGGGTGAGAGAATTCACCAGAGCCAGAGCGGGGAGCAGAACAGGCAGAAGGACCAAAGTACACTGCTGAGGGGAGCAGCGGGCGGCAGGAGAGGTCTGCACACCATGTGGGACCCTCTTCCGGTGGCTGGGGAGCAGCCGGGGATCGAACCGGCGCTGCAGAGGCTGCGGGCAGCTTCGCAACCCAGCGCTCAACCGCTGCACCACCGGGGAGGCCCCAACAGTAATTGTTTTATCCTTTCTAGTACCCATTATTCATTGGTTATTACTTCCAGGACAATGTTAAATAATAGTGTTGATATTTTCCCAATATTTTCCCCTTAAGGGTAAATGGGAAAACATTTTAGAGATTCGATATCCAGGATTACTGAAAATGTAGGGGGAAAGGGTGCTATCAAATGTTATTGGTGAAGATATAAATTGATAGAATATTTTGATAAGGTAACATATGTGTACCCATTTAGCAACTCCACTTTTTAGAATAAAAAAAAATTTTTTTTTAAGATTTTATTTATTTATACAAGAGCTGGGGTACAGACCAGAGGTGTGGGGGATGAGAGGATTTACCAGAAAGAGTGAGGAACAGAACAGGCAGATCAACTGAAATACACTGCTGAGGGGAGCAGTGGGCGAGACAGGAGAGGTCTGCTGCGCCATGTGGGTAGCTCCCTGGCCAGTGCTGCAGTTCTGCAGTGGCTGCGGACAGCTTCAGAGGTTGTGTCTTAACCCCTTGCGCCACCAGGGAGGCCTGGAATCAAATTTTTTCATAAATGCTTAAGGATCTATGTGCAAAGGTATTTGTTGCAGCATTATTTTATAGTAGCAAAAAATTGTAAAATCATGATCCATGTTTCACATGAGAACAAAGGAATTACTAGATTTTAACTGATAAGATATAACAATAAAAATTGCTTATTGATGTGATGCTTCTCTGGTAGTATTTTTAGATATCTTGTTTTGGCTCTTGGCTGATAAGCCTGAGATATTCTCCTGCTGTTAGACAGTATCCCTGGTTTGTCTGCATCTGGAGACACGGTCATGTAAGGACTCAACAAAAGCTAGCTCTTTGGACCCGTCATGAAAATGTGAAGGCCCCAATCTCCAGCCAAGCAATTCAATCATTTTTATATAATTATTTCAAAGAGGTTTGGGATCTTGAAGCCCTTTATTAGTTAGAACCTGGATTACTTTATTATTTTTTTTTTTTTAGAGGCATGTCTTATTTATTTATTTATTATTTGTTTGTTTGTTTGGTTTATACATGCACTGGGTACAGTCAGAAGCGTGGGAGGGTGAGAGAATTCACCAGAGCCAGAGCGGGGAGCAGAGCAGGCAGAAGGACTGAAGTACACTGCTGAGGGGAGCAGCGGGTGGCAGGAGAGGTCTGCTCACCATTTGGTACCCTCCTCCGGTGGCCGGGGAGCAGCCGGGGATCGAACCGGCTGCAGAGGCTGCAGGCAGCTTCGCAACCCAGCGCTCAACCGCTGCGCCACTGGGGAGGCCCAGAACCTGGATTACTTTAAACATGGAAGACATGTCATTGTAGACATAACTCCTAGAGTACCAATTTATTATAATGCTCTTCATTTCTATATATGTTCACATTAATACATTTGATAAAGTACTAAATTAGAGTTAATGCATTTTTAAAAAAATAACTACTCAGCCAGTTCAATCCAGCTAGCACTAGTGAGAGCTGACTTAGCAGTTGCATGTTCCTGAATTTGAGAGACCTCACTAATCTATTTGTGTTTCTAGGCCATGGTCTTACTCTCTGTCATTATTTCATGTTCTGCTGAATGATTTTGACCCTTAATGACTTATAGGTGTACAGGTGTCAAGTGAAAACTACTATGAGAGCACTGAGCAAAAAGAATAATGTTAAAAGGCCTATTGTTATAGTGGCTTGAGCCAGGGAAACTTTCACCTTCAAAAAAATTGATCAAAAGACCAACAAAGGAAAAAAAAATTGGTCAGTCATTAATCAGACATTGACAGAAGACTTTTGATAGCACGAGAGTTACCATAAAAGTTACCATAAAAGTTTCTATAGCCTGAGACTCACACTATCTGAATGAACAATGTTGAAAGAGACTTCACCTGGAGTCACACCAGAATTTCAGGGAATGCGAAGGAAAAAATAACTGCAATATAACAACATCAGACTATACTGATGAAACATAGAGATAGGATGACCTTAAATGCACTGATTCCATTAACATTCCATTTATAAAAATGTTTCCTCCCTGCTAAATACAATAGTCTTGAATGGGCTATTACTGCAGCCTTGGATGGTGTCACAAATTAGGAATAAATGACCCTTGGTTGCAAATGATAGGAATCCAACATAGATTTTAGCAGAAAAGGAAATTTATACTCATCTAACTAAAAAGTCCAGAGGGAACATTGGCTTTAGGCACAGCTGGATTCAAGAGTTAAAATAAAATAATGTCATCAGGACTTCCCCAACATGGTTTTGTCTGGCTTCCTTCTGTGCTCGCATCATTCCCGATGGGCTTCCTCACTGATGAAGGCCACTTGTAGTTCTCAGCTTGGATGATGCTTGAGACCCATGTTCTCATGGTTTCAGCACACCATGCTCCAGCTCCCATGCTGTACCCCAGATGACTCAGACTGACCCATCTAGCTCATGTGCCCTCCTGGTGGAGAGTAGGTAAAGCCAAGGAATGAACATCACCGAAGGGTGGAAGGCAATTCCAAGATAAAAAGAGAAATTCTATGCTGAGGAAGAGGAAGGGAAGTTGTGCAGGCAGAAGACAACAGAGGCCCTGCCATATAACAAAAGTGGAAGAAGATGCATTTAAAAACTAAACCCAGAAGATTGTAAGATGACCTGATGCCTGTGATTATATTTTTAAATATTCTAGAGAGGAGAGTAGAGGCAGATAGAAGACACAAAATTTGCAAGCTGATCAACGATGAAGCTGGGTAATAGGTTTATGAGCATTCCTTTTGCTGTCTCTGCTTTGGTATTTAAAAACTGGCTTGCAGAAGTCAACATCAATAATAGCAGCAAGAAAATAAAGGTGGTTCCTAATCGACTGTGGTTGTTTATGAGAAGTAAAAGGTAAGAGGTGCTGAGAGGGAAGGTTCTGTGTCATGTGTGCAGGAAGACAAGTCTCAGGAAAGATTCTTTTCTTAGAGAACGGATTTATCTAATTTTGGTGCTGGAAATGTTATCAGTGAGGATCTGCTCAGGAAAACAGAAGTCAGCCTATGTATTTCAAAGAGAGGGAATTTAATTTATGAAATTGGTTCCAAAAATCAAAGAAAGGCTGGAATCCCAAAAGGGAGAAGGGAGGCTGGTGGGGGACTAGAAGGAAGACTCTCATCATAGACCAGAAGCTGCTGTGTCCTGCACTGGAGCCCACCAGTCTGTGCTGGTGGCTGTGCAGTGGAGTTGCTGTCACAGTCAGTTCTGGACTTGCCAGTGAGATGCCACTTCTATCAGTGATGCAAAGTCCAAAGGATGGAAAAGCTACTGGAGTGCAGAGTCACCCTACCCCTCTGCCCACCACCAACAGCCACCAGGCACCAGCACTCACTGCATTACTGTTGCCCAGAGCAGGAAACTTCTTTTCCTTTCTGATCTCCTATCAGTGCTTCCTACTGATAGAATCTAACAGGAAGCCAGCTACAAGGAAGGAAGGAAGTCTGGGATATGTCCTTTGCAGAATTTCAGTCCCATCAGGAGAGTAGAGTGTGAGGTGAGAGTAGAGCTGAGAGGTGACTGGTAAATGACCAACGTGGTCCACTCTTTGGCTACTTGGCATCTGCACACACCACTTTTCCCATATGTAAGATTTGAAACAAGTTCACCAGTCTGTTTTACAATATGCAGCTATTATTTATACAAAGATGCCTTCACCTCCTCCCTAAAACAGATGATGTTAATTCTTTGGTGAGTCACAACCCATTTCAACCAACCATGCAATGTTCCCCTGGTGCAGGTTTGGGGGCTAAGACCTCTGCAGGGACAGAAAGCAAAATTCTTTAAGTGGGTTGAAAATGAAAGGAAGCACTACAACTTTCCTCCCCTGATTTCTAAAAGTATTCTAGCTTTTAGGGAAAAATAGCATTAGACATTGGCCTTTGGGTAAAAGAATATGCCCCATCCATTTGGATAGCACCCCAGTCTCTCAGACTGTCATCTCTCAGATGGGACCATAATGGAATATTCACATGGTGGTTCTGTCATTTTATCGGGCACGCTGCTTCTGGGTGGTGGAGTATATGACGAGCTTTATGGGCTAGGGAAATACCAGCTGAAATCTGCAGAAAAGGTCATGTTGTCCACCTGCTTCCTGAGCGCCCCCTCTGCAGTGGGTGCTGATTATTAAGCATTCACGTGAAACACTAGAACCTCATAGTCTGCCCATACCAAGATGTGCATCCCCCTGCATCTTCCCCATATGCCTTTGATTGCCAATCCTTCTAGCTGGTTCTTTCTAAATCCCTGACAATATGACATTGTATTAGCCATTGTCCGTGAGTCAGGGTAAACTCTCTACCTGTATCTGTTTCTATGTCTGCGCATATGAATAGCCACATGCTTTCTCAAGCTTTCCCCTCCCACATGCTTCAGAGACTACTCCCGGTTGGAGATGTGGTGTGGTGAGCCACTCCAGCTGGTGTCAGCATGCTGTGCACCATCATCTCTAAATAGGGTCTTAACTTTTTCTGCCTCAGGTAGTTTTAGGGAACGCACCATGGGGTCATATATACAAGCTGAGGAAAAGGCATCAATGTACTAGGAGTCGGTGCTATAAGAACTATGCGGATTCAAGACCCATTTGGTCCAATCTTGTACATAACACTTCCTCTTGATGATAGAGTGAAGCTGCACATGTCTAAACATTTATTTTGGTGCTTCAGCAACACCCATCGTTGGCAACTCACATGTGCCTGCTTGGTGTCCCGTGGTCAGGCATCGAGCTCTGTAGATCCTGGTAACATTCCAAAGCTCTTTTTCAGAAGAATAACTATCTACTGGAGAGTTGTGATGGTTAATTTCATAGGTCACTTGACTGGTCTTTAATATGCCCAGTAATTGATCAAACGCTGTTCTGGGTGTTTCTGTGAGAATGATTCTGGGTGCCTTTGATAGTTACAGCAATAGACTGAGTAAAGAAGACCCTCCCTAATATGGGTGGGCCTCGTCCAATCCGTTGATAGCCTGACTGGAACAAAAGGCCTATTCCACTTTTGATCCTTCACCCCCAATCCAATAAGAGGGTATTTCCTCCTGACTGACAGCTTTGACTTGAGACATTGATTTTTTTTTTTTTTCTGTCTTTGGATTTAAATGGAAACTTTGGCTCTTCTGGCTCTTGGGCCTTCAGGCTTGAACTGGAAATATACCATCAATTTTCCTGGGTCTCCAATGTGCCAAATGCACAGCTTAAGATTTGTTAGCCTCCATAATCACATGAAGCAATTCCTTAAAATAAATGTCTTCCTGTGTGTATATGCATCTATTAGTTCTGTTTCTCTGGAGAGTACCAACTAATATAAGAGGCCATGGATTTTCCTTCAATTCTAAGGGTTATAATTCCCCTACTAGAGCTTGCCAGAGACTCTGTACAGTATCTCCTATTTACTACCCACATCTGATACTGCTGAGCTTGGTAACTGTTAAGGGCTTTACAGCACTGCAGCCTGAATGTTCTTCTGCAGAATGTTTTCTTGCTCTGGGCCACAATTAAAAGTGGCCAATTTGTAAGTTACTCGATATCTAGGTTGGAATAAGACACCCAAAGGAGAGCTATATAGTTGACTGCAAAATCAAAAGATTCCTAGAACTTGGATCTCTTTATGGGGAGTGGTACAAAGTACAGCAGTTGGACTGTTCGCTTTGGACTGGGTTAATCCGAAAACATCTAGAACACCTGACACCTAAACATTTCTGCTGGCAGGACCTTCAGTCTTGATAGTGTTTTGCCTCCCACATTTTGGCATGCCTCTGGCTTTTGTTTGTTGTTTTTTCTTTTGTTGCGATAACATTGGGGTACAACACTATATGATTTGTAGGCATAGGATCACATCCCCTGAGAACCACATCACCCTGAGTGCTGGGTACTCAGATGCATGTTACCACACCAGACCCACCGCCAGGGTACCCATAGGCCTCCCCATTGTTCACAGGTGCTCTCTGTCCTCCTCCTCACCCTCTGGTAGCCTCAAGTCTATAGTTGGATTGCTAGGGTTTGTTACTAGTTTGGTTTTATCTGACCCTTTGTTTTATTTCTCTATATTCCACAAATAAGTGAAACCACACTGCATTTGTCCTTTTCTTTCTATTTGCGTTTGTCTTTCTAACTTATTTCACTTAGCATTATCCCTTCCAATTTCATCCATGTTGTTGCAAAGGGCACTAGACCATCTTTTTTCATTAGCTGAGTAGTATGTTATTGCATGTATATACCACATCTTCTTAATCTGCTCATCTCTTCTTGGACACATAGGCTATTTCTATAACTTGGCTATTGTAAATAGTGCTGCGGTGAGCATAGGACTACAAATATCCCTTTAAGTCACTGTTTTTGCATTCTTTGGGTAGATACATAAGAGTGAAATTACTGGATCATATAATAGTTCTATTTTTAATATTCTGAGAAACCCCCATACTGCTTTCCATAGGAGTCAGTCTCCATCCCCACCAGTGGTGTTCCTTTTTCTCCACATCCTCTCTAACACTTGTTGTTTCTGGTCTTTTTTTTTTAATATTTGTTTATTTATGCATACAAGAACTGGGGTACAGGCCAGAGGTGTGGGGGGGGGTGAGAAGATTCACCAGAGACAGAGTGGGGAACAGAACAGGCAGATTGACTGAAATATACTGCTGAGAGGAGCAGCGGGCCAGACAGGAGAGGTCTGCTGCGCCATGTGGGTTCCTCCCTGGCCGGGGATCAAACTCGTGCTGTGGGGGCTGCGGATAGCTTCATAAGTTGTGTCTTAACCCCTTGCGCCACCAGGGAGGCCCTGTTTCTGTTCTTTTTGGTATGGGCCATTCTCAGAGGTATCGCTAGTATCTGACTGTGGATTTGATTTGCATTTCCTTGATGATAAGTGCCTTCACAGAGGCACTTTTGGGCCACCATCAAAGTTCTTTGGTTCCCTAATGGTGACTAAGTTGAGAATTTAAAGTGTGTCATTTCCTTTCTTTTTTTTTTAAGATTTATATTTATTTATTTATACATACGTACATACATACATACAAGCACCGGGTACAGTCAGAAGCGCGGGAGGGTGAGAGAATTCACCAGAGCCAGAGCGGGGAGCAGAGCAGGCAGAAGGACCGAAGTACACTGCTGAGGGGAGCAGCGGGCGGCAGGAGAGGTCTGCGCGCCATGTGGGACCCTCCTCCGGTGGCCGGGGAGCAGCCGGGGATCGAACCGGCGCTGCAGAGACTGCGGGCAGCTTCGCAACCCAGCCCTCAACCGCTGCGCCACCGGGGAGGCCCTCATTTCCTTTCTGAAGTGCTACAGGCAAAAGCCGCCAGCCCCAAGTCCTCATAGTCATTATTACTAGCATGATGGTCAAAGTGGTGAGAACACTTGGTATCAGAAAGCCTTGCCTTCAGTAGGACTTCAACCTGAGCAAACACAGGTGATGAGGGAAGTAATCACAATGCCACTACATCCCAGAAGCTGGGACTTTCTGTTTTCCACTGACAATGAGGTCAGTGCTCTGTTCAACCTCAGTCAGCACACCAATCCCAGAATTCTATTTTGGTAAGTCTATTTCCTGTGACCTTTTCTGTCGTTGAGATTATGTAGTAGGAGTCCTAGCCAGAAAACAGAAGCCATTGTAGATATTTTTGACAGAGATCATTTAATTCAGAAAACCACAAGGGTGTGGAAAGGCCTGGAAGAACACAAATGAGGATCGAGCCTGGAGAAACATTTAGAGGTCACAAGCTGCTTATGCCCATGGAAGCTGGAGCCCAGGTGCCTGGCCCTACTGCTGTGCTGGGGAAGACACAGTCAGTCTTGGGTCTGCTGGAAGGATGCCACCTCTATCAGGTCTGGAACCACCAAAAAGATTCTGCATTTGCCTGATCTGCTGCCATCCAGAACCATCCTACCTGCTGCTACAGCAGGCACCACCAGCAGCTCTCAGAACGAGAGGCAGGGAACTTCCCTCTTGCTGGTCTTCTGCTCTCCCACCAGTGACCCCTGGGCATATCCTGCAGGAGGCCTGTTGATGAGAGTTCCTGGGTGTTGTAGTTTGCAAACTCCCAGCCCATCAGAAGAAAGACAATATAGAAAGGCAGTTGTGAGGTTTAAAAACAAAAGGTAAGTGCTTGCTTTAGCAGCACACATACTAAAATTGGAACAGTACAGAGAAGACTAGCATCGTCCCTGCACAAGGATGGTATGCAAATCATCAATATTTTTGTTTTTGAAACAACCTAAGTGAATGAATTAGGAAGATGTGTTATATATACACAATGGAATACCACTCAGCTATTTATAAAATTCTTACCATTTGCAATAATGTGGGTGGAACTGGAGGGGGTTGTGCTCAATGAAATGTCAAGGGAAAGACAAATAGTGGATGATTTCATTCACCTATGGAGTATAAAGAAAGAAAGCAATGGAACAGACATAACTAAACTAAAACAAATCCCAGAAAGCTACAGAATTGAGAGTACTGGAGGGGAAGGATGATAGGTCAGAGGCAAAGCGGGTAGGGGGCCCAATGGGCTGTGGTGGATTATGGTGGAGGATTATTGTGGTGGATGTGGTGTGGTGACATAGAGCTGAAGAGTTGTGGAGACCTATACCCCTGAATCATTGTAAGCCGATGTTAATTCAGTGAAAGTAATTTAATAATAAAAAAGGCAATAGATAAGTAGTGCAGAAACCAAAGCCAGTTCCCTTAGTTATGAAGGCCCTGCTTCCTTACGGAGCAAATTAACAGGCGTATTCTGACCTTGATATGTAGGTTCAAGAAAAATGGCAGCCTCTGCCTGTCAGTTGCTGTATCTACTAATTAAATAGTTTCACCAATAGAAATTCACTGACTATTATTGTTCACACTCAGCTTCTGCTGAGATACTTCAATGTTATGATTTAGAATATCTGCGCACTTTTCACTTTCTCTTCCCATTACAAAGGAGGTAATTTCGCCCATCCCTCCTTGTCCTTTCTAATGATAATCATTTAGTTGTGTTCTCAATCTCATCCCTTCTTGTTACATCTGGGAATTTCTTATTTTTTTTTTCTTTCCCAAATACTCAAATTCTTCATTCAACCTCACTTCCCTTTATTATCATGTCTTTCATTTTCTTTCTTTGTAGCAAAACTCTTTGGAAAGGGTTGTATGTACTCCTTTTATATGATTTCTCTTATCCCATTCTCCCTTACACCCATTCACATGTACATACACACACACCCAAGCGCACATGTGCACGCTCACACACACATTTCACTAGTAAATCCTGTGGTCAACTCTTAGTCCTTATCTTACCAAAGCTAACACAATTAATTGTCCCTGCTGTCTTAAGACAATTTCTTTATTTCTGGGATGTGTTTCTTCCTGTCTTTCTGGCTTTCCTCTCTCATAGCTGTGCTTGAGCCTTCTCATCTCTCCGATCTCTAAATATTGGCATGCCAGGGACTCATCTCTGTTCTGTGTAGCCTGCTTCTTTTGGTGATCATATTTATTTTTAATTTTTTTAAAGATTTATTTATGCATACAAGAGCTGGGGTGTAGGCCAGAGATGTAGGGGTGAGAGGATTCACCAGAGACAGAGTGGGGACCAGAACAGGCGGATTGACTGAAATACACTGCTGAGGGGAGCAGCAGGCGAGATAGGAGAGGTCTGCTGCACCTCACTGGCTGGGGATTGAACTCATGCTGCAGTGGCTACGGATAGCTTCATAGAGCTGTTTCTTCACCCCTTGCACCACCAGGAAGGCCTCTGGTGATCATATTTAATCTGATGACTTTAAATACCATCTCTATACAGATCCTACCTGACTTTATATCCCTCACCTGGACCTGTTTCTTCAATTCTTTTTTTTTTTTTTTTTTCCTGAGGGCCCCTCGCCGGTGGCCGGGAAACAAACTGGCGCAGCAGAGGTTGCGGGCAGCCTTGCAGCCCAGCGCTCAAACGCTGCGCCACCAGGGGAGGCCCTGTTTCTTCAATTCTAATCGTATATCTGTCTACCCACCCTTTATCTCTTATTGAAGAAATAATAGAACATGCTAAATTTAACATGTCCAAAATTGAATTCCAGATATCAGCCCTCAAAATCTATTCCCCCATTTCAGTAAGTAGCAACTCTATTCTGTCAGTACACAGGCCATAAACCTTCGACTCATGTTTAGTGGTTCTTTCTGCACCTGGACACATAGCTGTGATTCTTTGTATGTATAAATTCCCTTTACCCTTTTATCTATTAGAGTCTTTTAATGAAACCCCTTAAACTCACTCTTAATCCTGTCTTGGAATTATATCTTTTTCAGGAGCATATAGCAGTGGGGATTCAGCTACCAACTTGGGGTGTTTCACTTGGGGGAAAACCTTGTGAATGACCTTGTGACTACCCTTTGACACAACCTGCTGCTAAAGGCAGTTCCCAAGGTTCTCAGCCTTTCTTTCAAAGGTCCTCTGTCCCTCCTTCCACTTGGCAAAGGCAGTCTCAAGCCTTTCTAGTCAGGAGAAGAGAATGAAATTTCCCCCTTACTTTCATAGTTAAACATCCTCCCACTCCCTATCAATTCTCAGTTAGGAGTCTATTTAAATTTGCACCCAGGGACTTACTGTTTGCAACGCTTTACCATACACATGCTCACTTAAAATGCCTACAGATTGCTTGGAAAGCAAATTCTTATTGAAACTTAAAAAATTCTGTTTCTCCCCAACAAATGAATTTTTTATAAAACATTTAAGAACATAATTAATGTTTATTATGTAATACTTTCATATCTGAAAAAGAACTGGCAATGACTTGGATATCAATTAATCATTCCTCTATGAAACCAGTTCGATTACTTTCAAGGTTAGGAGTGGATTTAAAAGAAAAGATGCATTAATAATTAAGGTGGGCCTCCCCGGTGGCGCAGCGGTTGAGCGCTGGGTTGCGAAGCTGCCCGCAGCCTCTGCGGCGCCGGTTCGATCCCCGGCTGCTCCCCGGCCACCGGAGGAGGGTCCCACATGGCGCGCAGACCTCTCCTGCCGCCCGCTGCTCCCCTCAGCAGTGTACTTCGGTCCTTCTGCCTGCTCTGCTCCCCGGTCTGGCTCTGGTGAATTCTCTCACCCTCCCGCGCTTCTGACTGTACCCAGTGCTTGTATAAATAAATAAAAAATAAATCTTTAAAAAAAAAATTAAGGTTAAAGTTACCCAAAAATTCAGAATCTTCAGAAATAGCATAAATTGTGATTCTCTCAGGTTATAAAAGGAAAGTCAACTCAAATTGGGATAGATAAAGGGCATTTATTGGCCCTTGTAACAGAAAATTATACTCTGGTTATGGGCAATAACAGTCAATATTATCAAGATATGAACTTTCTCATAAATTAATCTATAAATTATATTAATTCCCAGGGGGAAAAATCCTATGGGATATTTTTCTTATTTTAGTGAAATACAATAAATTTATCCTAATATTTATATACAAGAACATTTTTTTAAAAACGTAACTTGAGGGCCTCCCTGGTGGCGCAGCGGTTGAGCGCTGGGCTGCAAAGCTGCCCGCAGCCTCTGCAGCGCCGGTTCGATCCCCGGCCGCCGGCGAGGGTCCCGCATGGCGCGCAGACCTCTCCTACCATGCCTGCTGCTCCCCTCAGAAGTGTACCTCGGTCCTTCTGCCTGTTCTGCTCCCTGCTCTGGCTCTGGTGAATTCTCTCGCCTTCCCACACTTCTGACTACCCAGTGCTTGTATAAATAAATAAATAAATCTTAAAAAAAACACCAAAAAACAAAGAGCACCTGCACCCCTATGTTTATAGCAGCACTATTTACAATAGCTAAGCTTTGGAAACAGCCCAAATGCCCAAAAATAGATGACTGGATCAAGAAGATGTGGTACATATACACCATGGAATATTACTCAGCATTCAAAAAAGATAAACACATGCAATTTGCAGCAACATGGATGGCGCTGGAAGCGATCATGCTCAGCAAAATAAGCCAGAAAGAAAAAGAAAAATACCGGATGGTCTCACTCATAGCAGGAATCTAGAAAACTTAAATAAGGGACCAGGAAAATGAATAACTATAAGAAAGTGAAAATCAAAATCAACAAAAAACTTTGAACCAGAGACACTCTTTGGGGGGTGGGGGGCGGGAAGGGAGGGATTGGGGTCAGAATGGGGGGGGGTTGCAGTTGTATGGGGAATATAAAAATAAAATTTATTATTAAAAAAACATGTAATTGTCTTTCACATGAATAAGTATAGATGAAGATGAGAATAAGAGTAAAAAAAAAAAACGTCATTTGAAGAAGAGCTCAAGAGGGAAACTCATTTTAAAATTTTGGTAATCAATACTGTAAAGTATTGGTGCAGAAACAGGCAAAAAGACCAACTGAATTGAATGGAGAGCTCAGAACTTGCTCTATGAATTTATGGAAACTAGATCTATAACAGAGGTAGCTTTAACAAATTAGTGGAGAAAGGACAAACTTTTCGATAAATAGTGCTAAAAAATTTGGGGCCTCTGGCGGCGCAAGGGTTTAAGATGCAACATATGAGGCTGTCCGCAGCCACTGCAGCATGAGTTCAATACCCGGCCAGGGAGCTACCCACTTGGTACAGCAGACCTCTCCTGACTCTCCCGCTGCTTCCCTTAGCAGTGTATTTCAGTCCATCCACCTGTTCTGCTCCCCACTCTATCTCTGGTGAATGCTCTCACCCCCCACACCTCTGGCTTGTACCCCAGTTCTGTATGCATAAATAAATCTTTAAAAAAAAAAGAAAATTTGTTTATCTAATGAAAAAAAATACCATAATGCAAAATAAATTCTAGATTAAAGCCCTAAGAATGAAAAACAACTTAAAAATATATATTTATGTCCCTGAGTTAGGGGAGAATTTCTTAAACAAGATCCTGAAAAGCATGCCATTAGAAGATTGATAAATTTGACTAAGTTAAAACTAAAATCTTTTAAATGAAAACTGTCTGCAATAAAGTTATTAATAATGGTTATAAGATTCCATCTAGTAGAAGATATTTGCAGGGCATGTAACATATAAAGAATTAGTATGTAGGATCTATAAAGAACACCTAAAATCAGTAAGAAAGAGACGAATAGCTCAATTTAAAACAAAGCCATATTATTGGCCCTCGTTCTTCACACCTGCCTATAGCCCACGTGCCTGCAGCCATACACATTCTTTGTTGTATAACTTTGCAGTTCTTCCCACTAATGAGCAGAGAATATTTCTTCTTCCCTTGACTTTGGATTTGACCGTGTGATTTGTTTCAGCCTATTAGAATATGATAGATAGGAAGTATGCCAGTTGAAGCCTAAACCTTAAATGGCCTCATGTATTTCTACTTGATCTTTTGTACTTCTGCCATTGTCATGAAAATAAATTGTATAGGCTAGCCAGGAGGAAGGTGTGAAACCAGTAATAAATAACGCAACCAATCCAGACAAGCTGTGCCATCCAGGTCCAGCCTAAGTCAGCTGACTCCTGGATCTTGCCCACGCAATTTCAGCAGTCTAGCCTAAATGAGCCAACCCACAGGTATGTAAGCTAAATAAATACTTATTATTGTACAACATTGTTTTTTTGTTAGTTGTTATACAGTGTTAATTAGCAACATCATAATGAGCAAACAATTCACTGAATCATGGTCAATAAACATTAAAAGTTATTCAGTGCATTCAGATAAAAACAATGACATGCCCTTAAATATTCATAAGATTGTCAAAAATTTTAAGACTAATTATACTAAGTGTTGACAAAGATGAGAAGTGAAAACTAATATACACCATTAGTGGGAGGGCACATTTAAAAACCAGGGACATGGTTCTGACCACTGAATTCCAAGGATAAGCCCCTGGGTGAGGCACCCAGGAAATTTTTCCCTGATAAAAGCAAACTAAATTGGACTGGCAGTCACATCCCCCACCTTTTTTTTTTTTTTTAAATTTATTTATTTGTTTGTTTGTTTGTTTGTTTATTTATACAAGCACTGGGTACAGTCAGAAGCGTGCGAGGGTGAGAGAATTCACCAGAGCCAGAGCAGGGAGCAGAGCAGGCAGAAGGACCGAAGTACACTGCTGAGGGGAGCAGTGGGCGGCAGGAGAGGTCTGCGTGCCATGTGGGACCCTCACCGGCGGCCGGGGATTGAACCGGTGCTGCAGAGGCTGCAGAGGCTGCGGGCAGCTTCGCAACCCAGCGCTCAACCGCTGCGCCACCAGGGAGGCCCCCCACCCTTTTTTAAATTAATTAATTTTTTTTTTTTCTTACATCATTGTAGTCCCCATAGTTCTCCCACTACTGTATCACCAGTGAACTATCACTGTATTCCCTTGTGTTCTTCCCTCCCCTGTTTTGGCCCCCCCCATCCCTCTGGCAATTGCATTTTCCTCTTCTTCCTATCAGAAATGGGGACTTGGGCCTCCCCGGTGGCACAGCGGTTGAGCGCTGGGTTGCGAAGCTGCCCGCAGCCTCTGAGGCGCCGGTTCGATCCCCGGCTGCTCCCCGGCCACCGGATGGGGGTCCCGCATGGCGCGCAGACCTCTCCTGCCGCCCGCTGCTCCCCTCAGCAGTGTGCTTCGGTCCTTCTGCCTGCTCTGCTCCCCGCTCTGGCTCTGGTGAATTCTCTCACCCTCCTCCACTTCTGACTGTACCCAGTGCATGTATAAACAAAGAACAAACGAATAAATAAATAAAAACACATGCCTCTTTATAAAAAAAAAAAAACCAAAAAACAAAAAAAAAAACAGAAATGGGGACTTAAGACTGGAGGTGGAGCAGCCATCTTGTAACATGAGGTGTTTTATTTCATTAATTACATTTTTATATAAGTTCATTTGGTTCCTCTTCAAACCTACCTTTTCTTTTTTTTCCTGGAGTCTTTTCTTGTGGATATTAATAGTAAAGCAGAGCAAAAGGTGAGTGCCTAATGCTTATAGAGTACTTAGTACATGCCCTAAGAGGTTTTGAGTGATAGATAAGCATCAACTCTGTGGCTTAGAGGCTCTTCTCTAAGAAGAAAGTGGTTTTTTTATATTAATTAAAAATATATTTTTTTACATCATTGTTCATTTTTAAACGATATTTGCTTCCCCCCACCCCTCAGGTATAGTCCCCATAGAGTTTCCTTCACTACTGCACCTGTGCACCATCACCACAGTCCTCTGTGCTCCTCCTTCCCTCCCTCTGATCTCTCTCCCTCCCTCCCTGCAGGATGTCTGTGATTTATAATTGTCTGTTTTTGCTTTGTTGTGTTTTGTACTGTTATTATTTTTTTTACACTGATGTCTTATTTGGTTCCCCTATATTCCTGCTATAAGTGAAACCATCTGATATTTTTCTTTTTCCTTCTGGCTTATTTCACTGAGTATGATTCCTTCTACTTCCATCCACGTTGCTGCAAATGGCATGAGATTTTTTTTTATTGCTGAATAATATTCCATTGTGTATATATATCATATCTTCTTGATCCAGTCATCTATTTTTGGGCATTTGGGTTGTTTCCAGGTTTTACCTATTATAAATAGTGCTGCAATAAACATAGGGGTACAGGATGTCTTTTGAATCAATGTTTTTGTGTCCTTTGGGTAGATCCCTAGTAGTGGAATTGCCGGGTTGTATGGTAGCTCCATTTTTAGTAGACTGAGGAACCTCCAGACAGCTTTTCATAGTGGTTTGACTAGTTTGCACTCCCACAAACAATGTAGGAGAAGAAAGTGTTTTTAATGGAAAAATAGATCGGTCTCTCATCATTATTTTAGTTGACTCACCTTGGAAAAGCAGTGTGATCTTGCTCTTGGTAACCATGTGTGTCTTTTCTTTTTAGAATGGAGATCTCTTCTCACCAGTCTCACCTCCTGCAGCAACTGAATGAGCAGCGCAGGCAAGATGTGTTTTGTGACTGCAGTATTCTAGTCGAAGGCAAGGTCTTCAAAGCACATCGAAATGTCTTATTTGCTAGTAGTGGCTACTTTAAAATGCTGCTTTCCCAGAATTCAAAGGAGACAAGCCAGCCCACTACAGCCACCTTTCAGGCTTTCTCCCCTGACACCTTCACTGTCATCCTGGACTTCGTCTATTCTGGAAAACTCTCTCTAACCGGTCAGAACGTTATAGAAGTAATGTCAGCTGCTAGCTTCCTTCAGATGACTGACGTCATTAGTGTATGTAAGACCTTTATTAAATCTTCATTAGACATTAGCGAAAAAGAAAAGGATCGCTATTTCAGTCTATCCGATAAAGACGCCAATTCAAATGGCATAGAACGTTCCTCTTTTTATAGCAGTGGCTGGCAAGAAGAAAGTGGTTCTCCACATTCTCACCTAAGCCCTGAGCAGGGAACAGGTGTAATAAGTGGGAAATCTTGGAGTAAGTATAATTACCAGCCAGTCTCCCAAAGGAATACTCAACAAGCTTTGCTCAAGCATGAACACAGGAAAGATTCCATTAAAAAGACCAAACATTTGAGGTTGACACAGCCTTCTGAAGTTGCTCATTATAAGTCAAGCAAGCGGGAAGTACGGACATCTGATTCTTCTACCCACATGTCCCAGTCAGAAGAACAAGCACAAACCGATCCTGAAATGGACTCTACTCTTATTGGCTATCAGTATGGTCAAGGATCTGATGTCATACCCAGAAGTTTTCCAGGTACCCAGAAAGAGAATCAGTCCCCTCAATCAGCTTCTAAGACTCCTATTCAATCCTATTCCAGCATTCCCTTAATTTTGATGTGATAGGAGCTAAGTGATTTATTTTAGAGTGATACTTTAATATAAAATGTGTTTTATAAAACATACAATAAAAGAAAATTGTAATCTAAGATAACATTAGGTAAATGTAATAATAGTCAAAACAATGAAATTCTGATGAGGGTCAAAACTTATGATTTTCTGGCCGGGCGTTGTGGCGCGCGCCTGTAGTCCCAGCTACTCGGGAGGCAGAGGCAGGAGGATCGCTTGAGTCCAGGAGTTCTGGGCTGCAGTGCGCTATGCCGATCGGGTGTCCGCACTAAGTTCGGCATCAATATGGTGACCTCCCGGGAGCGGGGGACCACCAGGTTGCCTAAGGAGGGGTGAACCGGCCCAGGTCGGAAACGGAGCAGGTCAAAACTCCCGTGCTGATCAGTAGTGGGATCGCGCCTGTGAATAGCCACTGCACTCCAGCCTGGGCAACATAGCGAGACCCTGACTCGCAAAAAAAAAAAAAAAAAAAAAACTTATGATTTTCTGAACAGGGTGATTAGATTACTGTTAGATGGTTAAAGCTCTTTTCTAAATGATTCAATCCCTGCAATACATATTTTCACTTTAAACATTTATGTGAGTTTTCACTCAGGAGGAGTGTTTTTATTCATAAAAGTTGAGGAGAGCAACTAGGCGTATTTGCATAGGTTCACAAATCCAAGGTCTAAAAGAAATTAGACTAAATCTGATTTTTAAACACATAATTTTAAAAATAGCGCAACCCATAATATTGATAGTATAATTCTATGTGCAACATGAGACACTTAATTTTTATGATAGTAGTAAAATACAGAGAGAGTATATAGGTTGATAGTTTTAAAGTAACCCTCCCTTCACACCCATAAAATTAAAATAGAGAATAGGGATTAGAAATGCATATCTTCTAGTCCCCCCCCCCCTTAATCTGTTAGCAAATTTGCTTAATAGTTTACATGTAAATTTAAAGGAAAATTCTGATAAAACGGAACTCCTACAGATTATAAATTTAGATTATATATTTGCATTTTTTAATGTAGATAAATTTCAAACATATACAAAAATAAACTAGTATAGTTAACCTCCATGTATCCATCACCTTCCAGCAGCTCTGAACTCATAGCCAATCTTGTTTCATCTGTACCTTTACCCCTAACCCTTCCCTTTATCATTTTGAAACAAACCTCAGATATCATGTTTTCATCTGTAACTACTTCAAAATATGTTCCTAAAATAGTCTTAAAAACCCCTGAATACCATTATGGTACTGAAACAAAAGGAACAAGTCCTTAATATTACTAAGTAACCAGACAGTAGTCTTCTTTCCCTATTTGTCATATAGATCTTGAAAGATAATGTGGTTGTCTGTGGATAACATTTAAAAATAATCAGCAGCCTGATTGATTTTTACTTATCACATTTTCCTATAGGACATTTAACTTGGAAATATATGAAATTGTACATTACAGACCTTACTTAAAGTCATGTTGAACTCTGACCATTGACCAAAGCTTAAGAAATGACAGCAAAATGGGAAATACTTGTTGCATTTAAAACAGCATAAAAGTGACCTTTTCTTTATTAGGACCTTGCACATTTATAATTCTAGATTATTTAATCTAACTTTGATAATGAACAGCTGAATTTAATAGTTAAAATGATGAAGTTTGCCTCCAATCACAGTTAACATTTTGAATACACCTGAGTTTTAAAACAAAAAAATTAATGGCCCTTGAAATTTTTTCACCTTTAAAAGAAAAATCATACAAGTATATGAAAAATAAAGCCAGGTGAATAAAAATGTGAATAAAATATGTTACTTAAAAATTAGTAAATAAATATTCTTATTTTTGGATTTTGCCTACAGTTTTTACTTTTTACATTTAAAATCTAGAAACTACAGCATTAAATAAAAAGATAAGAGTGACAGACTTTATAAATTTACTCAGACTTTGTAAATACATCAAGTACTGAAGTTAGATTTTCTGCATAGGAGGATATTGACAATCTTGTCTTCTCCTTTTCTCTTTCCAAGACTGGATGCATCAACTCCTTTTGGATACTGTACGTATTTTATTAGAATCGATATTATGACTTTCTGGTGATTTAATCCAACTGTTTCCTGACAGATGACCTGCCCAGGATGCGATTCAAGTGTCCGTACTGCCCGCATGTGGTGAAGCGGAAAGCAGACCTGAAGCGCCACCTTCGCTGTCATACAGGAGAAAGGCCCTACCCGTGTCAAGCCTGCGGAAAGAGATTCAGCAGGCTCGACCATCTAAGTAGCCATTTTCGAACAGTATGTATGATTTTTCATCATTTTCCTTCTAAGAAATATGTGCATTTATCTGCCTTAGGGTCATTGGATTTACCAAGGAAAATCTTTCCCAACAGCTCCACCATATTAAAAATTATTCCCACTTAAGTGGTTTTTGCACATATTGCACATATTGTTTCCTGGGGGATATAAGGGTACACTCAAATTGCATACTTTCAATATTTACTGATTAATATATTAGTGGCTAAGCAGAAGATAATAAGTGTATTGAGTAACATACATTTTCTTAAATGTATGTTACCAGACTACATTCGTTTCCTTGGGTTTTTTTGTCTATGTGTGTTTGATGTCCTACTTCTCTACTGTTCTGACTTTAGATTAATGAGTATGCCTAAACATGAATTCAACATTATACATTAATTATAATAATTTTAATAAAGTATTTAGCATGTACGAAAATTAGAGTAACTTCTTTATTTCCTCTATAGAATAAAGTTAAGATTTCATTTCTAGAATATTGAACTAAAATAATTTTTAGATTAAAACCCATAATCTACTGCTCTAATAGCTATTGACTAAAGCTTCAAGAGTAAGACGGAGGCACTTGGGGACCTCAGCAGGTGCATAGAGCCACCACTGTGAATGTTCACACCAGTGTCCATTCTGATTAGTCAGGCTTCTGTTCTTTTTGGGTGGTATCCATGCATTACCAATTGTTAAATATTTTTGACTATCACCTTGGAATCAGATTTATAATGTTTTAAATTACATGTTTCAAAAATACATGGTTAATAAATGACAAGGCTAGTAAATGAAAAGCCAGGACCAGAACCCAAGCTTCCCAGTGACTAATCCAGTCCTATTTATACTAGATCTTTCATTAATAAAGATGGCCAGTAATCCTTTTATCTGAAATTATTTTTATAGGTTAGGGACAATATTTTTTCTTTCTCTAGCAAATAATGAAAATTAAATTATGTATATAATTTATTGTTTTGTGAAACAAAAGAGGTCTTTTTCCTCTCAAAGTCCTTAAAATAGTACATATAGGGTTTGCAATTATTAATATTCCAGGAAGGTGCCACCTATTACCTCAGATATCAAAATACTACTAGATGAAGGGATATGTGAAATTATTCAGTATGTAGTATTAATTATAAAAACACTATAGCCATTATTTAGAGAAAAATGGTGTTTAAAATTTCTGTGATGTCAAATTTTAGCAAAACCTTAGATTGTTTTTCTAATAATCAGATGTTAATTTAATATTAATGTTTGACTTTGAACCTCTTAAGTTATGAACTATTACCTTGAATAACAGACTGTCCTGCTTTTGAAAAATCCTTTTTTATCACCATTTAAATCTCTACACAGATTCACCAAGCATGCAAACTAATCTGCCGAAAATGCAAACGCCATGTAACTGATCTAACGGGGCAAGTGGTGCAGGAAGGAACCAGGCGCTACAGACTGTGCAATGAGTGCCTTGCTGAAGTTGGCATAGACAGCCTCCCCATTGATTTGGAAGCTGAACAGCATCTTATGTCCCCATCAGATGGAGATAAAGATTCCAAATGGCACTTGAGTGAAGATGAGAATAGATCATACGTGGAGATCGTAGAGGACGGGTCTGCTGATCTGGTCATCCAACAGGTTGACGATAGTGAAGAAGAAGAAGAAAAGGAAATGAAGCCCAACATTAGGTAGCTGTCATGTGACCCAACAGAGCTGGCATGTCTGCAACCTCCATTGACTTCCTGTAGCTCTCTCTTTCTACAGCCAGAGTCTGGTTAACACATTCATCAGACTGATGTGAGAGTAATGATCTGATATAACTTGCATGCTTCTTGAACAGGCCACTGTATCCATTCTGAACTTTTTTGCCCTAAAATACATTGCTGCACTGGAAAGACCTAGCCTGAGTTGGCATGATGGAAGACTAATTAATCCTCTTGCTTTTATTACAGATACCTTTTTTCTTCCATCTTGGAATATCTACTTAGCAATCTTTTTTCCAAAGGAAATATTTTAAATAAAATTACCACAACCGAGTTTTATGTAAGATAATTTCAAGGTGTTTCTAAAACATGTGAACTACCAATACTCAGTTTTCATAGGGAACCAAGTAAGAGGTAGTTAAGGGTCTGGCAACCCACTTTACTGAACTAGTAAATCTTTCTATTAAGATATAAAACAACCTATCATTATTTGGATATCCTAAATGTTTTAGGATTACAGCAGAAGACTAGTCAAAAATGTCTCAAATCTTTCATGAAACTAAAAATTACTCTTAACTAGTCAGTATTGTCAAAACTAAAAACCAAAAGAAGAGGCTGACCAGAGGCTACCTACAGACATCGTTTTCCAAAGCAGGAAAAATATAATGCCTAAAGGCTAGGGTAACGTGTAAAGAGAACCTGTCAGTAAGTTCTCTTCCTCTCTAAAGAGAAAAAATAAAATAAGAAAACTGAAAGTTCTACCAATTACAAAGAGTAATTCTAACATTTATGTACTGATATATCACATATTTTCTTAATCAGCAAGGTGGATATGGCCTCTGATTTACAAATGAGGAAATTAAGGTCAGAACTTTAAGTGGTGGGACTGATGACTGGACAGATTTTATTTTAAACAGTCCTCTTTCAACAGCCTCTTTCTGTATGTCTCCTGAACTGGCAAAGAATTAAGTCAAACATCACCAATGTGAGTAATTATAAAAATAAGCTTATTAGAATTAGAAAGTATGAGGCAGAGAATTTAATCATCTTCAACAACTTAAAATATCTTGAACTAGAGTTATGCATATAGGGCTGAGTGAGGTCCCAATAGTGTGTATTGACATGTTTCTATGTCGTTTATAAGTAAATTTTATATCCAAAAGTATTTGAACAAGTTATTCTCTTAAAAACTGTAAGCAGTTTTGGGCCTCCCCTGGTGGCACAGTGGTTGAGCTCTGGGTTGCGAGGCTGCCCACAGCCTCTGCAGCGCCAGTTTGATTCCTGGCACTTGTGAGGGTCCCACCAAAAACTGTAAGCAATTTTGTTTCCCTTGTTTATATAATTTTTCAAAATGAACTTTTCTCTTAGGATATAAAGTTTAGTTTAAACTCCTCCTTGTATAGATTATGAAACATTCCAAAATTACAGTTAGAATTGGAGAGGTATTATTTTTGTCCTAAAAATAAAATCTAAATACCAGAAATAGAGAACTGGACTTCACAGAGGTCTCTATGAATTAGCACAATTAAGCTTTATGTCATTTAATTTTGCTAGAAGCAATGACTTACCTCACCATGCTACCTTTTATTAATATGTTTCTCTTGTTCTTTAATGATTGTCCTTGATAGCAATGTGCGGGCTACAACAATTAATTTATAAAAAAAGTGTTTCTTGTAAATCAATGCAACCACTTTATTTTATGGCACTTAATTCTGAAACTTTTTCAAGATTCCCTTGAAATTTCCAGTTGCTTCAAGGCTAGATGGTGTACATCAGCTTCGCCCTTGTCCCAACATGACGTTTCCTGCATGGGGAATCTTAACAAGTAAGTGGTATCCAAGTGATGGAGGGAAACATAGCATCTCTAGTTTCACCAGAACGATATGAACAGCTTTCAAAATTATAATCTAATATTTAGTTGTTGGGGCCAATAGGGAAAATGAGTGATTTGAGTTTTGTTCATAGAAGTGAAGTGGTGCTTGCATGTGTATCTCTAATAGACTTTATGATCTATATCTTTTATGCTTTTCTCTCTGCATGCAAACTTTCCATACATCAGCATGAATGTCAGCAAAGTCCACTGAACACAGTGCCACCAGCACTCATCCGGTAATTCTTTCAGAAATAGTGCTTTCTCATAATTTTTTATAACAAGTATCAGGCAGTCCCCACAAAATAGCTATCAAATTTACCAACCTAGGACAGCTCATCTGTTAGAACAGATGAGTAATAATAAAATCAAAATCATTTTAGTATCATAAAAGAACAATCGTGATATGTTTCTAAGTTGTAAATAATAATTCCACTTACTATATATAATATATATATATACGTATATATAATATATATAATTTTAAAGACCAATTCTTTTCTGGAGTGAAGCTGTCTATTAATGGTTTCAGAGAAAATGGAATTCTTTGACTTTTAAATGTGGGAAAATGGTACATAGGGGTGTAATCTGTTAAAATAAGCTTTATGCCAAGGATTTTTTTTTTTTTTTTTTTTTAGTATTAAAAGGTAGATAATGAGGGTTGGTTAGACCAAAGTTTGCTCTCACAGGGATGTTGTTTATCAGACTCTGAACACCCTTCTCACTCTCTGGTCTTCAAGAGTGAATGATGGGATGTAGTTTTACAGAGATAAAGCCCCACTGCAATCTGACCTAGCATCTATAGGAAGCAAAATGAACTAGGTCGGCAGTTTAAAAGATTTTTCACCCAAGAAAACTTTCTTCAAATGAATTGTTTCATAGAGAAGCCCAGCATTTAAGGGAGAAACTCTAAAATCAGAATTTTTCTGGTTAAAGCCCCGCTGTGAACCATCCCCAGATACCTCTGCAGAACTAGTACAGCCTTGAAAACCTTGGAACTTGAATTCTTTTTGAGTTTTCCAGTCTCATTTCATTACATCTGTTTCTCACTGAGCTGTAAGCAGGTAGTCAAAGGGTCTCTTAGAGCAGCAAATCATTTCTTTAGTATATAATGTTCTGTAGTTACCCTAAGATTTTCAAGAAGAAATTTTTCAATATTGTATTTTTGTGTAATAAAATCAAAAGTTACTCTTTTATGTGCTCAATGGATGAAAAAAATCTGTGTTTTAGTTATTTATGCGTTATTTTGCTAAGTCATGCTTAGATATATTGAAATATCCATGCATATTTTTATATATGTATGTGTATATATACATGTATACATATATGTGTATATGTGTGTATAGGTGTATTTGGGTCCTAAAGTTAATGCTATGGAAAAATCATTAAAAATAGTAGAGCATAAGATACGTTTAATTGGGAAGGGTGATAACAATAGGTACTGGAGGACCAAACTTTAGATTATAAATGGAAAGTTCTCTGTTATTTTATATTAGAATAGATCAGTATTACTATTTATCATTTCTATAGCATTTTATATTTGCAAATATTTAAATCATTTTTGTTATTCTTTACTTATCTATAAAATAAGACAGTTATCCCATATGAAAGGTAAAGAAATTGAGGACAGAACAGTAAAGCCACCTACTTAATACAACCTAGAGAAAAAAATGACAAAAACAGGAATTAGAATGATCATATTTTCTGATTCCTAGAATATCATTTTGTTTACTAAGGTGTGTTATGTGTCACTATTTTATAAGATGATTTTTTACAAATAATGGTCAGTTGTTTTAAAGTTGACATCATTGTATGTGGATAAATCCTATACAAATAAATTTATGTCATATAAAGGATGTGACTTTAGTTACAAGAGTTTCAATGATAAAAATTCAGTGTATCAAAGAAATGGCACTACTTAGCAGCTGTTTTATATTTTGTGAAGTATAAATAATATTTTATTTTGATACAGTAGTTCCTTAACTATTCATGCTAATGACTGCATGGAATCCACAGAAATCTACAAATGTCATTTCCTAATATATCAACCTTCTCCCTATAAAGCTTGTATTAATTCCAACAAAAAGGTCAATATGGTAATAAGCAATAAAGCATACACAAAAGAAGTCAAGGGACTCAACTTTTTAAGGCAAAATATTTTTTACTCACATTTAAATAGCTTGATAAACACTTTTCCTTATTCCTTTTTGTTTTTCTTATGTCAGCAAAAACAATTATTAGCCTTTTGATAGAAAAACAATGGCCAAGGTAATGCCAGACACCACTTTACTTTTGAACTTGATTAGATCATTTAAAAATATTACATTGAATACAGCTTGTAAATTACATCTTAAGAATTTATTCTACTTTGCTTCGTTCCTCAGATTTTTAGATACACAAATCCATCTTATAGTTTCTTGGCTTTCCCATTGGGAAAGTCTTTTAGTTCCTTGTTGTTAACTACTTAATTCCGTTATTAGAGAATAATTTCTTTTTATTCAGCCATAAGGGGAAAAAAATCGAGCAACATTTCTGCCTAGACCAGGGGCTCTCAACCTTGGCTGCATATTAGAATAACTTTTGGAGCTTTTAAAAATACAGATGCCTCCTGGAGGCGCAGGGGGTTAAGCACCACACTATGAAGCAATATGCAGCCTCTGCAGCACAAGTTTGATCCCGGGCCGGCTAGGGAGAAACCCACATGGCGAGGCAGACCTCTCCTGTCTCGCCCACTGCTCCCCTCAGCAGTGTGTTTCAATCAATCTGCCTGTTCTGTTCCCTGATCTTTCTAGTGAATCCTCTCACCCCCCCGCATCTCTGGCCTGTACCCCAGCTCATGTATGCATAAATAAATAAATCTTTAAAAATAAATAAAAATACAGATGCTTAGGTATGTAAGAATATTGGGCAGATGGGACCTGGGTATAAATATTTAAATCTTCCCAGTGTTTTTTATGTTTACCTGTCATTAAAGTAGACATTTTAAAATTACAGATGCCCAGTCCAAAATAATAGTAATTTTTCAGAAATTTCAAGATACTGTGTTTATTCCAAATTTAGGACATCTGTTAGGGACAAATAAGATGAATACTCTAAATTATCAGGTGGTCTTAAAATAGCCTATTTTTATTTGAGATGCATTTGCCTTTTATTTGATTATGGGTATTACATTCTGGGAATTCAAACAATGCTTCAGACTATTAGAAAACTATGTCAGGAATACATGACTGAAATACTGTACCCTACATTTTGCAGCTTTCATGTTTTTGCTTTTGAAAAAGAAACCAGTGCACTGTCCAACCACTATGAAGCTTAATTTTTACCCATTAGAATTCCATCAGCGAATTAAATTAAATCATTTTTTATTCAAGTTAAATGTCACTGGAAAAGTAGGAGTCAATATTGAAATGTGTTATTTAATGTCTTTGGATAAATTTAGAAACAACATTAAATTTCTTCTGCATGTATTGCCATTAAATATTTTTAAATAACTTGAAGCCATCCTCACTCCCATGAAGCCATCCTCATTATGTTTGAAATTCAAACACAGGCATATCCCATTAGCAGTGTAGTGTATACACAGACACTCCCTTGGTGAGTCACCCACAAAAAAGTTTTATCCAATAATGAAGTGGCATTTTCTTACATCATTCAAAAAGGTTTAACTGCTGAAATAAAAGTAGATACTGTGTGCCTATTTGCCTTCACTTAAAACTATTTTTTTCCCCTGGAGGAAATACATCCACCAGGAATACAGCAGTGGAAAACCGGCGCCTGTAACCTTGGCATCGGATGCTCCAGTACTTAGAGTCCATGTTGAAGAACGAAAGCCAAGGATTTGTCCCCACCCAGCGCCCAGGCGGGCGGCCAGCTGACTTGCTGTGCTGTTTCCAGGGAAGACGCCAGCTGTGAGTGGGACTGAGGAGTAGGAATCTTTCTTTTCAGTCCTGTTTCCCTCCATGACTACTTTTCCTAGTAAGTTATCAGAGTTCGACAGTTACACCCCAGAGAAGCCTGCGACCTACCAGACATACCCCTAAAGTTAGACTGAGGGGGTGGGCTGGATGGAAAATGTTCTGTCGCGCCTGGTGGGTGCCCAATAAGGAGCCCACGTTTGCTGAGTCCCAGTCCTCCGAGCAGGCACTCCTGCCGTCCCCATTTAAACCAGGAATAAACAGGCTTCAGAAGTGGAATGAGTGACCCCAAAGTCACCCACGATGGCAGGGCATAGTGGGATCCCGGCCCAGGGGTAACTACCGCAGCTTAAAACCTAAGCCGTGCCTCTGCAAGGGGAGAGCTGACCTGTTGCACCCCAGCTCTAGGCTACAATGGAGCAGCCCCGCGTAGAGCTCGTGGTTTCGCTGGACCTGGTTCAGTTACCCTTGGTCAATCACCACCATCCGAAAACGTGTACAATAAGACACTAAGAGTCCACATTCCCATAACTTTCATTACACTATGTTGCTACAATTGTTCTGTTTTATTATGAGTTATTGTTAATCTGTCACTGTACTTAATTTATAAATTAAACTATGAACAAAATAGTATATATAAGGTTCCACACTAAGCTGATTTCAGGCACCTGGGGCAGGGCTCTTGGAACCTTGTCCTCACCCTTCAGGGGAGCCTACTATACTGTGGTGTGACCAACAAAGTGTTTCACTGCCTTAGGCATTTGCAACTTGCTTGCAATTTTCACACACACACACACACACACACACACACACACACACCACCCTCCCCCACCCACCCATGCCCTGATAAAGGGAGAAAGTACCATGTGCTAGAAGTGTATTTCTTCATTGATATGTATCTTAGTATCTACCATTTGCAGCTGCCTCTAAATCCCCAGACCCCAGCATCAATTCAAATAATTTGGGAGGGGAGAGCATCACATTAATTTTTTACACAAAAACAAGTACAGATTTTAAAAACATCCCAACAGGGGCCTCCCCAGTGGCCTCCCCAGTGGCGCAGCGGTTGAGCGCTGGGTTGTGAAGCTGCCCGCAGCCTCTGCAGCGCCGGTTTGATCCCGTCCCACATGGCGCGCAGACCTCTCCTGCCACCCGCTGCTCCCCTCAGCAGTGTACTTCGGTCTTTCTGCCTGCTCTGCTCCCCGCTCTGGCTCTGGTGAATTCTCTCGCCCTCCCGCGCTTCTGACTGTACCCAGTGCTTGTATAAATAAATAAATAAATCTTTTTAAAAAAAAAAAATCCCAACATGCCAATAATGTCTGCTGATATTAAAAAAGGGGGGGGGTATTTTGAGTTATACCTTGAAGAATGGAAGGGACATACGAGTAGGAAACACAATGAAGTGAGAGTTGATCCATGAGGAAAGCTGGCGTAGGGTAAATAAAGATTGCTCAGGCTTTTGCACCATTGGCCTCTGTGGCTATGACCTGCAGCCTTGAATGCAGGAGGTGCTTGGGAGCGTGGGCTTGGGGGTACATGAGCCTCATGGTAAACACCTGAAGTATGATGTGGGTGTGCGTAAGTGCGCACACCTGGGCCTGGAGGCTGAGCATATAAGGGCGGCATCACAGAGGACGGCGCAACAGAGCGGTGGACAGCAGTGGAACGATGAGAGGAAGAGACCATGAGACACCACCAGGGAGTCCCAGGCTGGGAGGCCTGCCAGCCTCTGGCCCCCCAGCTCCCCTGCCTGTCTTGCACCTGGTTGCTGCACTACAAATGGTGTAGAAAGATCATTAAAAGCCTGAAAAAGCCATTGAGGGCTCCAGGATTCTCCTTTACACATCTCCTGGACCCATAGAGAATCTGCCCTGTGTTTTCTGGCACAGCAGCTAGCAATAGCTGAGTGCAGGGATTGGAAGTAGAGTCCAACATGCTTGCAGCCTGGAGAATGGGGGTGCTTTTGAATGAAACAAAGAATGTGGAATTTTGTTATGAAAACTGGACATCAAGGACCTTTTCCTAAGCAGCATGTGGCCTGGCCCCTTGGAATCGGGAAGCTCTGCATTAAGTGTCCCTGAAACAGGCCATTAAAGACAAGAAGTTTCAAAAGTACACAAAATAACCATGAGCTAGGTCCCTCATTCCCTAACGTGTTTGCAATTTAAAGGTGAAGTTGTGGCTACATGTTGATTTAAGGCACCCTGTGCAGCAATTTGACAAATCTGCTCTGACCATTTCATTGGAACTGAGAGGACCCAGTATTGCAAGGATCAAGCAGGTGGGATGAATCCAAAAGACTTCTAGGAGGTAAGTTTCTAGTTATACTGAAAAAGGACAAAATTAGCAGGTAAGAATCTGGACAAAGGCTGATTAGTAAGATTTGATTCTTTTCATACTAAACAACCAAAGACTGTTTCAGAAGCACATACCTTCAATCTCTTCTTGGTGGTTTAAAGGATAATGAGTTACAGAAACTTTGTAAAAAAATTGAGAAATTACCAATACCTAAATGAGGAAGTAGGTCAGACAGTAGAGCAAAAGCTAGAACTTGAGGCTTGTGACTTGCAATTCTTGTTTTTGCAAATAAGCACAGGTGAGCTGCAGTCTCTGCCCAAGTTTGCTGTAACTCTAAGATGCTTAATTCACTGACCACTGAATAGTAACTGACCATCTATTTATTATGTACCACCTAGGACTGTGTGTGCTATTCAGAGGGACAAGACTGGCGAACAACCATTACAAAATCAAGTACCCTGGCCCACCTGTTTTTTTTTTTTTTTAAAGATTTATTTATGCATACAAGAACTGGGGTACAGGCCAGAGATGCAGAGAGTAAGAGGATTCACCAAAGACAGTGGGGAGAACAGGCGGATGGAGTGAAACACACTGGAGAAGGGAGAGCAGGTGAGTCAGGAGAGGTCTGCTGTGCCATGTGGCTTAACTGCTCCACCAGGGATTGAACTCATGCTGCAGTGGCTGCCGGTAGCTTCATATTGCTGACACTTAACCCCTTGTGCCACCAGGGAGGCCCCTGGCCCACCTTTAAAGCTAATTAGAGGGGCATGGTTCAGAGATCATTGAAGGTTGGAAGGGTGAGGGAGGCTTTCTGGAAATGTGATTTGAGGCAGGAGAAAAGCAGAGCTTGCTGTACACTAGCAACCTGTGGTCCAGAGTCAACCCACATACAATTTTACTTTACTGTGATGACCTATAGTGGTTATTTCTTTCCAAAACCTGAGAGGCTTTCACATAAAAATTCCAATTTCAGAGATGTCATAAAAACTGCAATACTGGGCTAGCAGTCGCACAAGCTAGAAGGGCTAGGGTTTAGAGGCAGCCACTGCGTAAACCTTCAGCAAAACACCCACAGCCTGTTCTCATTACCTGCCTGACTCCCTGGGCAGTGAAACTGCTACCCCTGTTTTCAGTATTGAGAAAGGCAGCCCAGAAAAGGGACAAGACAAAGCAGTGTGTTATCGGTGGGAGATTTAGCTCTGCAATGAGAGATCATCAGTTCCCCAGGCCAAGACATATCTGAGATCAGCAGAAGAGTCTGGTGAGAGCCCAGTGCAGCCATTTCAATAAATAAACTAAAAATACACGAAACATGTGCTCCTGCTGATGGAACGAATGTGATTCTTGTATTCCTACTTCCCTTCTCAATCTTTGTTTTGGGATATTTAAAAAACACATACTAAAATTTAAACTTTTTCATAAATTATAAATTTATTTTGAATAAAAATATAATTTATATTACATAATATATTGAACCCCATCACACAGTATATGGTAAGAAACATGGCTAACTTATGCTTCTTTTCCCAGTCAAGTTTGAACCCAAATCGGCTTTAATATATCCCAAGAGCTCTTCTTACTCTGACACTGCCTGAATGATAGTGCATTATTCATTTCCACAGTCAACAACCCTGTAGTTCAGCATCTACAAAGGCGTCCTTGAAAACAAGAGCCTCATGTCAGCTAGAAATCCATCCCAGCAAAAGGTGCAGAGCTTCTTCCAGACATTCTATGCTTGGAGGGCCACAATTCAAACATACAAAATGCACCTGAGGTAAGAAAGGTTAGGAAACTCAATCGCTATACAATTGTTTCAGTGCTGCTATTCAGACCACAGGCTCTTAGTCTAGTCTTCAATACCCCTATTTTCTGTTAAAAATAATGTAGTGTTCAAAGAAAACCCATAGGAAGTTCAATCTCTTCCTTTTAGGTCAAGTTCAGCATATTAACAATGATATTTGGCACCATCCAGTGGAATTTTTTATGTAATTATGAATAGATAATTCTGCAAACTCTAGATCAATCAATAGAGAATAGAACAATGCTGCAAATTAAAGCAGTTTTGTTTTATTTTCCTTCTCAAAGCTATCTCCTTTGAAAAGTTCAGATCATTTAAAAATTGTTTCCCTGGGCTCCTTGGAAATAGTGTATATAATTTTTTGAAAAATGGAGTGAGGGAAATTCTTCCTTGTCCTCCCTGACTGGATAGCCTGGCTTTAAAATAAAATTACATGTCAGAAGGAAGGATTATTTGAAAGGGCACTGAGAGAACTGTCAGTACATCAGTGCTTAAAAATGAGAGAGAAACTCAGGGCTCTTTCTAGAGAAGCCCTCTTAACCAACTACAATTATTTGTAAGAAAACCAGCTAGAATACAAGATGGTGGGCGCTGTAGTACACAATCTAAAATACAAACTCTCTTAATGTACATTAGGAAAAATGTCTTAACTAATTTGGAAGAAAAGTAAAATCCTGGGTGTGGGATTTCTCAAATGATTCTTGAGCTTCAGGCTGCTGCTTACACCAGGAGGCCTTCGGGTTTGCACTAACTGGAAAGGTGTAAGGTGCCTGCTGCTCTAACAGGGAAAGAATAAATGAAGGACCATATTTGCCATGGAAAGAATTCTTTAAAGTTTGAATATCTGGGCAGCACACACCAAGGCTGTGTCCTGACTTTCCTTTTCTGAAAGTCACAATTTAAGCAAATGATTTCTGTTCTGCAAATCTCCAAGTTTTCAACAGATACAGTAGGATTTATATTATGGTATCTTCTCCAAAGGAAGAGAAAAAGCAGTTCTTCATAGGAGTCTTTTTTTCCCTGGTATCTTAAATGTCAATGATTACAAAAACCTCTGGCTTTTCTTCATTATAGACCTGCATTGCTGAATATGTTATCGCCTTGACTTCAGTACCCTAAAGAGAAAAAAAAAATAGGACATTGAAATCAGTATTATTAACTCTAGCAATAAGTGGCAGAAAATGAAAAACAAAAAACTCACACAAAACAATTAGTTATTGAATTAGGACAGCATCATGCACTGAGGGGCCACAAATGAAAGGTCCGTGTCCACAGCAGAAAGCACTGAACTGGAGTCAGGAGATGGTTTTGTACCCACCGGACATGAAAGCTGTCTCTGACCTCCGAACGTCAGTTTTTTCATTTATCAAATGGGATGTGTCAGAAAACACACAGCTTTTCTACTTCTTGAGTCCAACCTGGCCCAAGGAACTCAACCTATTCTCTCTGCAGCTGCCATCACTCGCTGTGCCTTGTGAGTTCTTCTCTCGCCAAGTTTCCAACACTCCCCTCTACCCTGCTCAGTTGGAGCCACAGGATTAAGTGTTCTCTTAGTTCCTCCCAGTTCTCAAAAAGGATCTACCACAATTCTGTGCACTACAAAATGTATCAGCAAATAGGTAACTGGTATTTGGTAGCTCTATGGCACAAGAGACACCTGAAGACTTCACAGAAGGATTTGAATGGCACCACCTTTGCTTTTTTCCCTCTGCCATAATCACCTGGCAAAGCCACAACCTAAATCAAATTCAGTCATATAGGCCTACAGCAGCACATACCATACTAACTGTATCACCTTAACTGTCCACACATCAAAAGAGTACTGTGCCCTGCTGGCACAAGATTAAGTCGCAACCTATGAAGCTGACTGCAGCCACTGCAGCACGAGTTCAAACCCAGGCCAGGGAGCTACCCACATGGCACAGCAGACCTCTCCTGTCTTGCCCGCTGCTCCCCTCAGCAGTGTATTTCATCAGTCTGCCTGTTCTGTTCTCCGCTGTCTCTGGTGAATCCTCACCCCCTCCCTGCCCCCCCTCTACCGCCGCATCTCTGGCCTGTACCCCAGTTCTTGTATGCATAAATAAATAAATCTTAAAAAAAAGAGTACTGAGCACTGACCAGTAATCTTACACTTGCCATTAAATTTACTTTCTCACTCTCCAAGACAATTATTTAACCTCTTCCCTCTAGCATCCCTCCTTCATTCCCACCGTCAACCAACAAGTTTCCCAAAGAAAGTAAAAGCAACCAGTGAGAATTGACTCATCTCCCCCATCAAACCTACCATCCTACTGAACCTGTACTCACTCTGGCCCTCTCTCCTGTGACACTGAGCAGCCTGTACCTGCTCCCCTCAGAGGCTGGCTTCTCAGCTTACACTCTCCCCACAATTAACTAGTACTGAGTCAAGTCATACAGGTTGGCAAACACAGAATCCAGAGAAGCACAGAAGGTAGCAGGTACTTTAAAGAACAGTTAGTCTAACACCTCCATTATAAGGGAGAATATCACAACTTGAAAAGGCAGTGAAATTTAAGTCCCACAATCTGTAATCAACCTGGCCCTAAAACCCAAATGCTGAATCCTAATCCACCAAGTCCTATGTATTTTCTCAGAGAAGTCTGAGAAAAACTGACCACTTTACACCAATTTATTAGTGCTTGCCGAAATTTACTGCTTTATGGTTAAGTATGAAAATGTTCTTCATGGCTGGATTTAAAAACATACCTGAGGGTGCTTAGACAATGAGAATTCTTCTCCCCACCTTGAGACAGAAAATTAAAACATGATTAAGTTTTCCAAGATTTAACACTTGTTATCTTCTTATGTATTTTAAAATAAGCTTATAAATGTGGTTAAGATACAAGAAAGCCAAAAGGCATGGGAGATGTTAGAGGGGATAAAAGCTATCATTAAGGGACCAGAGAAACTCAGGGAACACTAAATCCAATCAGAGCATCCTAAACACGTGTTTGTGAGCTCTTGAAGAAAAAGTAAAATTTGTTAATGGAACTGGCTTGAATGAAATGTGAGGATCAACGAGAAAGCATGTGTCAGTGTCCCCCATTCACCATGACCAAGCAAGTATCTGTGCCCCTGTGCCACCCAGCAATTTTATATATATATATATATAGTGTGTGTGCATGCGCGCGCGCGTGCTTCGTGCACTAAAAATCAACAAACTGGGACTCAGAATTAACAACCAGAACCAACTTTGTTCTGATGAGTTTCTGATTCTCCAAAACTGAGGTGAGGCCTGGCTTGCAGGTGCCCCACAAAGCTTAACCTGCAAGGCCTTTCTGGGATACAACTGGTCCTGTGACTTAATATTTCCATTTGTCTTCCTGCCCACTAAGTTCATGACTTACTACTTAAAAGATTTTCAAAACTTACCCAATTGACCGTAATTTGAAGTTCCTTTGATCAATACTAAGCACTTTTACTTCCTAAATGGGGAAAAAAAATTATATTTTATAAAATGAAATGTTCATTAACAGGTCAACAATATATTTCACGGAAGTAGATTTTTTCTTACACATTTAAGGGAGGCATTCCTGAAAAATGTACAATCCAAAAACATGAGTCAAAAGAATTTCTCTGAAAGATCAGGATGATGTCATATATTTCCAATTGCTCTCAGCCTATTTTTTTTTTCAGCTTTACTAAGGTATAACTGACAAGGCGCTCAGCTTGTTTTTATATAATATTATAGGCACTTGAACTCTGTGAGACAAATGACCCGGGGAAAGCGGGGAGAGCTGTGCATGTAAGATAACAATGAAGTTGGAAAGGTGTTCCCTTTGAGAAGTTGATGGCAACAACCTTCATGTGGCTTTTTATTTTTCATGTTCAGGAAAACCAGCAATTTCTTAGTTTAGGCCAACATGACAGAGCTGCTAAATTTCATTTGGGACAAAAGAAGCATATGGATGGATACAAATATAGCTCAAAATTGGGAGACATAAAAAGTGTCTGGATGAAGACAACAGGTGCTTTCCTATCACACACTCGTGATTAGTGACAAGTATATAATAAGAGATCTAAATACAAAACGTGTGTCTATAGGCAAACTCCAGTTACCAGGAAGTGCCTATGGTCATTATAGTTTCTGCAAATCTCTATCATCTGTATAGCTAGGTTTTGCATCACATGTTCTATTTTAAATCACTTATTCGGTTTAAAATATGAATCCAGGGGCCTCCCTGGTGGCACAGAGTTAAAGTCCTCAGTGCTATCAAGCTATCGCCAGCCACTGCAGCATGAGTTCAATCCCCGGCCAGGGAGCTGACCCACATGGTGCAGCAGACCTCTCCTGACTCGACCACTGCTCCCCTCAACAGTGTATTTCAGTAGATCTGCCTGTTCTGCTCCCCACTTTCTCTGGTGAATCCTCTCATCCTCCCGCACCTCTGGTCTATACCCCAGTTCTTGTATGCATAAATAAATAAATCTTTTAAAAAAATTAAAAATAAAACAAAAAATCCTTGCTTACCCGGGGTATGAAGAAGTCATCAGCACTGAACTTATAAAGCCACTCATCCAAAAAGTGAAACAGAAGAGACTGTAAGTCATCTCCTACAGGGGATCAAGAAGAACCATAACAGCTGTTTAATAACCTATCTTGAAAAACTTATTTGTACTTAAAAGTGCAATGAATTTCTTAAGCTAGCTGAAAGAGGAAGAAGAGGCTCATAATCAATTTTGCTTTTCTTAATGTATAATTCCGTAGAACACTGAGCATTTGTATAACAATTTCTTTATTGTGAATAGATTGACTACCTTGGGTTTCTACTTCCATTGTCTGCAGGGGCTCCACAGTGCCTGTATCTGTCATGTAACCAAACATGGCCATTGCACACTGCTCAAATGCTTCCTCCAGGGTATCTCCCCATGCATGTAACCTAAAGAAATACATTCATGTCCTATGTAATAGAATCCACTGCGAGAGAGAAAACTTGACTGTAACATCAAAAGAAAATCAACATGATAAAAACCAATAGCACTGAAATTGGATGCTTTTAAGCCATCTTTTTCATGTTCTAAAAGAATCAAAATAAGATTAACACTAGGAACATCAACATTAAAAAAATCAGCCTTCCGGGGCCTCCCCCGTGGCGCAGTGGTTGAGCGCTGGGTTGCGAAGCTGCCCGCAGCCTCTGCAGCACTGGTTCGATCCCCGCCTGTTCCCCGGCCACTGGAGGAGGGTCCCACATGGCGCGCAGACCTCTCCTGCCGCCTGCTGCTCCCCTCAGCAGTGCACTTCGGGCCTTCTGCCTGCTCTGCTCCCCGCTCTCTGGCTCTGGTGAATTCTCTCACCCTCCTGCACTTCTGACTGTACCCAGTGCTTGTATAAATAAATAAATAAATAAATAAATAAATAAATAAATAAATAAATAAATCTTAAAAAAAAAAAAAAAGTCAGCCTTCCTATTTAAGGACATAGGGATAAACTCCAATTATACTCACTGGACATCTGCTGTATGATCCAAATCTGAGGGAGAGAGGGGAAAACTCTTATAAGTCATTAAACTTGACTCACAAATCACAACATAACTTTAGTCCATTATTAAGATCATCACCCCTGAAGAACAAAAAAAGTGGGGTAGACCCCATCTTTTGCAATCCATTTATACAACAAAATTGCTTTATTAATACTTTTTAACCTAAATTTATATTTAAGCAAATGACAATTTCTGGAAGGTAGCAGGACCAGAATCTTCTACATGAACTAAAAAGTATTCCATATACATGGTAACTTCTCAAACAAATGCCATTCCTCAAAACAAATCAATGTCTTTTCTAAATAGTTACTTATAAGAAGAAACCTAAATTCCAAAGAGATTGTGGTTTTTTTTGACTACATTGTTGATTAAAGGCAGAGGCGGGACTAGAAAAGAGGTTTTTTGATTCCTATGTAGTGTACTCTGCACTATAACACAGTCTTCTGGTGGCATTCAAGATTCAAATTCATTCTAATTCATTCTAAAATATTACCAAGAACTTAATAACCTTTAGGCACTAAGGGGCTCAATGATCAGAAGAGATGACAAACAAAAGGAAATGACCCTACAAATTAACCCTAGAAAAATGAAAGCATATGTTCACAAAAACACATTTAAGAATGTTCACAGCAAATTTATTGCAGAAAATTAAAACCTCGGCCCTCTCTGGTGGTATAAGGGGTTAAGTCTCAGCACAATGAAGCTATCAGCAGCACGAGTTCCATCCCAGGCCAGGGAGCTGACCCACATGGTGCAGCAGACCTCTCCTGACTCACCTGCTGCTCCCCTCAGCAGTGTATTTCAATAGATCTGCCTGTTCTGCTCCCTACTCTGTCTCTGGTGAATCCTCTCACTCCTGGCCCCCACCTCTGGTCTACACCCCAGTTCTTCTATGCATAATAAATAAAAATAAATCTTTTTAAAAATTAAAAACTCAATGTCCAATAAGAACAGATAAATTGAGGAATACAATACAAAAATTACTCAGCAATTAAAACAAAAGTACAAATTACTGATATACGCATTAACATGAATCTCAGAAACATTAAGTGAAAACTGAAGAACTCTTGGCACATTACAAACCTATCCAAATTCCTGCACTAAAAGACTTGAATCCATGCCACAGCACACTCCCTTGGCACCCCCCCCCAATTTACTGTTTGTTCCAGGCCTGCATCTGATAGGCTCCTGACCTCCCTTTCTTAGAACATTTACTAAAAAGGGCTTGCAATTGTGAACATGTATCTTTTCTATCAGACAGTCTTTCTCAAGGACCCCAGAAGCATTCCTTTGAAATTTCTCTGTGGGAGGACAGAATCCCAACTTAGATAACTAGCAAACACAGCTGGCCTAAACCAATTTACTGTGATTAAAATTTTGTAATTCTTCACTTTTCTAATTCAGGAGAGGCTTCTAAGGCCTACTATCCCCAACCTTCACGTTCCCTTTAAAAGACCCAATCACCTCTGCACAAGTCAGAATGGAGTTCAGCTCTTTCCTTTACTGTCAGTAGTCACCGAATGAAAATCTTTTCGCTGCTTTAAAATGCCCAGCAGGGCCTCCCTGGTGGCGCAGCGTTTGAGCGCTGGGTTGCGAAGCTGCCCGCAGTCACTGCAGCGCCGGTTCGATCCCCGGCTGCTCCCCGGCCACCGAAGGTGGGTCCCACATGGCCCGCAGACTTCTCCTGCAGCCCGCTGCTCCCCTCAGCAGTGTACTTCATCAGTCTGCCTGTTCTGTTCCCCGCTCTGGCTCTGGTGAATTCTCTCACCCTCCCGCACTTCTGACTGTACCCAGTGCTTGTATAAAATAAATAAAAATAAATCTTTAAAATGCCCAGCAGCAGGGGCCTCCCCTGGTGCCGCAGCGGTTGAGCACTGGGCTGTAAAGCTGCACGCAGCCTCTACAGCGCCTGTTCTATCCCCGGCTGCTGGGAAGGGTCCCACATTGTGCTGCCTGGAGAGGTCCCACCTCTCCTGCCGCCTGCTGCTCCCCTCAGCAGTGTACTTCATCAGTCTGGATGTTCTGCTCTCCACTCTGACTCTGGTGAATTCTCTCACCCTCCCGAGCTTCTGATTGTACCCAGTGCTTGTATAAATAAATAAATCTTTAAAAATAAATAAATAATAAAATGCCCAGCAGCAGCTTGATACTGAGTGAAACTATACATAAAAGAATCTATATTGTGTGACTCTGCTTACATGAAGTGTAAGTTACATGATTCCATCTATCAAAACTCACTGGACTTTTACACTGAAGATCTGAGCACTTTTACTATATGTAAATTGTAACTCAACTTTTAAAAAAGTCTAAAAAGACAATGACAGGGCGTCCACATAGCTTTGGTGCAAAGACTTAGTCCCTGGCTTTACCAGTAATAGCCTTTCTTTTATTGTCTCTCTCTACACACCAATTCCAGTAAAGATCTATTGCAAATTTCTAGTGTGGCTAATAGTGACAGATAGGATCCATGTAAACAAAAGCTCTTTTTTTAATCAATTATCTTTAAGAATGTAAAGATTCTTGGGCCTCCCTGGTAGCGCAAGGGGTTAAGATGCAACCTATGAAGCAATCCACAGCCACTACAGCACGAGTTTGATCCCAGGCCAGGGAGCAACCCACATGGCACAGCAGACCTCTCCTGTCTTGCCTGCTGCTCCCCTCAGCAGTGTATTTCAGTCAATCTGCCTGTTCTGCTCCCCACTCTGTCTTTGGTGAATCCTCTCAAACCACCCCCCACCTCTGTTCTGTATCCCAGTTCTTGTATGCATAAATAAATAAATCTTTTTTTTAAAGATTTATTTATTTATTATTTATACAAGCACTGGGTACAGTCAGAAGCGCTGGAGGGTGAGAGAATTCACCAGAGCCAGAGCGGGGAGAAGAGCAGGCAGAAAGACCGAAGTGCACTGCTGGGGGGAGCAGCGGGCGGCAGGAGAGGTCTGCGCGCCATGCGGGACCCTCCTCCAGTGGCCGGGGAGCAGCCGGGGATCGAACCGGCCTGCAGAGGCTGCGGGCAGCTTCGCAACCCAGCGCTCAACCGCTGCGTCACCAGGGAGGCCCCAAATAAATAAATCTTTAAAAAAAGAAGAATGTAAAGATTCTTACCAATTCATCAAGGACATTAAATAAATTTTTTTTTTTTAATTATCAGCACACAGTGGTAAAGAATACAGAGACTAGCAGCACGGTTTGGTGGCACTGCCTCAATCATTACTGTTAAAAAAACAAAAATTTAGAGATCGAATTGGCTTTATACACTCCATAAGCACCAATAAAATGAAAGAAAAAAAATGAGACAGTTATTAGCAAAAAAAAATTAAAGATTATTTCAGGCAAATCCAATTTTCCTAAGGGGAGGTGGGGAGCTTGTCTTATGTAGATTAACCCACTAGTTTGGTCATCCCCATAGATGCAGTCATGAAGCATAAAAAATATAAAGAGGACTTCTGATCAGATGGCGCTTTCTTCACAATAAGTTAGAAAGTTCAACTATTGTCTACTTTTTCTCTAAATCTTAATTGCTATTTTTTTACTGAATATTTTTGTAGTATAATATATATTTGGTCTTTGCCCTGGCACAATTCCTTAAATCCTTGGCATTTCCTGAGTGATTAGAGTGTCTTTTGCTATTCATGAGTCCCATAGACAACCCTTGAGCTATGCTAATGAGATGACTCAGGTGGGTGGGGGAGTGGGGAGGGAACTAATTAGGCTTGAGGGTGGGGACAGTTCAGAGACTCATACTCAGCTTTCAGAATTCTCTAACCTAGCCAGAGTCCAATCCTTTGTTGGAGATGGGGGTGGGGTGGTGTTGGAGGTGGGGGACAAGACAACCCTGAAATACGGCTATATTTAAAATCAACACATTGGTAAAATCCCCACAAGTGATTAGGCATATGTGGAAAAAGTTTAAAAGACTTTAAAATGTGAGAGTTTAGCTTTCTCGACTCTCAAACCTGGCAGTTTCCACTCCCTGGAAAAGCACAGGAGATCAGGGGCTCAAACTGCAGCATCTCGTGAGGCCAAGTGGAAAGCGAGACCGGTAGTCCCGAAGGAGGAAAGGGAACAAAACAACTGAGCCACCTACTCACACTCGTACTTCCGATTGACTGGCGGATACTTGGTCTTGATCGCTTTCTGCTCCTCAGTCAAATTATAATCTCGCACGTCCTCCTCTTCCTGCGCCATGACAGCGGCATCAGACACCCTACTTCCGCCCTTCATCAACCAGACCTCAGACCTGATGACAACTTCCGCTCTAGGCCCCGCCCCTTAGCGCACATCCTTTAAAGGGCCAGGCCGCTACACTGGCTGACACACTTTGTTCCCAGACGCCCTTCTTAGGCCTCACGGCTAGGAACGCATCTTTAAAAAGCGAGCCCCCATTTTCTGCTCTTGCTTCTTCAATCAATTCTAAGGTCTAAAGAAACAGATAAATTGGAGGTTCTTTGAGTAGGGGGCCATTTCAGCCAGACATCTCCAGGTTTAAGTGATGCTGCCTCACCCCCGGCGTTGACAACTCGAAAGCATCACAGATTTCTCATCTGAGTATTTTGAAGCGGTCGCGAGTTCAGCAGCCTTTAAGAAAATGGCTGCCCCCATGAGAGTGCGGAGGGAACCTCTCTCACGTGACCACAGGGGGGGGGGACACGCACTCGCGGCGGCCCCGCGCGCGCAATCGAAGGAAATGGGGTCTGGGCGGTGTAGGGGCAGCGGTGGAGCGCGCGCTCCGGCGCCGCGGAAAGCGACTCTGCGCGCCCGGATAGGCTACGAATGCGGCGTCCCCGCCCACTTCGCCGTCCAGCGCGCTCCTATTGGCTAACGTTGGCGCGAAGGTGCGCGAGTCGACCCTCACGCAGGAGCGGCAGGAAACAATAGAGGCCGCGCGCGCAGAGCGAGCGCCCGCAGCCTCCCCGCCCCTCCCGCAGCGCTCGACCCCGGGATCCCCCCCGGCTCGCCCGCCCGCCATGGCCGACAAGGAAGGTAAGGGTGCTGGGGCCGCCCCAGAAGGGCGGGAAGCGGGGATGCCGGGCTTGCGCCGAGGCCTCCGCAGGGCCTAACAGGGCGGCCAGGCCCAGCTCTGCTGAGCGCCGTCCCCACCATCGAAGGCGTCGCCGCGCGGGGCGGACTAACGGGGCCCCGTTCCTGAGAGCGGAGGCCGGCGCCGCGGGCGAAGCGGGCGGTGGGGGCGCGAGGGGGTGTTCGGTCCTTGTCCGCGCTCCGCCTGTCTCGGGGTGCCCCCCACCCGGCTCCCAAGCCCCAAGGGTCGGTGCTCGGGCCTGCTCGCCGGTCCGGCCGCCTTAGCGCCGCGGGGAGCATGCGCCGAGGCCCGCGCCCCAACGGCTAACGGGGAGTCTGGCGGGGAGGACCCGAGGGCCGTTCGGGCCCGCGAGGGGTGGGGGGGGCGTTTGTGCCTCCGCCTTGAGATTTCTGCAAGTCTCTGTTTCTGAAATCGGACTCCGGAGCCGTGCCGATAGCTTTGGAAATATTTACTCGGGTTCCATTTGTGTTCACTAACTTAATGTCTCCAAAAAATGTTTAGCAGCCTTTGATGACGCAGTGGAAGAACGTGTGATCAACGAAGAGTACAAAATATGGAAAAAGAACACCCCTTTTCTTTACGATTTGGTGATGACCCATGCTCTGGAATGGCCCAGCCTGACTGCACAGTGGCTTCCAGATGTAACCAGGTGATATGAATCTCTTGAATGTTATTTTAATGTGTTCTCAAAGTAGATTTCTTACATTGATTTTTTTTTTTTCCCCTCCCTGTTTTCCTCTCTCCAGTCACCCGTAGAGGGCACGTGATGTAGACCTATTGGTGACATTTTTTCTAGGCCAAAAAGTAAGGCAAAATGTAAAACTATTTTGTAATTTAGCTGATAAGACGAAACTTGTTTCCTTTTTCTGATATTGAATAGCCGAGTTACAACTATAGTTGATACCAGTGATGTAAAACTTGTCAGCTTCCAAAAGTATTGTGATTGTAATTCTTTCAAAGGAACAGGAATCTCACAGTCACTGGTAGTAGCTGGTTAATCCTAAAATGAATGTGATGACGTCCCTGCCTACCCTAATAGAGGAGATGAAATATGATCAATTTAGCTTTCATTGTTGAGGGTGTACTAGCCACAGCTGAGGGCTTGCTATTTAGGTAAAGCACATTTCCTGCCTTGATTGTGTATATAAGGTGTAACAGTACAAAGTAAAAAAACATAAGTATGGCACAGAGAAAATGATCAGGGGATGGAAAAATTCTCAACTTAGTTATTATCAGGAAAGCTTCCAGGAGGAATTGACAATGCCAAGATGGTGAATAAAGTTTTGGCAAAACCAGTATGCTTTGTTGGAATAATGGGTTTTTTATGTGTGTATGATGTAATGGATTTTTTTTAATTATAAAACTGCTTTACTATTCAGAATGACACATAAATTATATTGTGTATTAATATAAATAATTGGATTCTCAAAGCTTGGCTTTAGTCATCAAGAGATTTGCAAAAGTGGTTATAAGCCTCAGCAATAGAAATTTTATATAAATTTTATTAAACTTAAAACAGAGTCGGCTACCTTTGCAGTGCATTAAAAAAATGGGGAAATTAACCTGAGGAAGTTACATAAAATAAACACCTAGGAATTCAGAGTTGGAAGCTTCTTTATCGTGATTAGGAGTTCCTAATTGATAGTTATTTGAATTCATGATAAGTGGATTTAAATATTTCTGTCAGTGGCAGTTCAAACCATTTAGGACCTTGTGGCAGAGTATTTAATGAGAAATAGTTCAATGGTGGGCCTCCCCGGTGGCGCAGCGATTGAGCGCTGGGTTGCGAAGCTGCCCGCAGCCTCTGCCTTGCCGGTTCAATCCCCGGCTGCTCCCCGGCCACCGGAGGAGAACTCCTGCATGGCGTGCAGACCTCTCCTGCCGCCCATTGCTCCCCTCAGTAGTGTACTCTGGTCCTTCTGCCTGCTCTGCTCCCTGTTTTGGCTCTGGTGAATTCTCTCACCCTCCAGCGCTTCTGACTGTACCCAGTGCTTGTATGTATGTATGTATAAATAAATAAATAAATAAATAAATAAATAAATAAATCTTTTAAAAAAAAATAGTTCAATGGTGATGCCAAATTTACTATAATCCTGCACTGTTATGTCTACTGGACCAGCAGTGGGTCCCTAAATACTAACCACCCCACGCATACCTATGAAATTTTGAAGCCAATATTTTAAAAAAGTTCCCATATAAAGGTAGTGGTTAACAAGACTTGGAAAACTGTAAATTAATACACAAGTCCCTGACATTGAAATCAGCTTTCAGCTTTTGCACATCTAGGTAGATAAACCTTTCAGCAATGTTTGACATTGATCCAAATACCCTGCCATTTTTATCCTTTTAAAAATTTACTCATAGAGCAATGTTGATTTTTTTTTTAAGATTTATTTTTAAGTAACCATACCTAATGTCAAGTGCTTAATTTCTTATGTGTGTTCTTTTTCTATATATATATTTGTTCATATCCTTTAAAAAAGAAACAAAAAAAAAACCCGCAACCCCTGTAATAGCCCTTCCTGCCCCCTGCAGAGGAATTCTTATTGGTATCTTTATACCCAGCTTCTGGGCTCTTCTTGATTTTTCATCTGCTTATTCTTGTCTTCTCTGGAGTATCTTACTGGTTTCCCCCAATATGACTTGTTCCAAATTGTGCATATTGTATGTTGTATATATTCTTCCCAAATTGCATATATTCTTCCCAGGGAGGTGTTCCCCCCCCCTTGTATTTTCTTTATCATAATTGATTTTGGTTTGACATTTCTTGGGTTTTCTTTTTCTTTCTCCACTTTAAGAATTCATTCATAAGCCCTAATGAATTGTACTTCCCCAGTAAGAAAGGATTTTTCTCACCTGTGGGGGTTCTCAAACATGCATCATAATCAACTGGGAGGATTTTAACACCAAGCACCTGACCCCAAGTTTTTGTGTCACTAGATCTGGAGTGGATCTCAGAATATGTTTTTCACTAAGTTTACAGATGATTCTGATACTGTTGGTCTTAGTATGCATTTTTAAAAATCTCTGCAGTCTTCTTTACACTGTTATATTAATCCTGAATAACTCAAATGATGCTGTGTCACTTAGAAATTTTCCAGGGTTCTTTGTTTCCTACAGTATAGAGTTCAGAATGCCTTAAGCTGGCATTTAATTACCCTACAATCTGTTTTTAATCTGCTTCCTAGCCTCTCCCACTGAGTTTCCCATATCCAAAGTCATATTTGGACTGCAGGCCTAATTTCGTAACTTAGTTGTGTGATTTAGGTAAGTTGTTTAGATTTCCTAAAATTCAAGTGTCTTCATTTTTAAGTTGAAATATGAAGTCATACTATTTAAATTACATAAAGTGTGTAGTGTGTGTATAAACCTTTCCTTTTGCTCACTTTTTGAATACTATCTCCCACTGCCCTTAGCTCCTTCTTCCAGGTTTTATATCTCATTCTGAGACCCATTGAGAGACCTCTTCATGAACACTTCCTTAATTCCAGAAGTAATCTTTACCTAAACTCCCATATTCTTGTGTTCCTTCACGTGGTGTATATATATTGACTTTACATTTGTTTACATGACTACTAATTGTCCCTGGATTTTTGAGGACGAGAATCAAATTTTAGTCACTTTTTACTCACATTTTATTTGCATCGATGTGTCCATTGATTGGGCACTTAGTAAGTCTTTAAAAAACTAGTTTACCAGGGTTCGTGTCAGGTTAAAATCTCAGCTCTACCAAGCCTCAGCCACTGTGACTTGAGTTTGATCCCAGGCCACGGAGCTAACTAACCACATATGGCGCAGCAGACCTTTCCTGTCTCTCCCACTGCTCCCCTCAGCAGTGTATTTCAGTAGATCCGTCTGTTCTGCTCCCTACTCTGTCTCCGGTGAATCCTCTCAACCATGGTACCTCTGGCCTATACCCCAGTTCTTATCTGCATAAATAAAAATAAATCTTTAAAAAAAAACTAGTTTACATATTGTTGTTTATCTTTATTTCCCTTTGAATAAAGTTAACCTACCAAGTAACCTAAAGTTTTAGTGTATCCTATAGTTGCTTTCTCCCCGTACAACCCATTGTAAAGGATGAGTAGTTAATTCATGCTTTATTCCATTAGACTTTTTCCCTTCAGTAATCGTAAATTTTGAGCCAAGTTGTGAAAGAGTTATATGGTGAAGTGCTGTATATTCCTCTGTTCATCCTTATATATGTATCTATGGAAGAGAAAAGTAGAAAATGTGATTCTTAATGATTTTTATCTCAAAACCTGATTGTAATAGTTCCTTTTGCATACATGTATATAACGGACTTTGCAGTCTGTCTTAGGGTTACTAACTTGAATAGTGACCATCTGTTAATATTACAGACCAGAAGGGAAAGATTTCAGTATCCATCGCCTTGTCCTCGGGACCCACACATCAGATGAACAAAACCACCTTGTGATAGCCAGTGTGCAGCTCCCTAATGATGATGCTCAATTTGATGCTTCACACTACGACAGTGAGAAAGGAGGTAGGACCCTTAAAGGTGCAAAGGGGTAATGGTGAACATATGGATTACCCCTTTAATGGTTTTGAAGTGTCATATAAAAAGGACATACAGCTTGATAAAATTGTCTCTCAGTTTAGAAAGAAGATTTGAGCTTGGTTTTGTACCTTTCCTATAAACCTTCCTCTACTGTGTTTGTGGTTGGGGGATCTCTGGAATGAAAGAGACAAAATCTATTGTACATAACTGTCAGCATAGGACCTTTTGCCCCTAAGGGGGTGAAAATTGGTTCTTGAAGAGGGTGATATTAAAATTTCGTGGGCAGGGGACAAAAAGAGTGTCAAAAAGATTGAGCAACATTTGCTTAAATTTCCCTTTTCAGGTTTGAAATGATAGAAATGACAACAGTAGTTCTTGCTATGTATATAAGGATTAAATGAGCCATTTAATTACAGCAGAGAGCCTCCCCTTATCGGGAAATTTGGTCCAAGACCTCAGTGGATGCCTGAAACCACATATACTATCCTAACCCTGAACATACTGTTTTTTTCCTGTGTATACATACCTGGGATAAAGTTTAGTTTATAAATTAGGCAAAATTAAAAATTAAAATTATTGCCCAGAGATAGAAGATGAATTTTCCTTGTTTGTGCTTCTAAACCATGGATGTTTACCTTTTTTAATACTACATTTGATTGGTGGAATCTGTTCTTTTGCTCTGAGTTCTTTTGGGGCTTCAGTTCTTTGTCAGAATTGTAATGTACATTTATTTAATTTTTACATGATCCCATAGTTAGCTTAGCATGGTGCAAAATGCAAAATAAGTTCATAGAATAAAAGTCAACAAACTTGATTTTGTGTTACTTAAGTGTCTTAAGTGTAAAATATGCTTACTGAAAGGACATCGAACATAAAGAATCAGAGGACTGATTGAGTCCCTGTTGTTCTCTCACTAGTCATGTGGTGTGAGATAATAATTTAGCTTCTTGAGCCTCAGTTTCCTTTCTAGTAAATGAAGATAAATTGTCTTTAAATGCAATTTTTGACTGCTTAGGTACCTTGCAAATGTGCGGATTGGTTATGTAATAAATTATTCTTTAAATCAAAAGGAATTATATAATATGGACGATACTCCCCCCCCATAAACTTAGCCCTATAGATCACTGTTAAGTTGATATATGGTTTTTCTGAATAATTTATCCTGTTTATTGAAACACTTCATTCAGCAAATGGGTCAGGTACTCATATGCCAAGCATTTTTATTGGTGCTGGAGATAATAGCATAAAATGTGCTTTTCTAGCCTACTGTTTCTTCTGTGTAAACATATACAATATACCTTTTGATGGCTATATGCTATATCGTAATTAACCATCCTTTATTGACATTTATTTTTTATTTTTTTCCATATTTTGAGCTCATTTGCTTACATCTTTTTTTTAAGATTTATTTATTTATGCATACAAGAGCTGGGGTACAGGCCAGAGATGCCAGGGGGTGAGAGGATTCACCAGAGAAAGAGCAGGGAACAGAACAGGCAGATGGACCGAAGTACACTGCTGAGGGGAGCAGCGAGCGAGAGAGGAAATGTCTGCTGAGCCATGTGGGTTGCTCCCTGGCCGCCCAGGGATTGAACTCTTGCTGCAGAGGCTGCGGATTGCTTCATAGTGCGGTACTTAAACCCTGCGCCACCAGGGAGGCCCCTTTATTGACATTTAAGTGCCAATCTTTAGACTTCAAAAACAGTTCTTGTACAGGCATCATACATAGTTTTGCTATAGGATAATTTTCTAAGTGGTAAGTTAGGTCAAAGGCAAGAACATTTTTTAAGTATAATTGATACTGGGCCTCCCTGTGGCGCAGGAGTTAAAGTCTCAGCGCTATCAAGCTATCTCCAGCCACTGCGGCATAATTTCTATCCCCAGCCAGGGAGCTAACCCACATGGTGCAGCAGACCTCTCCTGCCTTGCCCACTGCTCCCCCCAGCAGTGTATCTCAGTAGATTTGTCTATTCTCCCCACTCTCAGTTCTTATATTCATAAATAAATAAAATAAATTTTTTTTAAAGTGTAATTGACACTGCTAAATTGCCTTTCAAAAAAGATTGGCCATCCTATCACAAGCAGATGTATTTGTGTCTCTGTGCCCTTGCACAGAGACTTAATATTACAATCTTTATTTTTTTTTTTAAGATTTATTTTTATTTATGAATACAAGAAGTGGAGTGTAGGCCAGAGGTAGAACAGGTGGATCTACTGAAACACACTGCTGAGGGGAGCAGTGGGCCAGGCAGGAAAGGTCTGCTGTGCTGTGTGGGTCAGCTCCCTGGCTGGGGATCGAACTCATGCTGCAGTAAGCTTTGGCTAGCTTGATAGTGCTGTCTTTAACCCCTGCGCCACCACGGAGACCCTACAATCTTACTTTAACTTATTTGAAATTTTTGTCTTTTGTCTATCTATATTTGTTTTTTACTCATTTTTCTTTTGGGTTATCTTTAGTAAGTTATCCCCAACAAATAGGTTGTTAGATAATGTTTTCCCAGTTTCTTATAATCTTGAACACTTGTTTTGGTGTTAGATTTAGAATAGGAAGCTAAGCTTTTTTCCTAAATATTTAGCAATTTTTTTAAATACCGTGACTTTTTTAGATATACACTCAAATCTTTCTGGTAACTGATTTGGTTTTATGTCCTCTTAAGACCTTTGTCCCTCTTACTAATGCTTAATAATACAAGAACAATTATGTATGATACATGCATTTGCCTATGTAAATCACCAAATTTAATCCTCACTAGAAAACAGACATTACAGATGTTTTATAGAAGTTTCTTGCATGGTGGTTAGGTGGACAGCTTTCTAGTCTCTCTTTGCTCTCAGATGAAATGTCCTAGACTTTCAGATTGAACTTGATTACTGTCTATTTGGCCCCTTTTGGTTTGAAGTAATTGATGACAGGCAGTTTCAAAATGTCACTGATCATTCAAAGTGAAAGAACTATGGTTTAGGCCTCTATTGATATTAAATAAAATTTGTGTTTATACTAATTAGGCCTAACTGTAGTCACATTTTGAGCCCTAAAAAAATAGATGTGAAATTTTACTTCAGTCTGTTACCGTAATCTTTAAATATTAACAAATATATTTTTAGTAACTTATTTGGGGAATGTTTTTTAAACACTTTTCTTTTGACTCAATTACATTTAAAGTTATTAAATCGTAGTGAAGCAATTGAATATTTGACTTCAGGATGTTAGAACTCACTTCTTAGTTTCAGAATATTTAATGAACTCTGAAAGTAACTTAGTAGTAGAAAATCAGAATGCTGGTTGCCTGGTTTTGGGGGGTGGGTATTGGTTGGGTAGGACAGGTTAGTACCTTGAGGGAGGATGCTGGATGTGGTCTATATTTTCATTTGGAGTGGTAGTTCCCCTGATGTATACAATTGTGAAAATTAATTAGGCTAGTAACTTTTACTGTGTTATGTTATACCTCAGTTTCTTTCAATGGCGTTTTAGGCAGAGAAAGGCAAATAAAATAGGAATACAGTTGGACCTTGATATTTATTCAATTATATGTTGATCAGATTTTCTTCAAATTTGGCTTTTTGTGGATCAGCTTCGATTTGGGGACCCCAAATTATTTTTTAAATAGATAAATCCTCTTAGAACCTCAAATCGAAGGCCTCCTTGATTGTGCAAGGGGTTAAATCTCAGCACTGTGAAGCTGTCAGTAGCCACTGCAGCACAAGTTCAGTCCCTGCCAGGGAGCTGACCCACATGGCGCAGCAGACCTCTCCTGTCTCGCCTGCTGCTCCCCTCAGCAGTATATCAGTCAATCTGCCTGTTCTGCTCCCCACTTTGTCTCTGGTGAATCTTCTTCCCCTGTACCCCTGGACTACACCCCATTTCTTGTATGCATAAATAAATAAATAAATAAAAATACATCTTTTTAAAAAAAACCTCAAATCATAAATTTGTAAGCTGACTTACTACTGTACTTTTACTGCCCAACACCAAAATAATCCACGAAATAATAATGACTACCCCTTGCTCTTTGAGCTCCATGCCAGCTATTGCTCCTCTTACTACTGGTATCTCTTTGCTGGCAGTTATTAAGCTTTTTTGTCATAGTCATCTATATTTGTGTGCTTATCACTTAAAGTTCCTTGAGATCATCTGTCATTTCTTGCCTTTTTTGTACATTGTAGATGCTTGTGGTTTGTAGTTAGGTGAGGTGGTTAATGTTTTTTGTTATTCTTTCGCGTCTTTAGAGTCTGCTTTGAATGTTTCATGTTTAGCCTATTTGTAAAATGTTTGCTTTTTAACTTACAAAATTATTTTGAAATTGGAAGTTGTCTAATAGGCCAACTGTAGTACCCACCTATGTCCTTTTTGAAAAGATTCTTGTTGGGCCTCCGTGGTGGCACAAGGGGTTGAGCGCCACACTCTGAAGCAATCCGCAGCCTCTGCAGCACGAGTTCGATCCCCGGCTGGCCAGGGAGAAACCCACATGGCAAGGCAGGCCTCTTCTGTCTCACCCGCTACTCCCCTCTGTGGTTTGTTTCAGTCAGTCTGCGTGTTCTGTTCCCCACATTGTCTCTCGTGGATCCTCTCACCCCTTGGCATCCCTGGCCTGTACTCCAGCTCTTATATGCATAAATTAATAAATCTTTAAAAAAAAAAGATTTTTTTTTTGTCCTTCAAAAATGTGGTGTTTGCATAACAATGCTAATTGATAGAACATTTTTTGTTTATAAGTTACCCTCACAACTCTGATAAATGGATAAGGTAATTGATAAGAATGGATAAGAAATGAGGGCTTTGGGGCTTCCCCGGTGGCGCAGCGGTTGAGCGCTGGGTTGCGAAGCTGCCCGCGGCCCGCGCCGGTTCGATCCCTGGCTGCTCCCCGGCCACCAGAGGAGGGTCCCACATGGCGAGCAGACCTCTCCTGCCGCCCGCTGCTCCCCTCAGCAGTGTACTTCGGTCCTTCTGCCTGCTCTGCTCCCTGCTCTGGCTCTGGTGAATTCTCTCACCCTCCCGCGCTTCTGACTGTACATGTATAAACAAACAAACAAACAAATAAATAAATAAATAAATAAAACATGTCTCTATTTAAAAAAAAAAAAGAAATGAGGGCTTTTTCCAAATCACCAAGCTCGTAAGTGGCAGCACTTATTAGGCCACGGTCTAGCTCTTACTTAGTACCTTAATCGTCCTTCTTTAATTCTGTACTAATCATTAACAACCTTTGTTTATACCTTGCTTTGCCAAGATTACATAGTCACAAATTATACATTTTATAATGGTACTTGGAGAACTCTAAGTGCATACAGTAGTCAGATGTGGATATAAAAAATGTTTTCATCTAGTTCTTACCTGGTTTATTTCAACCAAGGACAATGGTTGGCAAGTGTAAGTGAGGGGTTCGGAAAATGGAACCAGCAGTTGTAGCTCTGCTTTTTCTCATCAGACTAAGAAATGCTGCAGGGAAATGAATGCAGTGTGATATTTCAGAAAAGTCATCCCAAACTAGAGCTGCAGTTAAATGGTAGAAGAGAAACTCATTAGTACCTACTAAACTCATTAGTACGGTTTCCTAAATGTATAATCCGACAATAACTTTGGTTTTATTTAATCTGTACACTTTTTTTTTATACTTTAAATGAGATTTGAAAACCTGATTTTGAAGTGGAGTTAGCAGTATTCCTTGCTTTCAGGTGGTAATGTGGAACTTCTTATTAGGCATGTGACTACTTAGTCATTGTAGGTATAACTGAGAGAGTACTAGATTAGGAATTGGGAATTAAGGTTCTGCCATAGTCTCGTAACTAATGAACAAATTAATGTAGGTACTCTTAAGCTTCTCCCAGTAAAACTTTTTTTAGATAACTGTCTTCCCCTATTGTGTAGGACTAAAATCAAATGAAATAAGGGGTGTGAAAGACTTTATAGTACTAATAAATGGCTGCATTATTTCTAGCATTATATCAGCTGGCAAAAAACATTGCTAGTGTCATACTTTGAGTAACATCTATAAAGTAGCTCTTGCTTTGTCCTCAATTGCAATTAATTTATCTTATTTACAGAATTTGGAGGTTTTGGCTCAGTTAGTGGAAAAATTGAAATAGAAATCAAGATTAACCATGAAGGAGAAGTAAACAGGGCACGTTATATGCCCCAGAACCCTTGCATCATTGCTACAAAGACACCATCCAGTGATGTTCTTGTTTTTGACTATACGAAACATCCTTCTAAACCAGGTACCTGCCCTTTTCTATTCACATAAAATAGTCATTGCAGGAATGTAGTCCACTCAATCTGAGTTTAATTGCTTGTTTTTCTTTGAATAATTTAGGATCTTGTGGCTTACATTGGTATGTAGAAATAGTCTTCCTTCTTCCCTTGGTGAAAGGAAATAGTTTTACATAGAAAAGGTGATGGTACAGCTTAAGCATTATATATTTGGTCATAATGGGTCTCTGTTGCTTATAACTACCAAGAACTTTAGACCTATTGATCAAAATTCCATTATACTTTGTATAGCCCCTAAGAGGCAGGAGACTGGATAGTCTTGACGTGTTTGTTACTTTTCAGACCCTTCTGGAGAGTGCAACCCAGACTTGCGTCTCCGTGGACATCAGAAGGAAGGCTATGGGCTTTCTTGGAACCCAAATCTCAGTGGGCACTTACTTAGTGCTTCGGATGACCATGTGTGTATCCTTCCCATTTTGAAATAAATCTGAGCTAGTTACCAGTTGGTTTCTTTTCTGGGGAATGTGGTGACGGAAGACCCTTCCTTTTAATGTAATTATTAATTTTACATTTAAGACCATTTGCCTGTGGGACATTAGTGCTGTTCCAAAGGAAGGAAAAGTGGTGGATGCGAAGACCATCTTCACAGGGCACACAGCCGTAGTAGAAGATGTTTCCTGGCATCTGCTCCATGAGTCTCTGTTTGGGTCAGTTGCCGATGACCAGAAACTTATGATGTGAGTAGAATCCATTCTTAAGTTTTTTCTTTTATTTTACCTAAATGTTAGGTTTAATCGCCTATTTCTATCTTTTTTATTTACTAAAGTTGGGATACTCGCTCGAACAATACTTCTAAACCAAGCCATTCAGTAGATGCTCACACTGCTGAAGTGAACTGCCTTTCTTTCAATCCTTATAGTGAGTTCATTCTGGCCACAGGATCAGCTGACAAGGTCAGTTTGGTTTATTTTAAGAGAAAATAATAGGGCGAATTTCTCCTGCTTCTTTTTGACTATACAGAGATCTCTTAGTTTGGGGTTTCCTTTTCCTCATAAAAAACTTAGTAATTGCTCTTGTGTTCTTTTTTGTACACAGACGGTTGCCTTGTGGGATCTGAGAAATCTGAAACTTAAATTGCATTCCTTTGAATCACATAAGGATGAAATATTCCAGGTAAGAGGAACTAAACTAATGCCACTCATTTTTTTTTTAAGATTTTATTTATTCATTTACACAAGAATGGGGGTACAGGCCAGATGGGCGGGAGGTTGAAAGGATTCACCAGAGACAGAGCGGGAAACAGAACAGGCAGACTGACGAGATACACTGCTGTGGGGAGCAGCGGGCGAGACAGGAGAGGTTGGCTACGCCATGTGGGACCCTCGCCAACTGGCTGGGATCGAACTGGCGCTACAGAGGCTGTGGGCAGCCTCACAGCAGGGCACTCAACTACCTGTGCCGCCAGGGGAGCCCTTTTATTTTTTTGCTTTTAATGCCTCTCATTTTTATCTGTTAGTAGTAGAAATTCTCTAGATTACCAATCTCTTTAGGAACTAGGATTGTTTTACCTCTTATTTTTGTACTTCAAACCGATCATTGCTCATCTGCATTCTTGAGATAATAAGAAAATTGTTTATCTCATCAGCCTGTTCTGACACTTGTCTCCTTCCTTTTTCCATTCTTTCACCCTTTATAACTTTCCGTGTCTGTTTATTTCAGTTAGAAGCACTGTCTCCATGTTTTGTCTCATTGGTTTGGTTTAAGCTTCTTTAACATAAAATGCCCTCTTTCTCAATTCAAGATATAGTTGTTACAGTATTTTCAAGGTTATTGCTAAGGCACTGTCAGAGCATTAAAATTTTATAGTGAGGAGGGCCTCCCAGGTGGCGCAGGGGTTAAAGACAGCACTGTCAAGCTATCCACAGCCACTGCAGCACGAGTTCGATTCCTGGCCAGCCAGGGTGCCACCCACATGGCACAGCAGACCTCTCCTTTCTCACCCGCTGCTGCCCTCAGCAGTGTATTTCAGTAGATCTGCCTGTTCTGTTACCTATTCTGTCTCTGGTGAATCCTCTCACCCCACCACACCTCTGGCCTGTACCCCAGCTCTTGTATGCATAAATAAATCTTTAAAAAATAAATTTATTGTAAAATGTTCAACATCACTTGTCATCAGGGAAATGCAAATCAAAACTACCATGAGATACCATCTTACACCAGTGAGAATGGCACATATTAAAAAAACTAGCAACAACAAATGTTGGCGAGGGTGTGGAGAAAAAGGAACTCTTCTGCACTGTTGGTGGGAGTGCAAACTGGTCCAACCACTGTGGAAAGCTGTGTGGAGATTTCTGGACCTACTAAACATAGAGCTTCCATATGATCCAGCAATTCCACTCCTAGGTATTTACCCAAAGGACACAGAAACATCAATTCCAAAGAACACCTGCACCCCTATGTTTATAGCAGCACTGTTTACAATAGCTAAGCTTTGGAAACAACCCAAATGCCCAAAAATAGATGACTGGATCAAGAAGATGTGGTACATATATACCATGGAATATTACTCAGCATTCAAAAAAGATAAACACATGCAATTTGCAGCAACATGGATGGCGCTGGAAGGGATCATGCTCAGCGAAATAAGCCAAAAAGAAAAAGAAAAATACCGGATGGTCTCACTCATAGCAGGAATCTAGAAAACTTAAATAAGGGACCAGGAAAATGAATAACTATAAGAAAGTGAAAATCAAAATCAACAAAAAACTATGAACCAGAGACACTTTTAGGGGGGCGGGGGCGGGAGGGGAGGGATTGGGGTCAGAATGGGGGGGCTGCAATTGTATGGGGAATATAACAAAATTTATAAAAAAAAAAATTTTATTGTGAGGAAAGGCCTGTTTTAAGTCATTATTTTAAAAGCTAGTTTTGTCAAGTGTAAGGACCCTAAGATACTCAAAATTAATTTTGATGGTGTGAATGTGACATCTGAACTGGGCTCTGGGTCAGCTGTACTTTAGCACACATAATCTTTTTAATCTTTATTTTCTGTTCTTCTGCCTGCTCCAGTAAGTATTTTGGTCTTCACCCTATCTCTTTGCCCTTGCTTACAGTGCTGCTCTTGGCCTGAAGGATATCCAAAATCTTCCTTACATACTGCTAGCTAATGCTTTCTTTGCGTGGTGAAACTAGGATGTTATTTGTAACAATATGTGACTATCGCGTGTATACTAGCTAACTAATCATTGTAAAGAGTTCTTGATCACTTGTGATGCTGAATTCATAGTAAGTACTTGGGAAAATAATTCTGTATGTGTGATTTGTACTTTAGTTCTTAGGTCAGAATTGGATTATATTTTACTAGAGGCCAGAATTAGACCATAGGAATAGATAAGGTAAGATCTTGGAAAATACAGGTGGAATGGAACAGCTTAATGTCCTAGGCTTAGTACTACATAATGAGTTATGTATATGTCAGTATTTTAAGTGTTTATCCCTCAATTTTCTAATTGACAGCTTTTCTGTTTTCTTCATTCTGACGTATAGGTTCAGTGGTCACCTCATAATGAGACTATTTTGGCTTCTAGTGGTACTGATCGCAGACTGAATGTCTGGGACTTAAGGTAAATCTTATTAATTGCTCTTTAGGGAAGTTTTCTTTATTGACACTTTCTGATGTTAATTGTTGAGGGTAAATATGTTTTGACTTTTAAAATCTTGTTGTACTAGTAAAATTGGAGAGGAACAATCCCCAGAAGATGCAGAAGATGGGCCACCGGAGTTATTGGTATGTTACAGACATTAAATGGTATTTAAATGGGCTGTAATTTATTACCCTCTGTTTTTCATATCTTTGTTTTCCTTCCTCTTTCAGTTTATTCATGGGGGTCACACTGCCAAGATATCTGATTTCTCCTGGAATCCCAATGAACCTTGGGTGATTTGTTCTGTATCAGAAGATAATATCATGCAAGTGTGGCAAATGGTAAGTTGCATAGTCCTTTATTTTGGGGAGGTTAGATAAATTATGGACATAGTGTCAATTCACATTTATATGCTCGATGAATACAACTGGCATCTGTTTAGTTTTCTCCTGCATGTCTGCACACTAGCATTTCAGCTACCTGTTTTTTATCTTCCTATAGCTGTCCCTCTAGTATCTCAAACGCCACAAAATCAGACTTTTCATCTCATCTCCTTTCTCCCTTTCCTCCTCCTGACTTTTGTATTTTCTATATGACTCCAGTGTTTCCCTAGTCTGCTGACAGAAAACTCAAGAGTTCTATTATCTATTCGCCTGAGTCTACATCACTTCACAGATTTTACATTGTCTATGTCTGCAATGTTTCTCCCTTACCTTACAAATACAGCATAAATACTCAGCTTCCCTGTTTTTCTTTCACACTTCAGTGATTTTTTTCATAGTGTTTTGGGTTTTGGGGTTTTTTTTGTTTGTTTGTTTGTTTGTTTTTGTGGGACCCTCCCCGGCGGCTGGAGAACGAACCGGCATTGCAGAGGCTGCGGGCAGCCTCGCAGCCCAGCGCTCAACCGCTGCGCCACCAGGAGAGGCCCATAGTGTATTTTTTTTTTTTTAAGATTTTTGATTTATTTATTTATACATATCAGAACTGGATGTAGGCCAGAGGTGCAGGGTGGTAAGAGGATTTACCAGAGACAGAGTGGGGAGCAGAACAGGCGGACTGACTGAAATACACTGCTATAGGGAGCAGCAGGTGAGACAGGAGAGGTCTGCTGTGCCATATGTGGGTTAGCTCCCTGGCTGGGGATTGAACTCAGGCCTTTGCAGTGGGCTGTCACAGTGGTAGCGCTGAGACTTAACCCCTAGGGAGGCCCAAAAGTGCCTAACTTTTGAATAATGGAAAGCCCAATAAATGTATTCCAGAGCATTTGTGGTCTCTGGTCATGGGGAGAGTTTTGGGTCAACACCAGGGGAAATGTCATAATAAACAGAAGATTCCTACTAAATAGCACTATTAATCAAAGGTGAAAAAATAAAAGTATTTGTGAGCCTAGATTAGTAAATGGCATATGCTCTCCACACTTTGGAATCTTCTGTCTCAAAAAGAAGTATGCTCAGTTATGCAATGTATTTACCACATACTGTAAAGTAGGAAAAGAAACACTGAAGAACAGTGTGATAGGGTTCTTTTATCTTTATTGTAAAATCTAAAGCATGTATAAACAGAAAATCCACATCATCTATTCTTTGTAATACACCCACAAAATATTAACATAAAAAGTTGAGTTCCCACAGGAAGGGCTATGCCCCCTTGCATAGTTGGTCAGCTCAAGGTATTGTACTGGTTTTGTGGGAATACTGAAGCAGTCTGGACTGCATCACCTTCAAGGGCATCATGTCCAGCCCAGTTGTTACTTGACTCTTTTTTGTTAGAATTGTCGTGGTATAGGAAGTAAACATTGAGTCTTTGCATAGAGTTCCTAAAACCTTGTGATTTTCTGAGTAGTAAGAGTCTCTTTTGCTACTTAAAAAGGAACCCCTATTTAGTGTCATGGTGGGGCTGGTCTCCATGAAGGCCAGACTCTTGATTTAGAGAGACAGAACTTTCAGTCTCATTCCACCTGTAAATGGGGTAGGGGCTGTGGACCTCTCTATATGAAAACTTTAAAAAACACCATTGATTTGTTGATGAGTTTCTATATAGGGAGTTTATCTGTGCCGGAACTGTGGCACATAGTGTCGGGATTGAACTGAATTCTTGAGGACCCCGTTAGTGTAGGAGAATTAGAAAATTGGCGTCGTGGAAAAAGATACCACAGTTGTATATATTTCATATCACTGTAGTCAAATTATAAGAGCTTTGAAGACAAGACTATCCCATCCACTGCGGCATCTAGGCTAGTGACTTCTGCACAGATGTGACAGATGCTGAAAACAGTATAAAAATGGTTTTTGTATATAAGATTATGCCTTTGGGTATAGGTGTTTCATAAGAAGTAGAAGTAGGACTTATTTTATGCAAAAGCAGTTTTTCTTTTAAAAATATAAATTGAGGGCCTCCCCTGGTGGCTCAGTGGTTGAGTGCTGGGCTGCAAAGCTGCCCGCAGCCTCTGCAGCGCCGGTTCAATCCCCGGCCTCCAACAAGAGTCCCATATGGTGCGCAGACCTCTCCTGCCGTGCCTGGTGCTCCCCTCTGCAGTGTATTTCATCAGTCTGCCTGTTCTGTTCCCCGCTCTGGCTCTGGTGAATTCTCTTACCCTCCCGTGCTTCTGACTGTACCCAGTGCTTGTATAAATAAAATAAATAAATCTTTATATAAATAAAAATAAATTGTGGGACTCCCTGGTAGCACAAGGGCTTAAGTCTGTGCACTATGAAGCTATCGGCAGCCACTGTAGCAGTCCCTGACCCACGGAGGTGCAGCAGCCCTCTCCTGTTTCTCCCGCTGCTCACTTCAGCAGTGTATCTCAGTCAGTCCGCCTGTTCTGCTCCCCACTCTGTCTCTGGTGAACCCTCTCATACACACACACCCCCACCGCATCCCTGGCCTATACCCCAGCTCTTGTATGCACAAATAAACAAAATAAATCTCTCAAATATATTATATAAATAAATTGAGATTTGTAACATGTTTTTTGTTGATGGGGAAGTTCTCTTTGTTTAATGTACAATTCAGTGGTTTTAGTAGTTTCACAAACTTGTGCAACCATAACTATATTTACCCAAAAATGAGAGCCCCCTACTCATTGGTTATACCCATATTCCTCCATTCCACCCAACATGAGGCAATACCAGTCAACTTTTGTCTACGAATTTGCCTAGTCTAGACATAACTATGAATGCAGCCATACAATGTTACTGACACTTATTGCCAAAGTAATATTAGTGTGTGTATTTTATTTATTCATCACTTTGTAAACATTTGTGTTGCTTATAAAGGTTTTTGACAATTATAAATAAAATGTCTGGAGAAGGACTCATGGTTGATTATCCAGACAAACTATATACTTCAGTTAGACTGTCAGGCTCACAATCTGTCTCCCTGGTCTAATATATTTTGAAACCTTAGCTTCAAAAAACTTAGGTTTGCTAAACACTCTTTCTCTTTTTCTTGTTTTTGGGCAGGCAGAGAACATTTATAATGATGAAGACCCTGAAGGAAGTGTGGATCCAGAAGGACAAGGGTCCTAGATTTGTCTGTACTTCTTGTGATTTTAGACTCCCCTTCTTTCCTCTCAACCCTGAGATTGATTTAACACTGGTTTTGAGACACAGACTTGTTCGGCTAACCCTCTGCATTAGGTACCTTCAACAATGTTATTAGCTCAAACAAGAGGGTATTTTCTAAATATTAACTGGAGGACTTGATTCAGCAAAGCCACAGACTTATATTTAAATTTTCTTCAGGAATTTTCTAGTAACAAAGATCTAAAGTAGCCACAGAAAGGGGAATGTTGTGTATGGTTATTTTTCTTCTATATCCCCAAGTTTTTCAGACTCATTTAAATAGAGGTTAGAGTGAGTAAGGTATAAGTGAGGTAGGTGTCTGAGCCATGAAATACAAAGACTGCAAGATGTTCTTTTTATTCAGGAAATGGGGGAGATTTGAGTCATAAATTCCTACTCTAAAATCTTCAGACCTGACTTTTCAGGATGCACATTTTTCTATGTAGACCATTTTCTCAGTTTCTTCAGTTGAGTCAAAGCTATGTGTTCCTCTTTTCCCATATATTTTTGCTTGTTAGTGTATTTCTTGAGCTGTTTGCATATTTCTTTCCTTTCTGTGAAATGGTTTTTTTTTTTTTTAAAAAAAAAAAAAACAAACAAACAAAACTTGGGACCACCAAGTTGTAAAGATGTATGTTTTTACCTGACAGTTATACCACAGGTAGACTGTCCAGTTAAGTTGAGAAGAGTGAATTGATAGCTTGTATTTGTTTTTAAAATTAAATTAATCCTGGATAAGAGTTGCTTTTTTTTTTTTTCTTTTTTTTTTTTTTTTTAATAGAAGTTAGTCCTTTACCACTAGTTTGATACCATCTCTATTTGGGTGACCTGTTTTGCCAACAGGCCTGTTACTCTCCATGACTAACTTGTGTAAGTGCTTACAATGGAATAAATTGCTTTTCTACATAACCCCATGCTGATGGGCTTTATTTAATATATAATATCCATCAAACACCAGTCACTGGCTTCTAGAAGAGTTGTTCAGGTCACAATTGTTTTCTATGGTCTTTGACATTCAAGAGCAGAATTAAATGTAATAGACTCAGAGCAATAGAAAAGAGTTTTTACTCCTTCCCAGGAAGTGAAAAACATAAGAACAGTGAATCAGAGGTACATGGATTAGTCTTTGATAACCATCTCTTTGAAGTTGATCTCTCTAGAGGACTAAGTGGACTTTCGAGAACATCAAAGGCAGTGTGGCAGAGAGAATTTAAGGCAAAAATTTCATTTTTCAAAAGGTGTTTGAACCTTTTCTCACAAAGGTTGAGTCTCCCCAGTATATTTTTTACTGGGGGCTGTACGTAGAAGTTAGAAATAATAGGCTTTATACAAGTGCCATAACCAGGTAAAATGCCTGGTTCCTTCACATTTGATTTAACTGAGTGGATCCTGCAGACCCAAAGTCATTTTCATGATGTAAGATCTTTGGGGAAATCTGAATATCCTTAGTTAGCTTTTAGGTTCGAATCTGGGTTGGTTCCTTTTTTCCAAGTCAGTAACTCTTTTAGAGAATTATGAAAGTTATCATGAGTTATAAGTAAACTATAAGTCAATTTAGACTTAAAAGTAAATGCTGTAAAAAGATTCATTCAAAGTCTTAACACTCATTTTATGAAAAGATTCAAATTGTAAACCTATGTGATAAAAATTGGTTGCCTTTTTTTGATCCCTCCTGTACTCCAAAAAACGTTTTTGGTTTGTGTCAATACCAGTCAAGATACATCTTCACAACACTGCAAGGATCCTTTACTCGGTGTGCACGTGAGGATTGTTGCTGCTGCTGCTGCACAGGACACTCATTTTTCCATTTCTCTGCATTGAGATCAGTACTGCAGTCTATGAAATAGTATCCAACTAAGAGCAGACTGGTGCTGTTCTGCCTCCAGCCAGGCCTAGAATCTTTTTAAAACAGGTCAGCCAATACTTGTAACTTTCCCGAGGAACTGCTTGCCAATTCCCTGGCACTCCCTTCTCTATTTGAAAAAAAAAGTATGTGGTATTTAGTGATCCTTTGTTAAGAAGGTTTTTTTGTTGTTTCTGGGTTACATATTCGGCCATACATTTCTAAACAGCCCCTGTAAGGTTGAGAGAAAAAAGAATAAGTTCATACTTTCTGTTACTTGAAATAACAAAGCATAAAGTTTAACACTCAATTTCAAGTTTGTTAGTGCATTCTATGTTGGGGAAGAAATAGAGTCTGATTTGCATATAATGAGGAATGACTTTCCCAAATAGTAAGTATAAAATAAGTTAAGCCTGCATAAACAGTGATAGAAAGTCCTAGCAAGTGAAGAAATGTTTCAATTAACAGTTATTTGTGAATTTATATCCAAGATGTAAGACTGACTAGGAAATTAATAAAAATTTATTATTGTCTAGTATATAACTTGTCTAGTATATAACTTGACACAGACCTTTGTATTCCTAGTTTTCCTTATCTAAGAGAATATAGGACTTAAAGAATATGAGAACATATTGGTATATAAAGTTAATGGGCCAAGTGTGTTTCTTAATTCACATAAGTTATACCCCATTCCTTGGCCTATAAACACCACCCTCCAGTATTTTTTAAATTATGGTTATAGGTTAATTTAGCCTTCGCTTCCTTTGCCAGTCTGAGGTAGCATAACTGCCTTGTCTGCTATTCCAAGAAAACTATGAATAACAAATGGGGTGGGGAAGGGTGAGGAAAGTAAGGAATGCACAGGGCTTAGATGTTTCATCCTGTTTACAGAATTCCTGGTGATAACTAGGACATATTTTGAGTCCCAGAAATTGAAGCATTCTAAATGAATCCCGAATGCTTGGAGATGTGTTATTCCGTAAATGACTTCTTTGCCATTAGACTTGTTATTTGTTACACACTGAATATTTTTTTAAGGCATTAGTATTGTTAGGAAATCAATAACAATGCAAACAACACTCTTGTTACCCACAAAGATCACCTTGAGATGGTGTCTCAATTCCACCTGCCTGAGGAGTGGGATCTTTAGCCTGTTCCGGGCTCTTGGGTAGCTTAGCCCTTTAAGAAAAGAGAGCCATTTTCCATCTGTCCATGGGTGAACATAATTGTTTGCCAAGACATCTTTGTCACTGTTAAATGAGCACTATCTACCCTCCCTACCACCCCCTCAGCCGGTGTTAGGTGAGATTTGGGTAGCAACCAGAACTGACTTATAAGTTGCAAGCTCTTCAGCAAGGCTGATCCTTAGCTGCTCCATCTCTTTGTTCTTCTGTTCCTGGAGTTGCACCCCACTTTTTAATTGCCTCTGTCGTTCTTCCATTTCTTCCAGCTGTTCCTATATGAGAGGGGCCAAGAACATTTCTAATGAGACAGTGAAAGCTTGACTTGTCTATTATCTATAAAGTACTTTTCTTGTACATTTTAAACCTTGATAGCAGTATTGAGATTAAGAAGCAGATTCTAAGAGGTTGTTTTGACCAAATGACATTGCTTTTGAAAGGAGGCTTATCTGTTAATCACAGCTTAATAGAATGCTGGAAAAGGTGGGCAGGGACTTAGGGACCTTTAGTTTCAGAGTTTTAAAAAGTGTTAGGGGATGCTATTCATCTAGTTAAAATTCTTGCTCTTTGTGCAGGTTTGTTTCTGTTACGATAGTTTTTATAATGTCCTAAGAAACCAAGTCTTTGAGGAAGCAATATTTTTTTTCTTTTATTTATTTTTTTTATAGAGGCATGTTTTTAATTAATTTGTTTGTTTTGTTTATACATGCACTGGGTACAGTCAGAAGCGCGGGAGGGTGAGAGAATTCACCAGAGCGGGGAGCAGAGCAGGCAGAAGGACCAAAGTACACTGCT